>NC_031970.2:14978675-15664300 GCF_001858045.2 Oreochromis niloticus
TAGAGTAACTGACTGTCTCGTGGAATCTCCTCCATGCTCTTGAGACTGTGCTGGGAGGCACAGCAAACCTTCTGGCAATGGCACATATTGATGTGCCATCCTGGTGGAGTTGGGCTACCTCTGTTGGGTCCAGGTATTACCTTAAGTTACCAGCAGAGACTCTGCCCTTAGCCAAATGCAAAATTGTGAACTGGCACCCCCCGTAAAGAAAATTGTCAATATCCTCCACCTGCAAAATCATTCCTGTTTCTGGGGTTATCTCATTGTTGCTCCTCTAGTGACCCTGTTGTTGTTTTCATTAACACCAAGTAGAAACTGATTTAACAACCCCTTATACTACTTACTTGACTAGATCAATAGCACAGAAGTTTAATTGACTTGATCCTGTACTCTGATTAATGAGTTCCTGTAATTTATTTGAGCAGATTATATGAAGTACAGTGAAGGAGAGAGAACAGAGGAAGAAAAAGAATAAGTATGAGAAAAGGAAAATGCAAAGATGAGGTAGGAGGCATGAGAAAAAAAATGTATTGATTTTAGAGAAAACACAGTAAATACAATGAAAGCTTCCTATACTTTTCTAAACACAAAAGAAAATGGTGATAATACAGTGCTCCAAACTGTCATTCCAAAGTGCTTTTCAGTGATTGAAGTGGCCACTGTAACAATATAAACTCATAATAGATACATTTTATGAAATGTACACAAAATGCACGGTGCAAGAAAGACAAGAAAAATAACTGGAAAGAGAAAACAATTAAAACATTTTTAAAATTTTGGTAAAAAGCTGATGCAACATTGAAATGGAAACATTTTGTGATGGGACTCAAATGGTAGTGCTACTCAAAGTTTTTCAATGATCTCCACTTTCAGACGCCAAAAAGAGTTCAACGCCCCATGTTTTATCAGTCATTATCATTAAAAAGGGATCCTATTTGTTTTTTAACTTTAGTTTAAAAAGATCAGTAAAACATTATCAATAACCTTTTGTCTATTTTCCCTGCAAGAATCATATTCATTAAAGTTAGTTTCACTCAGTTTCCCCCCACTTGCTCACATCCTGCCTGTAGCTGCTTTATACCCCAATCATGCAGTGCTCCCCACAATCTGACAACCAGTGCTCTAGTCTAAGGAGCTTGGAAAGAAAAGCATCTGGACTTCTATAAGCTGCTTGAAGACGTTTCACCTCTCATCCGAGAAGCTTCTTCAGTTCTAGGGTCAAATGGTGGAGAGTCCCAGATTTAAACCCTGTGGGAGTATCCCCCCAAAGAGGGACAAAGGACCCCCTGATGATCCTTTAAGCCTTGATTGTTGTATCAGAGTGGCAGAAACAGCACAGTGGTTCAGTAGTTTATACTGGTGCCTCACAGGCTCCGCTGGGAGCTATGGTTTCTCCCACCATCAAAAATATGATAGGTTAATTATCCTTCAAAGCGTCCTTGACCAAAGCAAAGGCTTAGAACTAGAGTTGGTTCCCAGGTGCCATGCAAGGCTGTCCACACTTCATAATACTTAGGATAGGTAAAGTGTAAAAAATAGATTTTTTTAAGAGAATTAATAAAGTGTTAACTTCTATCTTTACTTCAAGAAAAATCTGAATATCTGAGAAACTTGAGTTATTATTGCTATTGAGGTTTTCAGCTACTACAGGTTATAAGTTCAGAGATATTCTATGATCATTTCATGCTATCAGGGACTTTGAATCTTTAACAAAAGAGAAGGACTGGAACCTTTTCAGTGTTTTCCAGGACAAAAAAGGAATAAATGTAAAAAAACAAAAAACAAAAATGTAAGAATCAGATCAAACCATGCCAGCAGTAACTTAATATGCAAGTCTCAGACTGGGCACAAATACCTACAAGGGCAACATAACTAATGGTAAAGCCTGTTATGTTGAGCGTGTCATGGTGTTCCAAAAAGCAACTGCAAGTGAAAAATTCCAGGTGCACTCTCTAATAATATAATATATAGGCTATGACATGTACTGCATTTTGTTTAAGTGCAAAATGAAACAAGATGCTCTGTAGATATTCATACACACACCATACTTCTGTCTGCACTTCCTGTTTGCTGTGATTTCCCTCCTGAGCTGCTTCCTTATTATTCAATTAGAGCAGGGAACTCATCTCAGCATCTGCAGCAGAGAAAACTTGCTGAAACCTCTACTGCCATCAGATACACAAACAGTGTGTTTGTGCTGGAAGAGAGAGCAAGAGAAAATAGAAAAGAGACCAAGACAATGAGATGAAAGTGAATAATTGTGTGTTAAAGGGAACATAGTGAATATGTAAATGATACTGCTTGTCTGCATGTGGGTGTGTTTTAAAGTGTGTGGCGAAATTGTCATTATTATGTGTATCTTGAAAGTGTGTCAGTTTGTGTGCATTTGTGTTACTAGAAGCCCACCTTCCCTGTGCTCCCTCTGGGTTGTTAAGCAGGTTGACTGATTGTAGTGGGTCTCATTTGACATCCCATGATTCATTTTAGGAGGCGATTTAGTGAGTGAGAGTAAAAGTGTGTGTGTGGGTGTGTGTGTGTGCGCATGTGTTTTGGCTGCCTTGGGGGAAAGAAGAATGTAGCAAAAGGGTGAACATTTTTCTCTCTTTAACACCATATTACATGATAGATAACCACATCCAGTGGGACACATGATGGATAGGTCTTAAACACACTGACACACACACACCTACGAATTGTTATTGTGGTGTGGTTACAGTTGCATGTGGACTTGAAGGCAGTAGACTCTGGCATTGTCTAACACTTACAACTAGGGCGCTATTCGCCCAGGGGAAAATCCCCCCCTCCCCCTCTTGTCTACACATGCCTGCTCCTGGTAAAAAAAATTTTTTTAAAAATCATCTCTGGTGGTGATAAAAATTTTTTGTCTCCCTTTGATATTTACCGCTGCATCTTGAAACAGTCCACAGCGTAAACATCAGTCAAATCTGATACTGACTTTCAGCACTCCTGACACTCATTCTGTTACAGTACTCTCCGTGTGACGGTAATCCATTCTGCTCCAGTTTTTCATTAAGCCAAACAGCATTGCTGTTTCAGAATAAAAAATTATGTTACAGAATAAAAAAGCAGTGAACCAGTTCAAAGTATTGGGAGACTCCCTGATAGCTGACATCACAATTCCCTGCAGAGGTTAGTTGTGCAGCTTTTTCTTTCATTTTGCTGAATTACAGCTTTGCATCGTGATGCTGTCTGTGACATCTTGCAGGAAAAAAAAGGTCCATCAAAGCAGGCTGTTTTCTAAGTTGATAGTAATCCACCATAGGAGGACATTTATTTAGCTTAATACTTTGTAGCCCTCAGCTGTAACAGGCTGATGGCGTATAGTTGTCACCCTGATGGGCTGGCAGGCAGTTGGCAACATGGACAGCCAATTTTTTTTAATGTGATAACTCGAGAACGAAGTGACATCATCATGTTCAAATTTATACCTTATCTACTAAAAATCTCAATATATTAAACTACAGTCACTACATGGTGTTTGGCTTTAATTAGAATTTCTTCAAAAAGATTCTGATTTATCTTCTTTTGATCCAACGTGTGCTCCAAATGTGTTCAGAATACACCTTCCAGAAAGTGATCTTTATGTAGCAGGTGCTTTTCCAATTAAAAATCATTTAAAAATATGGTAAAATATGCATTTTACTGTATAACTGGTTTATTTTTAAACTTAACATTTTGCAGTAGTTTAAAAAGTTTGTTTTCATAATATTGACTGTATGAAATTTAGCACTTTAGAAATGTGATGATTTGTTGGAATAATTGTTAATTCTAAGGTCGTTGCTATGTTTAGCTGGTAAATAAAACAAATGCATATATGCTGATCTCAGGCATTAAAAAATATCTCATTCAATGACTTTCCTCCATCTGTCTCATTTTCTTCAGTCATCAGCAGAGATGGGCAATTACTTTAATCCGATTACTTTTTTCAAGTAACTTGACCAACACTGGTCATCAGCTCCTCAAAGTACTCCGTCCATCTTTACACACTTGCCTTACTTTTTAAGTTTTCATCACATCCATTGTCTTGCCAAGTCTTACAAGTCTTTCTCTCATTTCTCAGCATCCAGTCTCACATGAAACTCATTATGTGCCCTTTGTTGCCTTTGCCACCTCTCTCTTTGCCACATCATGCTGTTTTATAAGGTTAAAAATACTCATTATTTTGTTTACCAAAGGCCTACATAATTGTCTGTTTTGCTTTTACCTACAGCCACTTTTCAGTTTTTCAAAACATTTTGTCACCCTGTTACATCAGTGCAGTAAAAGGCAATTACAGGTTATTCACTGCTGCATTTGAAAGGGGTTTTCCAGAGTGACGTTTCCTTTTTCAGTGGGCACATTACCAAACTTGGCGGCCCACTTTTTGCAACCATTTTAACAGCTCAAGTTGCCATTAAATTCCAGCTTAAGTTAACATTTATATATGAATATACTGATGCATTTAACTTTTTTCCCCCACTTTGTGTACATCAGAATTACATCTCTGATGAAACTTTTCAAACACTATTCAGGCCTGGATCTCATGTTAGCTGGGTTCTTAGTGTTGGCTCCATCAATTTTTTGTGGTGGCTTTTCCTGAATTTGAAATGAAAATTGCATCCTTGCCCTGATGTATGCATTGGCAGGATAGAATGGCATTGACAGGGAGGCATAACACCAACAGAAAGTGTACTTCAAGGATGATAAAAGTTCAGCATATCATGAATTCTTTCTATTGAAGTTTGACGCATTTGAGGTATGATGTAATGATCGTAAGGTCTGTATTGTGATTCATTGCAAGCCTCATTTCTCTCTCTGCCATTAAGTCTTATCTTTGTGTTAACCTACCCCTTTACATTTTACAGCAAGAAGAAACGTTTTCTTGGCTTGTTTATGACTCTGTTCACAGTTGTCCTTGAAGACAAACCAAAAACATCTCTTCATACAAAGGAAGGCTATTCAGCAGCTGGCAGTGGTGTTGACTCCTTCACTCAGCCTTGAAGAGGGGAAGAATCACCAGAGCGCAATACAAGTCTGCTCATTGTCAATCCAGTCACCTCCAGCCTGGCTGACTCACACAGTCTGTCTGTCTGCTCTCCGTTACACAGAGTGAAAGTAGGTATGCATGTGTCATTTTGTTAGATCAGATTCGCTTGTCTGCCACTACGTTTTTGGAAATGTTTCACATTCATGGTGCTAATGTAAAAAGTATGCTTCGGTTGTGTTTTTACATTAAACATCTGAAAAACTTCTAGAAAAACGACAGCTTGTGAATGAAATTAAGCAAGAAATAATATGCCTTATAATGAGTAATCATATAACATATTAAGAAATGTTCCATCCATAATGAGTTACTCAATTCATGGTCAAAGGCAACGCCCAAATCATCAATTTACAGAGTCCCAACAAGTTAGATTTCTTCCTTTAATAATTATACATAGCATCTGGGAATGTACTTAATTGCACATTTATAAATGCAATCGTAAATGTAGAACATTACATCTTACTGAAAAGTTGAACAGTACCATTACGACTGTGCAGCTATGGTCCTGGTGGCAGAGCATATCATTTACCAATTGGAAGCCAAGAGGACTGATGCCCTGGATCATAATGTTGAATTTTAAGATTGGTTCCTGAAGGTGGAATACATCCTCAATTGCATAAAGGAGAGCATGCTGTGAGTATAGACTGCATCTAATTACAGGACTGGTTTGATCAACTCCTTCATCTATACACATCCAAAGAGCCACTAAAATGAACTAAAGTGAACTGGGAGAGCAGAGCTAGGCACTCCATAGAAACCAGTGGTTGCCAAGATACTTTTCTTGGAATCCACAGTCACCCTTATATTCTACAGTATATTCTCCACCAGCTGTGCACACATCTCATTAGCAAAAGCAAAGGTTTGGAGGTGATGAGGAGTTGATGCCTTCCAGTTCTTGAAAAGTTGAACACACTAGATTAAGCTAATGAGGTGTCAGAACAGCTAAAGACATTCCCCAGTGGTTTGAGAGGATCACGGATTATTTCTTATGCAGTTAATATGACTCTGGAGAACTTTTCTATCAGCAGAAATGAGTTCTGTATCATACTGTCATTACATTTTCTATTGAAACATGGAAGAGCATAAGCAGCTGCATTAAAAAGGTGAAGAGGCCCTCACCATGTCTTCAGACAATGAGTGGCTTTGGTTAAGGCACTTTGATCAGCAACAAATGCCAAACCTTATTGCCAGTTTGTGGACCTCATCTGACTGACTTCTTCCCACTTCTCTGGTTTACAACCCCCCCCCCCCCCCCCGAAACAGCCAAATAATGATGCAGTTAAGAGCAACCACACTTTCCTGTTTTTATCCTAGCAAACCTCTCAGCTATGAGATGAAAACCCCTGCTCAGTGCAGCCACACACCTGGGAATGCAACCTGGGCCCCGTGCTATGACGTCACTTCAACATCACCAGAGTGTCTTTCTGTTATCTGGGTTCACTTACCCTAACACAGGCGATTGGAAGAAGTGGTAACCCATGGTTTCCTGATCTAGATACGAGCACATTCAAAGAAAAGGATTGAGGCTGGCAACAGCAGACCAATCACGCTGATTTCTTGTACCAGCAGCTGATTTTACAAAAAATGAATCGGCTATAATATTAGAAAAACTCTTCCTTATAATGAGGATGAGGGGCTGCAGCAATGCCCCCCAGAAACCAGAGGCAGAAAGAGAAAGGTCCAGGAGTTGCAGCTCATCATCACAGCCCCCCAAGAGTACTGAAGACCTAGGGTCACACATTTTGATGTTAACCACGTGCACACCCCAGCAGAAGGAAGAGGGAGGCCCAGGTAGAGCACCTACAGTCAAAGGGCAGGAGCCCCCTGAGAACCACAGGCAAAGGGCCCAGTGTCCCAGGTGCCCAACAACCACCCGGCACATGGCAGAGCCCCCAGTGTGTGCAAAAGTGGGAGTAATTTGGTGAATACTGTGGTTACTATCATCGTATGGGTTAAAGTATAACCAAGACAAGTTATTAAGAAAAAAGCATTTGAAGGGAGCACACTGTTCAAAACCAGGGCTTTGTTAAAGAAGACCACAGAAAAAGCAATAGCATATCACTGTAAACAACTGGACTTATCATTAAGAAAAAAAAAGGGTTATGTACAACAGCCTCTAGCACAACCTGGAAACCCCCTTAATCGTTCCGTCTTCTTGAAATATCAGCAGTGATGTCTCTCTGTATATCCACCCTGAGTTCATCCCAGCAGCTGCAAACAATAAGATAATCAGTATGACAATGGACTGCTTGTTAAGACAATACCATTACTAATGGAGCTGAAAAATAAAGCCACAACAACAGCAGTGAAGTGAAACAAATTCCACAAATCTAATCTTCTTGTCACTCCAGGCTGAGCTGCAGGTCCCAGTTTCCTAATAAATTGAAAGGCAGCTGGGACACATCGAAATAAGCATGCTAAAAATAAATACAGGAATAGCTGCGGGGAAAAAAAAGAAAACATACATGAAACTTATATATCATTATTCACACTGTGTAAATTGGAACTTGCGCTTAGAACTCTAAGGTGAACCGAGTCTGGGAAAACATTTATCCATATGTGCTCTTGCTCTTGTTTCTTTTAGTAGTGTCACTTTCCTGTTCCCTTCCGCTGATCTATTTTTCCAGTGTCATGGTGTTCGTGTCTAATTTATTTAAACATTGAAATCAAACTTCTTAATGTCTTGACAGTGGCCAGCATGTCTCGTGCTCTCATCGAGGCCGACAGTTGAGATACGGCAGACAGGTCAAACAGACCGACAATATGGTGTTCTGAAGATATCCTGTTGCTGAACAAATAATTGCATAGTGAAAATTTTGCTTGTGCCTCACAGGTATTGCTACCTCACCAGTGGGACAGTTTTACTGGCAAATTGGATTATATTGTTTAAAATATCAATTTTTAGATACATCACATGTGAACACAATCATTTACTGGTATTGTATCAAATATTCTTCTTCTCTTTACACCATTTTAATTAAGTGTTGAAACACTTAAGTACGCCTTGCAGTACTGATACAAACAGTGTCTTGAATTTAACTTGGCCAATACGTTCTGTGCCCCAACCTCTAATCAACGCCTCATTGTCTGGTGCTTCTGCTGTCTGTGCTCTCATAAAACCTGCTGCTCTTCAGGGTACAACACATTTTAATTGAGTCTTTTGAAATAATAAACTTTTCAACGAGCCACACCCTGATGACATTATTGCCTGAATGGAATCAGGATATATATATATTATCGTCATTTCAAATATGTACATCTATCACTTCTGTTTAGGCGATCAAGTAATGTGCTTGGTTGTCTTTTTGCAGTGTAGCAGTATTGTTCAAAAAGTTAGGGACAGATTTGAATCCAACTTTTACACTACGAGGTGTTTGGACCAACTTAGAGGTGATAGATTTGTGGAGTTGATCGATGATGGTTTAAGAGTGCAAGACCCAAAGTAGAAGATAGTAACAAACAAAGAAACTTTTATTAGATTGAGTTGCACAGTCCAAGGAATAAAGTCCAAACCAATCACAAAACTTCATCAACACAAAAATCCAAAAGTTTGTACAAAGTAATCAAATAATAATAATGATAATAATAATAATAAACTTTATTTATAAAGCACACTTAAAAACCAAGGGTATACCAAGGTGCTTAACAAGTAAATGTATAGAATAAAAGAAAAGTAAAAGAAATAGGACCAAAGCAAGTACTAGGTATGCAAGCAGATCATTGTCACTGATACACAGGAGAAGCGGCAGATACATATAGAACAAAGAATTAAAATAAGCATAAAAGTACATAATGTAAAATCATAAGTCAAATGTTAACTAGAAGGAAAGGTAAGATTTAATAAGTGGGTCTTTAGTCGTGATTTAAACAATGCAATAGAATCAGAGGCGCGGATAGCGAGAGGGAGGTTATTCCACAGTACCGGGGCAGCCAGAGCAAACGCATGGTCACCCCAAGACTTCAGCTGAGATCTAGGTTGCGCCAGAAGTAGTTGAGTAGCAGATCTAAGTGTTTTAGCAGGAGTATGTGGCCTAAGAAGTTTACTAAGATAACTCTGCGCTAATTTATTAATAGTTTTGAACGTAAGCAGCAATATTTTAAATTGAATACGGTACTTAATGGACAGCCAGTGCAAACCAGCTAGAACAGGAGTAATAGAGCAGAATTTCCTGGTACCAGTCAGGAGGCGGGCCGCCGGATTTTGGACTGTTTGCAGTCTAAGGAGAAGAGAAGATGGGAAGACTGAAGTATTTTGATATATATATATATGTATTTTTTCCCAAAGAGGGACAAAGAACCCCCTGATGATCTTTTACCTGGTCCTTTGTCTTTGTCAATCCCATTAGTAAAGAAGAAATCATTTAAGAGAAAGGTCTTATTGACCAGCGACCTGACGTTGAGCAATGCCATCCGTATCCTAGGGGCTAAATCGCCATGGGTGATGCGTCGTAGGACACTTAGGTTGCTTCGGCAAACGCCGTGTCGGAACGATGTCATCCAAACCCGAGCAGGAAATCATGCCACAGGAAGGGCAGGGTAGGCTTCGTGGTCAGCCGAGCAGATCCAACAGTGAGTAAGCAGCTTAACATCAGAGCGCTCCTGGGAAAGAGGGAAAAAGGATAAAATATCCAGGCTGGCATGCGGATAGCCTGTGGATCTGGATTTAAAATAGGCCCTGAGATGAACGCGACGACCACTCCTTCTACCGCGTTTCCTATAGCGTTTCTTCTGTAGATTAGGAAGGGGTAGGTGGAAGAAGCTGGTCGGAGGGTTCAGTTGTGGCAGGGTGGCATCGCCCAGATTCCAGCAAGGATCAGCCTGAGACGACTTGGAGAGTCGAAGATTTAAGTGTTTGCCTGTCGTACGTAATCAGTGCACAGCCACTAGATGAGCATACAACTAAAAGGATAAAAAATACAATGCCAAGGTCCATAAAAAAGGTAGAGGGGGTAAAAAGCAGCGAAACAGGTACAACCAAGGACGGCAAGCCATGTACACCGGCGTCATCTTTAAACATAACAGGAAATAACAGGAGAGCTAAACTAAACACAGAAACAAGCTAAATCACACTGAACACAAGACTAGGGACACTGAGTGAGAATAATTTTTTAAAAATACATAAAAACCAAAGGAAATAAACATAAATAAACCAACCCTGTAGTTTAGCATAACCAGGGAGTTATTTTGCTTCACATGTCATAACATCACCAGTCAGGCTACGAGGTCACACAAACGTGGTTATCATCTCAATAATTAAACCCAGGGTTTCCTGGTCTAGCCATGCATGTGTTCACATGAAAGATGTGGTATTGGCAGCATATCATCAATCACAAATATGGAAATATGAAAGTGTACTGGCAGCAGAGCGGCTGATTTGAAGAGGTATAAAATATTAGGAGGTTAAATAAATAATACAAACAGCTGCTGCTGACAAAGCAGTGATGTGATGCCAGGAAAGAAAGCTGACAAAAATGCTCAGTGTATAAGTTGACAATCTTATAAATATCACAGTTTTATCATTAAGACACAGGAAAATCTGACAGATTATAACTGAGTATTCCATTAAATAAACCTTTAAATGTGTGTAAGACACTTTTAGGTTTTATTCTTTCAACTGGAGCCCGAGTGGTCTCATAATGCTTATAGAATAAAACAGTTGTAAAATTGTTTGAAGCCAACAGGAGAAAGAAAGAAAGTTGTGTCTAACAATCCATATTTATTACTGATGCTCAAAAAGAAATACAGACTTTAGATGCTGTTGATAAACTTTACACCCTCCTACTATTGGTGCACAGAGGTCAAAGGGATCTTCGAGAAATGGTGACAGGAAATCACTATCTACTGATCAATTGTCTGGAAGGTACTAACTGTTGATATCTTATCTCTAACAAAAACCAGTAGAGGTCTGCAGTAATTACCATAGCATGTCCTGGTAAACAGTGATCTGCCCAATGTCCAATGTCCCCTTCACCAGCAGCGTTGGAGAGTAACGGAATACATGTACCAGTGTTACGTACTTAAAATACTAAATATGAGTAACTGTATTGTGTTACAGTTACCGTTTAAAAAGGTGGTTTTCAGAGTACAGTTACTTTGTTGAAATGGATTACACAGTGGTCTTTTCCTGTTTCATGTTAGGCTATGCCTTCTCTATTTTTGGTAATTCCACGCTGGTGGAAACCCAAACAAAACACGCATTAAGAGGCTCTAATGCCTGTGTCTCAATCTTGCGGCCTGCAAAATGACGTGAAGCAATATTTAAAAAAATTATTATTCAAAAAATTATTTAATATGAAGGCAATAGGCAGAGTGTTACAGGCATAGCCCTAAAGAATGTAGCCTCATGGGCAGTGTAGTCCGTGCTGCAGGGAGAATTCACCGCCATACCCGTTATGTGTCTGTGAGCGCGAGGGAGGGAGAAAAAGGAGAGTCGAAAAGTGTGAGTTGTCACCGACCAGAAACGGGAGATGGAAGCATGTAAATATAATAATAACCAGCAGCCAAGAAGAGTGCCTAACGAGCCCAGTTGTAAGTAAGCTGTTAAGACTCGACTGAACACTGTGTTCGTGTTTTCCTCTGAAACCTGTTGGAGCTGCCTTTTAACGCCTCTCTCTGTCTCTCGCTAGCAAAGTTGACCCAGACTACAAAGTAAAGCTAGTTTTCAGCTACGAGCCCGACACGGAACCCGACGTGTTAGCCAGAGGTCCCTTTACTACGGTTCAGAGCCGCGGACCTGTTTTATATACACGCAGAATAGTTTTCTATATGAGATCGCTGCAAAAAGTGCAGCCTTAACTAATGTCCACCCTACTGTTACTCATTTTATATTAAGATTTAAAATTCTAGTTGGTATTGGTATGGCGAGTAACCTTCAGTAATAGTAATACATCACACAGCAATAGTACATTCATGTAGTTGTAAAAAGCATGATAATATATTAAGTAATCCAAAGTATTCAGAATACGTTACTCTCATTGAGTAACGTAACGGAATACTTTACAAAATACATTTTGGGGCATGTATTCTGTAATCTGTAGTGGAATACATTTTAAAAGTAACTTTCCCAACACTGTTCACCAGTACACCATCACCACCAGCAAGGTGGAATGGATCCATGCTTCCATTAGGCCTAATTCTCTCTCTGCATATGACTGCCACAGCAGAAATGCAAACTCATCAGATCAGGATGCATTTTTCCAATCTTCTATTGCTTAATTTTGATGAGTCCATGAAAAACACCAGATGTGGTTTTCTGGTGCTGCACATCATCTGCTGCATGTTGTGTATTCAGAGATGTTCTTCCGCATACCTTGGTTGTAACAAGCCTTACTTTTTTTCTTCCCCGAAGTCTGGCCATTCTCTTCTGATATCTGGCATCAACAAGGTATTTTGGTCCAGCCAACTGCTGCTCACTGAATCTTTTCTTTTTGCATCATAAAGGTGGCTGGTTGTGAAAGTCCACACATCATCAGTTTATGAAGTACTTTATGAAGACCAGCTTGTGTGGCACCAACAAACATGCCAAATTGAAAGTCATTTAAATTACCGTCCTGCATCCATTTTAATCCTCAGTAAGTTGTCTAGACCACACCTAGATGCCTCTTTAAATTGAGCTGCTGCTATGATTGGGTGATTAAATATTTGTGTTAATGTGCAGTTGAACAGTTGCAGCTGATGAACTAGCCAAGTGCAATATATACAAGGATCAAAGTAACACCTACTAATGCAAAATAGTAAAAAGCTTTTAATATGAATAATAAATTATTTGATCTGAAAGTTTCAACTACATTTCTATAGAGTGCACATTAAAATGTGACTCAAACAATATGACCTATTGTTTAAAATGATTTGAGTAAAATTTTAGTTATTGATATAAATAAATGGAAATGTGCAGTGGCATACTGTATCAAGTGACAGTTTATTAAGCTATTGGACATATATAAAGTTCATAACAGTAGAAACGCCTATTACTCAGACAAGGCTCCTGCAAAGGCCAGGTGCTGTCAGCCAATCAATCACAGTTCAACCTGCGCGATGGTGTATGCGTGTGGACAGAATATCCACTGCTTTTGCTGCTGCCTATTTCTCAAGTAAGAGCATCAAACTTTCCAGGTGTACATGCATACACATGCTTCATCACAATTCAGAGGCTGCCGTAGCCGAAGTCTGCATTTCAAGGCTGAATGCATCATTACAGGCCGGCGGGGCCAGTCCCAGTTCTAAAGCTCATCTAAATGTAGCCTTCGTTTACCTCGATTTGGAGGCCACAAGAGGACCCCCCTCGCAGAAACTGTGCTTATGTAATACAAATTTATTTTCCCCAAGTATGTTGATAAGTTTGTGGTTTTGTTTAGCAAACATTTTGTGAATAAAGTGACTGCTGTATACTTTTACGGTATAAAACCTTCATTTAGACTGTCTGACAGTTTATTATCTAAATGAAAAAAAAAATTAGTGACTAAAATAGTTATTTGTCTGATATAAAATTAGTTAAGGTGCAAATTAATCGATTCGATCTACAATGAGTGGATAGATAATGTAGACAACAAAAATATGTGGCACAAAAAATCCCAACTTGATCCTATTAGTGTGTGTTTGAGATTACATGTTGTTTGTGAAAATTTGTAGGTAACCGAAGCAAATAGGTTCCTTTGTTATCAGAACCTTTTAACCACTCATCCTTTTTCACTGACTCGGGCTTTTAAAGTGAAGAAAATGTGTGCTCTGTGAATGAATGCGCTAAACTGTGACTGGTCCATTTGTGCCAGCAGTGATTCCTCTGTGGGAGAAAAAGTCATGTGTGATGAATAAACGAGAGCAGAAATTCTCTCTCCACATTTGAGCATCATTAATAAGCCGCCCTTAATTGCAACGTGAACGTCCTCAGAGTAAAAAGATATATTTGCGTCTCGTTTAAAAGACAAATTGCTCAGCTTGCCATCAATAATCTTACCAAGCAGGGAGAGGTGGAATGCTCCTCATAACACGCGTGTGCTTCTTCTATACTTATGATAAAATGTTATAGCATGTAAGAGAGAGCGCATATTTTTAATACGGATGATTTCATGCATGTGCCGTTGTATTTATAGGTTAATGAAAAGTGGGGTTTCATACCTTTTTGGAAAAATGGGCACTTTTTGGAGAAATAACCTTCTGGGAAACAGTCACATTTTCACTTTCTGGAAAACATACATACTTTTCAAAGGTTTTCTCCATAAGGAGACATTTTTTTCCTCAAGAGGCTGGCTGAAACACATGGCATAAATGTTAATATTAGAAGTATGTTAAAGTGAGTATAACGATTGGGTTAGACATGAAGCCCTTAGCGATGGGCAAGGGCATATGTTATGTCAGTGAGTGTGTTCATGTTGACATATTTCATGAGAACCACTGAGCTTTGGTATTAATGAGAAGCAGACATCAGCAATTATTCAGGACCAAACCAGAACAACTGTAGAGAGAATCATGTAAACCAACAGTCTGTCTTTTCACACCCATGCATGCAAACGTGATCTTCAACAGCATAATTTACTACTGCTACAACCACTGTAGGGCAAGACTGGGTCTTAATAAGCTGATTGCATAAATGACCTTCAGAGTTACATTTTTATTGTGATAGCATCTTTTAGTTGCCATAGTAACACCTACTAGAGCAAAGGACATAATGAAGTGACATTGAGTGCTTTTCATTATACTTGTTCCTTCCTTCTCTTATCACCTGGAAATTGTTTTGAAGGATCTTTCAATTTCTTAAATGCACAAAAGATAAGGAGAAAGCACAATATATAACTGAAGTTTTCCTTTTTTTAAATAAAGTGTAGAGATCTACTGTATAAATGCTGCATCTCTATACCTGACAGTTTATTCATGCACTGCTTATGTTGCAGTCATTTAACAATTCAAAAATTCAGTTTATGCCAAGAAAAAATGTGTAGTTCACTTAGCTACACCTTTATGTAGTGCACTTGCAGTACTGCAACAGTACAACTGGCACCTATTGTGTTCATGCAGTGTATTAAAACAAAAGTACTCTACATTTTGAAGCTTCAACATTAGCAACATTAGCGTTTTGCCTGCTGCAAAGTATGTTTTCTTTTTGTTTGCTTTGTTTTTTGTTTGTTTGTTTGTTTGTTTTTTACCTCATATGTTTGAAAGTTATCAGCTGACCCTAACAAGACTGGCAGGTTGACTAGCAAGCAATATTCATTAACTGTCCAGGTGCAAATCAAAGTCATATGTATCAGCTAGTTAGTAAATAATGGCTTCCACTGCATTAACTGTGAAGGTTGCTCCTTGAGTGGAAGGGTTGGGATGGATATTCATTGTCAGAGTATTAGAGGACAAAGAAGACAGCTCTCTGTTAACCTTGTTGAACAGGAAGTTAACTCTGATCATTTCATAACCTAAACTGCTCGTATTTCAGCCATGACAAATATTTATACTTATACTCGAAACCTGGGTATTACGGAACAACTCTCTTTCATATCATGTTTCCTTACAAGTAGGAAATACAGTAAAGTGGCTTTAACATCTTTTTCCTGCCCAAAAATAAACAAAACAACAACAACAAACAAGTTTTTTAGGGAAGAAAACTAAAACCGATCCAATCTAATATATAAACCTTTAACAATGTATCCATCTCATCTACATTTTTTTAATGTAACATTACACAATTACTGATATGAACGAAACCAGATCGGTGAAGAGCAGTGGGTTTGAAAATAGACTACTGTTTTTAAACACAATTATTGAAAATAAAGGCAAAATACTTAGGTGAAAACTGGCATGAAAATGGGTAAATGGGCACTTAGGAAGTTAGAAAAGTTGGCATTTTGCAAAGGACAGTGTGTCTGAAAAAGTAAGGTTTTCTTCATCCACATAAAACAAACAAAAAATAATTACTGGCGTTTGAATAATAAAATATGCCCTCTGAAGTAAATTTTCATTGTGTAATTAAAGATGTTTTAAAGTAATAATGCACTTTTATAAAGGAAAAAAATGCTATCCTATGTGATCTTTTTTTAAAATTTGCATCAGAAAGGGTTTTGTGGTGGTTCTCTCTCAGTCGCCTCCATATTACTCACACGGTCTCTACACCACAGTGAACCTCTTCCTTGCCCTTTTGTTCCTTGCTAATCTGTTTGCTGTTACATGTGGGTGTGAAGTGAGAAAGAGAAACACAGAAAAACGCAAAACTCAGGAAACCATTTTCTTTCAATCAGTCAGTTTCTCTTGAACTGTTGTGAGGCTTTGCACCTTTTATTTTTGTGGGCATTTTGCGTTTCATGTTGCTGCAGACTCAAACACGCAAACATCCATCACAAATAAATGCATTTCACTGGAAATTCTCTGGCAATTTTACATGTCAGTGTTGCATTGAAGAAAGAACCTTGAGTTGTTTTTCCCCTCTAAAAGTCGCTATGTCAGGTTGTCAAATCAAGACCTACTGACATGTTAACTCTTCCTCTGAGTTCCAAGGCTGAACGTATTGCAAATCATTCACATTACCAGCTACATACAACACACACAAAAACAAGGGGGCTAAGAAAAAACAACGTGAATGAGCATGAAAGAGGTTTTTTGATTGAACTTTGACTCAGCTTAATTTCAGCGAGGAGCTGAATAGTGTATTTATAGCAAGATATCAAAAGACTTGTTTTCTTTAAATTGCTAAAATTCGAAAAACTCTTTCTTTTCATACATCTGTGGAAAATGTTTTAAAAATAAGGCCTGGATATTGTCCAGTGTGATCTTTTCTCACATGCACACAATATGTGTGAGTTTTCATCGGCTATGTTCATCATTAATGGAGATTCTCTGGTTAGGCAGAGCTGCTGCTTAAGTAGAGGGATGCAGGACAACCTCTCCCTTGCTGTGAATCCAACAGACTATTATCTGTGCTACACTCACAACAGTACAATTCAGTACAATCACTTTATTAGTTGCATCCTTACATGCATCTCCTTCAGACATTGTCCAGAAAAGTTCAGAGCTGTACTCCATGTTTTAAAACTAAATTTATTGACTCACAAATTCATGCTTTGGGTGCTTACTAAGAAGCAGAAAACAGACACAAGCTTAAATTTAATAGTGAATATGTATGAGATTGGCACCTTGGTGAATCTGCACAAAACAGAAAATAGCTAGATGTCAAACTGCCAGTCTTTCCGCTTTTCTTGGAGCCATTTTCGTCATCGTGTAGCTAATTAATGATTAAAACCGATCTCAGTATGGTGATAGTCTCAATGTACTGGGTGCTTTGCCTCCCCCAGGCAGCTAGTGAGAACTGACAGTCTTTGTGGTTGGTCCCATTATTTTCCAGCCACACTTCTCTTGCACACATCAGGGAGAGAAAAAAGTCTCTCATCTAACCCACAAAGTCAAATGACCTGACAAGGATATTTAAAGGCAGAATTTTTGCAGGTTGCATGTGTTAAAAAAAACTGCTTCCCTGCAGTTAAGTAGCACCCTGCCTTGAGCTTATTAACTGTACTTGCAATTATATTACCTTTACTGACATCTCTTACCAACCATGGAAGCATGCCTAGTATTGTTTTGACCATAGAAGTCTTCCTGTCTGCCAGTGCTATTACTAAGACAAGCATGTCACTGCCAATTCAGCACATATGGACCTTTGTAAAACTTTCAATCCAATAGACAGGTGTTATATTTCTGATTTTCCACAACAAGCTTTAAAAAATAAAAGTATTTTTTAAAAATCCAACCACATAGGCAATTTTGTCCACATAATACTGGTACAAGATTATGATGACATCACCATAACATGGGCTTTGAAGAGGGATGCGATCTCTTTGGATGATGGAGTCTAGAGGGAGGGAGGGTTCAACTCCCAACTGGAACATACATTAATAATTTTAACAGTGCAAAACAGCAGCTGTAGATATTATGAAACAAATTCATAAATACATAACAGTGGATTCATTTCCTCACTTATTTGTGCTGTGATCTCTTAACAGAGCTCACCTGTTTCAGTCCTCTGGACCTTGTTCTTATAACCAGGTGTCATGAAAAAGCAGCAGCCAAGAATAAAGTTTTCATATGTCTTTTAATTTTATAGTAGACTTAATGATAACTAACTATAGAAGAATATTAATATCATTAATATTTATCTCTAATATGAATGCCTTTTTACATCCTGTAGCAGTGAACAGATCCTAGACACAAGCAACACATCAATGGACAGAATGAATGTGTATGGTGGGTTTGATTTATATAAAAATGGAAAACATCTAACGTACACTATGACTTTACTGTAGGTGTGCGGTTCATACTACTCATTATAAATTACAACGCAGATGGACATGTTCTAGTGTTATTTCAATTACTTTTTTACTGGTATATTTGGCCAAAATATATATATATAGAAAATATATATATTATGGAATGCCGTTTAGGAAAATATTATATATATATTACAATCAAAGTCTGAATATATAGAACGAAACTTGAATATATAGAATGATCTTCTGAATATATAGAACGAAACTTGAATATATAGAATGAAACTTGAATATATAGAATGATCTTCTGAATATATAGAATGAAACTTGAATATATAGAATGATCTTCTGAATATATAGAACGAAACTTGAATATATAGAATGAAACTTGAAAATATAGAATGATCTTCTGAATATATAGAACGAAACTTGAATATATAGAATGATCTTCTGAATATATAGAATGAAACTTGAATATATAGAACGAAACTTGAATATATAGAATGATCTTTTGAATATATAGAATGAAACTTGAATATATAGAATGATCTTTTGAATATATAGAATGAAACTTGAATATATAGAATGATCTTTTGAATATATAGAATGAAAGTTGAATATATAGAATGATCTTTTGAATATATAGAATGAAACTTGAATATATAGAATGATCTTTTGAATATATAGAATGAAAGTTGAATATATAGAATGATCTTGTGAATATATAGAATGAAACTTGAATATATAGAATGATCTTTTGAATATACTGAATGAAAGTTGAATATATAGAATGATCTTCTGAATATATAGAATGAAACTTGAATATATAGAATGATCTTCTGAATATATAGAATGAAACTTGAATATATAGAATGATCTTTTGAATATACTGAATGAAACTTGAATATATAGAATGATCTTGTGAATATATAGAATGATCTTCTGATTATGCATGCCAGATGCTTCGGTTATTAGTAAATTTGGTTGTGTTCATTAGAAAATGGGTTTTTTTGGTGCCAGACACTAAAAATTGTGAAATATCACAATATTGAAAAAGTTCCAAGGCTATTATTTAGGTAAAGGTTGATAAGACTGGTTTTATCTTCATATTCCTTTGTGCCATTTAAATCATAAAAGTAGTCAAATAAAGTGTTTAAAATATACTGTTCTTTCATGACAAACCATACTTGTCACAGTAAAAAAAATGTCACACTATATGTTACATATCATGGTATGATGTACTAATTTATCTGTTAATAAACACAAATTGTGATTCTTTTATTAAATAAAATATCTGTTATACATTTTTAACTATCAAACAGAGAAATGTTTTTATTTAAACTCTTACAGGCTGATATTTGGAAAAAAATGACACATAAAAGGTAGGAACACAGAACACTTTATTTGTGTATTTCCAGTACCCAGAGGAAGAAAAGAGTATTCTGTAGTAACAGGGCAACACTGACCTTAAAAAAACAAAGAAAAGAAAAGAAAAGAAAAGAAATGGAAAGGAAAAAAACAAACAAAATACAATTAGCCTGTCTAATCAAGTAAACAAATTCCTTAAACATTCCCTAAAGAATGTAAACCAGGTTATGTTTAACAGTTATTATTATTATTATTATTAGTAGTAGTAGTAGTAGTAGTAGTAGTAGTATCATTATTTGATAAGAATGCAATGTCATATGTCGATGATGATATAATGTTCATATTTCAGCTATATATAATTATATATTTCATGTCTGTCACATTTATAGACAACTTGCTGGCAGTGTTGGAGATACTCAACAAAAACTATTATTTAAAGCTGTGAGTTAAGCTGGAAATCAAGTGAAAATGAATATGAATTTCAATGTAAAGCATAAATGTTCAAATGGGACACTGAAATAAAGCTTAACTCATCTCATTTGAAAATGTAAAGAAAAGTTGCTCTAGGTGGCAGATCTTTCAATGACCACATCTAGCTATAGTATTTAAAAATAAACAAAGGTATCTGAAATACAAAACATGGCTGATAAACCTGTATGTTATGACATTACCACTGACATTTTGCATTGTGTGGAATAGCTGGACACAGGAAGCATTTGAGAAAATTGAATTCTATGTAACAGTGAGGTTGTGGCATATTCTTTTGCTCCCTGCAGGGGTACTAAATAATCTAATGTTACTATGGGTCATATCAGAGAACAGAGACAAAACATGTCATATAGGCAGGAAAACAGATAAACTACAATCCAAAAACAAAATATGCCTCATATGTATAAACTGAAACCAAATGCATCCATCCATTCTCTTCTGCTTATTTTTATCTGTGTTGCTAGCCTATTCCAGCTACCACAGGATGAGAGGCAGAGTACACCCTGGACAGGTTGATAATCTGATGCTGGGTTAACAACATTAACAAGAAACAAGAAAATTAAACATGCATATGCAAAATAGAAAGACAAAAACAAAATCCTCATCATTTCTACAATCCTTGAGAATACACATCATGCTCTTCCAAATCCTGGTGAATTCTGTATTGCAAAATCCATGTCTGATTTGAAAGTAGTGTACACTACATGAACTGGGACACGAAGGATATTTTCACAAGTATTGGTCACTGGAAATCTGCAGTTAGTGATGAACTCAAGGCTTGGCTTTGGAGAAAACCCAGGGCTGGAATGCTGTCACATCCAGTGCAGAAAACAAGAATATGTTCCAAAGAGACATCACTTTCAACTATAAGATAGAAAAATACAAAATCAAAATGAGATTCTAACTAGGACTATTGGTATACTGATACATTAAAATACCAAAAGATTAATGCAAAAGTAAAACATGCATATTTTGAAAATTAAGCTGTACTTTGGAAGTCACACATGAAGCTAATTAGCATTTAATCTATACAGTGAAACCATAATGTTGAAAAAAGAAGTTAGTCAAGACCACAACAATTTAAGCTTAGGTGGATGCAGAAATAGTCTATTATTTGTACTCAGTAAACAGGATTGGTAATAATGCATTTATCTACGCTTTTAATACACTGAAGTGAAACTGAAATCACATTTGGGTACAATGTTCCTTGTAAATTCAGCACTTGCATCAGTACTTGGTATTCTATACCTACTGCACAATCCACTTTGTATTGTCTCTGTCCTGTCTTTGTTTATTGTACAGTTAGTATTGTACAGCTATGATTATAGTATTGTATAGTTAGTAATTAGTACCTTTTTATCCCTTAATTTTACCCACATTTAGCATGTTATTTATTTGTAATTTCTAGTATTACATCTCTCTGAGATATATCTTTTATATACTTATAAATGCACCATGGTTTCCAGTTTATTTAGACCTACTTTTAGATAGGAATATTTACCGCATTTGTCAGAATTCAACGTTTCTGTGAAATCCTGCCTGCTTGTATGGCTACTCAACAAAATGGCATAGTAAATATTAATATTATGTTTATGTATTATGTATTAAAACATAATACAAGTGACAATGTTTAAGGGAGGTTAATCTTTGCCTTTCTCACGCTCATTTTATGAACATACATAGATTTGCTGAAATGCTCAGGATTACTTACTGATTCATTGTTCTCACATAAAAAAAACCAACCTTGTCAGGTCTGACATAAATTCACTTCTGATGACACAGTTTTTTCTTACAAGGTCTCCATTCAAAGTCTGTTTGGAAGTGAGTGATGGCTCAACTAGTTTGGTGTGGCATGCCAGCAAAATCATTAGCCTAGGGGAGGAAGAAAACAGTGTATATGAAAGTTTTGTTAATGATAACAGACTACAATACAATACAGTACATTAAAAGGTTTAATTTTTGTTAACTCTGGACTGGATTGATGTCTTTTAATCTGATCAGTGCTCATAGATCCTTTTTGGAAATACCCAAAGTTGACCTTTAATAGTATAATAATCTAAGTAACAAAAAAAATCTTTTTATGAAAAAGGATCTAAAGCTTACCTGCATCCTTCAACAACTTGCTGGAAGGCAGTCCTTATTGCCTGCATTACTTTGTCTGAGTCCCAGTCACAGGTAAACTCCAGTGCAGATTTTATATGTCCATTTTCAAAAAGCCAAGCTTTTTTGTTACGCCTTGGCACATGCGCAGTTAGATGGTCTGGCAAGAGAATCACTTCTTTGGTGAATGACTGAGCCACAGAATGTGACCTGCTTAGCTGTTCTGGAAACCTAATAGAGGATAAAGGCAAAGTAAACATTTCTGCATGTAATATATTCACACTTGTCTGTTCAATGAAGTACATTTTATTAAAAAAAATACACCATGCTGTACACATGTCCAATTTGCATTAATAAACACCCTCTAGCCCCATGGTAGCTAGGATAGGCTCTTGGAATCCTGAATTGGATAAGTGGAAGAGAACGGATGGATGAATGGATGGATAGATGATGGAGGATAGATGATGGAAGATAGTGGGATGGGTGGGTGGAGAAACTTAACAATCACATAAAAATTTTCTTAAATTCACAAAGTACTTTTTGTTGCTTTAAAAAAAGTTTCATTAAATTATATACTGCCAAAAACTATGTATTGTAACAACTGAATTATGTGCTTTGCTTTTACACAACGTTTGCAGATTAAGTTTACGGGGCGTGAAATATTATAGAAATCGCATGTTTCCACAATTAAACAAATTAACTGTTGTGCACAGTTTAGTCTCCACAATCACACGCTGTGAGTCTATTGCACACTGTTTTTTACTGTGATATTTTTGTTTACTTAGCTTAGTCTAGCAATTGAAACCTGCCAATTACTAACCTTACACTAGTAATTTCAGTGCATTTAGTTCCGTTCTTACCTCTTCTGCCTTGGGCCCTTTCGAGTGAAAGGTCTAAGATTGTAGATGGGACCCGTTGTGGGGCACTCCTGTGATGTGGAAGGCACGTTCTCCAAAACGTTAGCTGGATAACCAGGGGCTATCTGACCGGGGAGGTTCACTGCATTTGGTCTTCCACGTTGAAACGGTGAATAAATTTCTTCATCAGTAGTACGATGCGGTACACTGGTACTAATATTAGGTTGGCCAGAACATGCATTTGCCAGGGTGTTTATTAGCTCCCATTACTTAGAATTTGAGCCACAAGATTCCGTGCAGACTGGTTCATAGTGCCATTCCTCCAGGTACAAACAAGGAAAACACTAGATGGCGCAAGCGCCTCCGTGACGTCAAGTTTCATTCTATATATTCAGAAGATCATTCTATATATTCAAGTTTCATTCTATATATTCAGAAGATCATTCTATATATTCAAGTTTCATTCTATATATTCAAGTTTCATTTTATATATTCAGAAGATCATTCTATATATATAATAATTTCCTAAACGGCATTCCATATATATATAATATATAAATATATGCATTAACGTGCCAAATCTCCGTTAACGAGTTACCGCGGATCGGCCCGTGCATGGGGTTGCACGTTGTCAACGTGTTGCGAGGCGATCCGCGGTAACTCGTTAACGGAGATTTGGCGCGTTAATGCAGTTGTGGCATTAACGTTATTTTAACGGGATTAACGCTGACAGCACTAATATATATTTTATTTTAAATGCCTTTTAAAATGTTTGCATTTTTGTGAAATCAGACAGATATATTTGATTACCACATTTCATGCAAATAACTTGAAAAATCCTTTGTGTGTGTGTTTATTTTATTATTTGTTTATTTTGGAACACATGTAAGCAAATATACATCCCATCCTGGTCCCTGGCTTATGTTGTTTCTTCACTGGAAGTTCATGTTTTTTTTTATTTCCTTAGCCTCCACCAGTATTCCTGAGTTAATCTGCCATGTGTGTCTGCCATCTTGTGCATTGTCTCTAGTTTTTACTTCTCCTCTCTCATTGAGTTAATTCATTTCAGCTGTGTCTCATCACCACCGTCTTCCTAACGACCACATGTGTGTAATTAAACTTTCATTTTGCTGGTGTTCAATGTGGTGTTATTTTGTGTATACTCATGGACTTGGACAGCTGCTGTGTCTGAATAATTGTTCATCTTTTTTCTTAAATTCATCTCATGATAAATTGACACTGGAAAAAACCAAGAAAGTTGTAATCATAAAATGTATATTGTATACATTAGAATCATCAAATATATAATTCTAAAAATGTGACTTATTTGCTTTGTTTTGTTTTCTCTTCAGCTTATCAATTCACTAATTTCCATTATTTTTTATCTTTTGAATATTTCACAATACTGCAGACTGAATTCTAAATAAAGAGAAGCCTTTATTTCAGGTCATCAAAGTCCTGAACTAAATACAAAAAGTTCAGAACCAGATTTAAAAGATCAGTATGATACCAGGAAATATAGAGGCACACTGAATAAACGCCATGACAAAGGACACAAGGAAGAGTGGAGCATATTGTAGAATATGTAGGGATGAGAGACAGTTGCGTGAACAAGACGCAGGTGAAGATCAAACATCGATACAAGACGACTCATTAAGATACTCACATTAAGATACAGACAAAGCAATACTAGAAGACAAAAGTTTAAACAAAGAAAGACAAGACAGGAGAAACAATAAGGAACACCAAGGAAACCACAGTCATGAAAAATTCTTCTACTTCTTTTGGCTGCTCCCTTTGGCGATTACAACAGAGATCATCTCCCTCCATTTCACCCCATCCCTAGCATCCTCCGCTGATACAGTAGCCCTCTGCATGTCCTCCTTCACCACATCCATGAACCTTCTCTGTGGTCTTCCTCTTTTCCTCCCAGCTGGCAGCTCGATCTTTGACTTCTATTTTCCAATATATCCAATATCAATCCTTTGTAGATGTCCAAACCATCTCACCCTTCCCTTTCGAACTTCATCTCCAAACGCTTGCCCTGAGCTTTACCTTTGATATCTTAATTTCTAATCCTGTCTGTTCTGGTCACCCCCAACCAAAATCTTCTGCTTTTTTGTAAGACCCAACATCCACCAAACCACATATAACATCAGGGCAGATCTCTGATATAATTCCATCTCCACTTTGAACTCATCTGTCTTTCTTACATCACCAGAGTCTTGCTGTTGTCATACATGTCCTGCACCACCCCCACATATTTCTGTGCCACTTCTGACTTGCTATGCAGTACCACAGGTCCTCTCTTTGAACCTTATCATATGTTTTCTCCAGATCCACAAAGACACAGTGCAACTCTTTCTAACATTTTGTATACCTTATGTATACCAAAAGCCATACTGCTGCTTGCAACAACTCTTTCCCATAGCTTCATGATATGGCTCATCAACTGTATCCCTCTGTAGTTAATGTAGCTCTGCACATCACCATTGTTCTTGAACAGTTGAACCAGTATACTTCTTCTCCTTTCTTGTATTAAATAATCTAGTTAAAAAGTCCACTGCTGTCTTTCACAGACATCTCTGTACCTCAACAGGTATGTCATCTGGACCAGCTGCCCTCACTTCCTCGTTAGTAATCCTCTGCACTGCTTGATTCACAAACTGTCCTCCGTCTGTCTCTCCCTCTCATTTTCTTCATTCATGAGCTCCTCAGAGTACTCCTACTACCTTCTCAGCATGCTCCCTTCATTCTCTATTATATTTCTAATTTATTCCTTAATCCCCCAAAAGTGCTGCACATCCTTTCTAGCTGACTCGGTCTACCTAGCCAGTTAATAAAAGTCCTTTCTCCTTCCCCAGTATCTAGCCTGGATTAACCAAACTGCCTTCTTGGCAGTTTCTCATACCACAGACCAGTGATTCAAAACACTGAATTGCAAAACAGAAAATTACTATTAAAGACTGAACAATATCACAATTGATTATGTTAACTAAAACAAAATTAAGTTAAAATTAAGTTATTTTCAATTTCAAATGATTTTCTATGAAGTTTGAGTCAGGAAGTTGAAATTTTGAGATAACTAACTCAATTATTAAATTATTATTTTGAGATGTTAACTTAGGAATGGAAAACATAATTTTTTTCAGTGGTTGAAACAAGTAACCATACTGACCTCCTGGTAACCATACATTGATAGGAAGGGGGCTTGGTAAGTGGTTACTGAAGGTTTCTGACAGTCACTAGGTGAAACTGGTAAAAAGAAACTGGGACACAAACTGGAATTAGATGCCATTTGCGTTCGAAGTGAAAATTTCACCTCTTGAAGCACACTGATTGGCCCAAGGCATAACTGTTACCTTGATGGTGAACTTTTGCAGCCTTTTGCAATTCTTTAAGTCTCACTTTCTCAAGTTTCACTACCACTGATGACAAGTGTTTACAGACAAGTTGTCTTCTTCCATGAAAAGTACAGGCCACGGTAGCATGTGCTAGCGACCAAAGCAATAACAAGTGGTGCAGCGCCCAGCGGCAACCACTTTCACCTAGCATTCCCCAGCCTTCTTTCTTTCTTTTTTGTAGATGTTCACAACCATCCAACAGATATACCTGCCTACACATACACACACACACACACACACACACACACACACACACACACACACACACACACACACACACACACACACACACACACACACACACACACACACACACACACACAAACACTCACTCTAACAGCCATCAGAGGCTCCATTACAGCAGTATGGGAACCATCTGTTGGTTTGGAATTGAATCTTGCTCAATTAGCATCTAATTTACATATGATTAGCATGTCATTAATGGAGCATTATGCAGAGTAATATGATTGCTAAACGAGTTTTGCTTCCCCCGCAGAGTAAAAACCTCTGTTCTGCTAATCGGTGCTGCCTCCCTCTCCCTCTGGTCAAGGGGGGAGAGTGTGTGTGTATGTGTGTATATCTGTGTGCACTGTGTGTGATCAAATAGTGGGTGTGAAAGTCTCGTAATACATGCATGCCTGCTGGCTAACTTTTGACTCTGTGTGCGTGTGTGTGTGTGCGCGTGTGTGGACTAGATACTACTAATGTTGTGGGGACTTAAAGGGACTTATCTTTCTTATAGGTACAAAAAGAAACGTGAAGAAACACTTTATAGTAAGAATAACATTTTAGTTGATGTTAATGTAAGGTTTTGGGTGCAGATTAGACAAGTGCTAGTTATGATTAGTTGTCTACAGGAAATGAATGTACAGTAAGTGAATGTTGTTTCTCTTCAGTCATGGGTAAACAACTGCATGGAGGCTGAAAATGAGTTTGATGTGCTTCATCAAACTGGTATCTGTCTTACTGATCACCGTTAGCATCTTCAAAATACCATGCCAACTCAAAACTGGTAAAAAAAAAAACAACAGGATTCCCTCAGATCATATTTGTCCAAGTTAGTAGAATTATTTCTAATTCTGCCTTCAGATAAAAATAATGCATTGGTCTGATGGGAAACTGCTTTAATATGAGATTCTGTCTGTGATGCTGTTTTGCAGCTTTTATATGCAGTGCTATTAGTTCCCTCAATCAGTAATTGCACAAGTGATTGTTCTTTTTTTTTCACGTTCAGTGAAAGCTACCTAAGCCCTCCTTATGAAAACTAATGACAGTGCTTAGATGGAATTTGCATGTATCTTACCCTGGAGATGCTTTTCGAAAACAGCATCTCAACCTGTAAGAACTTGCTCGGTACCATTATTCTGTATTTTCTGCAGTCAGTAAATCACTTGAAAAGGCAAAAGAAGCATTCTGCCAAACCATCTTTCACTATTTTGTGCCATGGTCACAAGGTTTAGTTAGATTTCCAAGTTTTAGAATCTTGTTTTATAAACAGATTTAGTTCATGTCTTTGGTTTTTGTTTTAATTCCTTTTCTTTATTTTAGCCACCCCAGTGTTTCCTGGTCTATGTTCCATTGTCTCTGTTCACTGTTTCTTTTCTTGTTGTTTCCTGTTTTACTTTGCTAGTTTCCTTTGGTATCTTGTTTTACTTTTTCCTTCAATCTGATTATCTCAATCGTTTATACTTGTTGTTATTTACTTTACTTTCATGATTTGTGAGATGGCCGGTTTATGTTGATCTATTGCTACCCGGCCATACTTTCTGTTAACCATTGCTTCATGTGACTGTGTGACCTTATATGCACCTCACATACTTTTGAATCATTAAGTTTGTGGGGTTCTGCACTGGGATCTGCTTCTGAAGTTCCTGACATGTATTCTGTCTATTTCTAATCTATGTGCATTTTTTGGTGTGGTCAAAATAGATAAAGATGAATTTGTTTCCAGAAACTTTATGTAAGACTGAGTCAAAGTAATCCACAATATGTTTTTAAAAGGCAGTTCTATGGTGGAGGAATATAATTTCAACCACTATATTCTTTACATGAGATTTACTGAGAATAAGAAAATTTGACAGACATATCTAGACTCAGATAAACAAGAATTTGTTCTGATTTTACTGCTCAGTCAACATTTAGTGTTATACCAGAATCTGACTCTACATCATGAAATTAAGCGCGAAAGGATTTCCTAGCCTAACATCTAACATCCTGCCGTCAGTGTCCCCTGCTCCAGCTGTTCAAGGTCTCATTTTAGATGGTGAAATTCTTCAGGAAACATTTTCCAAAATGACTAAATTAACTCTCGGTTGTAGCCGTGATTGTACTGACCTTAGTGAAATGGAAAACACTTTAGGAAATTAAAAAGAAATCTCAGTAACAATTTTGTGTGTGTAAGAATCAAATCAAAAATCAAACAGTCAAATTTTGAATGAAGTCCAGACTTCAGTAAAGTTGACTGACAAGGAGTTGTATGGCTAGGCTAGGTAAGACATGTCCCCTCATTATTCCATGGCTAGGTAGATAAAATGAACTTGAAATAAATTATCTTCTACTTGATAGCTGTTCATTAGCATTCACAATATGTTATCCAGTGTAAATACAGAGCATTTGCAACAAGGTGCAAACCACTGGTTTAGTACAGGAAGGCCAGGTTAGAATTAGTATTAATACTAAGTATTAAGATAATTCTTAGGATCTTGAATTAGGTTTTGTTTTTTCTGAAAATTTTAGTCTATGGATAAAAATGTCAATAACTCTTTTAACAATAACAGTTAATACAATATTTCTGTCTATCCCTCTGAATTAAATCTTGTTTGTTTTTAAAATTGACTGTGGTGATCTTCAGAGGCAAATTCAACTTACAGACCTAACTGTAATAGCCTAATGTGAAGTGAGATACAGTAACACAATTTTACCACATTTTACCATCTTTTTTGTCTTGCTAGTGGTAAAGGTATCGAGTATCTACTAGTGATGGGTCGGTCGCGAACGAAACGGCTCTTATAGCCGGCTCTTTGAAGTGAAAGACGGGAGCCGTGTTTTTTTTTTAAATTTCTTTCTCTCACTCTTTTGTTCTCACTTTTTGTTCGCTTCACACCGCACGTGATTGGTCAATATGTGTTTGTGCCTTTTGTTTACGCTGAGCAGAGGGGGAAGGGGCGATATTTACACTCGCCGCAGCAGTAGCACACGAACAGAGCAGCAGGTAGAGAGAGAAAGAGAGCAACAACAAGAGACAACATCGACACATTAGAAAGGTATAGTAAAGAAAATGAGTGACACCAAGAAGCAAAGTCTGGAACCATTTCAATTTTATTCGCGATACAAAGGCAGAGTGTAGAGTCTGCAAGAAAAGAATATCATACAGAGCTGGCTACACAAACAACCTGCACAGGCACCTGAGAACTGTCCACCCATCACTGCAATGGGAAGATAAAACGCAGTTGAGTGTGATATTAATGAAGGTGCCAATGTGTCTACTGCAACTGTTGCTGCTGCTGCTGCAGTATCTACAGCATCATGCAGTATACCACCACAACCACCTAAAACCAACCCAGAGCTCTATAAGACAGTTTTTGCAGAAGATGAATTGAATTTTTTTATTTTATAATTTATTTTTTACATTTTATGTGGAGTGAATAAATAAAAGCAAATTTATATAATAAACAAATGTAAATAAGAGACACTTTTTTTTACATTAGTAATTCATTTTGTGCATAATTTTATATTGTTGTTGATAATAAATTAATTAAAGAAACAAAACAACCTGAAGAGCCGGTTGGGAGCCGAAAGAGCCGGCTCTTTTTAGTGAGCCGAGCCTAAAGAGCCCGTTCTCTAAAAACAGCCGGAATTCCCATCACTAGTATCTACTGAGTGCCAGGATGAGCTGGCTTAGAGAAAAAAAAAAAACACACATTAATAATCTACTTTCTCCATCATCTCCTCTAACAAAAATGTCTCTCCATCATCCGTTATATATTTTTTCTGTTTGCTTCCTGTCTCTCAGTGAATGTATTTCAGTTTGATTTATTGGTTCACGGCTCTTAAATCATCTGACCTTTTTGTCAATTGCAATGGCCTGTTGTTTGTGTCTTTCATCTGTCTGTCTGACTTGGTCCTATCTATTATTCAATCATCCATCTGTTGTTTTGCTTGGTCGGATGCTGTTTATCAGTCCCTCTTGCCTGTCAGTATTTTATGTTTCTGTCTTTTCCCTTCATAAATCTTTTCTTCCTCCATTTTGCTAATTCCCTCACTGACTTTCTTTGTTTGGCTTTCAGTTTTTTGGCATGTAGTTAAAATTTTCTCAGTTCACCATTAAAAACACATTTCACCTTTCCCATAGTTTTGGTTAGACTTGAAGTTTAATTTCAAGCGGTTGTGCTTTGATTTACATTCATACATATTAATACACCATGTAGATACTTCATAAAATAGAGTTCTGAATTAATAAACCGATTAGTTTGGATATAATAATACATGGCTGCGCACACATGTAGGTATTTTTCTGCCCCTGAAGAGAGTAAGTAAGTAATCTGTTCCGTTTGTTTGTCTGCCTGTCTGTTTGCTAGCAGTCTAGTATACAGTTATTAAGATATCATTTTCAAATTTTGTGTGATGCTAGATACCGACAATAGTTCGAGACTATTTATTTTTGGTGAAAAAATCACTCCAAAACTTTTTATTATCCACATTTTGATGGATCTTCTCAAACTTCATAACAATATGCTAGGCCTTGGGGAAAATGAGTACCTAGGTTTCAGTAAACATTTGTCCTTTACCTTTATTATTCGTGCCCAAGGTCAAAGCTGACCTTAAAAAAATTCAAGAAATTGCATCAAATATTATGTATCATATGAAAGGACATGGAGATAGTGGTACAACACACTTTTTTTTCCCAATATGACACCCTATAACCAAAGCTCTTGGCCTTCAGGGGGAGTTATGCTCTCTTTTTATGTCAAGTTGGGTGTAATTCCTCTGTTGTTTTGTCCTTTGTTCTTGATGTCCTGAGTTTTCCTATTATTAAGGTTAGGTTTGTTTTGTATTCTATCCTAATCATCTATCATTCTTTCTTTGTTGTCCCCATGTCTTGTCAAGTTTTGTTTGTCTGTGGTTTTGTGTTTAGTTACTTCCTGTTTTATTTTCTTTAGTCCTTCAACTTGTGCGCTCTTAGTTTTGCTTCCCTTATTTTCTAAGGAGCTTGCAAAGAAAGTGACTGGACTTCTTAAAGTTTCGTGAAGACATTTCACCTTTCATCTGAGTGGCTCCTGAAACCTGGAATACCTGGGGTTCTCCAACATTTGGTTTTAGAACTGAAGAAGCTTCTTGAATAAGAAGTGAAACATTTTCACAAAACTGAAAGAAGTTTACTCGCTTTCTTTCAAAGCTCCTTAGAATACCATAACCTGGATGATTGAGAGCCTACACAGACATATCTTCCTTTGTTTAGTTTTCCCCTATGAGTCTTAGCTATGCACCTGTTTCCACTCCCCTCATTATCTTGGGAGTATTTATTGTCTGCACCCTTCGTTCAATGTCACATCCTCCTCCTGTGCTCCTTGTTCCATGTTTCCCAAGATTTCCAGTGTTTCTTAAAGTTAAGAACAACCATCAATAAAGGCTTGATTTTTTTTTTGTTCCACTTCCAATCCTGAGTTCTGTATTTGGACCTACAACCTGCTTGCTACACAGCATTCCCACAGAAGACCCATCGCCCAGAACTATCTCCTGTTTATTGAACTCTTGTGGTTCCTGTTTTTGTTCAGTATTTTACTAATGAAATGTTGTTTACTGAAACTAATGTTTAACCAAAGTTTAGTAATTGATTAGTTGCTGTGAGGGGATATGAAAAATAATTATCTTGTCAGGCTAGTGGTGTTGCACATAAACATCTCACAATTTTGCATTTGAATTAATTACGAATGTTTCATTGTTTTAAGCACTTTTAAAGTGTTGTTCTTAAAAACATTTGAATTTGAGAATTTGTGGTTTTAACAAAATCAAAATTATTGTTAGTAAAATAATTAATCTGTAAAGGCCATTACTAAAAATTTTGTCTTGTTATCTTATATGGTTATAATTGGGTCTTCATAGCACTTTACTGGGGTTAACAAAACATCATTGGCTGGTTTAATAGTTGACTAAACTCAAACAAAAGACTCAGTATGTGAGCTGCTGACAGTTTTGCCCTTTGTACTCTCAACTATTCACCCCAACACTTCCTAATAACCCAGCATATAAATGTAACTTCAACAACAATAAATAAAAATGATGATTACTTTTAATAATTATTAAATGTACAGCACCTTGGTCAACAGTGGTTGTTTTAAATGTGCTATATAAATAAATTTGACTTTGACTATTATTGTACTGTGTAATTTTACATCAGCCCAGTCCTCCAGCCACAACACCAGATGTATATACTCTTATGTAAGAGTATATACTCCTTTTATCCAGGTAGGTTTCACAGCATCAAAACAGTTCACCGCTGCTTTGCCTCTCTCTCTGGACTTCCGGTTTTCACTCTCTATCAGCTATCCCAGTAGGTCCAGTCCAACCATTTTTGCTCTGCTTCTCCCAAGAGCAGAAGTTTCGTTCATCCCAACACCTCTTCTCTGTGGAATCTAACATCCCTCTATCCCTGTGCAGGGCTGATGGACAGAGAAGAAAATGGAGGAAAAGAGAGTTGAGTGAGAAAAGCACTTACAGTGAGTGGATTGGTGGTTTTAACATTTCCAATAAATTATCAATGAATTGGGTGTGTGCTAATGTTATTTAGTGTCATATACACACACAAGGCAGAGTGTGTTTTTAAAAGTTTTATGGCATGTAATGGACTGACGGTTGAGACTGTTTTTAAGCAGAGCTGTACATGAAGGGATGTGTATATGCATTAGGTTTATGTCAGGAAAGAAAGATTATATTGCATTTTTCCATATTTAAAACCTAAAAAAGTACATTATATTAGTCATTCATTGGTCAGTTTACAATAAATTGTTTACAGCATCTATACTGTATTCATACTGAACTGAAAGTAGGCACTTTAACATGTACAGAAATTCTGAACAGTGACTGCTAATTTGTATTTTGTGGCCAATTTCCAAAAGGGATGTGACTCCGAAGATCGTTAGAGCACACAGGTATAGCAGAAGCTTCAGTCAGTGTCAAAAACTAGGCTGATTCAAGAGAACAGCCTGGAGACAAGGCAGAGGAGGCAAAACACATCAGCGAGCCAGCCAGAGGACTGGGAATGGAAACGGAGCAGTTCAGGTGGCTGGCTTTGTTTCTTGTGGAGGAGATGGGGCTCCTGGCGAAGGCCTAGCAGGAAGCCAGTGTCGACGAGGACATAACCAACAAGGAGACAATTTCTCCAGAGGCCTGGCTGGCGGGCCGGTATTGGAATAGGAGACAAGAGCCTTCAGGGTGCTAGGCTGCCAGAGGAGACGAGACACTCTTGGATGGGATGGAATCAGGTGACTGTGGCAGGACACTCAGAAACAGAATCTACTGAAGAATCTGGTGGCTCGGGCAGAGCAGCAGTGACTGGTGGGGACCCCATAGCAGGCCCTGGATAGATGCAGATGTAAAAGCAGGCTATGGCTGGGCCCTGCTTTGGCAGACATGGGCAGAGTGGTACTGGCTAGGGGGATGGTAAGTTATCTGAAAAACCTCATCCACAGAAACCTTATGTGGTATGTGCTACACATTTTTCTGCAGGTCATATCTGCTATCCTTCTCTGGTTGTCAGTATCTGCATCAAGGCTACTTTATCTCCTTATTCATTATTTACTTGTGTACCAGACTCAATCTGAGCTGTGTTTTGATGTCATGTGGGTCCTTTTTTCCAATTCTCTTTTGTCTTTGTAGACTTATTTTCCTCCATTCTTCTGTGCAGAGATATTTTTGCCCGTAAGGACTTTCTCTTACACAAGAGTGTGTATTTCTATTTTTTTTTCCTTTTTCTTGATTTTTTTTATCTAGTGGGTTTGTAAATAAAGCAACCCAAAACTACACTTTACCAAAATGAAATTGTAAACCTCATGTCTCTCTGTCCTCAGCTGACTCTACATTATGCCAGTAGTTTAGCATACAGTGCTGCATAAATTATGGCCAGCATGCATACTTGCTATTTTGGTATTCACAGTAGACTATAAGTTTTTTTTTTTTTGTCTTCAGGTGGAATTTGAATAAGTATTTGTAGGAAAACAGCTTATGTGTGAGGTCATTCATAGAAATCTCACCAGCATAATATAGAGATTCAAGAGACTCTTGCAATGTGGTCAGAGGTACAAAGTGCGCATTTGTAGATGTTCAGTGTTCTGATGTTCATTGTATGACCACAGATATTGATCACGCACTGTTAATTAGCTCTTAATGAGGCTCTACAGTCCCAGTTCTAAGGAATTCAAGCACAGTAGAAACGTAATTTTCTGAGGAAAGCTTTTATTTACCTCATTTTGGGGTAAATTTATCAAACAGTTTCTGTTGTTTTGTTTGGTTTACTTATTTGCAATTTTACATCCCCATGCCCACTGAAATAAAAGTTATCGAAAACTCACCATTTATTTAGAACTAGATTGTAAAAAAACTTGCAAAAAATGTCAGGGGGCATTGCTGAGAGGGCTGCAGTGACAAAACCTGCTTCTAGAGGGATTCTAGGAATATAAATATTATCATACTCTGTCTCTCTCTGGCTGGGGGATTCTGCTGAAGGACCCTCAGAGGACTCAGTCTTAACCTGAAGGAGCTCACATCAAAGACAGACCTGATTGCAACAAACAGCTTTGATCACATGCTTCATCCTATCCCAGATGATGCCAGCTTCTACCTGTATGTGTGTGTGTGTGTGTGTGTGTGTGTGTGTGTGTGTGTGTGTGTTAGGGCTTTGGCTACCCTGTGTAGAGTAACTGGAGGAACAAAAAGATAACAAAAATATAGATATTAATTTGAAAGCATCAATTAAAATTTCAACCCATTATGTCTGTGTGATTCAGGGGTGTGGTTTGTGGCACAGCTGACGTACGGCAACTGATTATGTTCTCTCCCTAATACCGTAAATACTGTAAATTATGAACACTGACAAAAACCTACATTACATTGTTGCCTACATCATAGAGGGAGACTTTGCCCACACATCTAAACAGGAAAATGACCGGGTTAAAGTGGCAGTCAGCAGGTGGAGGAAGCCCTAATATTGGTTGTAGGGTCTCAGCATCGGGAAAAGAATCACAACTTAAAATAATTTCTATTGTGAGACCCTGTAGGTTTTATTTGTATGCAGGGTGTGATGCTGCTGCTCTGGGTTTTTTTGCTCTTTGTGGATTTACACAACTGATCTCATTTTTATGAGCTCTAATGGCCGATTTCCATCCACTACACTGACAGTATACTACTTATGTCAGAGATATCAAACACATTTTACATTGTGGGCCCAGTTTTGATCTCATATGATTCAGGCCAGTGAAACTGCCATTATAGTCAATGTGCAGATGTTTAATTTAATCCCTATGATAGCTAAATATGTAAAAGTGCTAATTCAACAGTATGTCTCACTTTCCTAGTAAATGTAAAATTACAGTAAGTAAATGTGTAAAATACAAAACTCTATAAACTAATTACTTTGGTGTAGTATGAATGACCACATGGGAAGTCATAAGTAAGAAAAGCTGTAAAACTTATGAAAAAACAATTAAAAAGCCCAAACTTTCTATTTCCTTCACATTTTCCAAAGCCATCCAGTGGGCCGGATTAGTGTTGGCATCTGCAGGGCCGATTTTGAGCCCGTGCCCAATGTTTGACAGCCCTGGTTAATACTGTCAATATTGGTATGAAGGTGGAATTTATTGAAGGAATCTAAGCATCAACAACTAAAATTCATATTAACTAAATACAAACCAAATACACCAGAAATAGTTTCTCATAACAGTATATTAGAATAACATTGGTTGTGTTCTCACTTGTTATGTACTCTATTAGTTCGTTGTGTCCCTCTTCATTTGAGTCTAACCCAGTGCCCTTGTGAGGAGGGTAGGATAGTAAGGTGACAGTGAACAAAGAGCGAATTAGACACGGTGTGAGCTGAAGTGCAGAGCAGCAGAAGTGAAAATGACTCAGAATGAATAAATGTTAAAGTTCAACACTTCCCCTGAGCAAGATACTGACAGAATTCACTTTGGATTGACCTCTAATTTGTGCAGGTGTGTGTCCTTTACTGATGTCAGAGCAGTGCCTATGGTGTACACACTTGTGCAAGTATGTCCTTTAATCTTTGCATGTCTGTGTGTATTTTGTGTCGGTCCATGTATCTGCATTTTTCTGTCCCAATGAGTGTGTGTGTGTGTGTGTCTGTGCATCTGTGTGCCCCCCCCCCGGGCTTTAATAAGCCTCTGTGTGATAAGTGTGGCTCTCTGCCCAGAGGAACAGGTTCCACTGCTGAACTTGCACTCCATCAACGTTTTGGTGTCTGACTGAAATAAAATGCCAAGCAGAGCCGGACACTCTACTCCAACTCGCAACTTACAGATAAAGCCCTGTAACTGCCTCACAGAGTTACACCACAGCTTCTTGAAGATAGTCAAATGTCAGAGCAGATGAGCACCTGTTGATGCATTTTGGTGACCAGATTACAAGACTGTTGGCACTGAGGACAGCACACAGAGAGAGCGAATAGGAGGAGTGAGTGGCAAGAGGAAATGTAAATGTTTCATTAACCTACATCTAAATCATTGAGGGCTATAAAAAAAAGGAATGAATGAAGTGATCCGGTACCAAAAATTGTGGAACACAATTGCAATTATGTATAAAATATTACTTTCACCAAGGAAAAGACTGAAGGATTGGCGATTTAAATCCAGCAGTATAGAGATAGAAGCTCAGACTTATTGTAAAATGTATAGCAAAGAGTCCAATTCATCATGTAAGTCATAGTTAATTTCAAAATTTTACATTATGTAAAAGAATCCAATACAGTTACTCAACCAAATAGTTTTCTTTAACAATAATGACAAGTTTTAGTAAGCATTTTGAAGTTTTAGAAGTGAAAAGTTTTAGATTGGAAGTTTAATCAAGTTTAGGAGACAGTGCAAAAACAAATTGCTGTAAGTGGCATTGCAGTGATTTGGTATTGCACTGCTGGACTCTCCAGTCAGCAGCCATGTTGGTGACACCTTAAAGCTGCGATTTTTTTACTAATGTACTAGGAAAGGATCCAAGGACGTATTTAAATAAAAAGACATAACTTTATTTTCAATAGTTACCACTGATTAAAAAAAAAAAATAAAACTTGTAGGATGTTGGATGACTTTTCCCAAACTTAATCCTTTCTCCTGCACAATACCTCCTACCACATGCATAAAGTTACAACAACATTACGCATCACTAATGACTCAGTCTAAAATGGCTACTTCACCAGCACACTTGGCTCCTCCCACCAGAGCATTTTAACAAATTGCATGCAAAAATTTAGATTATTGCTTGAGTAAGTCAATAAAATTCAAATACTTACCTTCTTTACCTTATACCATATTATGTGGACATATCTGCGAACATACAGTTGAAATCTGTCCTTATTGGCTTATATGGTAGGTGGGGGAGATGTTTGGCATCTTCGGGAGAATTTTCCCATAGTTTTGTTGTTAACATACTTTGAGAGGCCGTCTTTGATGGCACTAATCACAAGGGTGGACAAAGGTAGGGCGTTGTGAGGTAGCATAACGTAAGCAGCAAGGAAGGTGATAAGTAAACAGCATCAGCAGACTATTTAAGTTTCTTTTAAATATACTTTATTTCTGGCATCTCCATTTTACCATAAAACAATCCACCTGGTAGGCAAAAATCCCACTTGCTTTATACAGGACTTTACCCACACCTGAACCTCGTTAGTCGTTAGTTAGTCTAAACAAAGAACAGGAATAAGATTATGCATGAAACTGACAAACTCATTTACTCAGCTAAATGGTTTGAAAAGTAAAACACTGCAAACAATACAACTCAAAAGGCTTCTTTAAAGAAAATAAACGATACTATACACAATTTAAAACCCTTCATTTGGTTACACCCAGTGATGCAATCAATGACCTCATGACCCTATATAAACAGGAAGTACTGGGGCGGCCCTTGCCATATACCTGTCTTAAATATAGGACCTGAATAAATGGACAAACATGGTAAGTATAACCAAAGCAACATAAAGAAACATTATTTACCAGACATTTGCCTGTGAAGAGAAGAAAATTCAAATGACCTGATGGTTAGTAGTGTTTGCTTTAAAAATAACATATGCATGGATGTAATGGATGTAGCTAGTGCTACCACAAACAAACCCGGGATAGTGTGTGTTAAGCAAAGTTACACCAGCAATGTCTAAATTAAAGCATTATGGCTGACTGTAAAATAACAAGGAAATAAATTATCAATATGGTTAATTCCCAAGTGGTAAATGAGTTCATGCCTAACTACTTTGTCACAGGCATGAACAGCTAATAATGGACTATAGGGTGACTTTTACTAAAATATACTAAATCTTTCTCTTGATTGTGCTTCTACAGCACATCTTAACAAATCAGACAGTTTGTGCTGCTGTTCTTGAAGTTAACTTCCACTCCTCTAACTGTTTCATAAAACTGACAGCTCCACCTTTTAAAACAAGTGAAAGATTTGAGAGGGACGGAAGAAAAAAAGTACAAAGTAATGGGATCAAGCTCAAAAAATATATCAAGCAATCCTCAGTGTATTTTCAATTGGGACTGTATGATAAATGTCTACATCAAATATCACTCTACACCTTCTGGCAAGTAAACTAAGAAAAGGCTCCAAAATTGTGAGACATGGCAGCTTCGGTTTTTCAAATTTTACAGAGATGTTACTGTAAATTTGTTGTGGCTAATTTGTTTGTCCAAACGTCTGCAAAGCATTTTGTGAATATCAAGAATATTAGTGAGATTGTTTAGGTGTTGAGTTTCACAATGGGGTAAAAACAAAGTTCACTAAAGTTTAAAGTACTAATATAGGAATGCTTGATCCTCTATTCTATGCAGTACAACAGATGAAGGCTAAGCTCATTAAGGGAAACCTGCTGAGGGTAACACTGTATAAACACAACAAACCAGGCTCGTCTTTCTCTTTGAAGAAGTTCCCTCCTTTTTGACTGATCACAGAGCTGGTAAAGAGTCTGAAGGAGACAGTGGATCTTCTGGGCTGAGACTGTTGGAGGCAGATCACTGCCTAATTCCTGCAGAGGTGTACATGGTGCAATGTGAAAGTGGAGTACAACGAAGTATGACTTCAAGGGAGAAGGTCAAGTGAGTTGAAGGAGTGAGGAGCCATTCTGAGTTTCAGATGAAAAGAGAGCTGAAAATCTATGCTTCATGCTTTGTACTCAACAGCAGGGTTCCACTTGTGGGAGTAATTAGCACCGCAGCCTTTCTTTTGAAGTGAGCTCGAAGAAACAGTCAGGCAGAGAACTGCAGCTTGTGAGGGCAGCATAGTGACAGAGATATTCACTGCATAAAAAAATGTGGAGCAGGAGGTGGCAGTTAGTTCAATGCCATCACCTAATTTGGCATAAAGGAATGCATTAAAAAAAGAAACATCATATGGATTTTATGCAGCAATTAGAGGGGGGAAAAGTAGAGTCTGATGAACTGCAATGAAGAGTCCCTGTTCTTTTACCTGAAAAAGAAAAACCATAAAACAACAACTTTATTTCATTTTGATGATAATGATTCAACAGTTTGAGTCAAGTTAAACATCTGAAAATGGTCATGGATGTCAGATGTCAGAATATCTCAGTATTTCTTTTCCCGCTTTTGATTTAATAAAACCAGTATGAGTCTGTATGCACTTTATTCAAACCTGATGACCCATGTTTTGATCTGTCAATGTTCCAAAGTCGTCCGTAAAGGTTCAGGGAACCAGGTGATTGTGGATGAAAGTCCTCGACTGTCAGACTTCTTTGATCGTCAAGTAACATTAAAAAAACCTTTGATGTATGTATCATTCCACTGCAGAGTGACTCATACCTACAAAGATGCAAACCAGAAGATATGGGACATACCTATGCAGAATGTCTGCTGTGTTTCTTGGGTAATTTGTTGCAGATGTCTCTGTTTAGACAAGGCAAAACAACTAAAGATAAACACGACCTATTACGACTAGTTGAACTTTAACCTTAAAACAAAGACAGCAGCTGACATGTTCGTTGCATGCGTGTTAAATCAGTATACATCAGTGTTATTTGAAACTAGTTGGTACCTATAATACCTTCCATCTTGGGTGACCAGGGGTCCCACTTTAAGCATGGCTGAATTTTTAACCCTTGTCCTTCATCCCACATATTGAGACTCACTCATTTGTATTGATTCTAGTTTTCACTGCTGGAAGGGCACTTTTCAAAATTCTAACTTTGTAAAGAAAGCTGGGGAGGTGTCATCAGGGGGACACCTGCAGGTTAACCTTTCACTTTTGTCATCCCTCAGTGCAAACGCTACACCCAGCAGGGAAAATTGTGAGTCATCGAAGGGTTACAAGTTTTGTGGCTTCCTGTCGAATGTGATGGAAACTACCAAAAAGAAAAAGGAAATGCTGCCACGATAGAGACTGAGAATCACCTTTCACCAACTTCATCCTGTTGTAAGTAATTTCACAAACAGCTTCTAGAAATTTCTAGAAGTTGAAAAATTATTTTCAACTTCACATGTAGGACAATAGAACATGAAGTAGTACATTAGCTTTGAGTCACATGGGAAATGTGTAGATCAATATTCGTTGGGATCTCGTTACAGTAACACCAACTTATTTTTTCAGGAAGTTTAAGTCATGTTTGTGTAACCTGTGAATATGAGGACACATGAAAACTTGTGTAAACAAAATGTGGTGGTCTTCAGTGATTGGTTTGGAAAACTTAAATCCTTTCCCTACCTAATATATCATAACAACATACATGGTTTACTGGTCCTTTAAGATTGGATTAGCATAAAAACCAACATTATTTTATTACCAAGCCTTCCTTTCTCCACACAGCTTCATACTGATTGGGAATTTCTTTTTCTTTATTTCAAAGTACCAGACATGTAAATAAACATTCAACTGATTCTTTTCGTCCAGACTTTTCTTTCATAATAACACATAGTGGGAGATATCTGACATAAACATCCACTGATAGTATATGAAGACAGAAATTTGTCACAATCTTAGATCAAAATGAAATAAAATAACCATTTTTTTTTTTTTTTTTAAAGTAGCTTAAAGATATCTTTTAATTTTATTTTTAGGCTGTTGAATGGAAAATCCTTAACCTCACTTGTGTTTATCTCAACTACGGCTTCATTCCTTAACAACATAACATTTTTTTGCTCAACAAAGCTGGCTTTTAAAAAATCTGAGAACTTTGAATAACATCACGAATGGCACTGCCATTTTTCTATAGTCCTTGAGCAACAACTACTATGTCATTTACTTATTTGTTTACCATGTTATACTCACTGTTCTTAGGATACATACCCACACTAACAGGCACTCTGGCAAGGTGAAAATCCTATTCTAGACTAAATTGGACAGAGACTGGGGCAGCATCCAGGTCTGGAGGTGGTCTCTGGTGGGGGAATTTAGGGGATATGAGGCTAATTTGCATGTTATGTTCGCAAATACAATTTGTTGGTCTCATCTGCTCATGTTTGTGGAAATAACAGGCAACACAGATGACAATAGCAGCTGGAAGATGCCAACTAATCAGGATCTGTGCCTTCGAATTCCTCTCTGAAAAGCAAGGGCCAATTTTTTTTCACTTAATTATTGCACAAGAGCACCATGTTAGCACCCTGTTTAAACTTCCATCTTGAGTCACAGAGGTGCTAGCTTTAAATTGAAACAAATTGTTACTGAACACAGAAAATTGGAAACAGTTTACAGGATCTAACTTACTATAAAAAAATGGACAAAAATCCCATTATGTATTGATCCTGCTAAGTAGTATTTTGCATGTAACTTCATAACCTATTTTTCATCATGTCATAAATTCATACTGCAATACATGATCATGTTTCATTGTTAAAATGAGCACACAGTGTACATTATTTTATTGTATTTATTTAATTGCACAATCTTGCACAGACATATAAAATGAGGAGCTGAAAAGAGTTACTGGCTAGAATACTGACTAGTCTAAGAATGCTAGTCACAAACCTGGAGATGCTAAAGGATATTACTGCTAGAATTGTGACTTTAATGACTAGCAAGGCTACCTAGGTTACAAAGGTAGGCTGGTGAATTATTTGCTTGCCCAGTAAATACCTAAACTTGGTTAGTTCATGAAAGGCTGGTTTATCAGTAGTTAAATCATTTACTCGTTGTGACATAGACAAGCTCCACCATATTGTCAACAGCTCCTCAATACTCAAACTCCTCAATAGTTTTAAGCTAAAATTGTTCTGCAGACCTGAACTTTTCAACACGTCCTCATATATTAACATTTCTTTTACCTCCCTGCTACAAAGTGAAAATAGCCCATGTGAAAATAGACTGGGCATGTGTCCCGTAAAATTATAGTCTACAGCATCCTGCTGTGAGCTGCATGTGACAAAAAACAACTGTTTGGACATCATTTAACAGCATTTTCAACATTTCATTTTTTTGATGCATGTCTTCTTGTGTAAACTGACTTAAAGGTGTGTTTTGGATCTGCTTTTTCTTGTACTAATCAAATGTCCTGCAAGGGTTTGAAGAACTCATATTAGGAAAATGCAAATAAATGGAAATTAAATTAAAGGGGCACTTTCATGGTGTTTGTTTTATGGGACTACACCCAAATTGATCCCCAGGCTCTGGATATGGGTACGAATCAAGCATGAGCATGTGTGTGTGTTTGTCTATGAGAAGCTGGCATTTGTCAGGCATCTGGTTGGTACAATGTGTTCCCGGCAGGCGACAGGTGTGTCTCTTTAGCGGTCTCACACACACTCACACACTAATTAAAACCCTGGCTCACTGTCTATTCAGTTTAATCTGCTCACTGGAAGGTAGCCATGGCACCCAGAGGCTTCCAAGGTTGTGTGTACGTGGTGATCACCATGATGTTTATTTATATATATGTATATTTGTGCTGTTTGTAAAGAATGTGATTTGTTAAAATGATGCTTCTTTTACACCTGGAAGCAAAGAAATGAATTCCAAAGATGTGACAACTTAATATTTTATAAAAATGGAGCTAAAGTGAGACAAATGAAGAATATGAGCGATGAAGACATAAAATTTAAAACTCTAAGAATCACGACTCAAAATAAAATGTTGGCTGACTATGTAAAGTGTAAATAAAAACACATGGCAATTCATGTAAACCCTATGCTTCACTGAAAATCACCAAAAAAAGATTTCTTTTTTCTTTTTTAATATGTTCATTTTAAATTTGTTTTTTGCAAAATGTTTTAGAAAGTTGGGTAAACTCTTCTCTTTAACAACACTTTTAGAAGCTAAACTTTCAATTCAATTCAATTTTATTTATATAGCGCCAAATCACAACAAAAGTCGCCTCAAGGCGCTTTATATTGTACAGTAGATCGCACAATAATACATACAGAGAAAAACCCAACAATCATATGACCCCCTGTGAGCAAGCACTTTGGCGACAGTGGGAAGGAAAAACTTCCAGGAAGAAACAGGAAGAAACCTCCGGTAGAACCAGGCTCAGGGAGGGGCGGCCATCTGCTGCGACCGGTTGGGGTAAACTTGTTCCCATTGTTGCTGCTCAGAGTTTAGGACCTACTCTTGTTAATTTCAAAATTTTCCAGAGTTGCAAGCAAGCATCCAGATTCTTATTAAAGAGGCAAGCTTTTGAAATAGACACATGAAGTGGTTTGGCACTGCCTTGTTGACATATTTCTGATAAAATAAATAAATAAATAAAACAAACATTGTCAGGATGGCAGCAAAATCTGTAGGTATTGTTCAATATTAATTAGGACTTCCCAGATGTGCACACTGAAAATAAGGGATTGGCCAGCTCTTAGATTTATGTAAATATCTTACATGTATTTAACACAGGTGCCATACGCTATAAAGTTAAGTGTAACTATATAGTGTAGAAACTACATAATATGCAGAGCAGGTAGATTAAATTGTTGATATCATGTTTGAGTGAAGTAAGTCAATAATATAGCAATGTTAAATCCTGCGACACTGCACGGGATTTCAGTCTCGCGCGCTTTGGATCGTGGTTTGAGGAAGGCATCCATCTCAGTCAAGTTGAGCAGCCGCCTCTACTTTTTTTGGTATACCGAAAGAAGTAAATTGGGTGGTTGTTACATTAAATAAGTCTGCCTTGTAATTTGAACACAATAATTTCATGTTTCTATGAACGTAATTAAATCATGTAGGATCTGTACGAAATTCAACAACTTAATTTGTTCTTGTTGAGATGACATGATACAATCTAGTAAGAGTGGTTAGTTGCTGGACTCGTGAAATTAACAAGATCACATGAGATTTCAAACTGCAGGAAAATCACTGGAGTTATAGGAGGCAGACAACTACACACACACACACACACACACACACACCACGTGTATGCTATTGCTTTTTTATTGTGGTTCAACCTGTCAAGGACAAAAACGTACAGAAAATTCTGCATCAAGCCTTGAAATTATAGCTTTCCTACCTCTGTTAAGCCTGGATTGGTGGCATGGTGGTTAGTGCTGTTGCCTCACAGTAAAAAGGTTCTGGGTTCAAATCCACAATCTGGCTAGTTTGCAGTGGTTTCTCTCTGGGTATTTGTTTGTCAGTTGTTTGTCTCTATGTGATAGACTGGAGAGCTGTCCAGGGTGTACCCTGCCTCGTAACCTATCACTTCTGGGTTATGCACCAGCCCCCCTGCAACCAGGATAAAGATGGTAGTTGTTGTAGATCTATTCATTTTTTTATGGTAACCAGACTCTAGACTTTGTTGAACATTATGTGATATGAAGACAACATGTAGTATTTATGTGACCAAGTAGTACTGGGGTAAATGTTATTGAATAGTGTTGAAATAAAATGACAAAACTGTGAAGGATTAAAATATTCCAAGAGCTCAACTTACTTCATCTAAACATGTTTCAATCGCGTTTTATGAACACAAAATGCACAGGTTTATTGAATATGAATAAGATGTGTTGATTTAACTCAGTTGTTTAAATTTCTGCCAAAGCAAAACATTTGTGTGCAACCAATGTCCACTATTGAATCAAGTAAATCCAACATGCAATCATAGAATTTGTATCTTCAGCGTTTCTGATATTAAGTGCTTGATGATTTGGTGGACTGACTGTGCTGCATGTAGCTATGAGACTGAAGCAATGTTGTGCATGTTTCTCTGTTTGTCTGCATTGACACATATTGTTCTATTATGGTGATGTATCATAGAACTGTACTATATAGTGTATGTAAGTTTCTGTGTGTGCTATAATCAACCTAAGGCCTCAGCGAATTTATATTTGCAGAGATGTTCATTTGATTGTAACAGCAGTAGGAAACAGCAGTAACAAGAGTAGGACAGCTAAGCTAATTATGGTTAACCATTTGCAATTTAGTGAAAGCAAAAATTTACCTTGCAAAAATGGATAGGTTTATTTAGAAAGTCAGCTATTTACATTTAGTGTTCGTCCCAAGTAGGAGATTTTGAATTGAGTCTAAATTGACCGCAAATTTACTTAACTAGTTAAAATCAAACAGGCTATTACTGAAGCAGTCGAGGAATTACCTTTGAGGCCTCAGTCATAGGTATTAATGCAAACTCTAATATTACCCTAACCTTATATTTTTGTAAAAGGCAAAAGGGAAAGTGTTTCATGTCTGTAAGTTAAAATTGTTATTTTTGTTGTTTCCTGATTTATAAGAATTGGGAGAACAATTACATGCAAACAAAATGATGCATTTTGGTTGCCCATGTTTGGTATTGCTTTGGGCTTAGGGTAATCACTGACGATGACTTACACCTAAAAGAGTTCAAAATGAGAAAACGTTGCTCTAAAACATGTTGACATGGCAATTAAAATGAACAATAATCAAAATTGATCATGCAAACTAAAAGACTAAAACTTACTATGGCTACGTTCACACTGCAGGTCCTAATGCTCAATTCCGATTCTTTGATCAAATCCGAATTTTTTTTGTCTGCTTGTTCACACTACAAATAAAATGTGACAGCAAACGCGCTCCAGTGTGAACCCTCAAAGCGGCCCGCATGCGCAAAAGAAGACGTCACACACAACACGCTCTGTTTGTTTTATTGTTTAACTGATGGCCCTTAATATAAAGACTGTTAAAGGCTGTTAAATACAGTGTATTGTGCATTTCTGTGACTATTTATATTTGAAAACAATTGGGTTTTTGCATGTTATTTTTACATGTCTTTTTTATGTGACATGTACAGGTAAAATTGATGGTATAATTACAATGAGAAAAATTACACAGGAAATATTGTGGCTAGCTTTAAAGAAGAAAGATGTAAAAGAAACATATAAATGAGTGGATAATTTGAGCAGAAAAGTAAGGACTAGAAATCATTAATTTATAGAAAAGTAGAAGGTGAAAAAAGGCAGTGCAAGTGAGAAAACATGATGATAAAAATATTCAAGGAAAAGTTAGAGTTGAGAAGGGTGAAAGGTAAGGTGAAAAGTGAAAGAATGGTCTGAAAAATGTAGAGGGTCTAATGACAGGCTGTTAAATACAGAGTTAAGAGTAGAAAAAAGCGAAGATCAGAAACAGTAGATAATAAAGGGAGGACAGGATGATGGGAAGTTGGAACAAGACAAGAAATTTAAAAAGGAGAAATGCCTTAGATAAAGGAAACGAGAGAATGAGCCATATTGATCCAAATCCACCCCCTCCTCTTCACGGAGAGAAAGCTGCTGGGGAGTCAGGAAGGTGGCAGGTGGAAGAATTGTTGGAGGAAGGATTTGGTGGCTTCACTCCAGTCTGGTTGTAAAGCTCTGCAGGAAGAAAAGAAAACTTTCCTTACCAGGGAGGAGAGAGTCGGAGTAACATTTCGTGAAAGGACACTCACAAAGGGAGCAGCCACCTGCTGAGTAATGCCTTTTGATTAAACCAGAGAGGAACTGTTGTTCCTGTTGAGTTGCACTTTTCATCTTCAAAAAGGCCTTTGAAAACTTTTATTCAACATTTAGCAGTCCAGCTGAATTAGCTAGTTTCTAATAACTACCTTATCCAACTATCTTTATAGTTAAAATCAATAATTGTAGATTGTTGATCCAGAATAGTAAGAACTTACCTTACATGCATGGTTTTGTGTGTGTTGTTGGGGTTTTTACATACAGAAAAAGGAAAAGTTATTTGAAAAAAAAAAAAAAAAAGCTCACTACAGAGATTTTGTCATGAACTGACAAAAAGAGCACAGAAGGAAGTTGAACAAGTTTATTTGCAGGGTAGTTAGAGAATACAGAAATAATACAGTGATGCATTGAGATCCAGGCGAGGTGGCAAAGGTATTGGACACATACACACACCCTATCGTAATTGCTCACAGAGCTCAGAAAACACAAAGGTCTGAACAGAAACAGATTATTCCAAGGAAAGGACGGACTGAAAAGCATGACAAGACTGAGGCCAAGTATGTTACCAGCCTTACAGGTAAGCCTGATTATCCAACGATCTGCAGTCTGGTCAGCTGATCTCCGACAGGTAAACAGCCAGCAGGAAGGTGTAGGAACCAGGAGGAGCTGCAAACACACGCATACACGACAGGGACGAGAGAACGAGACAAAGACGAGGGACACGAAGAGAGAAGATAGCCCAGCGCTAGACGACTCGGAGACCATAACAGATTTACACTTACTGGTGTTACAATGCTATGTTGATTTTAAAAAATAATGTCATAAATACATAAGTATTTGATTCTCATTAAGTTCTCACTGGCTCCGCTTTAGGATTCGCAACCGTTGCTAAGTAGCATTTTAAAGACTTTACATTCATGCAAAGTTATTGCATGCTGGCTGGTCATATTTTTATACTGGAGGTATTTGCCCTCTTTGTTGTGATTAGTATTGGGGTCATTACCCCAAAAAAGTAATGTATTACACAGAACACAACAAAGTAATGTAGTACGTTACTTAATTACTTCAAGAAGAAAGTAATTCATTTTATTAATCACTATATTATTTTTGCGTTTCTGTGGAAAATTACCTGAAAACCATTGTCATTAATTACCAGTTAATAAGGACACACATATTATCTTTCTCCTAATATTTAGGTATGAACACAAAGCCGACAGCAAAAAGGAAAGATGAAAACCAGCACAGAGAGACTTCAAAGAGATCGCCACAGTGATTCTCCTGTAGAAACATGTTGAAGTTTTCAGGGGTTTTTTTGTTGTTTTTTTTAACGAGCGAGAAGACAAATATGCTCAAATTATAAGTTTTCACAATTTACTATGAAACAGCATTTCAAATTAGTTTTACATGGTGCCATGGACCTCCATCTCTCTGGCTCAGAGACAAAGGCTGCCACACCCAGGCAGTAAACACTTTTATTGTGGGTCACAGAAGCAGACATGTTAACATGATTGGTCAAAAGTTGGAGGGAAGCCACAGTTTCCCTTTTTTAACGTTTCTTATTCTGAACCTTTCTGGGCATCTCTTTATGTGTAGATGATACTTTTGCAGGCAACACTTCCATCACCATGACAACCACCTCTTGTCCTCTGGTCAGGCATGTAGAGTTCGAGAAGGGGCAAAAGAGCATTCCCTAACACCAGAATCTATGGCCCTGTGTTCTTGTAGGTATCACAACCACCACCCACGTTCCTGAGAGGTGGCCATATTCTTGTGTCTGTTAGTATCAGAGTGTAACAGTCTACATCCAAAACTATTCTACAATACTTATTTGTGTGCAGTAAAGGATAAAACAGATGTGTGGTGCAAATTATGAGGTATATAGCCTTAAATATAAAAATATATTCTTACAAAGTTCAGGGTCTGGTTGTTGGGTCAGAGATGACATTCGCTCACCTTTCACTCTGGGCTCTTGGCTAACTTAGCGTTAGCATTCTTGCAAAGCTCCAAAGTTGTGTGAGCAGCATAATGCAATTGTTTCTGTCCTCGACGCAGTTTGCTCTTTAAAAGGACGAGAGTGCGATGGTAAAATAAAATAAAAGTCCTCCTCCCGCACACAAACTGAAATCATCTGATTGTCAAGTGAAAGTGGAATCAATGAGTGTGATTGATAGACAATCAGACTAACAATTCCAAGGAATTTAACCGGTTCCCAATTGGAACAGCTTTTTGTGGTACTGACACATTCTGAGCTAAAAAAAAAAAGGCTGAAGAATTAAAAAAACCCACCATTTGATGCATAAAGATGCATTTTTTTACTAGTCATTTCATGTAATGCTAGTACAAAGGAAAACGCTTCAGTGACAGTTGATAAAAGTTAAGTGACTATTAACTTCACTCAGTAAGATGTACTCAAAAATAACATCAAACGTTAATCTGCCAATTACGCCACTTTCCTAATTTCTTGCACTGTAACATCTGCATCATTTCTCAGCCTGCTTTGTTTGGCTAGCAGTTTTTTTCCCCCAGTTTTACATGCAGCTGACCAAACAGAAAAATAGTAGATTTGTTTTATGTTGACAACTGTGGCAGACTGTAATTAACAGATGACAGGCCTTACAGTAATGCACAGATGCTCAAAAACAAACTGCACAAAAACTAGATAAATTATGAAAGTAGAATAAATGCTCACAATATGGCATCATATTGTTATATATAATTTTCACTACTTTCATATCACTCGTACTTTGACCCAGGACAGTCTGTTTTTTTTTGTTCATATATATATATATATATGAACTAAGACGAAACATGACAGAAGGCAAAGCGGGGGCAGGGTGGGGGTGGGGGTATGGAATGGTGCTAATGCAAATCCAACAATCAAATCAAAGCAAATGCAAATGTAATGCAAGCACACAGCTGGGCTAATTGGAAAATAAAACCCAATATAAAGGAAATTGCCGCAAAAATAACACAAACCCAGACAAGTGTTCAATTTGCACAGTGTGCCTTTATCATTTTGTTTTCTAATTTCAAACTGAAAAATCACTTTGTTACAACAGTCGGGTTTAATAAAAATTGGTCAAAGCCACAGTGCTAAAGTTTCACATTATTCAAGATTATCCAATTGCCTCCACGTGGATTAAAAAGAAATGTGACAGTGTCAGCAGAAGTCCTCAGGCTCTCGAGACCAAGTGGGTGAAAAAAGATTATTAATGATGGAAAGCAAAGAAAGAATGGTGAAGCTTGGGTGTTACATGAGTCGGGAGAGGAGAACAAGAGATGTTCTGCAAGAAAGAAAAGGAAGCAGCAGGGTGGATTAAGGAGAGGCTTTGGGGTGCGTGTGTGTGTAACCAAGAGGTGCTATGAAAAGCCGTTTTCTATTGAGACAAGGGTTCATGCCAAAACTGATGAGTTTGCTGCCTTTCTAGGGTCTTCTTTAAAATTTTCATTGCTAGGAAAACTATTTGCAGTTCTCTTTCTTTAATTTTAATTTTGATTTAGAGTTTCTGTTGAAGGAGGTTGAAGTATTTTTCTTTTTTAGCATGTTATAAATCCAATAGGTATCGCTAGTGGACAACCTGCTACACCTCCAAGTAAGCTCAGTGGGTTCTTATCTCATTTAATGGCCGTAGTGCTGCATTTTTACACTTCAACTTTTACAAGTGATGAGAAACTGGTCCAAACACAGCATAAAGTTGTCCTTTCTCAGCTAATAGGCAGGAGATGCTACTGGAAATCCTTTAGCAATGATTGTAGAATCTTGCAACTATCCCCACATTGGCACAATTGCGTATCACACAGCAGATTACAACTTTTCATTTTAACAAATACTTCTGTTGGGTAATAGAAAACTGCAGTGCATGTATAAATGTGGCCATATGAGTGTTTAGTTTGTGCTCTAATTTAAGGTCTGCATAACAATGCTGACATTCACATTGAACGTAGGGGTGACATGTTTAGAGTTTCACTTTAAACTTTACAATTTATGTCCCCATATTTGGACATTTAGGTGTATCCAACTGAACCGTTAGACACAAATTAAAACAAAAACAAAAAAATTACATGAAGCATTGAGCATTTACATGAAGTTTAATTTTAATGCAACTGACGTAAATGTCTATAATTGCTTTATTGCAATCGATACTCTCTAAACAAGGAAAATCCTGTGCATTAAGACAGAGAAAGAGAGATAGAAAAGTGGTGAGCCAGCACAGGACGACTGAGAGGCTGCTTTGACACAAAATAGATTTACAAATATTTAACTATTTACAAATTTACATGACTATTTCACCAACTGCTGGACACAAACAACATAAACACACCTCACCACAAGTGCACAGAGTTTAATTCATACCTGCTTAAATGTTTCATTTGTAACAGTTTCATTTGTAGCAATTACTAGAAGGCTGACTTCAAGAAGGAATTACAATAAAAAAAGGAACACAGTGAGACGGCTTTAGATATCTTGCGTTTGCATGCCAGGTTCTTCTATGAGAAGGAGGCACTGGTGTTAAAAGAAAAATTAGACAGGCTCTTGTTTTATCCTGTGAAGTCTGACATATCAGTTTTCTTTGAATCATTCTTGCATGTATGGGGGAGTAGAATCCTTTGGGGTTTTGTGTATTGTATGTCATGTAACATTTACCATTTTTCCTCTTTGAACCTGCGTCCCAAGGCAATGTAAGTTAATTTTTATGTCACCTTCCAACAAGGAAAATCCTGTTCAGGAAACATAAGACATGTAAAAAGAAAGAATACAAAATACAGATTTGAAAATGACTTCAAAGGATGGAAACCAATAAAAAAAACAAGAAAACAAAAACAAGCTCATATAAAATAAAAGAGAATACAAAATTACAGTGTTAGTTCCAGATCGAATTAATTCTTAACAGGAGTTTGAAAATCCAGCACAGTATTGACATGCACATGAACACCTTGCCTTACTTATGCCATGTCTGCATCTGCTCATGTCACAAAAAATCTGGATTCTTGTCTCCAAATGAGGCCAGATGTGGGGACAGTTTGTGGTAGACAGGCCAGTCTGCTTCAGTTTTCAACTACAGTATAATAATAATAATGCATTGGATTTATATAGCGCTTTTCAAGGCACCCAAAGTGCTTTACAATGCCATTATTCATTCACGCTCACATTCATACACTGGTGGAGGCAAGCTACGGTTGTAGCCACAGCTGCCCTGGGGCAGACTGACAGAAGCGAGGCTGCCATATCGCGCCATCGGCCCCTCTGGCCAGCACCAGTAGGCGGTAGGGTAAAGTGTCTTGCCCAAGGACACAACGACCAGGACAGAGAGGCCGGGGATTGAACCGGCGACCTTCCGGTTATAGGTGCCTTTCCCAACCCCCTGAGCCACGGTCGTATATTAATAATGATCTTATATAGAGTCATGATTACTGTAGCTGTCCACAAAAGGAAACATTTTAAGCATATAGCTGAATGTATAAGTAATTATATTATCATCACTTAAAGATCATTTACACTAGAGCTGATGCGCACTTATTAAAAGAAAAGAAACAAAGTGTTTTTATGCTGATGGTGCCAAGCCATGGGTGATTGATGGATGGGAATCCAAACCCGTTTGGTTTGGTTTGCACCTGTTGCAGCTGACTTGTGCCCAGCCTCTCCCATATGGGAGAACTGAGTAACATTTTGACTTTGACACTAAATGAGAAAATTGTAGTCCCAGAGCCTGGTGCACACAGCTCCAAGGACACTTTTTATTCAACTTAGAAGCCATGGCACTTTCACACTGAAAAAAAGGTGAGCAGGTAGGACTGTGGCGTTAGGCAAAAGGACCGTGTAAAAAGTCTGAGGACACCTGCTGGCTGAATTGAGAGTTGTGTAGTGAAGTTGTGAAAAAACAAACTGGACTGAGCCAAAAACTGTGCAACAAATTTTCCGTTAACAAACAAAAGCTCTAAGTTGTGCATTCGAGTCATTAATTCAAACACTGAGAAGCTTAAAACTAGACGGGGGGTTTTCCACTGTAGAAAATCAAGAATAAAGTTAGAGTATATTAATCATTGACTCTGAAGTTCAGCGGCACTCCCATGCAGTGCATTTTTGAGCTTATGTGTGACTGATAGGGCCATTAGTGGCAGAGAGCTTAAAGCTGTGCTGTTTGTTTACTTTTATGTCTGACTGACTTATACATCCATTATGTGACTGTGTGTTTATGAGGTGTGTGTGTGTGTGTGTGTGTGTGTGTGTGTGTGTGTGTGTGTGTGTGTGTGTGTGTGTGTGGATATCAGCATTTTACTCACAGAATTAATGACTGTGATCATTAAAAACAGCAGTGTGATGCCTTTGAGTGTTTCAGGCTTTGAGAGTAGGTCTGTCTCCAGTATTACAGGTTAGTTGTGATTTAAAGTGTGAATAATCTCGCTTTAAGTTTTATCATCAAATTACAGAACAAACTCAGCACACATGTTCACACAGAATACAGAAGAAGATGGACTGCTTATTTTGTTTTAATCACTTATATTGTATCATATGAAGTGAGTGCTGGAGCTCCCATTAAGTGGACCCACCACACAAGACTCATGTGGGTTGAGACATGGCTACTAGACATTTGCGAATAGGTCTCTTGACCAGGCCTGGCTCCAGGATGTATCAACGGACTGAAGATGGTTGCTAGATTTTGTCATCACAGTCATCACAACTCATAAATATAAACATTGTTTCTTCATTGTTAGTCTAGTGTTTTCAAAAGTTTTCAAAACCAGAGTGATATAACCTGTAATACCAATAACACCAGTTTTCTAAATGACTCATTAAATAAAGAAAAAGACTGCTTTAACAACCATTTCTTCCTTTGCTTTCACACTTCTAAGGTTGACAGCTGTAGCCTTAACTGACATTCTGGAGCCCTATGGTTCATCTTTCCCCCTGCTGTTCGGCATAATAACGAGGAACATCATAATTATATAGTGGATCAAAAGTGTCTCACTATGCTAAAGATATCCTTCACCGATAAAGATTTGTTAAAGCCCAGAGATCTCTTTAGAAATCGCAGTGACACTGGCAGTAGAAAACACTGCCAGTGTCACTGTGTTAAAATAAATTATTCTCTTTTTATTTGTAACAGTTTCCTCTTACCCAGTCAGACACCAGCACTCCCATAAACTGAGCAGCCCTGCATGGAGCTCAGCAAAAAACCCCAATTTTGATGGATGTAAAGCTTGAAAATGAAGGAAATAAAGCCAACTCTTAACTCTGACTCCCAGCCAGCCATAGCACCACAGCCTCGTCTTAGTAATGCTACAAATAATTATGTTGTCCTCTACAATCATTAAATTCTTAGTCAAGTGTTTTGAGTCCCAGACCGCCAAGTCACAATAATCTTAATTAACACAGAGATTGGGGAGATTGTGTATTAAAAAGAAGCAGTGGTAACTTAAAAGAACAAGGTAATTAGATTTATTAACATACCTCCTGCAGCATTATCGCTGCTAAATATCTTACTACTTTGCTTCCATGTTCTCACGTGTTGTTGTGTGGCTGTATTCTTTGTTTATTTAGTTCTTGGCCTCTTTATCAGACAGTGTGTCCTTTTTATGTTCTCATTAAGAACAAAAGCTTTAGGAAAAAGTGCTCCTGTTACAACTAAGGGACTTTTTTGTGCTGGATAGTTGTACACGTGTAGTTCAACCATTAATATTGACTTTCCATTTTAATTTGGTTTTCTTCACATTAGAGTTTATAACATTACCGTTGCTTTTATTGCTTGTTGTACATGATCATAAAATGCTTTATTATATTTCCCATTCATTTATGTGTCTATATGTTGTGATTCCTGTGTGGGAGTCAGAAAGCCTGGATAAATATACATTTTATTAAAACATGGTATGTCAGTCAGAACTCTGTGCACATACAGTAATGTTGATCCCTACCACTGGAGGCCAAATGTCCTCTAGTGAGATCATTCTTAAGTTTGACTGACTGTGTCAAGCAGGAGGATGTGGGTGTAACAATACAGTGTATTTTCTATTTTGTAATAGTTCCCACTGAATAAAAAAGTAGAAATGTATGAAGGTTGCTGTTGAATAAGAAGAGCAAATTATATGGCTATTTAGCCTCTGTAATGATACAGCTCTTTGTGCACTTTATAAGAAAATGTAATAAATAAAGGAAACAGCAGTATTTATTCTGTAATTATTAATAATCTGCCAAAGGTGATGACATTGTAAAGTGTCTCTTGGCTTACACTGTGGCAGTTAATAGTTTATTTGTAAAGTTCCCATTGTCCACAATCGGAAAATATTGCATGAGCATGACTTACTTTAATTCATATTTGCTTTTTGTATATTGTTTTAATTTAGCAGAAACATGGGAACAGATGTACATCATTCTGTGTCTGAACAACCACACTGAGCTGCTGAAAACACTATAAACTGGAAACCTGCTCTCATTACACCTGAGGCATTTGGCCTCCAGTGATCAACACTAACACATCATGATGTACAGAGAGACAGCTGACATATAGTCCTCTGAACCTCACTGAGCCTATTAGTGTGCTTATCTTGTATGCATTTGATTTAACTGGCAGACTCTTGCTTCTCATTTCCTCAACCCCCAGCATGCTCAATTGCACCATCATTTTTTATATTCTGTTTGACATCATTTTTTTTTGTCCATAAATCAGTTTAAAATTAATATGAATTTAACCAGAACTACAAAAGTAAATAATAAATATATGTCCACCCTATGTTCAGTAAGTTATCTGCTGTATATATGAGCTACAAGTTGTTTACAATCTGCATCTGTTTACACTGATGTATATTCATAAATAAGAAACAGGATCATGACAGATTTTAGATGATATTCATGCAATCTGTTCTCGCCGGGAAATCACAAGCAAACAAAATGGTGTATCCATTCTCCCTCATGAACATTTTGAAAGCTGCACAGATTAATACTGTTGCATTTCTACAGTCATCTTCCCTGCACTGTTTGAGCACATTCCTGTTACATTTACACCATCAGCTGTTGGTCAGTGAATTAATGTGGGAGCAGGAATCAGCATTGTAATGCTAATGTGCATGTGCAAATGCATGGATAAAATAGAACCCATGCAAACTCCACACAGGCTCTTATTATTAACATGGGATCCTATACAGTCCTGCAAAAAACTAAGTACAACCCCAACTCTTGCAGGACCGACTACTGTTCTCATCAACAACTTAGCATATGATGAAGACCAGTAGGCGAATCAGATGATATAAACATGGCTGAACAGAATCTAACTGGCAAAGCACAGGAGGCAAAACTAAACATAACACATGTGAGAAAATGGACTATCAAAATAAGAAAGGAAAAATAAACAGAGACAGAGACCCAGACTCAAGACACATAAACTTGCTGCAGGAAGAGAGTATCAAACAAAGAGACATAACTAAGAAGATAAACAGATGCACACTATGATCTTGACATGAAACTATCAACTAGACAAAGGTCAAAGGTAAACACATGCAGAGACAAAGGCTGACTACTCACAGAGGCAAGACATGGTGCAGGTGACGCAAGAAGGGACTAACACTATCACAAAGAACATGACATTTCACTATGAAGACTAAGTGTTAGTAGCAGAACCTAAATTTTTTCAAGTCCAAAAATAATTTTAAAAATCCATCAAAACGCATGGCCTACAAACCTATAACATTTATATTCGCATGAACTCACACAATATGTGCATATCATTGTAGCTAATATAACAGTTTGTTGACAAAGGTGTCAGATTGACAGGCTCTTGAGGGCCCTCAGTGCTTATCCTCATCTTTCCAACTGTCAGATGAAGCCAGACGGGACCCTGGAGACCAGTGGCTGCAAACCAGCCACATCTTGTATGGACAAGGCTCAGAAGATACATCAAAGAAAGCAAATAACAGCTTGTGATTCAGAGGCAGAAGTGGAAACAGGATTATAAGCTGAATATTCAGAAGGGTCATTTGTCTAAAAATTTATGCATATCTCTGTTGCAATATTAAAAAGGGTCACTGTTTCGTTTTCTGGGTCATTGTGTTTGGTAATATCTTATTGTCAACTCTAAATGCATGGTTTGAAGGAGTGACATCCTGTACCCTGATGCCCACTCAAACAGCTCCTGCATCCTGATAAGTTCTCAGAAGCCTTTGTTGGTTTTGTCATGCTGTGTTTGAGTTTCTTGTCACTGTTCTTGTCAGTTTCCCCAGGTTGCACTTAGCAGGAGGTTCCAAATGCTTTCAGCCTGCAAGACAAATCCGACAGTTTTCTTATTGTTTCTTACTGTCTGGAGATGAGGGCTTCATTGCAGAGATTGCAATTTGGACATTTGGTCCTTTCTTGCTATCTTTTCCAATAACATTTTTGGGGCATTTTTGACAGGTTTATAAGGTTCTTACAATATATTATACCAGTGTGTTTAATATTTCTCTATAATCCATACAGTTATTAGTCCCCTTCACCACCAGCACTCTCCTAAAGCATTTATAATCCATATTCTTCTCTCTTTTTTTAATCTTGTCTCCTTCCATTTGCCATCTAGCCATTCATCCATCACACTAACAGTCACTGGAGTGCCAGATTATTTATTCTCACCTTTCCAAGTTTCTAATTATCCACACAGTCAAGTCTCACAGCACCAAAGCTGTGTGTTAGCAAGGCAGACACTGAATTTGACAAATGGAAGAAGGTGCATCATCAGGATCTATTAGGGTCTTTGTAATTAAAGGGCTGTAATAACCTCGGTAAAAGTCTCACATCTTAAATATAGTTGAATACAGTTTCGTTTGCAGTTTTCAGATCTATAGAAGTTCAAACATTTTGTGAAAGTCAGTCAGTCAACCAATCAGAACGTTGGACGTAACTTTAAGAATTGTCATCATCTTTATGCATCTGCCGCAGATACAATCATTAAACAGTGCCACGAAAATGATTACATAATAGAAGGTGCAGCAGCACAGATTATTTTCATACCTCAGCAACCACTAAATGTTAAAAACAAACCAAAAAGTAAGATCTGAATGGCAGTACACGGTAAACACCAGGCTAGTTAACTGGATTTTGAATTTATTCATCATTTAAACGTTAACTGAGAAGAACTTGCAAGGTGGTTTCAAAACCTGTAACGCTGATTATTAGCTGATATTAGCTGACACGCTGATATTAGTTGCTTCTCTAGATTATGCAGCACATTCTCATCCTGGGTCATCACATAATTCCAGATTGTCAGATACCACTTGTGTCTCACTTTACACACATAGTGCCTTCTGGCATCAGTGCCTTTTATTCATCGAGCGAGGCAATGTTGGCCATCAAGAGATAATGGCCCCCTTTACACACTGGATCATGAGCCAGGACGGGTAGTGATGGACCAACACTGTGGTTAATGTCCCGTTTGAAGTTTCTACCTTTCATTTCCCTGAGTTGTTAATTTGTATGATTTTTATTTGGTTTCATATACTGGTGGGGCTTAGATCCTACAGACTACTTGCTTATGATCAGGAGAAAATTGTGTCTTGCCCCTTCACAAAAGCCATCCTGCACATTCAAAAATGACAAGTTGCTAACGACAACTGCTCCTCACTGATACAATAAGCAGGTGTGTCGCAAACCAGGGCCAAAGGGCACCTTGTGCATTAACTATTGACTTTGAAAAAACAGCATTACATCACACTCAGAAAATGAGTATGGGCTGCTTTTATTCATGTAATGTAACATTAGAGACACTACATGATTATGACCTTCAGTTAAAGAGGTGTACCTCATTTCAATAAAACTCTTGTTTTGTTTGTAATGTTTTTGAAGCATCTTACTGCTCAGTGTCACTGCTGTGATTTCACTGTCCTTGCTCATCTCCACAGTTAAGTTCAAGGTTTTAAGTAATGACATGCAAGAATAAAAACCATGCTGTAACAAAACACAGCTACTTGAAAGCTGTTGTAAATGCTACCATGGAAGCCTGGATGTAGCTTTAACAAAACAGCTCACTGACTCACTGAATCAATAGGATTCATCTTAGTGTAAACATGAATCATAAAGTAAATTCTGTCATTAAATGAAGGTATCAAAGCACAGTTTCAGTAGCTGCCAGTAAATGTAAACATTCAGCATAAGGACCTTACAACCTGGGTTTAACAGTAAACAACGCCATAAATAGAAACCACAGTTAATATCTTTTATCACTTTTTATAATATGATTAATATCAAACTTTGTCATTTACATTTTAAGATTTTTCTTTTTCTTTTTTTGTTTTTTTGACCAGTCAATGCTAAGGCACCCTAATTACAGCTTCAGATTTATATCCTATCATCCTGGAGGATGATAGGATATAAAATAATCTAGGATTATACATATACATATATATATATATATATATACACACATATATGTGTGTGTGTGTGTGTGTGTGTGTGTGTGTGTGTGTGTGTGTGTGTGTGTGTGTATATATATATATACACACACACACACACACATATATACACACACACACACACATATACATATATATATATATATATATATATACATACATACATACATACATTTAGCTTAATTTGTCCCACGAATGTTCATGTAAACATGGTTCAGAATTTTATTGTCCCTGGTTGGAAAGTTAATATACTTTTGAAATTTTGACATAAATTAACATAATTAAAGTCTCAAGCAATGATCACAGCTCCCTCTGGATTTGCATTCAGCTGGCTGTCAGTCTTACAGTACAGTTCCTCAAGTGCTAATTTATCTGCATTTTACTGCCAGATACTCCCAAAGTTGGGGAGAGTTGTGTTCCAATAGTATTTGTATTAGTGCAATAAATGTTATATAGGTATACTCACAATCCTCTGCCTTTACTCTTACTGGTGTCAACACAAAACATGGAGTACCCTTCTAGTGCCACAGTTGCATTAGAAATTTTGTGATCTAGCAAGGTCTCGGTGATGATTGCTACACAGCTGGGAAAATTATGTAATAACTAAATAGTTAATGTTGTCATGATAGTTTTGTGTTCTAAGGTGCTAATCTCCAATATATGGGATTCATAAATATCAGGTGAGTATTTTTAGAAATACACCACTCAAAACATTAAGGGAAATAACTAAACCACCCATGAGATCTCAGTGAATGGCATTAAAGTTGAAAATCTTTTGTATAGGTCAAGACTTTTGTACCTGAACACTCTACATTAATCTTTTCAACAAAATCTCTTTTGATGGTGATGCTACACAGATGAAACAGACAAAGGATTTTTTTGCAGCCGGTAAGCAGGTTAGACTCAAGCACAGGACTCAGAAAGTCAAAGTTCAGAGCATTTACAGTGAAATAATTACACAATAACACAATACAAAAAAGGAGAAAAGTGCTCCAGGGAGGAAGGGAATCTACACATCTAATAAGCCACAAAACACACTCTCTCAACTCAGGGTTGGCTCACCCCACACTGGGAGAAGAGAATCCAGAAGCCGCACAAACACACAGAGCAGAAGGAGCCAGGGTTTCACAAACTGTGCAGTTCAACAATCCAGCAAAGAGTAACAGACCAGAGGTGGGAACCCGAGATGAGTCCCACCCATGAACACAGACTACTACAAACAAATACAGATAGATGAGAGAGGAGAGAGAGAAAACTAAGGCAAGGATCATGATCTTTAACACCAAATGTATTTGAAACATGATCGCTGGATAATCATACACATAATGAGTAAGTGTTAGATGAGGTGGCTCAAGTAAAACATGCCACTACTTCTACCATCAACTACTACTACTGTATGGGAAGCGACATGCTGACACGCTGGAAGCACACTAAAGCCCTGTCTAAAATATCATAGTTTTAGTCAACAAAAATCTAAATGTTCCACCATACTGTGAGAAAACTGGCCCAAGCCATAGAAAGAAACTTTACACTGGATGTGAAATAAGTGTCTGCATATTCATTACCATTATAGTGTATCTTGCTCTTGGCTGAAATGTTAACAACAAAATCAAGAGAGTTGTTTTATAAAACTACAAATTCTAATAAAGACACGGTGACGGCGGTAAGGTAAGGACCCATGTTGTAGGTGACGTCAGACGCCGGAGATTTGGCGGAAAAAAACAAAACAAACGAATGGTAGCCTAGAATTTAACAAAGTTTCTTTAATCTTCAGTATTGTCAAATAAACTAACCAACTGTCATATAACTAACAACATCTGCCCTATCATCCCTAACACCCTGGAGAACAACGAGGAGAGTTTAGACACTCTCCAAGAATACATCGACCGGTGCTTCGAAGATTTAGTAATGAAGAAGGCCCAGAGCATGTCTTCCCCGGCCAAAACTGAGACGCCATCATCTAAAAGATATCGCCCGGCAGACTCCCCCGGCACAACATCGCCTGCCGGCAAAGATATCGTCGACATCCTGGAGTCAATCGATAAGCGATTGTCCAGTTTTGATGCGAGGCTGTCCCTGGTGGAGATCTTACACCGGGAATTTCAATCTCTAAAAGAATCCCTGGAGTTCAGCCAGAAGCAGGTGGAAACACTTGCTGCAGAAAACGCCACGCTACGGGACTCGGTCAAATCTCTAATCGAAAATGTGACCCAATTAAACTTAGAAAATAAAAAAATAAAAGAGACCGTTATGGATTTACAAGCCCGTAGCATGAGAGATAATCTTGTGTTTTCTGGTATTCCAGAGTCTGCCGGAGAGGACCCGGAAACGACCGTGAGAAGCTTCATTAAAATCCACCTGAAGCTGCCGGAGGACACGGTGAAAAACATAGGGTTTGAAAGAGTGCATCGCATCGGAGCTCCGAAGACAGGAAGCGGGAGACCGCGTCCTATTGTGGCCAAATTCGGCCACTTTAAGCAGAAGGAGCAGGTGAAGAGTCGCGGCAGAGAGCTGAAAGGAACGGACTTCAGCGTGAACGACCAGTTCCCCAGAGAGATCCTGGAACGACGCAGGGTCCTGTTCCCAGTCCGACGTAGTTTTATTCAGAAAGGCTCCCGGGCTGTCATCGCCGTGGACCGGCTCTACGTGGACGGACAGCTCTACCGCGACCCCGGCATCACTCCATGGCTGTATTGACCGCACACCAGATAAGAATCCGCTACGTTATTCTCTTCACTCACACTCTCTTGTATTAACTTTTGCTTAACTATGTAATATCAGTTTGCTAATTTAGTATAACGTTACCGTCACTCTCCGCCAATGCTTTAATTGGAATGTTTCCGTTCTTATTCCTTTTTCCCCCTCTCTCTCTTGTCGCTCACCTTGCTCTTTGGTTTCCTTGCTTCTCTTTTCTTTCACTATGTCGATCACCTGTTTCCCTATCCATCCACAAAGGACACTGTCTATTTCTACATGCTCACTCTGCACGAACACGCACACACATACGTTTAAAGGCAACACATTTACAACAGCCACACAGTGCACACAGATATAGGACACACACGCACACATTTGCTCATTTTAGTTATTATGCACACACATAGTCAGACCTATGGAGCTTCACGCTGCGCATTTTCTTCTCTCTATTTACCAAAAAAAAAAAAAATGATGTGTTTCCATTTTCCTCACCCGTCTAAGCAAGACACACAGCATATGTCATTAGCCACAAACACACAACTATGGGCACGCTAAGGTTTGTCTCATGGAATGTGCATGGAGCTGGCTCTAGGGAAAAAAGGTTAAAAATACTTAACCAACTTAAAAAACTACAGGCAGACGTTGTTTTATTACAAGAAACCCACATGCCTGTCACAGGTCTGAATAAACTTAAAACACCTGAGTTTCCTAATGTGTTCTCAGCCTGTTATAATTCTAGACAAAGAGGAGTAGCAATTCTAATACATAAAAATATTAATTTCACAGTACTCGATACAGTTATAGATCCAGAGGGCAGATTCCTAATAGTCAAACTATCTATACTTAACCAAAAGCTAGGTATTGTAAGTATATATGGTCCGAATGTTGATGACCCCTCATTCTTCCACGGTTTTTTTAGTGCACTCTCCGAACACTTAGATTGCACAATTGTTCTTGGGGGAGACCTCAACCTGGGACTAAATGAAGAAATGGATAGGCTCAATACAACAGGAACTCAGCGTAATTGGCAGTCCACAAATATAATCAAACAGTATATGAGCGACTTTGGTCTTTGTGATGCATGGCGCTCCCTCCACCCTAACAGTAAGGAATATTCTTTCTTCTCACATGTTCATCACTCCTACTCTCGTCTGGATTATTTTTTGGTCAGCAGCTCACTGCTGAGGGACATTTCAGACACTGAGATTCATCCTATAGCTGTCAGCGATCATGCTCCTGTATCTTTAACACTAATGCAGAAGAATAATACCACACCAAGTAAAAACTGGAGATTTAATACATCGCTGCTCAAAGTTGAAGAGTTTATCAAATACTTTAAAAAAGAATGGACTTCATATTTAGACTTTAATGACATTCCTGGAACATCAGCATCTGTCCTCTGGGAAGCAGGGAAAGCTGTGATGAGAGGTAAAATAATCTCTTTCTCATCACATAAGAAGAAAGAAGAAAACAAAAATATTCAAGAACTGGAAAAAAACATCAAATCCTTAGAAAAAGCCTATGTATCACACCAAGATCAAGAAATATTAAACAATTTACGCAAAACAAAACTAGAATTAAATGAAATTATTAATAAAAAGACTAAATTCTTAGTACAAAGACTTCGCCTGCAAAATTATGAACACGGTAACAAATCCGGACAATTTCTTGCTAACCAGTTAAAAATCAATAAAGAAAAACAACTATATGTGCTGTTAAAGATTTATCTGGGAATACAATATATGATCTTAAAAAATAAACAAAATTTTAGGGATTTCTATGAAACTTTATATACACCACAAATAAACCCATCTAAAAACGAAATTGATCAGTTTCTGGACAACATAACTCTTCCAAAATTATTAGACACCCAAGCAATGGCACTGGATTCACCACTGATGCCAGGTGAACTCCAGGAAGCCCTGATAAGTATGCCCAATAATAAGGCTCCAGGTCCAGACGGCTTTCCTGCAGAATTCTACAAAGAATTCTGGACGATTCTAGCACCAGTTTTTCACAGAGTGTTGCAGGAAATCAAGGAAAATGGCAGACTTCCATCAAATATGAACTCTGCAAATATCAGTCTCTTACTAAAACCAGGCAAAGACCCTGTATATCCCTCAAGCTATCGTCCAATATCCCTTATAAATGTAGACCTTAAAATAATCTGCAAAGCTCTCTCGAAGAGATTAGAGAAAATAACCCCCCTCTTAATTCATCCTGACCAAACTGGTTTCATAAAAGGTCGGCACTCATCAACAAATACACGTAGATTACTTAATTTAACAGACTACTCATGCAGCAAAAACATTGAAACCATAATATTGTCTCTTGATGCAGAAAAAGCGTTTGACAGAGTTAACTGGAAATTTCTATTTGCAACTTTACACAAATTTGGTTTTGGAACCTCTTTCATAAACTGGTTAAAAATATTATATAATTCTCCAACAGCTTGTGTCAGAACAAATGATCAAACATCCTCCAGCTTCTGTCTCCTGAGGGGCACCAGGCAGGGATGCCCACTCTCCCCTTCACTGTTTGCAATTTTTATTGAGCCACTAGCAGCAGCAATTAGACAGAATTCAGTAATTAAGGGCATAAAATGCAAGAATGTAGAACATAAAATCAGCCTTTATGCAGATGATGTGTTACTTTTTCTCCAAAACTCACAAACCAATATCTCTGGGGTGATTGAATTGATAAATTCTTTTTCAAGAGTCTCAGATTATTCAATCAACTGGTCAAAATCTACAGTTCTTCCGATTAATTGCTCCTTCCATAATTCTTCTCCTACACCACTGCAATCTGGAAATATAAAATATTTAGGTATTAATGTCTCTCCTAAGCTTTCAGAATTAACTAAATTAAACCACATCCCGCTTTTAAAGACAGTAGAAAGCGATCTGGCTAGATGGAAATCTTTACCCATATCACTCATGGGAAGGGTTGCCGCTATAAAAATGATGGTCTTGCCAAAAATAAACTATTTGTTTTCAATGATCCCAAATAAGCCATCACAAGATTGGTTCAGATCTCTAGACTCATGTATTTCTAAATTCCTTTGGAAAGACAAACCCCCACGTATCAGCTTAAAAACATTACAAAGGACCAAGGATAAAGGAGGATTAGATCTGCCTAACTTTAATCACTATTTTTTAGCCAACAGGCTTCAGTTCATCTCTAGATGGTTTAAACACAGCTTCTCAGATGAGCCCTGGCTAGATGTAGAACAGGCACTATGTAATAATCTAGAAATTTCAGACCTACTATTTATCAGCTCAAACATCAAAAGACATGAATGCTTTAAAAGCATCAACATCAGCTCTTCTCTGACAGCATGGTGGGAGTTTCTAAAAATGACAGCGTCCTCATTAATCCCATGCAAACGTACACCTATCTGGAACAACCCTGACATATTACAAAACAATAATATGATTAATTTTCCAGAATGGAGTTGTAAAGGAATTAAATACTTAGAACATATATTAGAGGGAACAGAATTTATTCCATTTGACAGACTAGTTACACAATATGGGATCAACAAGAAAAGATTTTTAGAATATCAACAAATTAAATCCATAGTAAAAAAGAGATTTAACCTCAGTCAAGCTGAATTACAAACACCACCAAGTGCGGTACACTTTCTTACTCTTAAATCCCCCAAATTATTATCTAAAATATACAGAACACTTTCTGAAATAGATGAATCAATATCCCTTCCTATTGCAAAGTGGGAAGCAGATTTATCAGTAAGCTTAGACCAAAACTTCTGGTCTCAGGTATGCTTAAAAACCTTTAAATTGATTAAAAATCCCAGTCTGCAATTAATACAATACAAAATACTACATAGAGTGCACTATACTGGTCATCGGATGTTCAAGATGGGCTTTACATCTTCCAACAACTGCTCACACTGTCAAGGCAATACACCAGACAATTACATCCACGCTCTTTGGTTCTGTCCACCAGTGCAGAAGTTTTGGCGTGAGATATGTGAAGACTTATCAAAGTGTCTGAAATGTAACATTCCAGCCTCCCCTTTAGTGTGCTTGCTGAGCAACTTGGATGAGGTCACTGCAGAAATAAACACAGCCCACATTGTTTTTACAGCCCTATGCATTGCCAAGAAAACGGTCCTCCTTAACTGGAAAAATAAAAATAATCTTAATTCTAATCAATATAAAAACCATCTAATAGATCACATTAGTCTTGATACAGCCTCTGCCACCACATTTGATCAATCCCTTTGGGCTCCTTTGATCGGCTTCATCACCTAGTGGGGGTGGGGGGTCATGGTTTGGTCCTGCCTTCGCTATTGTGGTTGATGTGGAGGTTGGGATGGGCTTAGGGCGCCAGGAGAACCCCTAGAGACGTTATCCCTGGAGGGCTCAACCCAGGGGGTTGTGGTCATAACCTGGTGAGTGGCTCTGGTCGCTCTTAGAGGGTGTTCTCCTCGTGGCTGCGTGCAGCGGGGCTGGGGGATGGTCTGTACTGGCGGACGTAGGTTACTGGCCTGGTAGCCTGGCTGCCCCTGAGTGGATCCGGGGCAGGCGGGGGGCTTGGGGTTCGGGGGTGCTTCGTCTCCGTGATGGGGCTCTGGCTGGGCCTTGGGGGCTTCGGTCCTCGTCGGTGTGTCGCCGAGGTTGTGGGCCGGTGGGTGCACGGGGGCTCAGCCCTGGCGCAGGGGCCTCTGGTGCATCGACCTAACTGGGGGACTCTTCAACTGGCAGGGAGGTTGTTCCATCCTTGCAGAAGTCCACTCTGCAGGTGGGGGAGAGACACAGGAGAGGTGGAGAATAAACCTAACCTGGGTGTCTGTTGTCTTGTGTAGTCTGGAGATGATTGAATGTTGGGGTGGGTATAGTTTCCTCTGCGGTGGGGTGGGGTGGGCCTCCCCAGGTCCTGTGGGGCTTAGCGGTGCTGCTGCCGTGGGCCCCGATCGGGATGGGCCTGGGCTCCCTTGCCTTGGTGGGTACTAGAGGACGGGGGTGCCTACTGGGGTCAGCCGGGGAGCTGGCCCTAAGGAGGGGCATCTTGCCCCTCCCTTCTTTTCCTCCCCATCCCCGGCTGCCTCCCTCTTCCCGCTCCACCACACCCACCCACACAGGTAGGGCCTCGGGGTGCGGGTGTGTCACCAGGGTGCAGGGGAGGCATTCCCCCCCCCTCTGTCCCCTTCTGGCCACCTGTGCCTCAATTTTATTTCACAACTTAGACATCCACATTATTCACACTCTCATAACACACACACACATATATATATATATATAGGGCCTTGAGGGTGATCACGTTAACGGCGTCCAGAGGACGGTCTGTGTATTCAACCCTACCTCTGGCGCCGGTGCCCACCTCTCAATTTTAAATCCATGTAGACATTGAGGGTTCTCGGGAGGGGCCATGCTAACACCTGCTGCTCTCTGGCAGCAGCACCATGCCCTCCCTTGTTTTAAATGCACTTTAGAACAACACGCAGCAACACTACACATGAGCGGGAGGAGGGAGGTATGGGGTCTTCACACACCCCCGTTCTCTACTAGCCATCGGGGCGGGGGGCTGGGAGGAGGTGTTGGCTGTCCGATTGGCCTCCCTGCTGCTGCGGAGCCTGGGGCGGTCTGCTTGCCTCCACCCCGGGGGAAAGGGTCACATCTCTTGGGTCTGGGTGCTGTTCCCCCTCTGGGGCGAGGGTACCTGGACCCAGGGCATAGAGTATGTTTGGGGAGTATGATTGTGTGTACATGTCTATGTATGTCTGTCCCTACGTTGGGTGAGTGCTGAGTGTTTGTATATGTGTGCATGAGGGTGGGAAAGCATGTTTATGTCTGTGTGTGCCTGTTTGTCTGTGTCTATATGTCAGGTCGAGTCTTAGACTCCACCTCCCTGGGTACTCCCAGGCCCTCCAAGTGTGGAGGCCTATCTCCCCTCACCACACTCCCTGCTGGTAACTGATGCCCTCAGGGGTTGGTGCATTGGTGGTTCTTGGTGTCCGGGGCTGGGCGCTCAGGTATGCACCAGCTCACTCCCGGTGGCTACTTGGCGGGGCCCGATGCCTGTCGCTCGGTCAGGCCTCTTCCGGGGCAAAAGGGGCCCTCGGGCCTCCGGCCTCGGGGCCTGCAACTCGGTTCACTCTGGCACAGCTGGCTGCCGGCAGAGCCGGCGGGCACGCCGGTGCAGCCCCCTCTGGCTTCTGCTCCGTGGCTACTGGGTGACCCCCTCGTCTGGGGATCTCCTCAGCCCTTCCCAGGAAGGTGGCACGGATGCCCCTCCGGTGGTACTTCTTGGGCTCTCGCACTCTGGGTCCTCTGGATGTCTGGAGCCTGGATCTCCTCCATGCCTGCTTCATGCCCTGGGGGACGGGGCTATGGGCCTCCACACCCTCTAGCAGACCGTTACATGGGAAAACCTTTTGTATACAAGCGCGTTGAGCCACACAGGTGTGCACACGGGTGTTCACTGTTCGTAGACATAAACTACACCTTTCTTAGCTGCTACTTCAAAGCACATTGTGCGCTGTCTGTCCTGCGTGCTGCACAACAACTTTCAATATTTAGTATTTACTGCTGTTCACACACAGCTAGATTAACGTGATGGTGTTGTGTTTAGTATGTTGCTTTGTTTTTGTTTGGTTTTTTTTGCTTGTCTTCTCTTCTTTTTCTCTCAACAGGTGATCCAGGAGATTTTTTTTTTTTTTTTTTTCTTTCTCTTTGTCTTTATAAGTGCCCTTTCTCACTGTCCCTTTTCCCTTCTGTTTTTCTTTTCCTTCCTCTCTTTCTTTCTCCCTCCCCCGTCATGTCTGTCCCATCTGTAACAACTGAAAATAAAATAAATAATAACAACAAAGTTTGATCAAATGGACCAATACGGCAATGCCATGATGATCCATTTGGCAAAATAAATCCATTTGGTATCCTTGTTGGTCTTCAGACAACAATTCTGACGGCTTAAGAACCAAATGGGACAGACAAAAAAAAAAAAAAAAAAAAAAAAAAAAAAAAAAAAAAAAATAAAGACACATGCATTCATTATCACTGGGTCAAAATTAAAAGTCCTCTGTGATGATTTAATTGAAACAATGAAAGTGAGAAGATACACACATGTTTCTCTTTTTTTTTAAAGGAAGGCTGGAAAGAGGAGTAGTGTTTCATGAAAAATGGTGTGGTTTGGAGAAACATCAGGCATCAACACTTAAGGTAGTGAGAGGTGGCTAGTCATCAATGCCGTGATCTAATTTGCTCAAGTTAATTGCACCAAGTACTGAGTACTAATTAGACAATTATATACTTGTGGTGAAAAATGATCCACGCAGCACCTTTAAATGATTTTAAATTCTCCCATTTATCTTCAGTGACAGCTGGGCTCTGTGAATTCTCTCTGTGCTTATCTCCACATTTCCACCTGCAGTAATTTGGGAAAAGATGAAATTACTTGTTTGACATGAACATTTGTGCAGAACCTGACGTCCTGGTAGCTCACTGCTCCGTCCTGTCCTTTGGGATGATCTCTGCCGCTCTGACTTCATGGCTAATTTGACAGATAAAAGGTGGAGATGTTAACATGCAGCTAACACAATACCAGTCCCTCTGCTCCACACTGACAGCTATAACGTCTCTGAGTATGTGAGTGGGGCTTACATGTAAGTGGCAGGTCGACTGCACTTAAACCGATCACTGCATGAGCCAGCTTCTTAGCCCTCTGAGTTCAGCCTAACTGGTCTTCATGCTAACAAGCAGAGATGGGCAGTAACTTGTAACGCGTTACTGTAATCTGATTACCTTTTTCAAGTAACGAGTAATGTAAGGGATTACTTTATATGTACACTGTAAATCTAAGAAACTGCTACAAGAGGTCATACTCCAGAGGAATGCTATGGAGTGCTATGCTTGACAGGTGTGTCCACCTGTCACAGAGAGAAGAGTTATTGTACAGTTTCACAGAGAACAGTCGAATGATTTCCTGAAGCTTCTTTATGGCAGCATGGTTGAAGAAGTCTGAGGGAGAATGAGCTCTGCTGCCTCAGTAGTGTGGAGTGGCGAGTGGAGCCGAGATGGATTGTCTGTGATGGAGAGCAGTTTGTTCAGTGACCTCTTGTCCCTCACTGACTCAAATGCCTCCAGATTCTGGCCAGTGATGGTTCTAGCTTTGGGAATTGGTTTGTTGATCCTGCTGGCATCTCTAGCACTGATGCTGCCTCCCAGCAGACAACAGCAAAGTACTGTAGAAGGTGTCTATAGCCTGGTGTACAGATTGGTAGAAGATCTCCAACATTTTCCTGCACATATTAAATCAGGGATGCTAAACTCATAGTACATAGTAGACCACTTACAGCTCACTTTGATCTTGAGTGGACCAGACCAGTGAAACTCTCCTTATGTTTGACGCCACTGCATTAAAAGATCAGAGATTTCTTTGAAAGAAGAGTCTGCTCATCCCCTTATGTGCACAACGTTACTGTTGGTCCTCAAGCCCAGTCTGTAATTTAGGTAAACATCCAAATAACTGCAGCAAATAACTGTTTCCACCTCATGTTATGTCTTCAGAACTGTCTTAATACTTTCTTGTATTTATCATCTTAACTCTTTCTTTGTAGATTCAACAAAGTGCTGGAAACATTCCTCAGAGATTTGGACCATATTGTAGAGTAGCTTCATGCATTTACTGCAGATTTATGGGTTGAATTCAAGATGACAATTTGAGTACAGTTAACTCATTGTTATGTTTCATTGTAATAAGTGGTTATTGGAGTTACTGTTGCCTTCCTATCAGTTCAAAGTATTCTGACCATTGTCCTATGACCTCTGGCATCCAGACACCCAGAGAACTGCTGGTCACTGGAAATTTCCTTTTTTTAGACCAATCTTTGTAAAAACTAGTGGGGAAAAATCCCAGTATATCAGCTGTTTCTGCAAATGTAGCTATTTATATTAACGAGCAGTTGAACAGCTGTACCTAAGAAGAAAGTGGCTGGTGAGTGTACACTAAGCTAAGAAGAAGATGCTCAGTGAAAATGTTTACAGTGATTCATAACTGAAAATATAATGTTTGAACAAATGCAGTTTTTAGCAGCAATCATTTTATCACCAGAGATACCAAAGCATGCAGTAGTTTCAATGATTTTACTTCAGCATTAAGCACTCTTGAGACTCATTTGCTGTGTTAGTGGCAATCCCTTTATAATTAAATGGTGTTTTATGGTTTTAATGAAAACATTGCAATATGTCAGTGTAAACAGTGGCATCTCTGATCACGGGTCCTTTAGGGATGTGTGATCACCCAAATCCTCTCCAATCTCTTGCCAATTTTACATTGAGAAATATTATTCTTAGTGTATCTGTTTGCGCACACAATCTTTCACATAGAGGTGAAAGACTGTCTTCCATTCCTTAAGGCTCAGCCTCTCTTGGGTGGTCTTTTTAAATCAGTCATGCACATTGTCCTGAATTCGAAATGTGGCACAAAAACAAACCAATGGAGGCCCAGTAGAGTGCAATCAGATGAAGAGTTTATTAAGAACACACGCGTGGGAGGAAGCACACAGCATCACATCAGTGCACTTCTTCGTCCAAAAATACACAAACAGTTGCTTTTATAATGTCAGGGTTAACGCCCCTTCTCGCGGTATAAGGGGCGTTAACCATTATTTGTATCTTAAGAACATTATTTGCATCTTTTACAGACAATGATCAATTTTAAGAGCTAAATGCAGACGCTGAAGTTCCTCTTTCCAGCATCTTCTTCCAAATATGGCGATGATCTCAGGCCCTGAAGGTCCCCGTGGACTTGTCCTCCTCTTTTGGTACATCTTCTGTCACCTGTTACTAAGCAAACTCAAATGTAACAAGAAACTGAATACGTTCAGGCCTTTGCTCAAGCCTGTTTCTAGATTATATGTATTATGTGTTTTGTAGGCATGTATTGCAGTTTTAACCTTCTATAGCTCAAAGTCACTTACACAATAGATCATCCGGACATCGCGCCGAATGAGGCTTACAACCTTTGATTAATTGACTGAGCTTCAACTCTTTAATAAACACAAAATGCAATGTGTTTTTTCTCAAATATGTTGTTGACATCAAATGTAATTCTTTTTCAATTTCACTTTTTCTGACTGTATGTTTTTTCCACTGAAAAGTCATCAGTATAGTAAACATAGTAAAGCTGAGCATAAAAAACATATTTTTTCATTTAGCCACAAAAAGCAAATCAGTTTCTCTGAATGTTCAAGGATGTAATCGTTTCAGTGTAATATACAAGGCAGGCTCAGGTGAGAACTTTTTTAAGTACTGGCTTCTGTTGGCTGCAATATTTCCTGGCAGAAGAACAGAGCAAAGCTGCTATTGAACCTGGAAATGTGTAACTAGGAGAGATTTCTTTGTTAACCACATTATACTTTCATGGATTTGAAAATCTTTGAAGTTGTGACATAAAGCAGTATATGCAGTATATAGGGAAGCTTTATACTGCATTATGTCACAAATAATCAAGTTCCATACATAACATGATAGCATCAACAAGAATGTACAGATATTTTTTAAATGTAATGTAACACCATAGCTTCAGCATAACCAAAAAAGTAAATGTGTCTGTTCAGCCACAGAGCTGATTATCATTTTACTATTAGAAGCTAAAGTAGTTAGCTTCTGATTAGTCAAGTGTTTACCAGTAAGGCTTCTTTCAGAAATCAACCAATGTTCCCAAATACGTCACTGTTAATTAATACTTCATCTTATTAACTGTCGCCTGGGGTGAACACACATACACCCACAGCAACATGGAAAATGATTCACATACACAAACAAATACAAATTCCTGTCTACGAGTGTGTCAGGGGGAGTGTGTCAAAACATTTTCCACTGAAGTGCCCAGAGCAAAGCATGAAAATACAATAAGGGTCATCTGACCTCGCCACGTTACAAAAAACTGATGGGAAGCCTCTGCACTGCAAAGTGAAAGATTCAGTTTGCACATAGTCCTCTCTGTGTCTGCTGAGCAGTTTTGAAGGATGGAAGAGTCTAAAGGGGACACCAGAGGTTGGAGGTCAGACTGAACAAAAGAACTGAGAAGACTTTGTGCAGCATGTTTGTGCTTTAAAGCCTTAGTGTGTTCACAAAATGCTGGGGATGTACACCTTATAAGCATTTGATACAAATTCATTGTTTTTTTAATCCTCAACATGACTAATTAAGGAATCCAGCGGAGAAACTGTGTTAATAAAATATGTTGTTAATAATTTCTTAATAAAACAACAAAAGTTTTAGAACAACCCAACTTTTCCAGTTTTTTATTGAAAAGTATGCAGTTTAATGTCTCATCACACTCTGAAATGAAAGCATAGTACAAATAAGCAATTAGAGTTAAAAAGAAATCATGGAATCAATTCAAAAGGAATTCTAAACTATTGACTCTTTGACTAATTGGCGCCTGTTTAGCATAAGCTGTGAGCATGGACCTTGTATTAGTGACAATCCCATAGTGTTGCTCCACAGTCTGGGACTGAACTCTATTTTCCAAAATGACAACACTCGCCCCCACAGAGGGACTCTACATCCAGAATTTGGGAGAGGATGGAATGGCCTGTCTGCAGTTCTGACCTCAACCCCAGTGAAAAGTTTTGTGACCAAGCTGGTGACCAGCATGAGGAGGAAATGCCAGGCTGTTAATGGTTCTTTCACAAGGCCCCAGTTTGCTATAACTACCAATGTGTCTTGTTTCTTCAGATTTCAATCATCCAATCCAGTGTACAAAACCAGAGTCAATAGCAGAATAAGCTGTTTTGCATTGGTAATTTTTTCATGGGTAAAACGCACATACTTAACACTGCTGCTCAACCTATGAATGCATTTTCCCCATAAATATGGCCTCAAATAAGGGGAAATAAACAGGTTTTCCAATGGTACAAGATTTATTGCCAATAAGCAATAAATAATCAACCAAACTCAAAGTTGCTTAGATTTTGTGCTGTTAAATTGCAACCCAGAAGTAAAAAAAAATACACTTCAGTCTGTACATAATTATTGGTTTTGAAATTTGAATGGATTGTGTATACTATTCCTGTGTCTGACTTCCTGCCCTCATAATCTCATCTGTACTGTTTAAGGTATCTTCCATGAAAAATGGACCTGGCACTATTTATTAGTGAAACTGGGAAGACAAACACTTCTAGTAGCACAATCTCTAAAATACAGCTTGTCTGGTAGAATAATAAGCATTGTCTTGAGTGGGAGCAATCAGCTCCAGCAGGCACGTCAAAGCCTAATTTATTCTCAGGAAGAGAGCTGCCTTTAGATTTCATGTTAAATTTCCCTTAACTATCTCCAAGAAAAAAAATGTACACAAAAAACAAACAAACAGTAAAGCACAAAGAAGCATTGCTCTGATTTTATAATAATCCATTTAAGATGATTGATTTTTGGAAAACAGGATCCAGTTAACCATACGCTCACTGTGAGACAGACTTTAGTTGAAAACACATTACAATAAACACAAATGCCATGCTCCAGTGAGGACTGTCCATCTCATGACAGCGCCGACCATGCTGCTTAAAGAGAAAGGGAAAAGACTACCTAATGCACAGCAGCTGTGCTAATCAACTCCAAGGAGCACTGCTCCCTGAACCAATCTGCTCCACCTCTCCCTCTGCAGCTGAGAAACACCACACAATGCTTCCAGAAAATGTTCTAAAAAAATCAATAAAAAACAGACTGTAGGTCCCGTCACACACATTTCCCAACAATAGTACAATTTATAATGATTTGTTTGCCCTGTGTTGTATCTAGCCACAGATATTTAGTATGTATTCAAGAAGGCTGTAATTAGTCAAAACTAAATCTTCACAATAGCAAAAAAGATCACTACAATTAGACTCTATTCAGACCTAGAGTTCATTAACACCATCTAATCAGTAATTGCTCTGATGGGCTGACATTGATACAATAGCTGGATATGCTAAGAAGGCTGATTGAGCTGATGAGTTCCAGTTTCTTGTGAGTGTTATTATTCATAATATTTATGTAGATTTGACATATAAATAGATGATAATCTTTGCAGATATGAGAATATCCAGACTCCAGACAAGGAACAGTTTGTCTTCTGAGCAACACTGACCAACAGAAGACTGTATGCATGTAAGCAATTTGTGCCTAATGTCTAATTTAGCTTTGCACTGTATAGCATCAGTAAGTATAAGACAACCTTTTTGTTTGCTGACCCAATACAGCCAAAAACAAAAAACTACTGGTCCCATCTCTAAAAACATAGAAAACCCAAATTGGCCAATCACATTGTCCCCTGCTCTCAGTTAGCAGACTAGACTCAGTATGGTTTGTTGGGTGCTTCGTCCAGCATTTGCTAGAAATCACCAAGCTAAGTAGAAGTTTGACTAAATACACTGATCACATCTTTGATCGCACCCTAATAATGATCTAAATGATAAGATTATTATTGTAGTCATTTATTGTGAGGCAATAATAAAAAAAATTAATTTGTTCTATTGGAAATGCGACAATATACAACATCAACATCATTGTTTGTCTCTAAGTTTAAACTTAGAGATTATTCTGTACAATGTACTTTCTCATTAAGTGTATGTAGATGTCATTACAACAAAAAAGCGTTGCATTATTTCACCCACTGTGATGATGGTAGATCTTTGATCAAAAGTCTAATACACAGCTTTTTACATCAAATACAAAGTGTTTGATGTTTCAATCTGGTAGATCTAAAATAAAGGAGAACGTCAACAACAGGAAATACCCAACATTGTTTTTTACAGGCCGTAATTTAGCTTTGCAGTAATTGCAATGCTAAGTGGTGTTACACATAGACATAGACACTCACACACACGCGCACACACACGCATGCTGGCCACACGCCCGAACATACACACATGCACTGATGAACAGAAAAGCCTGCAATACATCTTGCACACGCACATACTCGAACTCTATTACAATGTCTGCCTGTAATTAGAGTCAAGGTGACAGAGTGCGCACACACCGACACACACTGATCACTGTATCTGTCAGTGAGTTAGTTAACCTCATTTACTTTGCTGAGAAGAATTCTCTCTGGTCCCTGCACAATCAGGAAATATTGGTCTGCATCTTTTGTTGTTTTGGTCTACTGTCTATCCATTTATGCACTTTCATAACAATAAATGTACCAGTATATGTGACCAGACTATGATAAAAGCAACATTAAATAAAGTACAATAAATGAGTTACAACTGGTTTTCAACAAAATAAAAGTTTAACTAACTTGTTATTCACCCCCATTCCCATAAACGTGAGTCAGCTGTGTCTGTCTTTGTGTTATAGAATAGAATAGAATAGAATTGCCATTATACACATGTATGTTGCATGTGTTATGTTATACACATAACTGTACACATGTTATGAATAAGCTGGTTGTGTTTTTGGACTGGTAGTGTACAATAACTTATCAAAATTGGCTGTTTAGACCGACTAACGGATTAACCTCCTCTTTCGACAAAATAGAAAACAAAACAAAAAACAATGCTCACTAAATTGTGCTTTTAAATAAAAGTTATGCAATGTTAAATTTCTTACTAATGCAATGTTTGCAGGATTTTTTGACACATGTTCAGTTGAAGAAACTGACTTATTTACACTTTTATTTACAGTTTAAGTTGGACTTAAATAAAAAGCACTGGATGGATGGAAGGATCCATTAGAACAGACAGATGATTATTCTTGTCATCCCTCTGCACTGCTGAATGTTTCCACATCTAGAGTATTTATCATAATTATACTCATAGTTGCAAAAAAAAAAAAGAAGCTAAATGCTCAGTAATGCATCTGCATTGCCAAGACACTATGTTTCTCCAGCAGAAATGCTCTGTCACCCAGAATATAAATAATGAATTTTGTCGGGGTTGTTGAGTCCAATTTTTAACTTTGAAAGGAGCCTCCTGCCAGGCGTTATGCAAAACTAAACTGATTACTTCCATGCTCCAGCTCTTTATTTAAGACACAGATGGAAAGATTTATATCAGCTTTGAAAATAAATAACAAATTAGTTTATTTTCATTCCTCTGAGTGTGAGTAACCAAGTGTGACTTGCTTGCTTCTCTCAATGTTGGTGTGAACTGCACAGAAATTAATGTAGAAATAAAGGTTCATCTGTTAAGTGAGATAGAAAAAGAAGGATGTCTCTAAAGCTTATAAAATCATTGTTGTGGATTGCCCTTTAACATTGCGGTCTAGAGGGAACTGAATCTGTTATTTAGTCACACTCAGAGCCTCGTTCTAATCAGTGATATACGCAGCGTTACTGATCGCTGTGTAATCAATGGTAAAGTTCTGAGAAGAACTGTATTACTCATGCAGTGGGATCCTAAACGTGTTTACACAGTTTACATATTATGTTTTCCTTATGGAGGTAGACAAATAAATAGATAAATAAATAAAAGTTAAGGTGAAGAGATTTTTACAGACAGAAAAGTTGTGATTGTGGTTAATGTTAGACTAATTTTACTTCTCTACAGTCCTGGAAACATGTCTGTGTGTGTGTGTGTGTCTGTGTGAGCGCCCAGTACTTCCAATGCTAATTACCTACAGAGGAAATAATGAAGTACATTTTGTGTGTGTGTGGATGCGCGCACATGCACATTCCATAATTTTGCTGTTGTTAGCAGTAATGCTAATTGCTAGCATCAGTGCTGATGAATGATGAAGGACTAATACAGTGCGTGTGTGTGTGTGTGTGTGTGTGTGTGTGTGTGTGTGTGAGAGAGAGAGAGAGAGAGAGAGAGAAAGAGAGTGTGTGTCTGTGTGTGGTGTGCATATGGATAGCAGTGTGTATTTTGTGTTTACACAATGTGCATGCACCATCAGTCACTGTCCTGTCATTAGCACTCATGCTAATTGCTAGCAGACAATCTAATGGAGTGGTCCCTCCGGAACATTCAGGAAGCTCAGACTTCCTTCAACACCAACACAACTCGCTTGGGCATGTGTGTGTGTCATGATGGGAGGATTAATGAAGGAAGCAGGGAAATTATCTTTCCCATTTAGTGTGTGTGACAGAGATACATTTGCAAGTCTGCATGTGTGTCAGCGAGAGACTGATAGAATTAATGACAGCGTCCAAAAGGTGTGTGTGTTTGTTTTGATGTTTGTGTGCACATGTTACTATAGACAATGAGAAATCAGTTTTAGGTAGTTCTACCACATGTAGTTAAGAACTTCTTAGGGAAGCAGCACTGATAGTTCACACCATAAAGTAACTTTTTTTTAGGGGGGCGGGGGGATCAGTGGGTCTTTAAGCTTTGATTCTGCATCTGTGAGTCAGCAAGGATAAACTTGGACCCCAGTGATGCAGAGTTCATCATAAAATGGTGAGCTTTATTTATTTCATATCTAACCAGTCAACCACAACATTAACTCAATGCATCTACCATATACTGTAGACATAGTCAAGACAACTTGATGAAGTCCAAATCAAGCATCAGAACATTGAAAGTGACTTAAGTGACTGAAATGTGAATTAGGTTGTTGTTGGTAGAAAGGTTGTAGGCTCAAAATAACTGCTGCCAACACATATGATGCTGTAACACAAAACTACTATCAAATGCACAGCGCAGTCTTGTTTTTTGTTTTGTTAGTTTTTTTAGTTTGTTTTGTTTTGTTTCATTGTTTCAATAAAGAACTATTCTATTTTGTTAAGCCAGGACTTGATTTAACAAAAGTAACGATGAGCAGTCAGGCATGTAGCTTTGTAGCATCTATTTATACCCATACCTGTTTCTAAAGTAAAATTGCTGTGGCAATCTCTGTGAAGGCTGGATTCACCAAATTTATTTTAATGCTTAAACACTAACTAACTGACAGGACTGGTTTGTAGGCCGGTCTTCAGCCAGACCACCTGTGCGTCATCAGCCTCATCAGCCACAGTATAGAAGACCAGCTTCTGCATTCCAGTCTCAACCTTCTGCTTTGTAAGTGTGTTAAACAGGCTCTTCCTTCCTAGGCTTCTTGGTAACTCTGCATTATTGTGTGTGTGTGTGTGTGTGTGTGTGTGTGTGTGTGTGTGTGTGTATTCTGCTATTTGAAGAGGCATGACTTACCTCAGTTTCCAATCTACAGTAGACACCAGAGAATGATGGAACATATTTGGTGGGCTATGAAAAGTATCATGAATCCAGATAGCTCGTTTTCAGATTGGTGATTGTGAATGTGAATATGTACAGTATGAGGCGGTAATGCAAAACAACAAGGTACTGGCTGTTTCTGGTTTTCAGGTTTTATTCAGAAAGTAAAGCAAAGTGCAAAATGGAAAGACGATTGGAAGACTTTTAAAAAAAAAACAGGAGAAAAGTTGATGATTATTGAGCAAACATGTCAGATACAAATTATGAAGAATGCCTTTGTGTTTGCTGCCAGTATAACAAGACAGCTTTGTGCTGTTTGTATTACGCAGCTCTTACCTTTTCAACCCAAAATAAACACTTAAGATTTGCTTGAAGGTTTTTGTTTCATTTTTTTTCAAAGCTTTCTCACATGCTCAGAAGCATTCATCAGCAGCTGTAACTTGCCAATGACACATACACACGCCTGGGGCGTCTGTATCCAGGAAGGGTCCTAAGGCTAGACCCCCCCCCATGCTAAGCGAGCCTACCACAGACATGAGCGAGAGAGATAAATATGAAGTCATGGCGGCTCGGACGTCGCCTGGATCAACAAGGTCCGCGTCAGGTGTTGAGGAACCAGGGCACTCTGATGAGAAGTTGGCTACTGGAACAAGAAGGCATCGGTGGACAAGAGATGAAAACAGGGCGTTGTTGGAATGCTACTACGCAAGTAACCCCAGCGGGAAGGGTTACATGAATAGGATGTCGGAGCACTAGGTGCAGTGACTCCCAGGAACAACATGTGAGATCTCTGTGCAGAAGAGTGCAGTCCTAGGAACAGCTAAGATACTACGCAGGACCCTCAAGCTCCCAGGCCTCAGGTAGAGGACCCAAGCTTGAAGGACAGACTGCCCGCTGGGGCGAGAGGGGAATTTTTTTTATTTATTTTTTTTTTTAAAACATACATTTACACACTTCTGCTCTGTGATGGCTTTTAGGCAATTTTGCCTTACTTTCCAAAAATGAGTAACATACCAATTGCAAGTCCAGGTTCATTTAGCAGAGTTATTATAATTGCATATTTTTTGACTTTTTTTTTTTTTTAATTCAGTTTAGTTTCTGTTTCCAATCCTTACTTTTACTTTAGTTTTTCTTAGCTTCAGTGTTAGCTTTAGCCTTTTTAATCATGGAGGGCACATGTCAGAGGCAAGATTTAGGAAAATCTGTTTTCCTTTCCCCCCCTAGTTTTAGTTTAGTTTTTTAGTTTTAGTTAGCTATAATAACCTTGGCACTTACCAGCTTTTTGGGGGAGCTTCCAAAGATGGCATCTCATCAACTGCCAAATTCATTAGATTCCCATCACTATGCACAGATTATAAACTCTATCGATGAGATCATGACCTATTTTCAAACATCCCATGTAGCTCTGAACTTTTCTAGGTGTGAACTAGTAAAAGTGCATCTGAGAATGCAAATGTTGGCTTGAATATTAAATGGTCTTTAAAACAACAACTTCTTAATAGAAAATCTGTGTAATGTTTCTTGTGCATGTGAGAATAGTGACGGTAATAATCCAGTGCATTTATAACAAAGGAGTAGGTTTTATGTGCTCTGTCTCCTGTCTAAACTACACTGAGTATTTCCAGTTTGTCTGTTTCTTTCTAATATCACCTCAATTGGTGTCATATTTTGAAAATAGTTGATGCATTTATGCTTAACCAAACCCATTTCCATGAGTAAGAGAATAATAATTTGAGAAAAATGGTTTCTTTATGTGAGAAATATCAGCTCAGCCTGCAGTGCAATATCTAGATATTAACTTACTACTCTCACTGCCTCCCAGATACAGAAATATCTGACCAAACGACAAAAAAATCTTATATGGGATTTAATAAATATGATTTAATACAATTTTCATGGAACAGAACATGTCATCGAATTACCGTGACAGTGCTGTAATTTAGAGGCCTGAGCTGCTGACACTTCACTTGCTGTCTCCAGTGTCGACGTGCTGTCGTGCTGAGTTTCAAAATTAAAAACATCAAACCATAAGCATCAGTTATTACTTTCCAAAGTGTTTGGTCTAATGATTCCACAGCAGGGAAATTGATTTCGCCTGCACAAGCTTTTCCATGCTTTTTAAAGCATAAAAACACATGGAGTGTATGATCTTGTTGACTTTAGTTTGAGAAACTTCTGAAAACTAACGCTGATGCAAAAGATTTCATCTGTCAGTTTTAAATTGGGCAGTGTCCATGAGCATTTTAATCTGCTCTTTGATAAAAAGTGGAAATGCCTAATTCTATAACTCTGATTAATTTTCTGACATTGCTACTAGAACGTTTTTACTTAGTTTTTCTTCTTTCTTGTTTTCAGACAGTAATCATCTAAAGCAGTGTTCCATGTTGTCAGGGACCAAGCAGTAAGGCATAAAGGACACAGGTGTTTAATTCAAGAAAGGGGTTTTATTGACCCAAAAGTATGAAAAGAATATTTAACAAAGCCAAAACTTAAACAGACAGACCAATAAAAGAGGTCAACTTAATAGACTAAACTCAAGATAACAATTAACAAAACTTCAAACCAAACATAAGACAAACTGACCTCCTGAAATGACACATGGGGGAACTTAAATACTGGTTTAGCTAAACCAAATGACACACACGGGGGAAAACAAAATGGCTGCCATATAACCAACTAATACAAAACAATTAAACAAACATGAAACACCCCCCAGGCAATGAAGCATGTGGTTTCGTCCGATTAGGCTGTCAGTGGTACTTCAGCTCTCCCAGCCCTTTGCCACACCTTTTTGCCAGACAGGAGGAGAAGCCAAAGCCCAGGTAACTCAAACAAAGAAAGATGTATTAATATAACAAAACAGAACTTTGACCTTGCAGTGTTAATATGTGTGCACGCCATATAAACATTGGAAGGTGTGATGGAAAAATAAATACATTTAATAAAGAAACAATATTGAACAATAAGTAGAATATATTATAGTCGTGACTGTAAATTAAACTAAAGTGAATCAACTGGTGGTGAGGTGTGGAGCTTACCATGTGTGGCATGCCATCACACATGTAAAAGCAGAAAAGTCTCTGAGTAGCAATCATGGGATTTGTTTTCAGAGGATAATTGGGTCATTATGTCAAACATCAGTTTGATATTCACATATGACAAATGACAGAATGAGCTCACTAGTCAATCAGATCATGTGAGTCTTGATTAAAAGTTTAACCTCTGCCTGCTCTGGCCTGACAGCTCACATCCTGATTAATAGCAGCCATGCATTCACGTGGTACTAATATACATATCAGAAGGTCAGCTTTCAGAAAAGCACCTCATGGTACCTTTGCAGGAAAAACGTGTAGACTTTTTACAGGGGGGTGTTTTTACCCTTTTAGTTTCTACCTTATAGAGCTCAGTCATTAATTCTGGTCACAAATGTGCACCTTAAAGTAACAATACAAACAATACACATTTTTAAAAAAGTGCATAAATAAGCACACTTCACATTATCACCAAACTGAGAAGCAGCACAGACCAGACCATATACATGTTATTTAATAGTGTGTTTTCTAATTTATGCCATAAGTGTGACTAGTTGTTTTTGTTTCTTGACATACTGGCAACCTTCAGGGTAAACCCCACTTCTCAAAGCTGGCTCCAGCTGCTCCCAAACCTGAGATCCTGAATTAGATAAAAGGAAGAAGGCAGATGGCTGGATGGCCTTTTGTTAACTTCTGACTCTGTCCAGATAAAAGTCTCATCTTTTCCTATAAAATCTGCCTGAAGTCTCCCACATTTGGGTTGTCTGTACATCATCACTGTGCCTTCAATGTAGAAGACAGATGCAGAATGTAAGTTGTCAGGAGATATTATATGTTTTTGATTTAGTTTTAATGAATAATAAAATGGTAAAACTTTAAATAATAATTATTTTCTCCACCTTTCTCATTTTGTTTTTTGACAAACACAGGCTCCCTCATATCTCATTGCCTTTAGGTACAAAAATTAATGCTAGGGAGAACCTTTGTGTAAACTGGGGAAAATAAAGTTAAGATGTTAAAATATAGCAAATGATGCCCATACCTTTTTTCTGAAAATACAAGCACATTTCTGAATGTGTTTTCTGTGCTCATCTACAAGGTACTCAAGAGAAACGAAAAAGTGAGAGAAAATAAATGTGTTGGCTGAATAAAAGATGCAGTATGCCAGTGTAAGATTTGAAACGGAGGTCTAAAAAACACTGGCTCTTGAAAAGAATGCAGCTATCAAAGGACGAGCTGCAATCGATCATAGAGGCATAAAAAAATGAGCATAAATTAGGAGCAGACGAATGGTGAGTAAATGTGTTATTAGCACCATTAACTAACTATCTATCTCTGGGATTTCTCTCTTTACTTATTTTATTTCTTACTTGTTTTTTGTTTTTTTTTTAGTTTTGTTTTGGAGTTTTCTTAATCTCAACTAATTTTAAAAGAACAAGGATGTTTTTGACTGGCGTGTGAAGAAAACCAGATGTAGTGTTACTCTTTTTCTTTTTCTTTTTTTTAATAAAAACACTTTGTTTAAAGAGAAATATTGCAGTACCGTGTATAGCCCAGACTGTTCTTCTCTTGTCTGGTAGCAGATATTATATATATCTGTATATAGAGATTTTGTAGTCTTATTGATTATTCACACCACGCCACACTGCAATTCAGATTCATATATTCATACAGCTTTTTATTCAGTGTAGCAGCATCCACACCTACAGCATATTTACAGTCACCAGTTAACCTAACATGCAGGAAGCCAGAGAATCCGGAGGAAATCCACAAAAACAGATCACCATGCCACTGTAAGTCTATCAGAGCTTATGTGAATTCACTGCTGAAGCACAACAAAGATTTTTTCCAGCTTCACGTCCGAAGCTTGCTACTCACAAACCAGCGGGAGGCTTTTATTTTTAAGGGGCTATAGGAAATGCAATGCATTAATCAATTTGCTGTGCTTTTCTTTTAAGCTTTCTCCAACTAGATACCCACCCAGCTAGCCTTGATGTTTACTAAGTCATTCTACTTTGCAAGGCAAGGATTGGCAAAGCAAGAGTCGCCTTCATCCAGCTCAAGAACATTCATTCAAGTCATTCGGAGAGCTGACCCTGACTACCAAGATCCGACTGTTCAACTCCAACATGAAGTCAGTACTGCTGTACGGAGCTGAAACCTGGAAGACAAATGAAACCTCAAACAGAAAAATCCAGACATTCCTGTCTCAGAAGGATTCTCCACATTCGCTGGCCAGACACAATCAGTAACATCAAACTATGGGAAATAATCTGTCAACTCCCAGTAGAGGAAGAAATCAGGAAGAGAAGAGAAGGTGCTGGAAGAGAAGGGCACGCTTTACACAAACCGCCAGCCACCATCACCAGGCAGGCTTTCAGGTGGAACCCCCAAGGCAAGCGAAAGAGAGGCCACCCAAGAAACACCTGCCGACGAGACCTTGAGGCAGAAGCAAAAAAGAGGGGCTACACCTGGACCCATCTATAAAGAATGGCCCAGGACAGAAAACTGGAGATCTACTTTTGGCAGCCCATACCCTGGGAGGGGTGATGGGTAGTAGTAGTAGTATTCTACAGTTTTACTCTTTTACCCACTCCCTCCCCCATCACCCTACTTTTATGTTTCTCCATGAAGGTAAAGTTCTTTAAGCCAAACATTGCATCACTTACATATGTAACTTATTTAGTTTCACATGTTCAACATATGTTGAGCCAAAATAACAAATCTGAAGCAGAGCCCCAGCATGCCATCAAAGGAGAGAAGCACATTCTGTGTCTAGTTCTTTGGGGGGGACACCCTTGCAAAATGAACAGTATGACTAACATAGACTCCTAAAGGGACACTTTGAATACACATCAGATCTAAGTGTGAAAAAGAAAAAATATGCTGGATATCTATACTGATATGACTGGGTAATGTGTTAAGAATGAAAGGATGCCACACGTTTGATGAAAATGAAATGTATCAACCAAACAACCCCCTCTACCTCTTAACTGACTAGATCAGTGCCCAGAAGTTTAACTTCTGATGTACTCTGATTGAAAAATAATGTCTTTGAATATGTTTTGTGGAAAAGAGCTTATTAAGAGCCCCCCTTTATTTTTAAGTGTGATGTTCATTGGTACAGTCCCAGACATCACAGATGGATTGTTTCCTTCCCTCAAGCTATTCAAGCGTTTATTTGAAAGAATCAGACTCAGATAACAATAAAATATTATCATGGGATACTAATACACATTTATGTTTATTGAGTAACTGTGAGGACCCAACCACAAGTTTATGAAAGGGCAAATTTTAGTCTAAAACAAAGACACTATCCTCAAGCAGCCATGTGAAAGCTGGGAAAAGGTCAAAAGTTCTTAAGGCGTAAAGCTAGAGGTAGTCCTGTCAAAAATGGAGGTGCAAGGTACACCAGTCACACACACACAATCCATCACAAAACACACATTTTTTGTTTTTCTGTGTAAAATTGTTTTTGAATGTTTTACTTTTTTGAGGTTGTTTTGAGGTTGTTATGTTGTTAACTGACTCTTTTGACATGAGGGGGAGTAAATAATGAGTTTAATCTCAAGCTGCTGTGTAGCCGTACCCAAAAGCTCCCACTGCAAGTAAGTGTGACTCGATGAGCCTGAGGCAGAATGGAGCTGACAAAGAGAAAAAAACATGAAGAGTGTAATGTTCCCCTTACCTTTTAAATATTAAAGGTAATACGCCAAGATATGCTCAGAGGCAATTCAAAGCCAGCCCGCTATCATGAAATGTTGCATGACTGACATGCAAAGTAATTTTACATGTTATCACTTTTTTTTTTGTTTTTCCTTGTCATGCCATTTCTGCTGACTTACATGGTGCAGAGATGAATGATGCCCTAACACCCCCCTCAACCATATCCCATAACCAGGCACTTTATAATCCCAAGCCATTTTACCTTAACTTGTCCCAGGAATAGTCGTGCAGGCATTGTTTCATGGAAGAAGCTCAAAGTGGTAAGAAAAATGTCCCAGAAGTAGCATGATTTTTATATTTAATTTGATATTGTTACTGTGGGCAAAGCTACAAAATGAATCTAACCACAAACTTAGGTAGGAAAAACTTCCAATTCCCTTGTGTCACTGTGCCTTCTGCTGTTGGTTGGTTGGTTTGTGTATGATCTCTAACAGACACAGGAAACCTGTAAAGATTTGGTAAGTTGGTTCTTCCTGTACTTAGTCTCTCATTCCTTTCCCCTGCCTCTCCTCATTCCTCAAACATTACATTTTTTTATTCCTTTATTTTGTCTTTTGTTAGTTAATGCCGTTTCTTTGGCTCTAAATCAGTTGTGTCCCTCTGTGTTGTGGTCTTTTGAGCGAGCTGTAACGGCTGTGAAATCAGGTCCATATATTATGCTTCGTGCAGATGCTCTATCAGATTGGATTTTGTGAGGCTGGAGGTCAGGATAGTGCCGTCAGCTTTCTGTTGTGTTCTCAATCCATTCCTAGTTATTAGGGGGTGTCAGAATACATTTATCTGGTGTGGGAGGTCGCCACAGTAGAGATGTACCATTAAGAGGGGTATGTCATATTATAGACATGAGGTGAATAACTCTGATTATCTCTTCCTCTTTATCATGGCACTTGTTAGTTTTTGTGCTCAAAGTTGATGTGTTAGAAGCAGGAAAATGGGAAAGTGTATGGATTTGAGCAACACTGACAAGGGCCAAGTTAAGATGGCTAGACATCTCCAAAACTGCAGTTCTTGTGTGGTGTTCCTGGTCTGTATTAGTCAATATCTATAAAAGTGGTCCAATGAAGGGCGACGGGGTCATTGGCAGGTAAGGGTGAACTACTGGAACTCAAATTGCTAGAAGTGTTCGTGCTGGTTCTGATAAAAAGGTGTCAGAACATAGAGTCCATTGTACTTTTGTTGCATATTGCATGGTAAAAGCGTGTAATAGACACGCCGTCGACCACGTCCATTTCGCACTTTGCCTCGTATGGACACATGTGCAAAAGTTGCAGTAAGCTGCAGTAACAGCAGAGGGAAATATTTTAAGCCAACCTGAAAATAATCACAGGAAAGCGTTTAAACAGAAATTATTAACACATTTATATGTAAATATTTATTAGCCGACGAGCTTGTTTCTGGCGATTAGGGACCCTGGAGTGCACTTCATATGTTTTTTGCTGTTTTTTGCTGGTAATGCAACTTCTGCATGCATTAATTCATTGGTGGACCAGCGTTAAAATCTATAAATTGCTTTTAATATAAATGTAGTCCTGTAGGCACCTTTGAGACCACAGAACAATCACAATATATATCCCCGTAGTTTTTCACACATATACATACTGTGCTTTGTGCAAAGTTCATCTTGGGTGGCTGAATAACTGACCTGAAGGTCTCTGTTCCATCACACAACTGAGTGCAATGTCTTTATCATTTCTGTATTCACCATGTGTGTCTAGTGTGTATGAAATGTAGAAAACGCTCCACATTTCCAGTTGGGTAAACAAATGGTGGATTAAGATGTAGTGTTTAAGTTTGAATCTATTTCACGGCTTTGTGTGATCTGAATACTGACATTAGCCCCGAGGATACAGAATAAAGAGGTCAGAAAATAAATGTAATGTTTCTTGCACAAACACACACAGACACACACAGTGACCTCATTTCCTGCAGTTTGTTCTGTTGTTTTCTATTACATTCACTTTTAATCTGACTTTATGTCTTCTGTTCTGTGAAGAACAACTTTAAGGCCACCCCAGTATTATAAGTTGGCTTCATAAGTAAAATTAAATAGATCCATGAAAATAAATAAAGATCTTATACATCCGAGGTTTTGTTTTCCAACTTGGCAGAAACTGCATATGTAATTGCCAGCAATGTCTGGAAGGGATTTAAAAGACAAAGAATTGGTGAAGACCAAGGTTTGACCATCTTATGATCAGATTAAATTCAAAACAAAGAGCAGGAAATAAGGCTGTTTATAATCTCTGACCCAAAAAATAAGTTTGGAGGTTTGCAACATCTTTAGTTACACTACTCTGTTATAGCTCTAATTTTCTTTCGTTTTTTTCACTGCAATTTTGTTTTCTCTGGTTTAATTCACCATGCCTCTTCTTGCACTGGTTTCCTTTTAGGAACTAGCATTTATATGGCACATATTTGGTCTTCCAAACCATGTAAGCACTTTATACTACAAGCTGCATGATACCTTTTACTTATTTACTTTGACTTATTTACTACTTATTTACTTTACCCAAGTACTCAGAAGAAACCAAACATGCAAACTCTACACAGAAAAGTAAACTGCACCAACCTTTTATGTCTTCTGGAGAGGAGACGACATCTTTTATAAACGGTCTGTGGTCCCCGATCAGAATTTTATCTCATATGAAGCCAATCTGTTCCTATTCCCAGAGCAGCAAAGACTGCCACATTACCCATGCCCCTGCTGTTTCACAAAGGTGAAAGGTATAAGGTGTCCTTTGGAGTCGGTCCTGTGATGCAGCACATTATGACAGTTGTGAGATGGGTCTGTCAATCCCAGCTGGTCTCATATGGATGCTTGTAAAGAACAGCTTGTCATCCTTTTCAAGCTGGGATAAATATTTGTCACAAGAAGGATTCATATTTATAAGGTGATTTGGTGCAATCAATCATTTCTTTAACCTTAAAAAGGAGTTCTTAATAGAAAGTCAAATAGTGTGTACAATGGTACACAAGCTACAGACTCCTGGCTGAAAAATTTGTAACTAAGGGACTGGCATCAGAGCCTACACATAGCTATGCAGGTGTTTACTATCACCAGGGGGCAGTGTCACAATCAACTCGCTGCTCATAAATATGACAACCAGATACTGGTGACGGACTTCTCACCTGACTTTTGAAGATAGCTACTCAACAGCCACCACATATGGCTTTCCATATATGATGGATGTCATATTGTCAACCTTCATATTTGAGACATCTTCACCTTCTTCACAGCGTGTGTGCGTGTGTGTGTGTGTGTGTGTGTGTGTGTGCCTTGTTGAAAAGGGCAAGCAGCAGTTGCCTTGGCTGTGAATGTCATTGGCAGGCTGTCTGCTCTCTTCTCTTCACCTTGACACTTGTTTTCTTTCATGCTATGGCTTTTTTTAAATCTTCTCTCTTGTCTCTTTTTTTAATCTGGTCTCTCTCGTCTCTTTCTTTGTGTCTGTCTGTCAAATCCTTTCTCATTTTACATCTTTTCTTTAGTTGTTCCAGAAAGGCATTCTGCCCTCTATTTCACCTCTGTCTGTAAGAGCTTCCAGGTAATCGGTCTCTCTCTCTCTCTCTCTCACACACACACACACACACACACACACACACACACACACACACACACAGACATTTTAATCTTCTGTGTTTATTTTGAGACAAACTCATTATTCATGTTTCTTCTTAACATAATTTAAATAATAAATTTATAATAAATTTTGCATTGGATTTTTCTTTCGTTAACAGAACCCAGCAGATTGACTGATCGACTTGTGCGATCCATCTCGTTTCACAGAGCCAGTTGCTACTCATTTCTTCATCCTGAGAGACAGAGACCTAAAATGTCATTTGTTCTGAGTAACAGCTCCCACTCAACATAAAGGCCAAGGAGAAGAAAATTATTCAACTGAGCAGTCAGGGATGGGGATGGCTGCATTTATCTACATGCAGAAATGGCTGCGGACAAGATGGAGAGCAAAGAACGTGCCACAAAGAGGTAAAAAAGAAGAGGAAAACAATAGCGTAAGAAGTGCAAGGTTAGCATGCTTTGCACAAAACGAATGCTAGAAGTGCTTCTATAGGTGAAGAAAAGCAATTATGAGATGACATTCATGTCTTATTCCTCCACAGAGCCTGCTCAGTAAACAAAAACTATTAATAAGCAGCCTTTCTCTTTGAGCCTCACCTTTTCTAATATATACTCTAAATACTCACCATAAAGTATCAAATGTTTATCACTACACAGCTTAAAACGGTCCAGCAACTTTGCTAAAACTAAACCAAAGCACCAAGCTCTTTTAGACGAAAATAGTTTGTTTGTTTGCCATTTCTAAAGGTTTACATTTCAAGAGGAACCTGCAAGTTTGGTGCACAAACTTTACATAGACATCTCCTTTATTAGCCTTTGGGCTGATTCAGCCTGCACATATGGTAAATATAAAGTCTGTTTGATGTGCACATATTTATCAATGTTTTCTGTCAGGATATTGTTTTGTGTTTATAATCACACCTTAAAGTTGGATAACTATAATTAATCTAGGTCACATTTGAACATAGTTCTGAACGACAGGAAAAATGTAACATTTTGAAACTTCTTTTTTTCTTTTGTAGTATTGTACTCTTTTGATTCAAAACCAATTTGGCCAACTGTAAATGCTAAATGTCTGCAATGTCATTTTAAAGATTTGAAGAATAAAGACTCGGTTAAGATGTGAGTGTGTACCTCCTGATAAATGTCTAATGTAAGCTTTGAAAAGGCCTTTTTACACAAATATACAGTGGCCTTGAGAGGTCAAATATACTGCAACTTATGAAAAAAACACCAAGTAGAAAAAATGCTGCAAAAGCATACAAAACACATGGAAGTTTAATAAAGAATAACGCAATTGTTTTGGAGGAGACAATAATGTCACAGAACAGCTGCAGAAGTGACAAGCTAACAGTAAGTGACTAATTGCAAAGTGTATCTACAGTATTACATGAAAAATGCGATAAAACACATATTACTTTGCATCTTTGTCATCCTCAAGGCACAGAAAAAGCCTCTGCTTCTTTTAAGTGTATCTCAGCGCAGTCCTTTGCATTTTTTAGTTTGTCATTTTGTAGATGACATTATTCATTATTCATCATGTTATTGTCTCCCCAAAACTTGCATTGTGTTTTGTGAGATTTTGTGTCTGGTGTCTTGTTTTGTGTAGTTTTTTTTTAAGATGCAGTGCATTTGAACTCTCCGGGCCACCATACAATTGCCATAAGATATGGATACATGAGCCCAAATATAATATAATATAATATAATATAATATAATATAATGTGTGGGATGAATGTTACCACCTTTGAGTCCGAGGCCATGGTTCTTAGTAGGGGGAGTGCAGGAGTGGAGTCCAGGTTGCTGCCCCAGGAGGAAGCACGTACTTCAGGGTCTTGTTAACGAGTGAGGGAAAAGTGAAAGCTTGGCAGATTGATTGGTGCAGCATCCAGCAGTGCAGATACTGTATAATATACAGTCTGTTATGGTGCAGAGAAAGCTGAGCTTGAAGGCATGTGCTGTTGATTTACTGGTTGATGTTATTTCCTAACCTCACAGACGGCCATGTGCTGTGGATACTGACCGAATTATCAGAGCAGGTGTCTTGTCTCACACTTAAAGATAGGATGAGGAGCTTAGTTACTCAGAAGGGGCTCAGACTAGAGCTCCTGTTGAGGGGCCTACTGATGGGGTACATTTGTCTGACTCGGATGCTTCCTGATGAGGTATTTCGGGAATCCGTACTTATTATAGAGATAATGTCTCTCAGCTGGCTTGGAAAAGCCTCAATATTCACCCAGAAGAGTTAAAGGGACTGACTAAAGACAGAGCGGTCTGAGCACCTTTGCTCTTCTTCCCCTGTAATTAGGATCTAGGAAAAGAACATACCATATTGTGTTGTATAGCATCATATTTGTACATGGTAATTGCAAACAGTGGATGTTTATCTACACAATTCCCAGATTTTCCCACTACCAGGGTAGATAGCGTAGACCCTAGGTCACCAACAGGTGGACTGTGGTCCATCCAGACCTATTACTAGATTTTGATGCGACTTTTAGTGTAAATACAACAAGGTTTAATCTGTCCTTTGTATTTATAGCAGTCACAGTAAACACACAATCCAATTCTGTGCTTTGGAACTCACCTCGTATGATGCCACTCAGCCAATTAAATAATTTGTTTAGAGCGTGTCTGAAAACAGAAAACTCTGCGAGGAGACCAGATGCAGAAGTTCAAAGAAGTAAGTCAGGGAAACAGACAGAGAAAAAATGAGGGTTAAAGCTGAAATGGTTTACATGTGAAATGTAGCTAAGAAAAAAAAAGAAGAAAAGGGGGAGCAACTTTTCAAGACAACTTTTCAAAAGCTCTTTTTATTTTTGAATGCTAACCTTATTTTATTTATTACTGTGTTATTATTGGAAAAAAACCTCCAGTTTATTGTGAGAAATATGAATAAGTGTTGTTGAAATACTGTTGAAATGTACGTTCGCTTTACACTACTTTTTTTATAAGCAAGACCTGCAGCACTGCATGTGGCAGAAGTCACTTCCCAAAGACTTCCTTCATACACCACGCCACTGGTGATGGGTAAAGTGCAGGTCGTTATCAAACAGTCCTAACATGCTAATAAGGAATGAATGTTTACATGATATACACAAGATTTCCAACAATGTTGCTCTTGAAATTTGCTCCCAAGCTTTTCAACTTGAAATGAAATCCAAAGAAAAATATGAGGACAACATAGTTCACACAATCATTTGTTATGTCAAAATTCCAAAGTAAACCTTCTTATCTTTGTTGAAGTTTCAGAAAAATATAGTAGAGAGAATCAAAGCATCAGAAAGAATGTCGTTGTGTTTTTCAGGACGTGAATTTATTTTATTTTTTGGTCAACCTGTCCCATCACAAATCTCCCACTGTCCATATGCTGTGTGATTAATAACTATATATGTAATTCACTTACATTTTTATAGCACTAGATTACTACAGTCGTCCTTGGGGCACTTAATATTGTGAGTATAGACCTGACAATATTAAAGACAGAAGCCGAACCAGCCTCTATAAGCACCCGTCAGGCAGTACTGATGGGAAAAAAAGCCTAAAAAAAATCCCACTCAAAAACATCAGGAAGGGCAGCCATCTGCCTCACCTGGTTGCGGTTAAGGGAAAGCCAAAAAAAAAAAATGTCTGAATTCTCTGTTTCACTATTAACGTTCCATTGTATTTACAGATAAGCAGAGGACGAGAAATATAATAATACAAGCCAAGAAATGAAGGTTTCTCAGCAGACGGTTTCTTTGAACAGTAACACTGTAATAACAGTTTAAGGCACCATGTATTGATCACAGATTTCCACTGTGTTATTGTTGGGGGGTTTTTTTAGCACAATGGGACTGGTATCTTCCATATGGCGTGAGCTTAATGTAAAATTTTAAAAGAACTTTGAATAAGTGTGGATCAATATGAAATATAAACGTATGTGACTGCAAATCATCCACTGCAATACAAAGAGAAAATATATACTTGCCTTGATTCTGTTATAATACCACACATGCATGTTTGATTTTATCAAATATGCCGGTTTTATCTCACAGTAATTAGACAATTTCACCTTTCATCTCTTTTTACATTCTCACTCATACAATCTCTTTTGTCACTACACTCTCAGTGGGAGAAATGACTGATTTTCCCATTCAGTTTAGTATGTAGGACCAAAAACAATCAGTGGTGACCAGGGTTTTAATAGTTTTGCAATTTTCATTAGTTTTTATTTTTATTTAGTTTTGACTCCAGATTTTCAATTTTATATCAGTTTTAATTAGTTTTTACCATTTGTTTGCTAGTTTAGTTTAGTTTTTTTTTTTTGAAAATCCTTAGTTTCAGTTTAGTTTTGATTAGTTTCAGTTATAGTTTTAGTTGTGTTTGTAGTAATTAAGTGTAACAAAATCCCAGTTTCATCATATCAGTCATGCTCTTCTGCTTATCCTTGGGTATGTTGCTATTCCAGCTACCATACCCTGCACCCTGGACAGGTCGCCTGTCTGTCGCAGGGCTAACACGCAGAGACAGACAACTCACATTCCCACCTATGGGTTCTTTTAAAAAATAAATAAATAAATTAGGGCAGATGAACAACCGTTGATACCAGGCAACTATAAAAGGTATATCTTGGCCCCAATGAGACTATTAACTCTTGCAGGACCGGGTGTTCGTAATTTTGGTTCAAGTGAATTGATAAACTTTTTGAAGGCAATTGACTCACACAGTTGTAGATATCCCAGTCCTGTTGTCTCGGGATGGATCACACTGCCAAAGTCTCGTTTTTATTTTTATTTCCGTTAACGAAAATGTTTTTTTCACTTCTAGTTTTCGTTATTTTGTTAGTTTTCGTTAACAATAGTAACCTTGGTGGTGACTACAATTCTCCATTTGATACTTTCTATGTATTAAATTTAACACTTCCTGTATATTTTATAATCCAGAATCTCAGTAGTTAAGATCGTCTATTTCATGGTAACACCATTTTTCCAGAAAAATGATGAACTGAAGGCATGAAACAAGAAGCAGTCTGAGATAAATAAGGATCATATTAAACTGGGTTTTCTTCCCAGCTTTCACATGGCTGCTGCAGAGATAACGCAGACGATCCGAAGAGGAACAGAGGTGAACACGCACAGTATATACACACAGAGGGAAACGAGGAAATGGCACACAGCAGGGAGACACACCTGACACTAATCAGACGAGACGAGACCGGGAGGAAGCAAAACAGATTACACTGACATAGGACCTGGACCTTCAAAGTAAAGCAGGAAACACACAAACACGGAGGCAAGGATGACAATGAAGACAGAACACAAAGACCTGAAACGTGGGGCAGGAAGGCCCAGAGTAGACATAACACAGAACACAGGGGAGGCACATAATCAATTCAATTCAATTTTATTTATATAGCGCCAAATCAAAACCTAAAGACTAGAAATCATGATATAGTAAAGAACGAGGGAGCTAGACTAATACTGAAAACCGAAACCAAGACACTAGCAGTGAAAACTTATGATGAAATCAAAGATCAATAATAGTACAAAACTCAAAACACTGAGTCGCAGACCCAGGACTGTGACAGTTATTATCCAAATTAACCCTAAATAATAAAAGGCCATTTAATCCTTCAACAATATCAACAGCTGGCTGCCATTATAGCTCACCTGATTGAGAAGTTGTCCCATGTACTGAGGATTAGAGTCATTATTGCAGAAATACAGCTATTTCTTATTAACTGATGACAGCATTTCTCCTAAGTGAAGGTCTAGAGCAAACAATAGTCAGGCTAAATTTTAACTGTGTTGTTGCTGTAAAAGTGTAAAAGTAAAAGTGACCCCTGAAAGACTCTACAGGACGTGTATTGTATGAAACCTGCGGGTTGGCACTTTGGTGATTGTATTTGTTTGAATTATTGTCATTTATAATACGATATTCAACACTCAGTTTGCCCCTGCAGAGAATCAAGATTCTGTTGTTGTTTATGGTGTGCATGCTTTCCTATTAAGAACTAATGAGCAGTGTGTTTGTAACTTTTTATAGCCAGAATGAATTTCAAAAAGGTCTCGGTCTGTGACAGATTAATTATATTTTTCTTATCTACGTTATGTTTTGTATTACAAGGTGTCAACAGGTCTTCTGGACATAGTTTCAGTTTGTAAATGCCTGTAAAATAACAGATGCTCTAGAGGCGAAGCTTAAAAGAATAGAGTTGGCAGCTGGTCCCGAGTAACCAGTAACCAAGCCCTAACTGATGAACTGACAAATCATTGCCATTTATCTACTACAGTCAAGGTAAAGAGAGCATTGTTCTCTTTGTTTGAATTACAAGTGAATGGAAAAGTCAGAACATGCACAAGTTACAATTACAGCATGCTTTCTTAACTAACAACTGTCCGTCAGAATAACTGTAATGTTTCAATGCATGAATTTACATGAATCTTCAGATTCCATTACAGCAGTAGTGTTTATTTATAAGCATATAGTTTTATTATAAGTTTATTTATAAATTAAATATAAATAAATATAAGTAAAATTCATATTTGTAGTAAAGTCAAAGTATATTTTAGCATCAAAATAGAGTTGACGTACCTAAAGTAAAAGTACTCTTAAAGCAAACGAATCTTAAAAGCATGCATAATCTTATACAATACAACAGATCAAACATGTGAATTAATTAATTTGTATATAACTGTGGATCATTTTATTATTTATATACTGCAGGGCAGCTTTATTTATAATATAGCAGCACAATAAATTTGTAGATATATGTTTTCAAAGATTTAAAATAATTGGAAAGTGCAATATTTGCATCAGGAAGTAGAAAGAACCATAGCAGAGAAATATTATACATACATTTATCTATTGTGATGTGTAACACATTTGATACATGAAATTTTATGCGTTTTAGAGACCTCTGCATCAGCAGTGGGATTTTTTTCCACCTGAAAAATATGAATAAATTGTACAAAACATTTTTAAGCAATAAATTGCATAAAAAAAATGCTAGGAATTTGATACAAATTAAAACTCATATGGGAACTGATGTTTAGTTTTCTATGTTTTTTTGTGTTTTTTATTCATCAGAAGGTTTAGTGGACATTCCAGGTTCATGGTTTAGCTTTAAAGGGTTAAAACTGTATTTGAAAATATTAATGCACATTACAAAGATCCTCCTTTCATCTGCCTCACCTGAGGCCAGTCATGAAATACAGGTTAGTGTCAACTGAGACAACAAGAGACATCACCACCTTTACCTAAAGGCAAGAGTTTTCTTGCAGAACACATCAGTCATGAAAATGACCTCTTCATAGCTATCTGGATATTTTTTTTAACAAATATACTCTTAAAATAACTACCTGTGGATAATAATACAGGGAAAAAAACACAAAGAATGACCCAATTTCACTATGTTAAGAGAGCGTTAAGAGAGAGCTTGAGAGTGCTAAAGTTAAGTTGGGCAATCAGTTACAGCTAACATAATATATATGATATTATATATAAGACGCATAATAAGAAGTACTTTACCTTTATGGTTTTAATACTGTTCCTTGATAGGGCAGAGTGTGCACAGACTTAAAGAGTGATAAAATGTTCACTCACAGCATAACTTTTTTTTGATAACATAGAGAACATGAATGAACTCTGATTAACTTATTTTCCAAAACTGAAAGTACATTGCAGTTGTACCAGAGCACAAAAGCTGGGTTTCCTCATCTGTGAAAGCATCAGCAAAAGGACAAAGCCAGAACAACAGGGTGAAATAAAACTCCACCCCACTGCTGACTTCCTCGACCTGAGACAACCAATAAATGTGAATTCACAGATTCATTTGAGCTGTTGTGCAGAGAATACAGACACACACTGACAGACAATTACTTTCACTTTCAGCATAAAACTACGAAGTCTGGAAATGAGCTGCAGAAAAGAGCTCCTGATACTGTGAGTACTAGAATGTTTGTGGAGGTCACTGAGGGGAAAAAAGGATTAGGTGGATAAGGGAACCTTAAGATTTTTTTTTATCTGTGTATCTGCTCTGCTTAAAGCTTCTTTCAGAGAGAAAATGACCACACAGTCAGAGGACCATCTCTCCTGTCCTGTCTGCCATGACATCTTTGAAGATCCTGTTATCCTGTCATGCAGCCACAGCTTTTGTAAAGCCTGTCTGCAGAGATGGTGGCTTGACAAACCAATAAAGCAGTGTCCGGTTTGTAAGACGATATCTTTACAGAGTAATCCACCCCGTAACCTGGCTTTGAAGAACCTATGTGAGGCCTATTTACAGAACACAGATCAGAGAGCTTCAAGAGGTTCCCAGACACTTTGCACTGTGCATTCTGAGAATCTCAGGCTCTTCTGTCTGGACCATCAGGGGCCAGCGTGTGTTGTCTGTCGAGATTCAGCAGTGCACATCAACCACAGATTCAGCCCCATCAATGAAGCTGCGCACATTCACAAACAGGAGCTCCAGGAATGTCTGAAGCCTTTAAAGGATAAACTGAAGCTTTATGAGGAAGTTAAAGGGAAATGTGTTCAAACTGCAGAACACATTAGGGTTCAGACCCAGGAGACAGAAAAGCAGATTAAGCAGCAGTTTACGAAGCTTCGCCAGTTTCTACAAAACGAAGAGAATGCCAGGATCACTGCTCTAAAAGATGAAGAGAAGCAAAAGTGTCAGAAGATGAAGGTAAAGATTGAAACTCTGAGCAGAAAGACTGCAGATCTTTCAGGCACAATCAGAGCCACAGAGAGGGAGGTGAGAGCTGAAGACATCTCTTTCCTACAAAACTACAAAGCTGCAGTAAAAAGAGTCCAGCAGCTATCCGTGCTTGATGTTCCTCAGCTGGTCTCAGGTGCTCTGATTGATGTTGCTGAACACCTGGGCAACTTGTCCTTCAACATCTGGAGCAACATGAAGGACATTATTTCATATACTCCTGTGATTCTGAATCCAAACACTGCTCATCCAGATCTCATCTTGTCTGAAAATCTGACCAGTGTGAGACGTGCAAGGAAACAGAAGGTTCCCGAAAACCCCGAAAGGATTTATCTCTATCCTTCCGTCCTCGGCTCTGAGGGCTTTAACTCAGAAATTCACAGCTGGGATGTTGAAGTTGGAGACAGTCCAGTCTGGGCACTGGGAGTCTTTTCGAGATCTGCCAACAGTGAAGACAAAAAATGTAACTTATTAAAACTTGTTTTCTGTGATGGTGAGTACACAGCAAACTCCAGTGACGGCCCCCCAACTGTTCTCTCAATAAGAAAGAGATTTCAGAGGATCAGAGTTCATCTGGACTGGGACAAAGAAAAACTGTCATTCTCTGATCCTGATACTGACACACACATACACACCTTCAGACACACTTTTACTGAGACACAGTTTCCATATTTTAACTCGGTGAATCCACACCCACTAAAGATATCACAATGTCCTCTCCGTGTAGTTACGTAACATGTGTGATGGTCGTTGTTGGCGATAATCTTTCATCTTTTTATGGTCTCAAGTGATTTTGTCACATTCACTTTGACTCACTTCATGGATTAGCAATGATCCCAGCAGAAAGAATGTAGACCTGGCTGTTGATCCTGTGCGACCAGTAACCCGTCTGGAAACTACTGCACTTATAAATAAGGATGTAACAACTGTCATTGTTTGGTAGACTACCATTTTAAATGAAGCAAACCTAATATTATAGTACATTAAAAAAAAATCAACCAATAAGTAAAAGGAGCTGTATTCAATAATTAATTTATATTTTTTTAATTACGTTAGGTTATTTTCCTGACGCACCAAGAAGACTTGTTTGGCACCCATTAATGCAGGTTTAAGTGATGCCAGCATTAAAGCCCTTTCACAATAAAAAGTGTCATGCACTGCACTGACCACTAGGTTTGAGAGGACCCAAAAAAAGTCATTTTTGTATTTTTTTTTTAAGGTTTTTATGTGTGCTATAAATGCCCACTCCTGTCACTCTGCGTTTCTATTGGTCACATGCATGTATGTCCACCAATGTGTGGTCAAAGTGTTCCCCACCTTTAAAGGAAGTAACCTTACTTCCTTGACCTAAAATGGCTAAATATCAATCTGTGTGCTGTATGGTTTGTTTACGTCTGTGTTAAGCTGCAAAGTAAACAGTCATCTGGTTATGATGTATAATGCAAAAATAAATAAATACCTGATGTGCAGATGAAACAGATTTCAGCTGACTGTCTGAACATGACTCCTTTCATTTTTTATTCTCTTAGCATAGACGCAGCAGAGACCAAACATTGGCAGCTGCATGGTGAAACTTTGTCTTTCTCTCCTTTGCTGCTCATTCTTGTCGGATTGCATTTAAGGTGACAACAGCCAGCAGAGAGCTTCGGGTTCAGTCGATCTGCAGCTCGGGAGATTTAACCTGTAGCTGTAATTGCTATCGACATCACAGCAGCTTCCTCCTTCCTGCTGTGCGCCTAAGTGTGTAAATGGGACAGTTCTCACCAATTACAGCACTCGTTCCACCCAGGGGGCATAGCAAAATAAATTTGGAAAGCTCTGAGAAGATGCAGCAGAGGGTAAAACAATGTTTCTCATTGTTTCTAATTACAGTTTCTTTCTTGAGTCCTAAAGAATGTGTACTCTCCATACCATTATATTATGAAGTACATGAAGGTAATCAAGACATTCAAAGTATCAGTGATCATTGTGTCTCATCTAATTATTATATCCCTTTAAATGTCTGAGAGATGTGACAGACTAAATATTGCCCCTTGATCAATCGTGCTTGCAAGATTTTAATGTAAATAGACAATGGCAACTGCAGGGGTGTGTTCGACACTGGCTGTGTTGTGTTACTTAATTTCACAGTTCTGCCTAACAGACACTGGCAGCGTTATTCATGCAGTTGTACGTAGGTGAGTGGTAGGGAAAAAGGCGTTTGGCAGAGCGCTCTATGCTCATACTGGTCAACCATGCCAGACTTGAGAGAGCAGTCAGGTATGACTCCTACCATACTGTGACCTCCCAGATGCAGCATCCATGTTTTAGTGCATTATGGCACACTGTGTCACCCACTGTTGGCCGCGCCCTAACCCATCTTAACTGGGCTTTGATCAGGCTGATTCTGTGTAGTGATTGACACTGCACAATCCACTGCAGAAAACAGTTACCAGAAAATTCAGTATTTGTGAATGATGATTCATAAAAGTGACCAGTTATATCTTTCAGCTGCTCCTGTTAATGGTCACCTCAGTGAATCACCTGCCCCTACAGCAACACTCTGCATGACCTCCTCCACTACATCCTTCAACCTCCACTGTGGTCTTCTTCTTTTCTTCCTTCCTGGCAGCTCCATATTCAAGATCCTTTATCCAACATATCCAGTATTCCTCCTTTTCACATGTCCAAACCAACTCAGCCTGAGCTGTCTCACTGATGTACCCATCTCCACTGTTTATACAGTATTATATTAGCAACTTTTGTGTTAATGGGATATAGATTTCAGCCAACAATGTTGTCTTGCATCAGTTTCCCCCAAATGCTTACAAAAAAGTGACTGACGCTTTCTGCACTCTAACAGTCGTATGAGAAAAACGAACCCCAAAGGCTTCTGGAGATTATTACAACCTACGGTAACATTTGTTGCTGTAAATCCCTCTACATCTGTCATCCACCTGTCCATCATTTTTCCTAACTGTTTATCTAACTATGGTTATGGGAAGTTGGAGCCCATCTCAGCTGAAACTGAACCTGAGGCTATGTACTCTCTGGACTCTGAAGCTTCGTGCTCTGAGGCAAAAGTGCTAACCACCAAACTTCTTCCATCCATGCAGAAATTATAATGTAGTTATAAAGACATTGAGTCAGGAGGAGATATGGGAGGAAGGAAAGGCTGACCTTAGACTTTACTTCATTGGCTCAAGCTGTGCCCACTATCCTTTGGAAAAGTTGCAGCATATGGTAATTTGCATTATTCTTTAAGTAATATTCTGATTAGTTGGTTATAAACCCGGAGCCATCCCTCCAGCAGTTAGCAATAGGTGTTGATGAATAATGCAAATTTCTTTGAAATTGGATTCCTGCTTCTTCTTTTCTATGATTTTCTGCCATTTCTGAGCTCTGGAGAAAATACTACAATCGAGAACATTTTTTTAGTTTATTAGCAGAAATTCCCAGAAATCAGAAATTATTACTTATTGGATTTATAATGGATTTACAATACATGGGTTTACCAGCCAGTAACAACAGCACTATGGTAACTAAAGACCCCATGGTGTTTTTAGAATATATGCAGTTAATTTATGTGCAGTATTAGAATAAAAAATGAGGGTGTTTTGATTATTCTACTACTGAGATAAAATGGTATAAAATTTCAAAGTAATGATGTCCATCCTCTGTATTTATGTATCAAACCATTCTGTTTCTCTGTCTGTGAGTTGCATTTAAGCCTTTAATCTTTATAAGCACTGTGGCCTGAGGGCCAGAGTGTGTGTTAGAGTATGTGTGTGAACAGGTGAGGCAAATAGACTGTGACAGCAATAATGCTCCGTGTAATGGAAACAACCAGCACATCACAGTGGTGGTTCATTCTGCTCTCAGCTTCAGTTTGCTCTGTGAGTGTTACATTTAAAACTCACCTGTTCAGTCCTACATGGGTGGAGGTCTAATAGGTTCAAGTTGAAAGTGCATCACTGGGCAAGAGAGCAAGACACAGCTGGATTTCCTCTGTAGTTTTGAACTCCAGTCGATTTAATATTTCTGCAAATCACCATTATTTAATTACTACAAAATTGCTTTATAGGCAAATTACTGTTTAGCAGATTTTGAGCAAGAGATGGTCTTTAGATATGGGAGCCAAAATGTGGATACATAGAGACCAATCGTGGTAATTGACACTGTCAATGATTTTATATCTTGTGTAAATATAAAATATATATAAATATTTACATATCTTGATGAGATGATGAGATAATGCTCCCGTGTGTCACAGGAGCGTGTCGTCTTTTGTATTTAATATGTCTTGAGCATGCCTTGAGGACCGTGTCACAGAACTTCTGTTCTGATCTCTTGAATTTCTGGTGTCACCACTTGCACTTTCACGTCTGCCATTTCAAACTTTAAACTTGCACTGAGAGCAAACATCAACCTCTACGGGAAATAGATCCAGTCTTAATGTCGAGGACAATCACTGTTAACGAGAGCTACAGTGCAAATAAGGAAAACTAGTAAATGTGGTCAGAACAAGACTCCCAGAAATAGAAGATGAAGCTATGCAGGAAGTCTATAAGAGCACAAGGACACTGCCAAATTTCTGTTACATGTTTTTTGGACATGGGTTACAATACATATGTAAAGATATGTAGATATAAGTGGTTATTTGTGTCAGTGTGTTTATCCCAGCTTTTTTTTTTCACTGTAAAGAGTTAATAAAAAAAACCATATCTGTCTGTCAGTTGGCATCTTTGCAATTCAGAAGTGCCCAGAATCCAAACAAGAATTGATTTAAGATCCAAATAATGAACATTTGTATGCAACACAAATATATGTATTGTTTTATGTCAGTCTAAAACAAAACATTAGCAAGCCCAAGGTGTTAACAAATGGTTCACTGAAAAGCACTTCTACTAACAGAAGGTAACTGCTGCTCACAGCTGCTCAAAGCACTAAAGCAAAGCGCACTACTGAGGAATTTTCTACAGGCAAACAAACACAGCTACTCACTGGTAGTTTAGAAACACACCTCAAGATCACCACAGTACTGGCACTCACACTCTGAAACCGGGCAGCTCGTCTTCTCAGCTTTTATAGCTGTGTAGTTAATTGCTGCGTGGGCTGGTTTCTCAGGAGAAATGGATGGCAGCTGAATCGGTGGGCGTGAAGCACCGGCACACGGTAGGCCTGCTAAAGCCACAACAGGTGCAATGTTAAACTGCCGACACTAATACAAACCATTGGATTGCACAGAAACTGAGAAAACATGTTTAATCTCTGCTGGAGGCTCACATTATGTTCCCGTGTTCTTTTAAACATGCTAGTTCCTCAATTAAACATGTTCCTACTAGAATTATAACGAAAACATGCTCTTAATGGAAAATAACAAAAAAAAAAAAAATTTAGAGCTGAGAAACAACTGCGACACTCTTCTCAATTCATCTCCACCCCTCCACCCTGAAGCCATCTAAGCCTTTCCCACCAGCCACTTCTCCCCTCTCCCTTTGCTCCCTGTCTCCTCTGCCACATGATGTTCATCCCTAAAAGCTCAAAGTTTAATTATTCAGTGTTATGGGAGGTGAAGGAGACAGTTTGATGCCTGCTCTACACGTCTGAATTAAGAATCCACCAAGGTCACAAACACAAAATGACCTGCTTGTGAGTTTCCAAGATGTTGGGTGGTTAACACAGCTCAGTCTACACTGCTTGTTAATAAATTCACTGATCCTGTGTGCTGTGCCACTTTGATGGCTGCATAAATCATCAGAAAGTCATGCAAAGTCACTGGTATGAGTAAGTATGAGGTACATGTATGAGGATGTATATATTTGTACAAGCATTTAAGTGAAAACAAATCCGATTTTGCTATACGCTCAATCTTTCCATCCAACCTCCTTTTTACTGCTGTAGAGCTGTAACAATGCACTCAAAGGACAAACAGAAGATCAAAACCACTCCTTTCCCCATATGGCCGGTAGAGCGGTTGTATGGATGTGAAGCTTAGAAGCGACTCGCTAGCTTACCTTTTTCTAAAGACTGCTCACAAGTGGAACCACGTGCTTCCCCTGACACATTTAAATATCACCGACTGACATGCTGGGAGTTGAAAACTGATGCTTTGAAGCATCACTCAAGATTCCTCTAGTCAAGCTTTCATTTATCCATGTGACAACATGCACGCGATGCTCATGTTTAACTCATGAGCTCTGATTCCCTTTCTGCTGACCCAGCCTTTCCCTTTAAGGAACATGTGTGTAACATAGATTCAGTGCTGTGGAAAGTGAGAGATGTTTGACACTCAGATGGATCAGGTAGATGGCTGTGTTGTGATTGGTAACTTTGTTGGTAACCTTATGTGACTTTAAATCCACCCAACCATCAATCAGGCACAGATGGCAAAGAGCCTCGAGAACACTGTAACTTTGAAAAGTCATAGCTAAAAAAAAAATTGCTGTGAATCAAATCATTTCAAATACATAGACATCAGCATATCAGCTGCATGATGCTGTGCTGGAAGCAAACAAAAACTTATCTTGAGAAACAGTTGGTGTCACTTTGCCCTACCCTTTCTAATTAAGTACTCACATCAGGCGCTGATAGACAGTCACGGATGAACATGCATACGAATGCTGTTCAGGGCTCACTTATAAAAAATTCAGCTTATATACCCATGTGCATAACATGGCATAGTACATTAGAACCAAAGCTCTGTGAAGTCCATAATTTATGAAAGAGGTATCAATATTGCAATATTGTGAATATCAAAATGTGAGCGGTGGAAAATCTTTGGTGACTAAAAACAAAAACAAAAAAACCCCTGAGAAAACAATGACTTCTAAGACAGAGCAGGTCAGCCAAAATATGATTAAGTGATATGAAACAGGCCTGTCAGAGAATATACAAAGACAAAAAAACAAAATTACAGATAAGAAATCATGCATTAGTGTAATGATGAGCTAATGGCTCTCAGTTATCTTGTCTTTGATCCAAATGACAGGGACTGAGCACAAAAACACAGCGCAACTTCAAACAAAGGACACCCCTGAGGATCCAGCGGCAGTGACTTTTCTGGCCTCAGAGCAATAAAAGTACATTTGGTACTCATTATCCATAATGTGCATTACATGTTTTTTTGTGTGTGTTGTTTTTTGTGTGTGGTTATTTTAGACTTCCTTTTAAGCTTGTACACCAGGATCCAGAGGAAATGTCGCTTTGACATTTACAGCATTTATCAATTTCCATAGAAACAAACAAGAGACACTGGGTATATGAAAACATGTATATTTTTTGGTTTGGCATGTTTTTAAAATCTAGTGGATATTAAAAGCAACTTCCACCAAAAATTCAAACTAAAAATTGTGGACTTATGGGACAAAAACCAGAGAAAACTAGTTGCAAGCAAAAACCATTAAAAAAAACATAGTACCATTAATGTCTCCAGGGCAATTTGAAATCTGCCCCCCGAGGTACATTTGAGAGGAAAAATGTACAGCTGTTAAATCAGCCACCTGCTCTTTTCAAGTCTATTTATCTGCGCTCATCATTATAATTAATGCATCAGATGTCATGGACTTGGAAAGCAGATACGTTTGCCTGTCAAAGAGCCTCTCACTGTGATTTAAACTTCTGATACAACCCAAGTAACGCGTGCCGATAGAAGCGCTTATAAGGATCTCAGCACAATTCATCTGAATGAACAAATAACCAGACCCTGTACAGCCCATAATCTTCACGACAGCTAGCACGTCTGTAATTACACAACATCTATCCGTTTCATCCATGAAAATGATTTGAGATAATTACCTCAGCTGTCAGCTCTGCTCACCACTGTTTGAATATTGATCTTTTCCACTTTTTTTAATAATCCTCTCTTTCTGTATGCCTCTTTCATTGTAAATGTGTTGCAATTCACCACCCAGTTAATTCAATTCACAACTGTTACAGATTATACTTGCTCATTAAAAAGCCCATTGTGTGCAGGATGTAGGGTGCTCGTATTGTCAATAGATAATGTCTGAAAAATATGTCTGTTTGGTTTTTCATTGCACTATATATTTTTTCAGGATTACAATGGTCCCTTTATAGCAAAAGAAAAGCAGATCTTTTTCCACAAAGTCCACCATGTTTCTACAAAGTGTTCTCATTTAGTGTCTCTAACGTTGGTGCCATAATACACTGACATTAATGAGATGCGATCATCACTCTAGATTCATAATTTTTCAATGTGCATTGTTGCTGTTGCAAAGGGGTGTCGTTTTTATCTATAGAATATTTTCCTGAACATAAACCAAGCTCACTTTAGTTCATAAACATAACAACTAAGCAACAGTAAAAAAAAATAAGGGACTGGGGAAAGAAGTGAACCCAAACAGGATAGAAAGAGTCTCATAAGAGATATGTACTCACCACCTCACAACTTCCTGATGCAGAATTTTATGTCTAAATCTGAACCATTTTATCTTGCTGGGGAAAATTTCCATACCCAGTAAATCCAACGATGGTGATGACAGTAATGATGAGACACAGACACATTTGTCAGAATGTGTTCCACAATGAGAATGTGTTGTATATGCATAATGTCTGCTTTAAGGTTGATGGTCAAAGTAGCCTTTGGCAGTTTTGTGTTTACCTTTTGATTCCCTTGTTTTCACTGTTAGACAAAGCACAAAAATACCTACTACTAGTTATTAAAATGGTTGTGGCTTAAGTTAAAATATAGTCCTTCACTAACACTAATCTTGCATTTTAAAAAATATACATACTTAATGAATTTAAATATGACAAGTTGTCCATATTTGACAGAATAGAAGTGCAGACCTGTTTCACTGGAACCAGAAGTGCAACGCCATACAGATGATACAAAGGACACTGTTAGCCCTTTAACACTTGGCTGGGCACAGTTGTTAGGGTTTTCCATTAGGTGGTAAGACCTGGTACCAGGTACTTTTTTAGTACCTATTTGGCTGTGGTTTCAAGCGTTCTGAGGCAATCCGAAAACGTAACATCAACAGACAGTATGCCACCGACTGGCTAGTCAGAGGCATCACTTGATGAGTCGTGAGAGCGTCTCCTTCATGAAAATCAAAACAGCCATTTTTGAAACCGGGCAACACTGTGGTCCCCGAGTCTGACAAAGAGCCAAGTCTGATTTTTAAACTATGGACCAAGGAAACACTGGCTCTAGAAAGCATTTTTTGCTGCCACATGCCGGAAAGGGAAGTTTGGATGGTTGCTATGGACAGTCTCAACTGCCTCAAAGAAAGAGATATTGTAGCTGAAAAAACAAACAAACAAAAAACCATTGCCCCTAAACACAAGACAGAAAACTATAAAATAATGCAAGGATGTCATTTACTTCAGCCATCGGTGTACAAATGCTAATCTGGGTTATTTTCATTTTAATTAGCAGATTTTATCTTTTAAAAGATCTGCACAGAGCAACCTTTTTAATGATGACTTACCAGCTCATCTTCAGTCTCTGTGGAGTAGAGCTGCACAGAATGCATGAGTGCACGATTCACAACAATGTCTGTCAAAACTAGAGAGCAACTAATACATGAAGTGTTGTAAATTCTTAAATAATAGGAAAATTGAATTGTGCATCCAAAATAAAGCAAATCTGTCTGAATGTTAAGGGCACGCTACATTTTAATAATGTCTTTAGGTAGAATATAAACATTTCTGAACACCATAATTGTTGAAAAGAATCCATTGTGGAAAGCATCATTAAACTTTTAACTAAATTCTTCTTTTTTTACACTGTAAAAGCAAAAATGGGCAATTCATGTAAATTTGACTTCCATCTCCTTTCCCAGAAACAATGCCTTCGTTATTTCTGTAAAAGTTTGCATGTTTGTGTTTTCCAATGCAAAAAATAATCATTTCAAATTTTTCTTCTATTTTGTTTTTCTATTTTTTTCTATTTACTGCCATTTTTTGTTTCCTGCATTGAAATACAAAAACAGAGGATGACTGTTGAAAGACTGCTGGCAGACCTGTTCCACCTCAGTGATACCTGGGGGATATTTAATGGGTGTTGTTTGGGTTGTTTTTGTTACTTTATAGGACACACCAGGATTTTGCAATGGGAAACAGAAGGAAATACTGTATATTTCTGTTGTTTGGTTCAAGCGAAATGTATTATTTTACGTTTTTAAATAGAGGTCTATGGTTGAAAGGATTGGAAATACATCCAGCCACCAAATTTGATTTGACATTGTAGGTTGATTGTTGTTTTTGTTATATAAATATTTACTTGTAATATGTTTGTGAATCATTAAAATTATCATATAGGGGCTGGAAGGGTTACAAGACACCATCGATCATCACAAACCACACATCATTATTGCCACAGGCTAACGATGCAAAAGTTGCCACCATCACCAAGGGAGCAAATTTCGCTGGCTGACTGGCCAGGCTGCACCCCCAGGCTGTGTGTGGTTCTGCTGAGCGGGGGTTTTCTTCTCTAAACTGAGAGGTTTGCTGGGTGAAGACCTCGGGCAAAATAGTGCATTGTTTATATGCAGTTTATGCATCAGAAACTATTCAATAAACTGCATTTTTCATAGACAGAGGAGTTAAGATAAGAAACACTGGAAATATCAGAAAGTCGAGTTGATCTTTTTCTCTTCCATCTGTGCTTGGATTCTCAGTCTGGGTCTTTGGCTGGCTTTTCTTATGGCGTTTCACACATGTCTACTGTAGAATGGAAATTTTTTTTCACACAGCCAATTAAACTATAGTCTACTTATAGTCCATACTGCAAACATTGTTTTGTATTTTCTATCTCTCTGTGCAGGTATGTCCTATGCCCAGACTGGACAGTTTGCTGCTCTGTGAGTTGTACAGTTAAGAAGCATTTGAAGCTGATATTTTCTGTCTCTCTGTGAAGGCCAGGGCCAACTATACACCACAGCCTAAAGGCAGAGTTGGCTTGCTGAGGCCGGGGTGATTGCCGGCTTATTACTTACAGGGTGGTGGGTCTGGGAGGACAACTGCTGTTTCCTGTCGGAGTTGTCAGCGTGTGAAGTGTAGCTGATTGTGACATAGCTGGCCCTGGCCTTGCACTGCGTGTTTTATCCCTTTTGCCAGTGGGGCACTGGAAAGTTTTATCCCTCCATTTTTTTTAACATTGTAGCAGATATTGTTTCCTATTGATCTCAGCAATTTAGCTAATAACATATATTTTAGAATTTTATTGGTCGTCATCTTTTGCTCACAGCTGAGACTCTCGGCCAGGCCGAGAATCTGTGTGTAACAAATGTTTTCAGCTTTGTATCATAAGTACAGTAGAAAGTCTCACTGAGCGATACAGCGGCCTGCTATGCAACCAGCTTTCAGCGTGATCAACAACACAGTGTAATTACTGCTGCTGCCTTCTTTTTATCTAACATCTTAACATATGCACGTCTCACTTTGAGGTTGTTAAACAAATGACCAAACAAAGACACGCTGTGCACTGCACATCAGTTTGCGGGCTAGATAACTAATTAGCTGCTCACATTAAAAGTATGTAGCTCTTATCTACATATACTTGTAATACCACTCTGGCTGCCCAAGACTAATATCTACAGTAAAGGTACTTTCTTGTCTTGTAGCCTGCTTGCTGCAGAAACCAACAGAAAGAAGCTGCTCTGATTATCAGTAAAGTGCTTTCTTCTTCCACACTCTATTATGTTTACTTTCATTGCAAGTTTTTAACCACGTGAACTTTGCTTGTCTGTCTTCTGATTGCTTCTTGCTCTGAAAGTAAGGTGTTGTTGAGTATTCTCATGTGTCTTTACAGCTCACCTCACTGTCACGCTGAGACTTCAGTTAAATTCATACAGATCAATAAAAGTATGAAAGCATCCCACTCTTTGTTCATGAACCCACACCAACATCATTTGACCTAAAAAAAATCATTCCTGACGTACGAGTTAAAATGAAAAAACGCCGCGGTGATGGATTCTTCTGATCTGATGGTAGAGTTCAACAGCAGTACCGCACTCCCAATAGTGAGCTCCCATAATTCATCGGGGGCCTTGATGCGCAAAACTGCTGCTGTGTGCTGTATCCCATCATGTGTTTGATTCATCAAACGCAGACACACACGTGCAAAAATAAATGTAGTCTTCACTGGATATATTTACTCAGCGAGAACTGAGAACTCAACAAGGCAGTTTGATTATACAATGAGATTAGAACAGTTTCTACTACAGAAACTGAATCTGAGTACTGCTCACTGAACATACTGGCAATATGTGGGTAGGATTGTTTTTTGCAATATGCTTTGGGTCATTGTCTATTTGCATGTGTGCAGCATTGTCTGATGAGTTTTGTGGCATTTGGCTGATTCTGAGCAGAGAGCAGAGCCGTGTTCACTTTCATCCAGCTGCTTCGTTCAGCAGTCACATCATCATTAAACACTAGCGACCTGGTTCCAGTGGAAGACATACATGCCAGAAATTTAGAGAAATTTCTAAACTCCATTGATCCATTTTCTTCAGAACTGCGGGGGCCTGGAGCCTGTCCTAGTTGTTAGAGGCAGAGTACAGGCAAGACACATCCCCAATCTAACATTCATATAGGCAGACAATTATTCACAGTTCACAGTCACGTCGAAGGTCAGTTTTTAGAATCATCAATTAGCCCCATACAAGTCTTTAGGCTGTGTTAGGAAGACAGAGTACCCAGGGAGTAGCCACGTAGACACAGGGATGACATGCAAACACAGGATGTGAGGCGATCCTGCTAGCCATCATGCCACCCTTTGTGCTCGTTCTATTAGATGTTTTATGTCAAAGTCTAACCTGCTCTTCTCGAGTGTAACCCATGATGTGCACCTTGCTGTATCGCCTCTGTATTTCCATTCATGGTGGTGTCTCTTGATTGTAGACTGTGACGATGACACGCCTATCTCCCGGAGAGTGTTCTTTACTTGGCTACATGTTGTGAAGGGTTTTTCTTACCCAGAAAGGAATACTGTAATTATCCACTTCAGTTGACTTCTGTGGTCTTTCAGGCCTTTTGATGTTGCTGAGCTGACTAGTGTATTCGTTCTTTTTGAGAATGTAGCAGATTGTTGATTTAGCCTGAAGTTTTTGCTACCTGTCTGATGAGTTTATTTTTTATATCCTTCTAATGATGGCCTCCTTCACGTGCACTGACATTTCTTTCTGACCTCTTAGAAATGATGTACTTGATGTTCACAGCTGATTTTTTGAGAAAGCGAGTGATTAGTTTTGTAATTTTCTGCATCCTGAAAACTCTCAAGACTGTCTATTTAAAGCTGTTGGAATTCAACGTAGGGACAAAAAGCAGCATTACAGAAGATCACACTTGTTTCAGACATGCATCAAACAAATTTTAAGTATTAGACAAAGATAACCGGAGTAAATAAAAATTCAATTTTTAAATAATGATTTAATTTATTAAGGGAATAAAATGCTGTCTAAACCTGGCCCTCTGTGAAAAGGTAATAACCCTCTGTTGTTTCAAAACATTTCTGTAGCTGCACCCAGGCCTTATTACTGCCATACAATTGAATTCAGTTCAATTCAGTTTTATTTATACAGCATCAAATCACAATAACAGTTGCCCCAAGGCACTTTATACTGTAAGGTAGACCCTACAATAATACAACAGAGAAAGCCCCAACAATCATATGTCCACCTATGAACAAGCACTTTGGCAACAGTAGGAAGGAAAAACTCCCTTTAACAGGAAGAAACCTCCAGCAGAACCAGGCTCAGGGAGGGGCATCCATCTGCCATAACCGGCTGGGGTGAGGGAAGAAGACAGGGCAAAAGACATGCTGTGGAAGAGATACCTGTTAAATTAAGTGTTTGTTTGTTTTTTTAACATACATGCAAATTAGTTTTTTTCTGGAGCTTTATTTACATTCCAGTTTCCGCGATTATGAAGAGTAGACAGGGAGTTGACCTAGATGATACTGTCTAGCATAGAGGCAGTGGACTTTTTCATCAGATTGTTTAACACAATCCTGGAGAACAAGAGGATGTCTGAGGGATTGAAAAGAAGTGTACTGGTACCAGTTTTCAAGTACAAGGCTGATGTGCAGCGCTGTATCAACTACAGAGGGAGAACGCTGATGAGCTGTATCATGAAGATACAGGAAAGAGTAGCTCTTTCGATCTTTGCTGTATCTATCAAATAAAGCCAGTTAAAAGGCCAAAAAATATATTTAAAAAGAAATATGGAGCTGCCGAGCAGGAGGAAAAGAGGAGGTTTGTGGATGTAGTGAAGGAGGACATGCAGAGGGTTGGTGGGACAGAAGAGGGTGCTAGGGATAGGGTGAGGTGGACCCAGATGATCTGCTGTGACAATCCCTAAAGGGAGCAACCGGAAGAAGAAGCAAGATTTACATTCAAATTTCTGCCAGATAACAACTGCACAGATGTTACTGAAAAAAAACCAAAAAACAAATATTAATTAAAACAGGAAAAAGAATCTCTGGTGAGCTTTCTCGGTATGAGAAAAACTAACAACAGCCTTGCAGGCCAATCTGCCCCCAAAATGTAAAATGGTACCTGTGCAACAGAAGTAAACCTAAAAAATATTGAATTGAAATGGAATTGTTTTTCTTTCAAGCAACAATCACCAGCAAAGACAGTGACTTCTGGGTCTGATTAATACTTTATTACCTGCCTGCTGTTAAACAGCAAACATCCATCTGCAGTTAAGCTTACAATGAACTTCACTTCATTGAAACAAGTTAGATGTTTTATGTATCTTAATATTTCAAGCTGGATGTTTGTTGTTTTATTATTTAGATAAGATCTGCTTTCTTCATCTGTGTTTCTGAAAAATGTCTCATGTCTATATTGGAGATGCAAGATTCATTCATGTTGTAATAACACCTATTATTACACACAATACATTTTTTTTAATGTTTCCCCTGTTTATACTTGTTTCAAAATATGTTGGGGGTCATAGTATATTCCAGGTTTTATTGAATGGTTTTGTTTATATTTGGGTTTTTATAGCTTCATGCTTGCAGAGAATTTTCCTGTTTCTGTGTTCACAATTAAAAACATAAGTCCCATAAATCTATTATATCTGTATTTAAATCTACTGTTTTTAATTTTAAATTGTATTTTTTGCTCATATTTATTTATTCTGTTTTTACTATGAACTTTAATAAGTGAATTCTATTTTTTAACTCTGCTTCCACCTTCTGGAATTTGCAGGTACAACACCTGCAATGTGAGAAAATTTGCTCTCTGTAATCATTCCTTCTGTTCATATTGTTGCTTTTTTTTAAATCCCTTTCCAATATGCATACAGGGCAAAGGATGGAGACCCTAAGGTTAAAATGAAGCTTCACTGTTGCCACTTTGATAAATAAAGTGAGTACATGAAAAAAAAAAGAAAACACATCTTTTCATCATGAATATGACTTCATGTAGAAAAAGTTTAGGGGGTACAAACAAAGCTCTTCTTAATAAAGGACTGTAGCTTTGAAAGATCTTAGTTTAGTTAATAACTAATTACTTTATTGACTTATTTATTTGATTAAAAAAGTAAAGGCCTTAAATTTCACCACAAAACCCTCACAATTTATTAGCTTTCAGCACACAAATCAAACTATCCATCCATTCTCTTCTGCTTATCCTTATAAGGGTAGCAGGGGCGCTGGAGCTTATTCCTATCCCGGGGTACACCCTGGCCAGGTCATAACCAGACAGGGGCTACAAAATCAAACTTCAAAAATGAAAAAGAAGATTAAATTTAAAAAATAAAATAAAATAAAATAAAAGCAGAAAAGAAGCAAACATGAACATGTGTTATTCCAAATTATAGAGTACATGAGATGTGACCTACAGCTATGGGAAAATACAGCAGGTCTCAGTTTTCTGGCACTGACACCCATTTAAAATAGATAATTTTAGATGCTTTGTCACCTCGTCATTAAATCTTGTGTTTCTGGGAGGCTACATTGTAATGTGTTTTCACTGTCTGCCTCTGTAAAAGTAGATTAAAGATATTTTTAAAATCCACTCTGAAATAATGATTTTAAAAAGTGTATTTATAATCACATTACCATCATTTCAGTCGTTCACAGTGTCATAGGTCAGCCTACAAGAACAAAAAAAAGTTTAAAATAGCAGCAGATAAAAGTGTGACATCAGCCTTTGCAATGTAGGTCAAACTGTCTGAAAAGCCCTGGAGCAGCCACTAGGTGGGGCTATTTTCACATTTTCTTAAAAAAAATAAACTTTACATTTCATTCATTGCAAAAGATCTTGTCAGAAAGCAGCTGTAAGGGTAAAATCTGTAAATACTATTTTTATGTTATTAATGACGGAATGTTACAAATAAACGTTACTTAACCAAAAAAAATGTTGTGTAAATAAGTTGTGTAAGATTTATGTCAAGTTAGCTAGCATCTTATACATCCGGTGTACTTTTGTAGCTATCTTCACAATAAGAGCGGTCAGTATGAAGAAAATAAATACGCAATACGTTACCTATTGCCACTGCAATAGGCCCATATTCTCCACTTGCAAATGTATTTATTTTAAAATAAATAAATAGGCATAAAGTTGTATTATTTCTTTCTTATATCTTAAGTTATGAAAATATGTACATTTATATTATATAATGTATTATATAGTACTAGGATTGTGTAGTGGTTAGCCCCATTACTTCACTGCAAAAAGGTCCTAGGTTTGAATCCGCTGTCCAGATGGGATGTTCTATGTGTCTGGGTGGGTTTTCTCTCCAGGTAGTCTGGCTTCATCCCACAGTACAGTGACATGCATATTAGTTTAACTGTTGATTCTAAACCAGGGGACCCCAATCCCAGTCCACGAGGGCCGGTGTCCCTGCAGGTTTTAGATGTGTCCTTGATCTATCACAGCTGATTTGAATGGATAAATTACCTTCTCAACATGTCTTGAAATTCTCCAGAGGCCAGGTAATGAACTAATCATGTGATTCAGGTGTGTTGATCCAGTGTGAGATCTAAAACCTGCAGGGACACCGGCCCTTGTGGACTGGGATTGGGGACCCCTGTTCTAAACTGTCTGTAGGTGTGAGTGGTTGTCTGTCTCTCTGTGTTCGTCCTGTCCAACATGAACTCTGTCCCTTGCTGTGTGAAAGCTGGAATAGGCTCCAGCACCTTATGACCCTGAAATGAATACTGAATACCCTGGATACTCATTTGTAATCTTATCCATCCCGTTAACTGTCAGTGAAAATCTCAGCATCTTCCGCTCAGCCTCCTGTCTTTTTGTCAGTGACATTGTCTCCAAGCCATACATCCTAGTAGGTCTTACACCTGTTTCACTTGTTTCCACCCGTTCAACCCTGCCTGCGCTCTCTTCTTTGCCTCTCTTGTGCACTGTGCCTTGCTTTGGATGGCTGACCCCAGGTATTTAAACTCTTCTACCTTTGCTACCTCTGTTCCTTGCAGCTTCATTATTACATCTATCTCCCTCTCATTCACACACATGTATTCTGTCTTGCTTCTACTGACCTCTGAAATATTGTATGCTGCAGTGTATTGCAAACTAGCTGTTCAAAATGTCAGAAATGGGTTACTTAAATAAACCAACTGCATACAAATAATGCAAAACTCAAAATAAATCTAGAGTAATTTGAACGTACTCAGTATTCAGTAATTCCCTTGTTTTTTCATACATTGTAGATATGGAGGGCTGGGTCTCAGCGATTTTATTTTGACAGCTGAGACCAAAGGACCCGTGTAACTAGTAATAAAAGCGCTTCACTGGCAGTCTTTATTTTGAAGATTCAGACCGGAACAAGCTGTTTATCTGCCTCAACTCTTTCCAGAGCAGAGCGAGAACCGCAAAGAAGATGGCGGCGCTACGAGCGGTGGTGCTATTGGGGAACGGGAGGGCTCTCCTCAGCACCCCGAAAACTCTCAGGACCTCCAAGGTAGTGCGACAGATGAACATAGTATTTATCACACATGATAGAACGTGTTTAGGACACAGTTTAATAGAAAACCGCTGCTGTGAGGTGTCCTGGCAAGGAGCTAAGGTTAGCTTGGTGCGGACAGCGGGGTGAGACAAGGTCACTCGTGTTCCCACACTTTTTAGGATTTTACCAACAACTGTAGCTTTAATTTCTTAAATGTTTTATCACTGATAACCTCTTGATAGCCGTACCGCATCAGTGTCTCCAAAATTAAATGCCACAGACAGTTTAACGCAGGTTCTCCTCAATGTGTTTAGGAAGCTAGCCGGTGAGCTAAACCATGATGTCGTGTCCAGCACCCGGCAAACGTGCAACGTGGTTAAAATATACGTTGGCCAACGATGCATGGAGATTAATGTGAATTGTCTGGCCACTGTATTTGTGCATATTTAAACTCAGCTGGCGTGGGTCGCGATTGTTGACTTTCTGTCAGTAACGACACCTGCTGAAGTCGCTGAGCTAAACAGCTTGCTAAAGAGTTAGCATCTCAAGGACTGAAAGGACTTCCGGTGAATAAAAGCCGTCCTCAATTTCAATCGCCAAGCTAAATATCTGTGCCCTGTCTACAGTTCACTGATACGCGGTTCAGACGATGGATATAACCGAGAATACCTAAGAAGCTGAACGTAATTGTCATTTGGCCCCAACTGAGCTTGTGACCTGGTTCAGGGACAAGGAGACATTTTTCAGCTTTAGGTTCTTTGAGATCGTTTTGTTGTGATTATTGGGGATATAATCTTCAGACTGCAAAGATCTGGTTCCCAAACTCTATTTGCTTATTTACTAATGCTTAATCAGAGTGAGTATTCCAGTAAAGATGGAGAAGGGCATAGCGAGAAATAGCTAAATTGGGGCATTCCTGTTAGTAAATGACATGCATGTCAATCATTAGGCTATTAACTGCTATATTGATTTTCTTCCTTAACTGAAATAAAATACCCTAACTTAATGTTGCCAAGCATTATTTTATGTCAGAGGTTGAGGTTGGTGTGTTATGTTTGTTTTGCTGATGTGAGGATGCTGTCATCGCATGCTGTCATTAACACCTGGTTACAAAATCAGCAGTGAAGGGCAGTTTCATAAGGACAACCAGACTGGATTATATAAAGGGCCACTCAATTAACTAAACCTTGCACACAAACTTCTCTACCTGCAGCAGGTTTTGCTCAGGCTTGGCCTTCAGCTCATAGCAATTCTTCAGAGTAGAACAATAATTATTCTTGTAGTCCACAGAGAGAGGTGTGTGATGTAGAAGGATACCAGCCAAAAGGTCAACACAAAGAAGGAAGAGCTTAGGCTCACTGGGAAACTGTAAACTTAAAAATTAATTATGTACTCAGACCAAAAAATAAATTGTCAAATGTACTTGAATATCCAGTAGTCCTGTATACTTGGGCGCCATGCCCAAGCACATTTCAGCTCTAATATAATTTAAAGTAACTGAATCTAATGGATAGTCGTCTGTAGATTGCCCTTTTTGGATGAGTTTCTTAAAGTAACTTTTTGTGCTTATTTCCATTCACAGGCCAACATGTCCTTCGCCAGCCTGCCAAGGGGGAAGAAGGTTGCCCTGACAACGCTGGGTGTGGTCACAGCCGGTGGAGCCGGGCTTGCACTGATATTGCACCAGTCGGTTAAAGCATCCGAGTTGGAGCTTCATCCCCCTCAGTACCCCTGGAGTCACGCTGGACCTCTGTCCTCTCTGGACCATGCTAGGTGAGTTGAATGTATACAGACTGTTGAAGTGTTTCTAAACATCCTTCCAGTGATGAAAGGCACTGAATGTAAAACTGCCACTAAAAGAATTAGCTGGCTTTGAAGACTTGAGTTTGCAGAGAATTTCACTTTATTCACATTCATTTTCTTTATACAGTTTGAATTTTTCATTGAAAGTCTGTTTTGGCAGTTTCATGCAGCTCTTATAAAATAACTCTGTATGTTTCATATCTTTCTCTCTGCCTCCCAAAGTATTCGCCGTGGTTACCAGGTGTATAAGCAGGTGTGCTCAGCTTGCCACAGTATGGAATACCTGGCTTTCAGAAACCTCGTGGGAGTGTCGCACACAGAGGACGAGGTGAAGGCCATCGCTGAAGAGGTGAGTCTATATGTGGGGAGATGTGATCCTGTGAATAATCTTGATTCTGCCAATATTCTAAATTTAATGACTTAATGGTATTTTAGTCTTTTACAGACAGAATTTTTTTATTTTATTTTTTATTTTAGAAATTGTCTCATTATTTTTATCTTTAGAAGTAAGTTCTGCCCGTAGGTGGTGACCTCTCTCTTCTCATGATTTGTGTTTAGGTTGAGGTAGTTGATGGTCCTGATGAGAGTGGAGAGATGTTCACCCGACCAGGAAAGCTGTCAGACTATTTCCCAAAGCCCTACCCCAACCCCGAGGCAGCCAGGGCTGCCAACAATGGCGCCCTGCCTCCAGACCTCAGCTACATTGTGAACGCCAGGTAAGTCCTAAAAACCCGTGTTTACTCTGAAAGGTGCAAACACCCAAAAACTGCAGTATCCTTAGCATTAACTTGTTTCACCCTTCTGCTTCCTGCAGACACGGAGGAGAAGACTATGTGTTCAGCCTGCTGACAGGTTACTGCGACCCTCCTGCAGGAGTGACAGTGAGAGAGGGACTTTACTACAACCCCTACTTCCCTGGGCAGGCTATCGGCATGGCCCCACCGATCTACAATGAAATTCTGGAGTATGATGATGGTAAGAAGTGCAGGTGCATGTTTGGATAATCTTCTGTCCGGCTGCAGAAATGGGAGCACTATTTTCTGGGGGGGGGGGTTCCCTCTTTAGAAAGAGTTTCAGTTTGTTAGAGTGAACCAAAAAAAGAAGACATGCAAAACATGCCTTTTCTTTTACCTTTTAATATAAATACACTTGTGCTTTTGGGTCTCACTGCAGGCGCCTGATGAGCTTCCTTGTAGGGACATAGGAGACTGCAAGGGCCATGCTTACTGGTTAGCTATGACTGAAGTTTCAAACTAAGAGTGCAGGGTGGATTGCTCAGTAGTGATCATATTGTCTCAGGCGAATTAAAAAAATAAAATCATCATAAAATATAATGCTGGCTGGAAATGAATGTGGGAATTCACCAGATAGACCGTATTAAGCGTTTAATTTGCTCTCTTTTTCTGGAGTCTTCTGAAGTTCATGGATTTCAAAAACACTTGCGTTTCGTTCAGTGTGCGGCTCTTTGCTCAATGTATCCTTTTCTGGCAGAAAATATTGCCCACTCGTTCCGCAGGTTTAGTTTTTTTAAACACTGGTGTTTATAGATCAAAATCTGTGCACCATTCTGAGAGGATGTGACAGAAAGACGCCTCTTTGTGACTTGTGGCGTTCAGAGTGAGGCCTGAGGGAATCCATTTGCTGTGTTGAGTAGCATATTTTAAGTGTTTCTAGTGTGCTAAATTGGTTAAATCAACTCTTTTGCTGCACATAAATGGTTTCAATAACTTTATTGCAATGTAATTTGTTATTACATTGATAAATGAAGCATGACAGTTTTGGGGGTTTTTTTGGAAGGAACAAAAAAAGTGTTGCTGATGGTTTCTGTTCTCTTGTTTTCTTATAGGAACCCCTGCCACCATGAGTCAGGTTGCTAAGGATGTGTGTACTTTCTTAAGGTGGGCTGCTGAGCCCGAGCATGACCAACGCAAACGCATGGGACTGAAGGTACACCTCTGACCAACTAGAGTGCCTATTTTTTGTCTTTGGGTGTCATTTTAAGTGCTGGCATTCTTACTTGAGTGATACTCCAAATTTAGATATGTTTAATTAAATCAACACATGCAACTCTGCAAGATTTTTTGCAGGAAACATGTCGTGGGTATGAAATGCAACAAAAGTTTTTTATGTCATGCACTAAACTGTACGACTTGTTAAGTGACCTTCCTGTCGTCTCAAGAATATTTAAAACATGTCTAAGCATGGATCTTGGTATAGGTTAATGTTTGTGTTCTTTCTCCTATCAGCTGCTGATGGGCTCAGCTATCATTGTGCCTCTGCTCTACTACATGAAGAGACACAGGTGGTCTGTGCTGAAGAGCAGGAAGATCGCCTACAGGCCTCCTAAGTAAATGGATCAAAACACCTCTCACACACCCCAACCTGGGCCGAAAACGGAGAGGGCTGCGTTCAATGACCCCACAATGCTCACCATGTGATGATCTTCGCCACATAATTACTGACAAACACAAACATGCCTTTCTGAGACGGGGAACAGAACTTGGAGTGGATGTACTATGTTTATTCTTACAGGGTTTTTTTTTTTTTTTGTATTTACTAAGCTGGTGGCATGGTAGGACAAGTATTGTGAAAAATTTTTTTTTTTTTTTTTTTTTTTTTTTCAGTATCCTGAATATTGTGGTTCACGTTTGTTTCAGATTTGTGGTGTTCTTGAACGCACCTGCTGCAAAGTTTGTTTGATCGGCAACGAGTTAACTACTGGTAGCAGTTCCTGTTTTGACATCTCGTATCAGTCTCTTTGTCACAATTGACTGCTAAGTTGATTGACTGTCCATCTTTGTAAGATACTCAATAGCAATGCAAGTGGTGAGAAGTGAAACATCCAGGGTGTGTGATAAGTCATTCTTCCACCGTCTTCTCCACAAAGCATGCTCTAGACTTCAGTTTTATTGTACAAAATAAATTATCTTAAAGGAACCTTTCTGTGGGCATGTGTTTTATTTCAGACAGCAGCAGAATTCACACATTTAAATGCTGCCTATGACGTTCTGCTTCTAAACTTTGTCACATATTCATTAAACAATCTTCTGACTTCTGACCTCCAGAGAGAAACGTCACTGCTTCTTTGGTCTGATTCAAGTCTGTATTTCATTAAACTGTACAGAAAAATAAAATCAGAGTCACATAAAGTCAGTTTACATTTTTCTTTCTACATGGATGACACTGCCACGAATCTTCTGCAGCACTTTCAGATTTCTTTGTTGTTTGAAAAAACCAATATTATATTGATGTCAAGTAACATTTAAGACTTAAACTTTTTTTCCAAGCACTTCAACACATCTCCTGAAGTTTTGTTTTCATACACATTAGCCATGTTAAAGGAAAAAATTGCTTTTTCAAATAATGTGAAAAATATGTAGAAATAAGGCATGATTAGAAAGGAACTTAAAAGAAAAAATTGAATGGCGTCATTTGCACATACATTCAATTTGGCACATTATACTATGATTAAATCCATACATTCGGGTACGTGTTTTCCACAGCTATGTGGTGATGCTGGTGTAGAACCTATAATTGAATGTATTTGAATGACAGCTGGAATGGCCTCGAAAGGTTTTCAGTCAACACTAACTGTAAATCCTAATGAATGAATCCTTAGCGTGATACTCCCGAGTTCTTTCCTCAATGGAATCCAAACTTCCAGACAAACAGATCCAGGAGACTCTTTGATAAACTTCACTGAGGCCCTTTACTTCATACCAATATATTTCCAAACGTCATGGCGGTGATATGTTTCATATTAAACCCTTACAAAAATATTAAAAATGTAATGAGTGCCTTTTTTTCCCCTTTCTCAGTGCATGTCAAATTAAACCTTATATAGAAATGCCATCCAATAATAAACACACATAGAATGCATAAATTAATTGTACTAAATAATTATCCCACCTTTAAGTGCCAAAAAATATATAATTTGCATATGAATCTTAAATATTGCTCAAACTAATGAGTTATGAAATCTGACCAATTTAAAAATATTAACCTTTTACATTGATCACATCAAACATTGAATATGAAAATAACATGAATCCATTAATTATAAAAAAAAATGGATTTAGATTTCTACACTAATACTGTCTGACCAGGGCTTTAGCGCTATTTTCCTGGGTATTATCTTCAGTGGTGATGCATTTACAGTGTTAAAATATGGAAACAGCTTCTCGGTGAAAGTGTGTGTGAAGGTGTGTATGTGTGTGTTTGTATCTAGGTCAAAGAACGACAGTATTCCCCTGTACCAGTCCAGGTGAACTCTGACCTTTTTGGGCTTTGTTTTCAGTGTAAGAGCCGTGGAGGGATCCGATAAGGACCGTGCTATGTAATTACTATTAAAGCATCCTATTCTCCATAAACAGGACGGGCGCTTTCCCTTTCTCTGAACGGACTCTGCAGCAACACCCACAAACCAGTCCTCGCTTTCTCCAACCTCAACGTCCCAGCTGTGAGTCCCTGAGTTAAAGCCCTCAGAGGCCAGAACAATGCGACAGTAATCAAACCTCTCGGGGTTGTCAGGGAGCTTCTGTTCACTTTCCTTTCTCACACTGGTCAGATCTTCAGACAGAACGAGTTCTGGATTTGCTGTGTTGGGATCCAGAATCACAGGTGAGTAGGAAAACAGTTTCTTCATGTTGTTACAGATGTTGAAGGTCAGGTTGCCCAGGTGTTTGGCCACATCTATCAGAGCTCCTGGAACCAGCTGTGGGGCATCCAGCAGGGGGCGCCGTTCAGCTCTTATTGTTGCAATCTTGTAGTTCTGCAGGAATGAGACGTCTCCAGCTCTCAGCTCATTCTCTGTGGCACTGATTGTGTCTGAAAGACTGTCTATCTCTCTGCTCAGAGCCTTAATCTTCTCTGTAATCTCCTGACTCCTCTGCTGCTCTTCCTTCTTCAGAAGAGCAATTCTGTTCTCTTCTTCTTCTTGTAGAAACTGGCACAGCCTCTGAAACTGCTCCTTGATCTGCCTCTCTGTGTTTTGGGCCTGGACCTTGATATGCTCTGCCGTTTTCTCACAGTGTTTTTTTAACTTGTTGAAAAAGCTTCAGTTTCTCTTTTAAGGGTTTCAGGGATTTCTGGAGGTGAGCTCTGTTAACTGATGCAACTTCATTAATTGGCTTGAATTTGTGTCTGGAGTGCTCGTCTGAATGCAGACAGACGACACATGCTGGCTGCTGATGGTCCACACAGAAGAGTCTGAGATTCTCACCATGGAGACTGCAGAGGGTCTCAGACACTGCAGAACTTCTCTGTTTCCTCTGTAACACTGAATCACACAGTTTTTTCAATACTAAATTGCAAGTTGGGTCACTCCTTGATGATGTTCTTTTACAAACTGGACACTCCTGTATTCGTTTCTCGTTCCACCAGTTCCTCAGGCAGGCTTTGCAGAAGCTGTGGCTGCATGAGAGGACAACAGGATCTCTAAAGATATCACGGCAGATAGGACAGGAGAGATCATTGTTTGATCTGTAAGACATTTCTCTCCGGGTGAAGCTGAAAGCACAGAAGGAATGTAGTCAGTCACAACTTTATCCTCACTGATATTTACTTTACCTTTGGATCATGCCTTCAGTAAACTTACAGCAAACTTCAGCACACGGTGTTGTAGCAGGTTGAAATGCCAGAATTATGGAACCTCCTCCTTTAGCTGCTCTCTCACAGCAGATGCTGCTGATGTGATCTGCCTGAGCTAACTAAAGTTTCTTGTCAGTTGAGTTTGTGTGCTGGGCGGGAGGGGATGGGGGGTGGAAAGCAAGATGCGGAAAAATGACTGACACTTACTGGAATATCTCAGGTGTGTTACATAAGGGGCGGAGCTTTAACCCTGTAAAGCCTGAACCATGAAATAATTGCCACAAAATCCAGTTCAAATGATTTGGGAACCAAACTTTTTTATATAAACTAAATATAAATATGTATTTTTTTAAATTTTGATTATTTTGATTGTATTTTAAGGTTGTCTCAGTCACTTTGTTTCAGCAAACAGGAGTTAAATTCCAAAACCAATTTAAATGAATTCCAAAGTCTTTATTTAACAGAGGAATCTTTTCACTTATTGTAACTCACCCTTCTTCCTGCTCAGCATGAACTATTTGTCACTCCCTCAAGTTCCAGTGAACATGTTGGAATGTGCAAGGGATTTTTGATATGCTGCTTTGCAGAAGGAACCAGCGGAGTTAAAGTGAGAAATGCTGACATGTTGACATCACTGGGAAAATTTTGAAGATTCACTAAAGTTTGAAAGGTGTGTGGTCTAAGCACAGTGAATGTATTTGTAAAAGTGTAGCGAGTAAAGATATTTTAATCTGGAACAAAATTATGTGTAGCATTTGGGTTCAACATTTTTAAAAGTGTTTCAAAATCAGCTTTTATTGGTCAAATTTAGTTGAAAAATATGTAATTTGTAACAAAAATGAGTGTGACAAAGAAAACACTTGTTATGTTAAATTTTAAACACAGCACAGCAACAATAGCATTTACAGATTCACAAAAAATTTAAGAGTACACACTGTGTCAGTCATGTCCTCAAATTGTTGGTATGTTATCTGTGTGTCTTCACACACAATGTTAGGATTTTAGCATGTATACTGTATTCATACCTTTGAACGTGGCAGATTTACGACACACATAGTCTGTCATCCCCCTCAATGACAAGCTATGTGTGTCCTTATTTTCCTTATTATGTTGAGATAGAAATATCCTTACTCATTCTTTTTTTTTTAGTGCTTTAAAGATAACATACTTTAAAAATTGTGGTGCTTATATGTTGGCTGTGTTTATTTCCAGAGTTTGATGGTCGTGGAGTTGGGTTTTGACCCTTGTACACCTGTTTTTACATTTCTGTTTCTCATTATTTTAAATTTGGACAAAGCCAAGGAAGGTGTTCTTCTTTTGTCCCCGACCTTGTGATAAGTAATGTTGAAATATTGCTTCAACTCTACTGCCACAGTCACACTGAGGTTTAGTTTAAGTGGCTTTTCTCTCTGCATGTAGTCACATCCGTCCCACCTTTCATTCATGGATAAATAAACAAGTGTGCTGTTGATTTAAAGCTGCCCTAGGCCTTCATTAGGAGCTAATCTGTTTCTGAAAAGGGTTTCCTGCCTGCTGATTCAGACTGCATTCAGACACTACGAGCTTCATCTGCATCACAACACAAACAGATTAGGCTAATAGCATTAGTGGATCTCACTGGATCATTATTATCATTATCATTATTATTAGTTTAACTTCTGCCTCAGCATTGTAACAGAAGGATGTAGGTTTTTTTTACTGTGAAAACTAAACTGATTTTCTACTTTGGTAATTTAGAAGAAAAGGAGTCAGTGTTGCTTTGTATTTGTTTCATGGTGGCAGTTTTCAAAAAAAGACTTCCCAACCTAATCTCACACATTCACTCATACAGTTTATCATCTGGGAGAGAAACTTACACATTTGCACAAATGCTGTCAGATGAGCTGTTTTTGTTTCCTGTGAATTTTGCAAATACTTTTGCAGACTTGTATTTGACTGTGGAGTTAAATATTTATGCTGTCTTTAGGTCACACAGACACAATTAGCTGAGATTAGCTCCTATGTGGAACCTCAGGGAATCTCATTCACATGGAAAAAAAGACTTCTTAGTTCTAATTGGTGACCATTGTAAAGCCCCCATTCCCATTTAAACCAGCAGTCATCATTTTGTTGTCCTGCTGCTTCATGCACCTCAGACTAAAACAGCCACTGGTCTCTTCAGTTTATTTTAGACTACAGAACTACAGGACCCACAGTGCGATCAACTACTGCTTGATTTTTGGATTTGTTCTTTCTTTACAACAACGTAAGATTGTTGTTTGCAGGCCGGGGGCACTTGGCTTTCAGGGTTGTTTATAAGTCAGCGTAATCATTATGGCGTCTGTGACAGTTGAAAGCAGGCTGGCATTTTCCATCGATCGGATTCTGGGTTTGGAAAGACCCAGAAACTGCCTGAAACTCCACCGACCCTGGGCAGGTAAGGAACAAAAGCTCTGAAGAGTTAGTAATGGGTAGTCTGTTAGTTAGTGATGAAGTGCTAACCTCTGTACTGTAATATGACAATATTTCCAAAGCATGGAAAAACAACAAAATCTAAAATAAACTAATTATCATATGTAATATTAAAGTTTAGGTTTAAAGGTTGATTTCTGCTGTTTTTTGTAGACAAAAAGTAAAACATGAAAGTTTATTTTTTAAATTTCAGCACTTCAGTACAATCGTTCATTCATTCACTTCACTATGAAGGATGCAGACAAGCACTGCTCTGTTACAGCAAAGCAAAAAGGAAATTTGGATAAATTAAAAAATGCAATTAGATTAAACTGAATCACAACATTGATTCATGTTTGTGTCATTATAAAACTTCTCAGTCTGTAATTTTTGTAATATAACATCCTCCAGTTGATACTAAACTTTGAGTGTTTCAGTCTGACACTTTCAGTATTTTGATATTTTTTTAAAACCTGATTTGGGGCGATTCCTTACGTCCGATTGCTGTAACAGGAATCAAACTGAGTTTATCGGTCTATGCTTTTGAAGAACATGCATTTTTCTTGTCTTTCATGTCTTTCTTTGTTCTCCTGCTTGTCCCTTTGTTGTTGTCCCTCTTACCAAGTGTCAATTTTATTTTACAGTTGAACACTGGCAACAGACTAGAAGTAAACTACTAAACTAAGCTTTTTCTGGCTCATTACACAAAACTATAAATCAAGCCAAAGTAAAGCATAATTAAACAATCGTCTTCATAGTTTTTCTTAAATTATATATTTCATATTTTGCATTTGTAAGATTCATCATTGTGAAAAGTAACTCTTACTTCCAGTGTTACTTTTAGAATTTGGCTTAATGCTGCCTAAATGTTGCGATTATAGAAGTTGCATTAATGCGAAATGCTCTTTCATTTTTTCCATTAAACCAGAAAATAATGTGGAGAGCGAGAACAGAGAACAACAGCAGCAGCTAAACTCCCAGCCGACATCAAACTGGAATATTGGACGCAGACCACGCACTGCCTTTACCAACAGCCAGGTAATCAGTTTATCATCCAGTTATTCAATAATTCTGTTCAATTATGATACAGTGATCATGACATCAATCCATTATAGGAGGAAATACAGGTTTTTTCCTAGTTTATTAATATCATTGTGTGCATCTTCCCAGGTGAATATACTGGAGACAGTGTTTCAGGTGAATTGTTATCCGGGTATTCAGCTGAGGGAACAGCTGGCAGAGAGACTTGACTTGGATGAGGACAGAATACAGGTAGCTTCATACAGAATACTGAAAAACTAAATGTATACCACTACACGTTTGTCAGTCCCTGCCCTTGCTCCTACTACATTTAATCTCAGGACTCAGTGATGGTTCTTTTCCTCTGAAACTTATCAGATTTCATCCATCAAACTCTGTTTGCAGGACTTCTAGGTCAGCGGTGAGGTTTAAACACTAGATGTTAGACAACAGATCTGGATGTATTTGCTTAAGTTTCACATAATCCTGTGCCATCTGCCATCTCAAGTTAAACTGGAGCCAATCATGTTAGAGTTGGAGTTGATAAATAATTTGATTCAATTCAGTTCTGTTGTATTTATTTAGCACCAGATCACAACAACAGTTGCCTCAAGGAGCGTGATATTGTAAGGTAAAGACCCTACAATACTGCAAAGAAAACAGAGAAAACCTCAACAATCATATAACCCCCTATGAGCAAGTGCTTTGGCAACAGTGGGAAGGAAAAACTCCCTTTAAACAGGAAGAAACCTCCAGCAGAACCAGGCTCAGGGAGGGGCGGCAACTAAACCAACTGAACTGAATCTTTACCCAGACTGTCAGAACTATGAACATGAGAAATAACAAGTCAGCACTGTTAAAAAGTGTTTTCATAAACTGGCTTTGTGTTTAGGGTATCAGTATTTAGCAGATTTAGTTCATATAATAATGTGTATATACAAGAAAAAAATATGTGAAAAAAAATGTCCACCCAGTCTCTCTCTCTCTCTCTCAGATCTGGTTTCAAAATCGACGCGCCAAACTGAGGCGTTCGCTCAGAGAAACCCGACTGCAGCTGGTTCAAACAGCTGTGGCTGACCTCGGGGTCGGACATGAGGTCATTGGTCATCTGCAGGTCAGGTTGGGCAGGCGAGGTGACAGAGAGCTCCTCTCTCATCTACAGGTTGAGGCAGAGAAAGAAGGCTGATTAACGACTTTTTCTTATTAACGACACATCATCAGTTTCTTCCCGATTCTGTCTTTTGTCTTTCTTTTGTCCAAAAACATGACAATGAAAAAAAATGGAGACAAATTAATGTCCGAGTTGTTTCGCACTGTTTTATCTCAGTGAGCGGCACAAACCCAGGTGATTGTTTTTGGCACTAAAAATAAATTCCTCAAGTTGAACATACTGATAAACTATAATGTTTGACATTCTGGAGATTTGGAAGTTAAAATGTTTAGTAAGATCTGCTGTAGATCGGTCTGTGTAATGCTGTCTCTGTATAATCTTATTGTGTCTCACTGTGTGAATAGGTCTTGTAGAATTATAGGAATTATTTTATGGTTACTGTTCATAACCATCATCTTTATCATTGCATTAATTATCATTTCATCGAAGTGTTTATTGAAGCTGCTGGCATTATGTTATAATTTACATTATAGGGGTTATCATAATCAAATATTAACATGTTTATTATAGGTGCAGTTATAACTACTTTAAAATGATTGAGTTAAATATATATGTATCATAACTCATATGCTGAGTATATTGTTACAGTAAAATAGTACCTGAGCAAAGGCCTGAATGTATTCAGCTTCTTGTGGTATTTGAGTTTGCTTAGTTACAGGTGACAGAAGGATGTCCAGTCCATGGTGACCTCAAAGGCCTTAGGTCATCACCATATTCGGAAGAGTATGCCACAAGGAGGAACCTCTATGTTGCATTTAATTCTTAAAATACATGAATGTTCTGTACATGCAAATTATGTGCTTGTAAACGCAAGAAGGGGCGTTACAATACCCTGATGTTATAAAAGCAGTCTAGAGCGTATTTTGGGTAGAGATGTACAACTGTTTTGCAGTTTGCACCTCTCCACGCTGCGTGTATTCATTAAAATCAATTGTTTGATTGACCTCTTCTGGACCATCATTGTTTTACTCTCGTCCTCAATTTCGAACCCGTAACAGTCTTTATTTTATTAGCAATCCACATTTTGATTAAAAATGATTAGGCTGTTGAATCTTGTGTTCGTTTGTTTTTTGCACCATTTATCTTTACTTTAGTATATTTGTGGCAATGGGCCAGCATTTATATCTTGTGCTTTAAGTCTTACTGAGTGCTCAAATTACTCCTTACTAAAAGCTACTTTGACTATACATCGCTTTGAACATTTTTATCTGTCTCACATCCACAGCCAGATGAGAATCGCCAGTTAGCCTAACATGTCTTTTAAATTTGTTAGCATCCAGAGAAAACCCATGCATCTGCGACCCCTAGGGAGAACATGCAAACTGTGACTTGGGCAGGTTTGCCACCTTATTAGTGGTGAAAGACTGCATAATAGTGAAGCTAGGCCTCTCGTATTCAGCCAAAATAGCTGTCACCCACTACCTCTGGAGTGTTGTATCTGATATTAGGATGTGGGCACTGATCTTTCGGGATCTCTGGGTTGCAGGATGTATGGATTGGGCTTGTTCCACCTCAAAGGATGCACCACTGGATTAGGTTCTTGGGAGTCTGGAGATACGATCAATAATTTAGGCTCTTTCTCAGTTTTTTTCAACCCATTCAGGGTTGCGGTGGGACAAGCGTTTAAGAGCATACAACCTGGAAATGTCACCATCCACCAGTTCATCACAGGGTTAACAAAGTAAGAGAGACAACCATATTTACGCCTTAAGCCGAATTAGAGCCACTGAGTAACTAGAAACCACAGTGCTGTGCCTGAACCCAGACAGGAACTGCAAAAACATACAAGCTCCTTCTGGTGCCTGACATTTGATACATCAGCTGAAACAAGTATGAAAAAGTATCAAAGTATGTGGGAAATATCCAAAAAGTATCAAAGCATAAAAAATTACAAACAACTGGCCACAGTCAAATAAATAACGTATTTCTTGATATCCTCTGTATTAATGAATAGGTAATATTTCTTTCTTTCTATTGAATTTATTTATTACTGTTGTTAATTATGATGCATTTGTTATTGATTATCAATAGCCTTAAATGTAACTACTGATAATCACCACAAAGATGATTATTATTATTGTAAAACATACGTAACTGTATGTAAACCAGCGTGTAAACCAGCGTGTCCACAGGTAGACCTTTGAATAAAGAAAACAAGGCGAAAGAAAAAAAATACGCGGCCGGCGTTGATTGGCCCAAGCTTGCCCCGGAAGTGAAAGTGGAGGACTGGCGTGTGTGTCTGGAGGAATCTGTCGGTAACATTTTTTTGTAGCGGGTGATTAGAGGTTTAGAAAATGGACACGTTAAACAAATTGAAGCAGTTTGACGCTTATCCTAAAACTCTGGAGGATTTCCGAGTGAAGACGTGGGGAGGAGCGACCGGTGAGAAGCTTTAATTTTTCACAGAGCAGCAGCCATTCATACATACAGCCTGTTAGCTGCAGCGGCTAACAACAAGGCTTTTGCTTCATTTCTCCTATCAGTGATCAAATACAGTGCACATGAATAAAGTTACAGTCGTGGCATGCATGCTCAAGGGAAGCCTGAAATCAAGCAGAATAGATGTCTGTAATATTTACATTTCCGATAACAGAGCAGCGATGCAGCTAGCTCAGTAACAGTTGAGCATAAAGTGGCTGCAAATGCAGAGAAACCGGTAAATCGCATATTTTGAGCAGTTTGTGCCACAGGCTTTTTGTAAAGGACTTTTAATTTTGCATGATTTTACAAGACTGATGACTAGTGTGTAGTCTTGCTCCTGTGGTTTTTATAGAGTAAATCTTTATTAATTCGAGAGAGGGTATTCAAGAGGTAAAAACAGATGTGAAAAGGTTTGAACTAAATTAATTATACTATGATGACAATAACATAAGAGATGGGACAAGCATCATTAGAAAATTTATATACAACATATCTATTACAGCGCAGTGTGCAGACATTTGCTTAGAGACAGTGTTGTTATCATGATGTGTGAACTACAACAGTATTGTGGAGTTTGGTAGGAACTAAAATTGTGTAGAGGATGATTTATAAATAAACGCGAGACTTTTTAATCCTTTTGATCTTCCAACAGGGCTATTGTTAATTATAATCCTGGGATTTTTTTAAACTAATGATTGTCAAAATTGTCAAATTGTTTTGTGAATATGGAAGAAGAAGTATGTAGTATGTAGCATGTATCATCTAAACCAGGGGTGTCAAACATAAGAACCAGAATCCGCCCAAGAAAGACTTGAATCTGGCCTGCCCGGCGGACGGCTTTGGAAAATATGAAGAAATGCATACATTTTTGGACTTTATTTGTCTAAGTTTTACAGCTTTTCCTGCTGATAAAGATTAGACAATGGAGTGAGTCGGCATCCTGGTGTGTCACATGATGCCATTTTCCCACATTCTGTCTTTGTCTTAGAAGAATCTTTTTGATGCTCACATCTTTTAGCATTGCTGTAACAGAGAGATACTAACCTTGATTTACAGACTACATTATGAGGTTTTTTTTTCACAGTAGACAGAGGTTCACCTCACATTTGGACTTTTGTCTTTTCCACTTTCATCTTTATTCTCAATTGCCAATTGATTTCATTTTGAAACAGTTTTTGCTTTTGTTATTCAGATTTATGGACTGTTTAGTTGTTTAGATTTAGGAAAAGTTAGAACATGATCCTTGAAAAAAGAGCATTTGGGAGCGTCAGTTCTGTCTCAGTGATGCCAAAGGACTAGACCAAATTTCAGTATCGCCTTGACGCTAATCACTGTGCCACCATGCTGCACCACTTGAATACATTATGTATATTAAATGTATTATGTAAATATTAAATGTCATGGTGTCAAAAAATATCTAGACCTAGACGTAGTTATTCGGCAGAAGATCTTTGACTCAGCGCTATCTGTAGCATTCAGCTGAGCAGATGATGGTGTAGGCTAGTTTGTGGAATTATTGGTGCCATATTATGTATGTATATATACAATCTGTACACACGAGAGTTAGGCAATATATGAATATTGGATTACTTTTGGAAAGAAGGTACAAGTAATAATAATGCTGCTTCTTTTCCATGTTATTATTGAACACGTATTCCTTTCATGTAATCACTTGCTTATAGTTCAGAGTTTTCTCATTATACAGAAATGTGATATTGTGTGGTGTTAAAATGCATACTTCCTCTGTGTCTCTGCAGTGACTATAATCAGTGGTGTCATCATGCTAATCCTGTTTGTCTCTGAGTTGCAATACTATCTGACTAAAGAGGTGAGTTTATCCACTTTAATTTGATGTCCTCTTTAGAGAGTGTCATCCTCCACCCTGTGAAATTAAACCCAACACCTGGCACACAAAGTAATAAATAACAGGCTTTATTTCCAAAACCGTTTTTTTGTACACTTGTTTCTGAGCTTCTACATGTGCAGGCCAGTGGTCTAATCAAACATGTCAGAAATTCATTTACAGAAATTTCACAGCTATTTTTGAATGTGAATATTCTAGAGCTAGAGCTAAGTCTTTTCAGTAAAATTTAAGAAAATATTTACTGTCTAGTGTAGTCTCTAAGTATGATGATTATTTTTGTTCTTGTTCCCATATATGATACCAAAATGAATACTTGGGGTTACAGCAGGCGACTTAAGTCTCATACTGGGGCTTAGTGCAGCATCTCCATAAAACAAATTTCCAATAAAATTTCCATTATGAATGAATCTGTATTTACTATCTACAAAGAACCATAATCATAAATCTGGTCTCCTTTGATACCAGTTAACTGAAACTGATGACGTGGTTTCCAAGATCCTGATTGTGTTAATGTTTTCTACCAATGATTAAAAGTACAGACTGCTGATATAGGTGGCCTGAAATACCTGTTAGACTGCTCTGATGAGTCTGCATATGTAAACAGTGAAATAGTGTGTGTGTGTGTGAAGGATTTGAGAGTTATAATACTAACTTATTTTCATTGGCAGCTGAAATGCAGTTAAGATCAACTCTAAATCCAGTAAGAACCTGAGTGTTAAAGTGATGTAGCATTTTGTTTTGACCTCACTGCATGACTCAGATCAATCAAATCAGCTGATGTTAACTGATGTTTTTTGAAATTCTATGTGAAATATATCATGTGAGGGTTTTCTCATAAACTTTACTGTGTTTAGTGCAGAAATGAATACTTAAGTTTCTGTTTCTTTGGTGTTTAAAAAACAAAAAGCATCAGAGATAAATTGTTCCCTCACTGATTAAATATGTTTGTTTGAACTGGTGTTTCTGTTTTACGTGGATGACTAAGTTAACAATCATCTGTGCCCGGCAGGTCCATCCTGAGCTGTATGTCGACACGTCACGGGGAGACAAACTCAAAATCAACATCGATATTATTTTCCCTCACATGCCGTGTGCCTGTAAGTTCTCTGTTTTCAAGAAGCTCCAGATTGATGAAGTTAGCATGCTAATCGTAACATATGTTAATGGTAAAGACCAACATCTGCTTTTTCTCTTGGCAGATCTTAGTATAGATGCAATGGACGTGGCTGGTGAGCAGCAGCTGGACGTTGAACACAATCTGTTCAAACAGCGGCTGGATAAAGAGTTCAAACCTGTCACCCAGGAGGCAGAAAAGCACGGTAAAAGCTGATGTTAAGCTCACCATTAAGGTGCTGATACTGTTCAGTGTGTGGAGGTGTGCATATTTGATTTGTCAGCGCAGTGGATTAACAAATAATGTCAAGATATGTGATCGTTTTTTGTGTTTTTGTTCAGTTTTTCCTTTGTTTGTTTGCTTGTTTTCTTGTTGCAGAGCCTCTGCATTGCAAAATTCTTTGGGCATATTTTTAAAACAGACGATGAGTCAGCAAACTCGTTCCATTTTCCTGCTTAGTTTTTTTGCTTCCCAAACATTCCAGTGATCAACATGATGCATCACTGATACACGCATAAGATCTGTGACTTATTGACAAGTGAGAAATACAGAGGAGTTTTACAGTCTTGTTGCTCTCTGAGAAAATTCAGAAAGATATGCTCACAAATCCAAAAGTCAAGTTGCTTCTCTGCACTCTAGTATAGAAAGCACCGTTGACTCAAAATACAAATATATGAAGATGACAAGAATCTGTACAAAAAGAATATTTCTTACATGTGTATGCTATTGTCATATGTGCATTACTGACAGGATATTAGGTCTTTTTACTGACATATATTTAAAAAAAAAACACACAACTATGTCATTTAGAAAGGGCTTAACTTCCTTAGAGTGATGTGCTGAGGTAAGGATGTTGTTAGGCTGCTAATCGTCACGATTATTTTGTGTTTTCTTGTTCAGAGCTTGGTAAGGCTGATGATGGCGAAGTGTTTGATCCCAGCACGCTGGACCCAGACAGATGCGAGAGCTGCTACGGAGCTGAAACTGAAGATCTCAAGTAAGACACAAACACAGGCTGCTCTTTCTGTCTCTGTTTACTTTGTTTACTGTATGACCCTGTGTTAACTCGCCTTGGTTCTTCTTGCTGTGTGTGTCCAGATGCTGCAACACCTGTGATGATGTGCGGGAAGCGTATCGGCGGCGAGGCTGGGCGTTCAAGAGTGCAGACACCATCGAGCAGTGTAAAAGAGAGGGTTTCACTCAGAAGATGCAGGAGCAGAAGAATGAAGGCTGTCAGGTTTACGGCTTCCTGGAAGTCAACAAGGTATGAACTCTTACACGTCATCCTTAATAACATGGCAGGGCTGTCAAAGATCAGCAGGCTTGTTATCTCTCGGGAGGACATCCAGGGTTCAAAACGAGAATACTGCTCAGATGACATCAGTAGTATGTCATACCTGGGATGACACAACTGGCTCACCTGTATTTTTCGTCAAGTCTCAGAATGATACATAACTGTGTAACTTTATGTTGACATTGCTGGTTCTTGTTTTGCAAGATCCAGAATTTCCAGCCTATGAAGAAACTGCTTTGAGAGTTATTAATAGCGAATAAAAGGCACAGACAAATAAGAGTGACATTTACTTATGTAAATAAGTAAATGTCACTCTTATTTGTCTGTGCCTTTTATTCGCCGTTTCCTTGAGCACCAGTTTCAGTCATAAGCTGGCCTTATTTCCCTAATGCAGCAATGTTGTGCCCTGTTATTGGGACCACTGTGTGGAACATGATCTGAGATGATCTTTGAGCAAAGTTAAAATATAACAAGATAACATTTTAAAAAAATATTAATGTAGCATTTTTGCAAGAAAGAGTTTAACAGGAATAATATGTTATAAATGCAACTGCAATTTAAACAAAAACTCCTTTGCAATGCTATCACTTGACATTTTAATCAAAGTGAATTTAATACATTGATATATCTGTGTATACATAGATGTTTTATGTTTTGCGGTGGGTTTTTATATGCTTTAGGTGGCAGGAAATTTCCACTTCGCTCCAGGAAAAAGTTTCCAGCAGTCTCATGTCCACGGTAAGAGATGCTGCCACTCCATTCAGCTCACAGACACACCTAACCAAAGGTTTTTAACACCCTTATTTTATTTTTATTTTACTAATTGGCAGAGCTTTGTAAGTAATTATAATCAGAAGCCCAAAATACCTTTAAAAAGCCAGAATCTATAGAACTGTTGGCATCTCAGATTTGCATCAAGTTTCTAAATACGAAGCTTTTTGATGAATTGATGTTTCTATAGGTAACGTATTTTATCACAGACAATTCAGCAGTGATCTGAGACAGAGCACTGTAGTCTGGAGTGTTTCACCTGGATTTCATCACTGCGCTGTTTGAACGACACCTAAATTAAACAGAAAGAATTGCAGTTAAATGACTGTGACTATATTTTTCCAAATAAATTTGGAGTGACTAGCAGACAAGTTTACGATGCTGTCATAAGGGTGTTTATAAACCTTTGATGGGTATGTATGTTCATCAGTCTCTCTGTCTGTATTTATTCATTTATCCAGCCATCCATCAATCAAATGTCCACATTGAGCCACACGTGTAAATCTATTCATTATAAACAGCTGCAGAAAATCATGCACAAAAAGCTAGCTTATTATTTTACATTTTGAAAAATGTAAAATAGTAAGAATAAATATAAATCAGTTTGGCTTTAGCATTTATTACTTGTGAAATAAATATGACAGCAATTTGTCACTATTCAGACTGCTTTGTTGAGAATACTCACTTTAGCTCAGTGATAAAGATTTTGACATATAGTAGCTGGGATTGCTACAGTGCAGTCAGCTGATCTTGTCTACCAATACAGGATCTGAGACACGCACTCACCAGTCAGCGGATAAAAATGTAAATTTAGGCTATTTTTTTTTTTTAAAGGCAATGGTCAGTGTGTTATATTAGCTAAAATCCATAAAGTTCTGAAATCTTCAGTCTTTTATTTTGAAAAGGTTTTATGATTTCACAGGCAGAAAACAATACATTCTTTTATTCATGCTTTGCAGTTACTGGAAAGAGGTACGAGTGACACTGCATGTCATTCGTGTTGTTTTTCATGCACTGCCTGGGAGTTTGACTGAACCCACATCAGGTTTTACAAAGCTGACTGCAGTGTTTCATGATGGGTGTTATATTCTGTACTCAGAGGTTTCTCTTTAGAAGACGGCTGAACTTTGAGTTTGTAGATAAACCAAAGAGTTTTTCTGGAGCTAACAAATCTGTTCTGAACTGTTCGTAGCAGATTTATTTTCAGCCAAAGTGCAATTTTCTCATCATTTTACCTCTCACATAGTGTTTGTCTACGTTTTTATTCCTTTTATTCATTTCTTCCTTGTGTTTCTGTTTTGTTTAATATCATTGTGTATGCATTTTGCTCATTATTGTGACTGGAAGTGTTTTGTTTTGTTTTGTCTGCCTGCTAAATGTTTCCCTCATAAGTACAGTCACCACATGAGGTCTAAGACACTTTTTATGCTTTGACTGATTTATTTTGTAAACTTGCTTATGTAATGCCAACCAGTACTATCAGGATGTGGAAGTTGGACTTTTAAATTGTTCTGTTTCAAATTAAAATTAAACATCTTCAGCTAAGACACAATAACAGTGGGTTAAGGCATTTCTTATTCTCATTGATGACTTAGACCTCATGGAGTACCAGAGCAGGAAATTAACAGTAGCCAGCTACCACATGCTAAAAACATTTATTTTTATTTGGTACACAACACTACTTCTGATCTGACTCTAAAACTGTCTGAATACCAAATTTAAAAGTATAAAGAATCATGTGTTTTAATAAAAACCTGGCTGGCTGGTAAAACAGTGAAGGAAGCTGACGTTTTACTGCACTTTCCACTGTTGATTTTAGTTTCCTACCTGGAACATAAAACACTGACCTTTGTTCTTGAGTTGCTAATGTGAGATCATGACTGAATGTCATCGGTGTAATATTTAAATGCTTATCAGCAGAAACAAGAGACAAGAATCACTTGAGGACTGTAAGCGAGGCTGTGGCTGAAATAAACCAGCTTCATTATTACTCTGGTCCCAAATCATCTCCAGCCTGGACTGACCTTAAACCCTCTGTACTGTGTGTGTGGGACTGCACAATTACTCCGACAGGATACAAACTGTTTTCTAAATCACAAGGGGCTCAAACCTTTTAGAGCTGACAAATATAATCCTCCTCAATTGGATATTTTTCTGTGCTGTAAATCTCAAGCTTATAAATCAAAATGTATAAAGGAGTTAAGCTTTTAATACTCCTAAACAGCCAAATCACAAACACAAAGAGCTTGTTTTCATTGCCCGAGTTGTTATTAGTTTCTTAATGGAATAAATCTAAAAGTATTGAGCATAAAAACTCAGTTTGTCAAAGTTGTGCAGCCCCTACTGACACGCCCAACCACTTTAATATAACATGGTTTGCTGTCTACCTGCATTACTATTGTGACTCTTTTCTCCTTTTTCTGTAGTGCACGCTGTGGAAAGTAAGTCCATCTTTTTTTGCAGATTTTATTTTTTTTATTCTTTTGAAGAACAGCTTTAATGCAGTTTATTAGCCTGCTTATTGTTACAATAAATTGTTGCACATAATGAAGAACACTGCTCAAAAAAATGTGGGGAAAACACATTAGCTAAAGACACCCTGAAAAACAAAAGTGAAAAAAATGATATGGCAGGCTCGACCATTTCTCCAAAATCAAACCCAGGACCCAACACATCAGCATGAGGTCTGACAGTGGGTCCAAGGAGTTCATCCTCATATCTAAGGGCAGTCAGGGTGCTGTTGCCTAACCTGTAGAGCTCTGTGCGGCTTTATGGCAAATGCCAGTCGGGCTCCACGGTGCCAGGTAGCCTGTTTTTGATTGCCTGGCCAGAGACATTCAGACCAGTGCCATGCTGGAGGTCATTTTTTAGCTCTGGCTGTCATCATCCTGCTTCATCACAAAGGAACCGACACTGGTTCTGCTGATGGGTTAAGGAACTTCTATAATCCTGTCCAGGGCTCCCAGAGTAACTGCCCGTCTCCAGGAATCTCCTCCATGCTCTTGAGACGGTGTTGGGAGACAGTCTTCTGGCAGTGGCATGTATTAATGATCATCCTGGAGGAGTTGGGAGTACCTGTGCAACCTCTGTAGGGTCCAGGTATTGCCTCATGCTGCCAGCAGTGATGCTGACTCTAGCTAAATGCAACACTAATAAATCAAAAACTGTCAGAAATGACAAAGATGGGAAAAATGCCAGTGTCCTCCGCCTGTAAGACCATTCTTGTCTTGGAGGTTGTCTCATTGTTGCCCCTCTAGTGCGCCTGTTGTTAATTTAATTAAAACCAAAGCAGCGGAAACAGGTCAACAACCCCCTCTGCTACTTAACTAGCCAAATCAACATCCTAGGAGTTTAACTGACTTCATGATGTTCTCTGATTAAAGAAGTGTTCCTTTAATTTTTTTGAGCAGTTTACTTACTGTCAATACATATACCTATGCTGTAATTAAGCAAAGTGATAAAAAAGTGTTGGATTTCAAGGGGAGTGTTGCTGATGGGTGTTGGGGAGTCCTGCTGCACTTGTGTAAAGCCTTTTGTTACTTCTAAGGGGACCTATTATGCCTTTTCTGATTGGCTGTCATACACATACATATATATACATATGTATGTGTATGTGTGTGAGACAGTATATACTGCTCCAGTGGTGGACGCTCTTATTAAACATGGTTGAACTTTAAAATAATGAGGTCAGCATAGAAGTAATGGTGTGAGCCAAAAGATCCGCCTCCTAAACACTCAGTTTCACTTTTTTCCCCCCCTACTGGCTTTGTCTTTAGAAACCCTGGATGTCCCTAATATAGTCTCTCTTACTTTAGCTGTGAGCAGAACAAAGTAGGCTTACAGGGAGCGGGAAGGGAGAACTTCAGAGAGAAGGCGAACTGAAGAGTTGCACTCAGTATAAGATGAATTATTTTGGACTGTAAATCATGCTAAACTACTGCAGTATAGTGCAAGAAAAAAAACACATGGAGCAGGAATAAAGCAGAATCGGTTCCCTTTAAGTCAGCATCATCTTTAAAGTTTGAAAATGGAAAGATTGTGTAGGTTCAACATAACTTGACTTCTGTAGACTGCTCCTCTTCTTTGCTTGATGATCGAAGCTCCAAGTTACAGTGTGTATAATAATGGCAAGCATCTGCGTACCTAACATTTCTGGTCTCTGGGCTGTTTTGTTCCCCTGACTGTGTAACTCATGAGTGTGATAAGTAAAATTCCAAATTCATCAAATACATAATGACACCCATTGTACTGGACCAGGCTTACAGCTTGTATAAGAAAAAATGTATTTTAAGTCTGCTTTTCTGAATTTGTAGAGGTATTACTTTTTTTTTTGTCATAAAATTTACTAAACCAGTACCTTTATTACTGCACATACAAGTAATAATTGCAGTACAGGGGTAATACATTACTGCTAAGCATGTGGTGAACTCAATCCTTTGGCTACACTAAGATTTTGTCCTGATCAGCTTCTGCACTGTGCAGCTGTCACTTGTTTGTGTGATTGTAGTTCTTCCAAAAAGGTGACGAGTTTGTCTGTGGAGCCATTGTAGAACTTGCTGCTTGTCAGTCCCTCTAAATCCAACCTCCTTACCATAAAAGTGCCCTAAATTTATCCCATTTTCGAGACTCCAGCATTTGACAGATATCTACCAACTCTGGAATGAACTTTTGTGCCAGGGAGCCACAGATTCATCCACCAATTGAGTCAAACAGCTGAACAAAGGGGCACTACTCAATCACACAAACTGATTTGAACACATTTTATTTCCTTCACTACACATGGCCTGTATTTGCATTTTTTATTTTTCAGTAAGCGATTTAAAGTGGTTTTGTTTCTTTTGCAGTACACGACCTGCAGAGTTTTGGCTTGGACAATGTAAGTAACACAAATTTTTCTTGATGTTTTCTTAAAGTTGTAATTTCAAGAAGGTGTTCATAATACATACTGCAAGTATGTAACAGTCCAAGCTATCTGGTTGTTTCAGCAGTGAAATTTTATGCCTACTGCTCGTTACTCAGGACTTTCCGAGATCTGCTAACTTGTAATCTCTCTCTACAGATAAACATGACCCATCTGATAAAACACCTGTCGTTTGGTAAAGATTACCCCGGTCTTGTTAACCCCCTGGATGGGACCGATGTCACAGCACCACAGGGTGAGTGATACAAGTTTTTGTTTTTAATATCAGTAGTGCTGCTGACATCAAAGCAGGAGCAGCCTGGCACTTAATCTCAAGTGTTTACTTCTCGGATTAATGTTTCCGAGTTGGACAAACCTGTCAAACAACTGTTCAGTGACAAATTGATCAACAACTCCAAACTCTTAACTGTGGTTAGAGATGTGCCAATTGTGAACTTCCAGGTTTCCGGTCATGTTTAAAATAGAAGGTTGGCTGGTAACCAAAAGAAACCAGCATTGATAAGAAAATGTATTTCCCTGTTATGTCACTGAACTAAATATAATTACCTGTGTTACCAGTTGTTTGTTTCTTTTTTTTGTAAGGCATCAAAAAGTAAATCACATGCCCCCTGAAAACCATTTCACGAATTTGAACTTTTATTGACAAAACTAGACTGTAGGCTGAGATGAATGGACAGAAAGCTGTGACTGGGAATATTTGAAGAGTCCCATGGTTGAATATTTGTATATAGGTCTTTCCTCTTGTCTTCAGCAGCGAATACCCATACCAATGGCCATAAAAGTGCCAAACGTCCCTCCACTCTGCATCATGGTCTTTCCTACTCCTCCCATGAGCTCCCGGCCACGCATCCCGATCCTGGAGACAGAAACAACAGTCTTACTTTTTATTCATGTAACCTAGAGTGAGACGCTCCATATTTAGCCTCAAGATTGAAACATGTTAAAGCTTTAATTTCTTCATCGAGTCAAAGCAAGCAACATTTACATTAAATTTAAAAATTCCATATCTGTGAGCATAAGACACATTTTTTTAATAAGATTGTTTTCAATTATTGTAGCAAAACACACAAAACGCACTGTCTGGATTTACCACTTAGATCACTTCGAGCAGCACTATACTGTTACATCTTATGTACATAGTTTGTTCCCAGACCAAATTCAAACCCACCTGAGACAGGAGAAAGTACCAAACATGGCACCAGCAGCCATTCCTACTGCAAAACCCATCATGAAGCCCATTTTGACCCGATCAAAGCAACTTGGCTGGGTCTGGCCATATGGACCTACAGCCACCGGCATCTACAGAGAGCAACAAAAATGATGACTTCAGAGATTATAATATTTACTAATTTCATCAGTATTAGCTATTTTATCTGCAAAAGCAATGGCAACATAACCACTCCAGCCATAAAAGTAAATAAGTAAAAGTAAATAAATAAAAGTAAAACTTACTAAAACTGATAGCATATCATTTTTGTTGACCATTTGATTAGATTAACCACTGCAAGTTCTAGATTGCAACTTGTGATTCACCATTAATGAAACTCAGGGCTGATTCTAGTATTCAAATGTTTTGTCTGATAAATGGTGCTTTTTTTAGCTATTCATTCCCCTTTTCTGGCAGGAAAAAACCACTTAAGTATCCAAATACATGAACTGTTCAAGATGTTTTTCCTCATGTTAGCCATAAAAATGTACCCATCCTGAAATAAATCTCAGTCAGCGCTGTCAGTAAACATCAGTAATCATCTTGGCAATATCAGCCAACAATATTATTCCCACGTGAGAAAATTACATGTGTCGGGTTGTATTCTTCTAAAGAATATTATTCTTTAACTGGCACAACCAGGGCTTTGAACTTTATTTATGAGTTCAGGTGTCAGAGGCTACAATGTCTCTAATTTATGTCAAAATAGAAAGAAAACTAGTACTACAACAGCAAGATTACAAATAAAAATAGTACAGTGTATAATGACAAAACAGTAAAAGTGCTATCTAGGACCTTATACAAAAAAATGTATTTAAATGCAACAATGATAACAAAAAATAACTAAAAATGGGGCTAAAGAAGAGTATTGAGATTATACAAGAGTAGTGTAAACTGCATTAATAAAAGTAGACTATAAATCTAAGAATAGCTGCAAGGATGTAGGTGAGCAGCTGTCACGGGTAAATGTTCAGGTTGAAGCTTGTAAACAATCTCAGATCACTGCATGGTCGTCATTACAGCTCAAAGTGCCTACAAGAACCTTGTTGAGTTTTTTTGCAATGAAAGTATTCAAGTATAACAATTATGTACTAAGTGTTTGTTTTGGGGGTTTTTTTTGCCTTAAGGTTACTCAGTTAATCCAGCGATCCCAGTTGCGCACGCATCCCAGTACACTCTGCAGTTACCATCAGTAATTAGTTTATTTTCCAGCTACGCGCATTTCTGTATGTTTGCTGACTTTGTGGATACACTTGTGCATCGTTGCCAGTAATATTATAAAAACATACCTGAGATCAGTCTGTAATGAAAGTCACTCAAGTTAAAACCATTACAGCTTAAAGACATTTTAATCTGTTGCGTTGTCTTGCAATAATACAAATCAGGTCATAGACTTATTCTGTTCCCTAACTGGGATGCTAGGCTAACGTTAGCTTGTCCATGTGTGTTAACGTTTGCCGTTTAAGAGCGCTTATATGTAAACCAAGATAACAAAGGAAAGTGTGGTCTCCTTTGGTGATTTCAACTCGTCCATGATGAAACCTATCAAATTCACGTTTTCTCTCCGTGTGGTTTGTTGTGCTAGCCTAGCATGCTAACGTCACCTGTGGCCTTGAGACAGACGAGGCCCGGTCCCACCGACAGCCTGTGTGATTTCTGAAGAGAATGAGTCCGAAGTCACGCTTACCTTTAATTGTGTATTTAAAACTTAGTTGTTTTTTAGATTTGAAACTTCAGGTTTCTCGTGAGTTTGAGCGCAGTTGCTGTTAAATGCCTTTCAAGCAGACCTCCATAACCGGACAGAGGAAGAAGGAAAAGATAGAGGAAGGTCATAAAGAGCTACAGTAACGTAGACGGGGGGAAGCAAACAGCGCCATCCTGTGGTTGTTTCATTACAACATTTAATACAATTTTCCTATTTATTTCCATTAAACAGATAATTGTGTGAATTCCCAACAGCATTCACACTATTGTGTTCTTTAACACATTACTGTTACTCCTTTGTTTTGAGGTCAGTTTTTTAAAAGCTGTGGTGTAGATTTAATCCAAATTTAAATCACATGTTTGAGTACAGAAACTACCTACCCACCCCCCCTGAAATTTTTTAAGATTCTGACATAAAGTTTTACTAATCAAAAAACATTTTGGTTCTTTGGGATATCCAAGTAATGGATTTGCGGTTCCTGGTCTCCTCTGTCCTGCTGCCAGCTGAAGGTGTCTCATTTCCTGAGGTATAGATGAGAAGTGGCACAAAGCTAAAATATAAAAATAATGGCAGGAGAAGGACTCTCTAAACAGCTAGTTATGTGCATTCATTTTAAGTTAATTGACATGCTGTGATTCAGCTTCGTACCCTCACTGTGTGTGTGTGACTCTTTTTGTTTAGGGTTTGAAGTGTTGTCAGATTGTGCCATGTTGTAAACTGAATTAAAAGTAGCCCTAAATATAAAACATGTGATGAACACTTGTTTTAATATCTGAGACAATAGAATACAACGGTGGTTGGGTGTGAAGTCTATAGATTTTTTTTGTTATTATGTTTTTAAATGTGACTGCTTTCATATTTTAATGGTAAAAACGTTCCTCCCCACAGCGTCAATGATGTACCAGTATTTTGTGAAAATTGTTCCTACCATCTACATGAAAACTGATGGCGAGGTTAGTCGAACAGTTTGTTCATTTTTACTCTTCAAATGCACCAAAAACATAACAAATATATTACAGCCCTGATTACTGAGCTTTTTGTTGTGTTTCCTTTTTTTCACCAGGTGGTAAAAACAAACCAGTTCTCAGTCACCAGGCACGAGAAAGTGGCCAACGGGCTAATAGGAGACCAGGGGCTGCCAGGCGTCTTTGTTTTATATGAGCTGTCACCCATGATGGTTAAATTCACAGAGAAACACAGGCAAGTTGTAACAGTAGCTTTCATTATTGATGACCGTTTTTCAAACACTATGATAAGTTTTTATATTGTGAGTGTGCCATTGCAGTAAACCCGTTTGATTTAGTAGATAGGTCATCTATAAGACTCAATATTTACTTGCATGGCGACAATGGGAACAAAAAACTCCCTTTACACAAGAAGAAACCTCATATTTTTTGCCAAATCTAAATACCAAATAATTTCTCTCTCGATGTTCAGATCCTTTACGCACTTCCTAACAGGAGTTTGTGCCATTATTGGAGGAGTATTTACAGGTCAGTGGTGCTATTTACATATACCTTTTTTAGCCCTCTGTTATTACTTGTACAATAAAATATGGATATAATATTAAAAATGTAATCAAACTGTGTTTCTGTGTTTATCCTACCTCCTGACCTGAGCAGTGGCCGGTCTGATCGACTCGCTCATCTACCATTCAGCTCGTGTCATCCAGAAGAAGATAGAGCTGGGGAAGACATCCTAACAGCGCTCCCCAGTGGCCTCCACGGTGCAACACAGACCAAGACACTGACAGAGCCAGAAGGACAGAGAGAAGAAGGGCAGAAAGGTGGAGGGAGAAGTTTGAAAGCGGGAGCACAGCTCTCCATCTCTCTGTCTTCTCTTAGGTCGAGGGAGAGAAATGCAGAGAGAGACAGAGGTTTTAAATCGTCCAGGTTTTAAATTTCTCTGCCTCTTTTTTTGTTCATGAAAAAGTCTGGAGAGGAACTTGTGCGTTTTTGAATTTTCCTCTCCACACAGGACAGAGACAGAATCAGAGATTGATTTTTCTGTGATTGATTACAAGCACAGCAGCAGATGCACACCCAGCCTCCGGGGGGGAAAAGGACCTGCGCACCGGTCCACTGTCAGATCACTACACCGAATGATTGTTGAGGAGCGTGGTTGAGCCCCGTGTATAGAGGAATGAGAAATACAGGCCATCTATCACTTATTCACCTCATATAACCTGGACTCACTGATGAAATTTCACACAAATTGAAGCCCCAGTAGGCCTTAAAAGTCACAATCATGTAAAATATGCTTGTCTTATTTTATCTTTCTTACTCTCAGCAAGTTCCACAAAAGAGCTAAACCAACCCTGCTCTATTGCTGCCAAATGGCTGTTTTGAATAACAGTTGTAAATCAAATTAATGAAGCTAACTAACCGGCTATTTTAAGAAATAACTGGGAAGCTGTTGTTTTTTAGTATTATGTATTTAGATAGTCAGATAGTTTGTTGGTTTTGGTCTTTTCAAAAGGGATTTATTGACAAGAAAAATATTAAATTTAGCCTGACTTGCAAATTCTCATCACATGTTCCCTTTATGTCTTTCTGTACAACTGAGAAGTTGAATTTAGTGTTTAAATATTGCTAAAATGTAATTAACCCCCCTGTCCCTCCAAAAAAAAGACTTACGTTAACACCTAGTTGAATCCTGAGATGCACTTTCCCAGTATATTAGTTTCAGTGTTGAATATTTAAAGGTTCAAATACAACTCATAAACAAACTTCCGGTAAAAAGATGAAAAATGTCATTTTCACCAATTTATTCTGGCGATGTGGCCTGCAGGTCCTCATCAGAGCTCTGATAAATACCCTGACCATGTTATAAACCAAGCAGGACCTGAGTGGAGTAAAACACAGGCGTGCTAAATAGATGACAGAAATGTTTCAGTGTTGTGTAAATGAAAGCTGTGTAGCCCAGCCCTCAATCTGTGTGTAGCTGGGAAAAAATGAAATGATAAAATCAGAGCACTGCAAATATTCCCACATAATTAAAGCCGCTATGTAAAGACGTCTGATTATTCAGTCAAACCGCTTTTTTGAGTAGACTTAAAATAGCCTCATGTCGGTGTCCTCCATCATTATTGCACCATCAGAGGCAGCTGTCTCAGATAATCACCCCTCTTTGAACACAGCATTTGAACTATTTGAATTGCTGAACAATAAATAAATAAATTCAAAGACGTGATTAAAATTTTTGCTTTCTTGCTAACAGTTATAACTTTTATTGCCTCAAAACTATTACTGGAAGTTGAAGGAGTCATTAATTTAAGAATTCTACATATGGTGGCTAAAAAACAGATGTTAGGACTGAGTCTCTGCCCACCTGACGCCCGAGGAGGGAAAACTAATGGGGATTGAATAAAACTCCCTCGGATTTACTGCTGGAATATTAGTTAAATTGCACCGTTTCCATCTGTCTGACTTTCATCAGGTTCACACACATAGGCACATCATGTGAGTCTGAGGATTACTGGTCTGAGGTTAGTGTAAGAACTTGACTCTATGACATATCATCGGGTTGGAAAGAAAATACAAAGATGAATCACAATAGCTCACTGTGGTGGTGTGTGTGGTTCTAATGACACATCTTCCAGACTGCACTCTACGTCCTCCTGTCCTCAGCATCCCCTTGACTTTAGTCATTCAATTATTTTCTCCCCTAAACCTGAACAGTGAGATTTGGTCACATGACATTTTATAGTGACTGTCAACAGAAAATTGTTGTAATTCATTTATGGTTATAGAGGAAGTTGCCTCCCTAGAGACCAAAGTGACCCCTGACTCTTCCCATAATGTGAATTGGAAATGAAATCTTTCCCATGATTTTACCATCATTTTTTTTTTGTATTCAGGATATGTGCAAATACACTGATCACTGCCTCAGGAGAGGGGCTGAATCCAACAATTCAACACTTTGAATACAAAAAAGATATTCTTGAATTAGAATACTGAGGGAAGCGGTTGATTTGTTGAGGTTTGTCTATTTCTTTCATACGGCGGGGTAACTAAATATAAATCTGCCCGCTTAGACTGCGGTTAAATTATTGTTTGTTTTTTTTGTGAAATGCGGATGTTAAAAATTTGGTGCAGCCAGTAGCTTCAGATGACGATATTCCTCCTCATCCCCGTGACCCGAGTGTTATTCTCATCCAAAAGCTTCAGTCAGTAAATGAGAGGGGTCAACAGGCAGCTTCAAACCACAAGAAGAGAGCGTGTAAATGTCTGACTCTGTTCCTGACTCACATGTTGAGTCACCATGTGGTGTCCAGATGTTTCTGCCAGTTTGAACTTCGCCCCTGTTGTTTATTCTGAAGATCGTCAGACTGAACCGAAATCTGGGTTTGAAATTGTTGGTTTGGAAACGATCTTTTCTCAGAGAACCTCGATGGTGTTTTACATCATTAAAGTGTCAGGCTCGGCTCACATCAATGATGAACAATTTCAAGAGCATGCTGTGAGCTTTTTTGAGCCTTGAATTGAATTGAGGTTCATATTTTTGGGGGAAGATCAACTTTCAGTCCTAAGTGTTGGGTATCTTTAGCTTTAGCTTCTGCAGCTTGGAACTGGGAATCAGAAGCTGTCCCTCCTGCTGTGTTCAAGGAGAGCTGGAAACCCTCAAAGTCTCACTGAACCTCAAAACTAAAAGTTCCGTTTTCTGTCAACGCAGTGTTGGCTAAAAAAGTCCTTTGCAAAGTCATTACCAGATTTCCTCCCAGTATTGATGTTTGTTTATGCAAATGACTTCTTCACAGTTCTTACTTGATCAAATCTTATCAAACTGTTCGAGTTTAAGCTTGTTCTCAAATATGGTTCAAGTTATACCCACCTTCTGTTTTAACTGTTCCATGTATTGAGTCATGATGGTCTTAGGAGGACGGCAAAACATGGTGTGAATCTGTGACTGAAGCTCATGTCAGTGCGGTGGGTCCTGCTTGTTATGACTGTATACTCTAAGGATCTCTCTATGTGTAAAAGCTTCTGAAATCCGGTTGATTTTGAAAGATCCCGGTTGTTCTCAGTTGTTGATGGTTGTTTTGTTGCACCTTTTAACATCATAATCAGGGGCAGGGGTCGTGTGTGTGTGTGTGTGTGTGTGTGTGTGTATGTGTGAGAGAGGGAGAGTGACAGAGAGAAATGTATTTATATTTTGATTGTCCTCAAACAGTTTTTAAAATGACAGACAATAAATGTTGAATACACCAGCTTCCACTGTGTGTGGGTTGTTTTTTTATTCCATCCATCCATCCGTTTTCCTAACCTCTTATCCGAGTGGAGGGATAGAGTTGATGCTAGAGGCAGGGTACTCCCTATACCACACACCCCCACGTCCACAGCCAATTTAGACCTAACATGCGTGGACTGTGGGAGGAAGCCGGAAAGCCTAGAGAGAGGGGAAGGTGCCAACACTGCAACACTGTGCTGGTTTTAATATTGTAATGTAATCTTAGTACAGTCTGTACAATTAATCAGATCAAACCAGAAGCAGAATTTGGACCTTTCAAAGAGACCTATTTTACTTATTTCCAGCTCCATGGTTTTGTTCTTGGACTCTAGAGTAGCCTTACATGGTTAACAGTTCAAAATAATCCTTATTTATCTTGTGTCTTGGTGTTCTTGTGTGGAGATCCTAAAGACAAACATGGACACAGCTTCCATGTCCGAAAAATTAAACCAGTGCAGAAGTGTCTAAAACTTGCATCCTATCTGAAAGCCACCAGATGGTGATAGCTGTGGTTCCAAAAAGACTTCCTGTCCTATAGAAGTCTATGGGAAAGTGGATCTTTGTCTTGACCTCTGTTTGTTTATGGGCTCAGTCACTCATTTTAGCTCACCCTGAATGAGAAATTAAGCCTGTTATGTAAACCTCTGTCATACTATGTTTAAAAAATGGAGGATTATCTGTGCTATGAAAAATCACACTCAATGGGTAATCACTTGTCGCATCGAACTGTTTGCATGTCCAGTTGGAAATCTCTGAATCCCTGCATTAGCCCCGTGACAGGCTGCAAGGAGTCAGAGATTTCCAACTGGACATGCAAAAATTTCAAAGGATTTAAACCAGAACCTGTGAAACCAGTAGGTGATGGGGCTACATCCATCTTTCATACCATCTGTGGTGCATTTTCTCAGATTGTCCTCTGAAACAAACTGTTTTACCTCCCTCTCCCTTTAATCTGGCTTTCAACTGATTGGCTGTCAAAGACATCATACAGGGAGATGAGCAGAACTAAATATCTGAAACTGAGTCCTTAGAGCAGTCTGGAGCCTGAACATTTGGTGGGTAGGCTTTGCTTGTACATAGACTGACCTCCTTATTTATTTATTTATGTTTAAGAGATTAACATATGGCCTGTATACATTGATTTGTTTTGTTTTATTTGATTATTTTTTACATTTTTTTCTTAATTATAACATTTTGACCCCAGAGTAAGGCAAAAGCCTGGAAGATGCTCAAGTCACACAACACTAAAACACTCAGTTACTACTCCTGAGATTTGAGCATCTTATATTTGGCTTCCCTTTATCATAGCAGAGCTGGGATAAAGGGAGGTTACTGATTCAAAGACAAGCTATTGACTTTAATTGTCCTGCTGAGTTATTATTTTTCCCTCTGTACATAATAAAATATTAAATACATTCCTTCTTATTTCTTAATTGGCAGTAGTTACATCAGCCACTAGATGGCGACCATATACTTGAACCTGTCCACTTGTTTCAACTGTCCACACACACACATACACACACACACACAGAGCGATGGAGCATCTGAATGAAATTACAGCTTGCTTGAGTAACTTCCTGTGTGTGTGAGAGTGTGTCAGAGCCACGCAAGGCTGAGCAGTTCAGTGTTACAGTCCACAGACAGTAGTTGGATATTGGAAATGTAACTGTGTCTGGGTCATAGTGCTCTGTGAGTGATATGAACTCAGTCACATGTCACTAATGAGCCCCGGAGGAAACAAAAATGCATATTCAGGTTCATAAAGCCCTACCTCAGCTGTTGGGTCGTGACTTTATGTGGGGTCATTTCCCATCCAGATGTGGTTGTAAGAGATTTCTACCCATGATTGTGTTTTTGGGGAAGATCTGTGAACATTTAAAGCAGTTTCTTAATTAACTCAGCTGTTTTTAATGAACTGATAAACTTATTTTAAATTGCAGAGTTTTTTTAATTATTTTTTTCAAGTTTTCAAATGCAAATACAACACTGCAGCCTTAAAATACTTGCTTAGTGCTTAACAGTTTGAAGTATTATGTTTTTAATAGTATTTTTAGGGCCACCTTGATCTAGACAGCCGAGAGCTGTATACTTAGAACAATAGGGTCCAGCTCCCCCGCGACGGTGAATCGGATAATCAGAAGAGAATGGATGGATGATGGTCTTACAATATTTACTATTCTAGCTTACCTGCTTTCTGTCTTGGGAGGTCGAGACATCAACCTGAGGCCATCTTTGGCTTTAAATTGAGGTACGATGTGACACCTGAAGGGTCTTAGGTTTAAGGCGTTGTTTTCTGTTTTCAGGTTGAATTGTCCTGATCTCTGCTCCCTGGATTATACTGAAAAGTAGCTGTTTGTTTCACTGATGTCTGCCTGGAGGGCGCATGTGTTATTGGTGCCCTTGTAATGTAGTATGTGTCAGAATAAATTAACAAATTGGAGGGCGGGTTTGAGCCCAACATTTGCCCTGATGGTGAAATTTACATCACATTGTGCCCAAGTGGATCCTCTCAGACTTTTGGGTGTGGAAAGTCCTACACTGGTGTAAAAAATGCGTGAAATGAGCACAACCTTTTAACACTGCATTAAGTGCTGCTGTCAGGTCAGACTGGTTTCTGAAGAGGGTTCAGAGGTCAGGTTTAACTACGGCTTCTGGTGCAGTTGCGAAATATCAGCAGCTTAAGAGCACTTACAGCTGGTGGCACCGTGGATGTGAAACCAAGATAAGTTTAGGGATTATTTTCAGGTTTTGATGTATTATGTTAGGTTGAGTTTATGGCTGGCCTGGGGTTCAGGGTGTTTTTATAGTGGGTGATTTGCAGGTTTTGGCTGTGGCTCAGGTAGTCGAGCAGGTTGTCTGCTAATCTGAAGGTTGATGGATTGATCCCCAGCTCCTCCTGTCCATGTGTCAAAGTTTCCTTGGGCAAGATACTAGATACTAGAATCTCGAGTTTCCCTAAGGGTCTGTGTGTGTGAATGCTAGATCCAAGTGCTTAAGTACAGATAACAGCATTGTATGAATCTGTGTGTAATTCTGTGAATGAGATTGTTAGTAAAAAAGGTGATATTTAAGGGCCAGTTTATTTACCACTGGTCAGATGTTGTCAGATGACCCACAGTCATAATTTCTTTATTGAAAAGACTAACCTTTGGTCACTTTTTGTTGTGCTTTAACCCTGTGATGCCCCAATGCATCTGTGATTTACTTTAAGTACTCTGGCAGGAGTGGTCTCTTCCATGAATTCAAAAGCCCGATCCACCAGACACAAGGGATTACTAAATTGTTCAAGTAGGAGCGTCCTATTTTAGCATCCAGACCAGCATCATCAAAACACCAAATGAGGGAATATCTTTGAAAAAGTGGGCTTCAGCCCTACAGCAGAGATTTAGACTTTTGCAGAATGCTCCTTTGCCATGTTGTTTAATTTGCCCCCGCCCCCGTATGTAATGAGTAAAAACATTTTTATGTATGTTGAAGATACAACACAAAATATACACTTTCAACAGTAAAGAGTCCTTCAAAAAGTCCTGCATCCACATGTGGATCTGAATCACTTTGTCAGTAACTTTCAGATTAATCCTGCCAGCTCAGAGATAATCTAAGCCAATCACATGACCTCTTAAAATATGTATTAATGTAGCTGTTTACTTTTGCAATTTTCCCCCAAAAGACAAACAAACAAAAAAACTACCATGTGTGCATGGTATTGTTGTTGTTTTTCAGTGCAGCTGAAGGGTTGAACTCGGCCGTTATCACGCTGCAACTCCTCATCTGCATCTCATCTGCAATTTGAGTTGAAGTAACAGATCTGGCATATATCCTACATCTGTCTGGATCTCATGAGGAAAGAGTGAAATTTTCATACACTCTGATGTGTTGGGTAATGTTATGAGTTTCCTGCAAACTCATTTATGTCCCAATACTGAAATTAAACAGGCCAAATAAACTGTTATGACACTGTAGAAACGTTTGTGTTCATCTCTGCACTTTTTCACAGCTTTTCAGTGTGGATGAAGTCACTGAGGGAACAAACTAACTCTTACCCAACTCGTCTTTCTTGCTCATGTGTGATTTATTATTTGTGAAGTCTGAGAACAGATTACAACAAATCTTCTTAATTAAACACCTACGCGCGCAGTACCTCATGCGGTGTCCCACCCTTCAGCACACACCCTTCTGTGGCTGTGAATTCACATGCTGTAAACCCTCGCACACACACTATCGCACAAGCACACAGACACATTTTACGATAACCTTAAATTATCATTATCGTTTTTTGCTCATCTTCACACACAGAGACAAAAGGTCAGACAGAGTTTGCGTGTGTTTAGGATATTTTGTGGCTTTGGAAATGCCAGATGTGTGCAGCGCCCAAACTGTGGGGGCTGGAACTGATTAAAAATTGAAACCTTTTCTGCTAGTTTTCCGTCTGTGGGATTAAGCAGCAAAGATGAGAAAAAGAAAAAATCCAACTTTAACACTGTAAAGCCTGAACCATAGTGTACGTCTCTCACACTATCGTTGCTGGAATAAGCTCCAGCCCCCCCATGACCCTGGATAGATGGATAGATGCATAGAGTTTTGATTTACATCATTTTTTCTAAAACTGGCTGTTTTGTGTATTGCTTAAGAATATATTGTGCAATTTATTCAGGTTTTTTTAATGGAAAATTATGATGTACAGGTCTAAAAACCTCATGTATAAAATATGACACACTTGACATTGCAGGAATAAGAGATGTGTAACATAAAATAGTATATTTCAAGCAGCATGGCCTTATTGTGGTAATGGAAAGAAAGAAAGAAAGCAGCTTTAGCCTGCCTACAGCTGCTGTGCATCTGCAAGATGCTTTGCAACCCGCTTCCACCCCAGCTCACCCTTTCATCATACCTAATTAAAGTATGATCTGTTGTCAGTGATGCCTGATTTCCTCCGTGCCGGGGTTTTCCTGCTGCCTTCACCACTTCCAGCTTCCCACATATACACATACAATGACAAGGAGCTCCCAGACCAGAGCCATGCCATGTATGCCCATGTTACGAACCTGCATTGTATGTCTTTATTTTGTGCATTCAATGCATCTGGTTATGTTAATTCAGCTGTGCCGGGGCCCTGCTGCGATTGGCGCATGGATATACAACTTTGGAGTGACTGGTTCCAGCTGGAGGACCCGCCCATTAAATGGAGGCTGGAGCGCCGTGGCGAGAGAGGTTCTTGCGTTTCTCCCAACATCCAGGCAGTACACCTCTGGCTGCTGTCATTTGGTGACAGTTGAGGAAGTGGAGTGGGTAGGGCTGAGCTGCCGTTTCTTTTGATCGCCCGTTTTCTCCTGTTTTTAAGTAAGTTAAGGAGGTCAGACTCTGTCTTTATTTTTGGCTCTTATTTTGGTAAGGTTAGGTGTGTGGGAATCAGTTTAGCTTCGTGTTGTTTATTATTTTGGCGTTGCCCATTCCCCCTTCCCATGTGTGTCCCGTTTTACGTCTCTCTGTGTTTCCTGCTTTATTTTGAAAGTCTTGTGTTTCCATGTTCAGTGTGTTTAGTTTTGCTTCCCCTCTGGCATCATGTTCATTTGCACCAGCTGTGTTTCCCCAGGTGATTCCATTTCCCTCTTTACCTCTCTCCTGTGTCTGCTTTTGGGTCCACACAGCAAACACACCGGCCCACCTGGTAACATTTTCATTTCCTTTAGCCCTCGGATTATTGAAAACACCTCAGATACGATTCAGTAAACATTTCCCAGATCTGGAATTGTACGGAATGTTTTGTAACAGTCAAGGGTGTAAAGAATAGAAACACAGAAATTGGTTGAAACAGAGTATGATTGTTTTGTAAAAAAAAAAAAAAGAAAAGAAAAGAAGAAGAAGGAGAAAAAAGTCAAACTGTTCTCAGTCGCTGTTATTCTAGAAATGATCTCATTCCTTCACTACCATTAAACCATTATGTCTCCCACCCTGTGTGGAATGAAAAGGAATAGTTTTCTCTTTTTTCCCCCTGCCCATTTCCCATCCTCGCAGCTTCCAGAAAACTGACGCATGCACTGGAAGGACTTTATAAACAAATGTGATAAGATTAAATGTTACTGTAGAACATCTCCCACTTCTGCTCTTGCTTACCCTTAGATTTTCTCTCTTTTTCCCACCGTTTTCCTACGCTATCTATCATGATTAACCATCTTTGGGGAGGTTTGTCTGTGATCTTTAGACTGTGATTATCAAGTTTGACTGCATCAGTAATAAAGCGGACAAAATTCCTGGAAGAGTTCGTGTGCTGTGGTCACTATACTTCAACACTTCCATGTACATGTAGCGCACTCTGTTTTTATAAGCTATTACAGGAACACATTTCCAGTAAAATCTGGAAAAGTGGAGTGTGGCTTATATTGTACTGTGACAAAAAAAGAGATTTTGTCCTGCTTTATTTGGTGTAGTGCTGCAGGTTTCTTTTTCAAAACACCTTCACCGCTTTCTCCGATTCACCTCCAGGTAAAGCTGTTTCCTCATGTTGTGAAATGGGGGTGTGACAGGTAGGTAGATACGATGCAGACTGCACAACCTTCTTAATTATGATTTGTTTTGATTCACCAACATTTGCACAGTGCAGCTGACATATTTCCTGAATGTGACAGTAATTTTAAATTAATTTTTTGTGCCGGGTAATGTATGGATAGCTCATTTTACTGGGATTAAGGAAATAAAAAAATTACAAAATGCTAAACAAACATTTCAAGTGCTGTAATAGCTTACTTAATATGCAATCTCCTTCTAGTTTGAGCTAGACACTAAAAAATACATCTGATTTTAATGATTTTAATAAGTATTTGGTCATAAAAGCTAATAAATTTTCATTTTGACCCAATGATGGCATTAAAGGAATATTCAAGGAATTGCAATAATGTCCAGGATTCAATCTCTGGGCAACAAAGGCTTCAGTGAAATCAATAGCAACCTTTATTGCTGTTAGAAGAATTTTGCTTTTAAGGCTTTCTGGTTAAAAGCTTCTTTTTTCCATTTATATTTTCAGTTTTCAGTCACAGTTAGGGTTAGGTATCAAAACTACTTGATTTGATTCAGGAAAATAATCTTTGTTCGAGTTTGAATGGACACATTCAGCGCTATTAAAAATCTCTTAAAAAGTCTGACAGGCAGAAAGCCCTGAGAGCAAAGTCCTCCCATGTGCCAGTTCAGCTAGTAATTGTAGGTTATGAAAAGCCAAACATGCCAAAAGCGGTGTAGAGCTGTTCGGTACAATTCCCTATGGTTATATTTTTGTTAGTACAGTACAGCTTGTACTTTTAGATTAAACAGCAGGGCTGTAAGGGTTTTTTTTTTTCTTGTGTGTGTGTGTATTTTAGTATAAAGCTTTGAATGACATAAAACCATCAACCCTGATGAACACCAGTGATTCTTTGAGATTTAAAAGCACATCAAGTCCATACTTTCTCTCTTTGTCAGCTGTGTGTGTATGTTTCCACACACTCATCCACCGACTTCCTGTCTCTGGATTATGATGCCATCAGAGCGAGCCGCTGCACTATCAGCTGGGATCTACTAGCTTCGGATGTTAGCTTTGGGATTTGGGACACACACACACACACACACACACAGGAAAAACCTCTCACAGTGGTTTGTTGGTAGAAAAATGAAAAGGCGTAGTCAGTGGTTCTGGTGACCAGATGTTCTGTCTGGAAACCAGGAATGAAAATGGACAGAGCAGAGCTCAGTTTGTTACACAGAAAAGAAAACTCTGATGAATTACAAATAATCTATAATCAATGGGATTATCTCTTATTACACAATTGCCAAGTTACTACACATTCAATCTAAACCGCATCTACTTGTTTCAGCAGGTGGTGAATTCCCTCAGTGCAAAGCACTGATATGGTGATTCACAAGTGTCTAGACATTAAGGCTAAAACTGAGCTGCAAATTGAATATTTCTTAGCATGTCTAGGATACACCTAACAATTTTAAATACAGTCATTTAATGTTGTTGAACAACAGTCAGAGCATTTAAGAGGCAAATTAAAAAAACAAAAAAAACAAAACTCCTTTCAGGCAGTTCAGCCAGGTTTACACTGGGTGTTTGAAAACCATTGTAGAACACAACAAGCTTTAAGTTTGGCTTTCTATTAACTTCCCAGAATGCAGAAAGCACTGGTACTGTTACAGCATTGTTGTTTACTGAAATCAAACTACCTGCTGATGTGCTAAATATGCTAAATGAAGCTAAAAAGTCACTGGAGGTGTGATCAGAAAATTACCCCAAAACATCACCACAGTGCAACGCCCGTCACTGTAAACTGTGCACCACAGTAAAACTGGCCAGTTTTACCTGCATTTACTTTTATGTATAACCTGGACAATATAAACATCTTCTATTTGTTGTGAGATGCATAAACAGATAACTTACAAGTACTAACACGTCATACAGATGTAAGTTTTTAAATACAAATGTCATAAAAACTGTAGTTTTATCTGTTTTACAGCATCTGTGCCTTCTTTTTTTTTTTTTTTTAGCAAAAAAGTTGTTATATTAGTTGTTATATTTGGTATATTTGGTATTCGTTTTATTTGGCTGGACCATTAACTGCCTCTGTGGCATCAGCTATGAGCCAGGCTGGAGCCCATGAAAATGTATTTTTCTTGACAGCAGCCTGTTTTGTATTAAAATGCTTATTGGACCTAATTATTTATTAACTAAAGGTGGAACGTTCTCTGGATTATTCCAGCCCTGTTAATTCCTCTCATTTATGCTGGCTATTAAAAGATGTGATCCTCAATAAGGATGTAAGTCTGTATTTTAACTGTAATCTAGCATGATTCTTTCCTTCTGTTCACAGTAAATGTAGATGCAAGATTGCAAAGTCAAAAGTAACTTCCAAGTAAAAAGCAATGGTGTTGCATAGTGAACTTACTTCTGTGGTCCTCTGGATTGTCATAATGTGGTCTCCTGTAATTTGGCTCATTAGCTCAACAACAGGAGATATGAATGAATAGTTGTAGATTAGGAGGCAGAGCCTTCATCTTTGAGTCCTCTTCTTCTTCTGTGGAACCTTTAGCCTTAAAACTTTCCTTTTTGATGAAGCAAACAGTTTGGGCTGGATCAGCTGATGCTGAACCTTACACTGCAATAGGCCAGACTGCTGGAAGCTTCCAGTGATGCATTTTTTCTTTACATACTTGTGTTTAGAAACCATTTTGCATTTAATTATTATTAGTTCTTATTAATCTCTGGCTCTCTCCCACAGTGTGTCCTTTTGTCCTGGCAGATGGCTGCCTCTCCCTGATGTTGGTTCTGCTGGAGGTTTTTTCCTGGTAAAAGGGAGTTTTCCATTATATTGTCACCAAGTCCTTTCCAACAGAGGGTCGTCTGATTGTTGGGGTTTTCTGTGTTTTATTGTTTAGCTTTCTTTCACTTTCCACTGGCTATTTGTTTTTTCTCGTGAATAAAATAATAAGAAACAAAATGATTGTGCACAGACTTCCCCTTTCCTGAAAGTTCAGGAAAGTCCTCTTGCCAATGTTCATAAAAGACAATGTTCTAGTTAAAAAACACGATATGCATCTAACGCAGCCAAACAAAAGGTGCAACGGGTAATTGGTGTGAACGTTAGATGGGCAGGAGGACCTTTCCTCCTTTGGGTATCCTGTCATTTTTGTCCAGTCTCAACAGCAATCACACAGGGTAACAGGCTACAAAGTGGACCAAAGGGATTTTGGACAGGATGACTGATGAACTTCCTTTACCGATTTCCTCTGCTAGCTAGATGCAGACAGTTTTAAAAATGACTATACTTCCCTTGATGAACAGACAGCTTCATTGACTCATGGTTGTCGTACGAAGCTGGTTCATTTCCCCCCACAGCGAAAGGAAAATATCAAACATGCACCGAATAGCACCAAAAAAAGCTGACCATCATTTTATTCTTAATTTTTCAGGCATTACTGTGCCTCTGATGTGTAATGACTCACACTGAGGTTGTTCTGGGCTTTTCAGCTTATGGAAAAACACCCAGAGAAAAACACAGTGATGAATGTTACTGGACCAAAAATGGTGGTTTGACAAATAGTTGTTTAGCACATTTTAGCATTTAGCACAAGCCTTTATGCTGATTTCCAACATTCTTGTGGGTAGTTAGAAAAAGTCATTACTTTAACATAAGTAAATACCAAATAAATGTTCAGTGTTATAGATTTTCAAACTGTTTATAGCAAGTCACTTTTCACATTGCTGATTTTTATATACTACTATATGAATTTGGTTACTGGTCAACCAGGTATTGATAAAGAATTAAGTGCAAGAAAGTGGTGTGTAAGTTAAAAGTTTGACTATATGGATAACTCACCCCCAATCCCTCTATACAGTAATGAAAATGTCATGATATTGTTAAATAAAATTTTTAAAATTGATGATTTCCTGGTTTCTGCTTTCTAAGCATTGCTTAAGACAAAGATGCTACATGGTGATATTAAAAGAGCACCAGTCAAATATCAAGTGGGGCCAATCAATCTATAAAATGTGCTGTAAATATAAACCGTGTTGTTCATTTTCTACAACATTTCTACAAAACCCTTCTGTACCATCTGGACCAGGGGTCTCCAACTCCAGGCCTCGAGGGCCGGTGACCTGCAGGTTTTAGATGTGTCCTTGATCCAACACAGCTGATTCAAATGGCTAAATTACCTCCTCAACATGTCTTGTAGTTCTCCAGAGGCTGGTAATGAACTAATCATTTGATTCAGGTGTGTTGACCCAGGGTGATATCTAAAACCTGCAGGACGCCGGCCCTCGAGGCCTGGAGTTGGAGACCCCTGGTATAGACTATCATTTATGTATTGTGCTTTCATTTTAGTGCTAGATCCTGACCACCGTAATAGTATGCATCTGTGCACCTTCCCTTCCCTGAATAAACAGTGTTTCTCCTGTGAGTTGTATAAGTGGATATTTGGTTTAAGACAAGAAGTTAAACATTATATCTGTTTCTATAGTTTGTGAAGTTATTATAACATAGTGCTTAATCTGCAACACTTGGTTCAAGATGATGGCATACCAAAGCTTAGACTTAGACAAAGCAAAATGAAGTCATTGCATTTGCCCCCAAAATCTCAGAAATATGCTTTAATAGGCATTGAACTGGCCTCCAGCACTATTGTGAGGAACCTTGGAGTCAGTGTGTTGATCAGGATATGTCCTTTAACTAGCACATTAAACAATTATATTAGACTTAGTCTTCGATGTATTGTTAAAATGATTAGTATGTCGTTACAGACAAGTGATTCTGTCTACTGTGCTGTAATTTTGATCAAGTTGTTCTCCTTGGAAAACCTTCAGTAGATCCAAAAAACAGAGAGCACTAACAAGGACCAGAAAGACGTGAACATTTCCCCTATATTAACTGCTCCTCAGTGGCTCCCTGTCAAATCCAGAATTGAGATTGTTGGGATTCAGAGATTCTTTTATTGCTATCATATAATCTGCCTTATGATAAATGCATTAATAACATGTCTTACAGCATTATTTTATCAGTAATATTTCTTATAGGGTTCATATTGCATTGAATATGTTTGTTATCACATTGACCTTTCTATTCACAGGTTGAGTTCAGTTTATACACATTGCATATCTGTGCTTGTTTAGAGTTGATGTTCCATCCAAGAGGGTTTTAAGCTTCACTGGTGAGAGTGTCCAGGTGATACATGCTGAGGGAAGATGAAAACATAGCAGGTTAATTGCATGCATGCTTACAATACACATTAAATCTAGTAGCAGGCCTGAGCGAAGGCCCAAGTGTCTTCTGCTTTTCTTTGAGACCTGCGCCAATTCTGTCTACTTAGTGATTGATGACGAGGGTCCATTATTAGCCCTTAGAGACCCTGAAGCTTGAAGTTTATTACCTTAAAAGGCAGGTGTTATAGAAAAGAGAAGTTATATGACTGTTTATAGTTATTAAGATGTACGAGATGTACTCATGTCTGTAAACAATGTATTTTTGACCTGTATTGACGTGTATGTGTGGGCGTTAATTTTCTATGCTATAAAACCAGCATTCAATGTATTTTTGTCAGAGGAAGACATATGCTGATGGTTCCTCTCCTGTGTTAATAAACTCATCGTTTGATTGCACTTGTCTGGTGCCTCCGTCGTTTGTTGTTCTGGTCTCCAATTGATTGATCTCGCACGATAAGCTGAAAATCATTTTCCCTACATACAGTCCTGAATTGTTTCCATAAGCGCAATGGGAGATGGAGCCTTTAGTTTTCAGGCCCGTCTCCTGTTAAACCAGCTTCTACTCTGAGTTTGAGTTCCTGTTGTCAAAACTGTCACATCCATAATCAGATGTGTGCTGACGTAGACTCTGACTGCAGAGGGTCTTCCCATGAAGCCCTTAACTCTTCTTCTCAATTCCCTCTTTTTCTCACCCCGTGCATTTACCCAAGACTTTTTGCGTGCATCACTTATTTCTGCTCTCGTAGTTTGGATTTTGACTTAGATGTTGTTCATAGTCTTTCAAACTCCAACCAGTCACAGCAGATGGCTGCCCCTCTCTGAGCCAATATGCTGGAGATCTCTTCCTGTTGAAAAGGGAGTTTTTCCTCCCCACCTTTGCCAGGTTTTTGCTCATAGAGGATCATGTTGTCAGTAGGGTTCTGATACTAATATTGTGTGGTATAAACTTACAATATAACACATTTGAGGTGATTGCTGTTGAGAACTGGTGTTATTTAATTAAAACCAAAGTATTATTATTTTTTGCTGGTTTGCTTAATTCTCTGATGAGAAAAAACCCCCAAGTGAAACATATCTCAGGTCCAACCTGCAGACTGCTTTGTCTGAGTTTCACTTCATGATATCCTAACAAGCTGTTTTATATTTAAACTTGAGGAATTAGGAGTCAGTCCTGACTCTTAATATCCCTCTTTTTCATTTGTTTTTTTTCTTTTGTTAAGGAGGAACTGGAGGCAACAGACAGCTGTCTAATGAGTCAGTCTACCATCAACTATTCAGAGGAGGAACTTCGGGTTTTTCCAAAACATACATGTTTCAAACAATAATAATCATAATTATGAAGTTCTACATTCAGTGTTCTTTAAATAGCATGGATTTAGTCTGCACACGTCTGGCTGGCTGTGGTCAGACTGCTGACAAAACTGTTATTGTTAAATCAGTTACACACCCTCTGTTACACACTGGGATGTTTCCAGTTCACATTTCAGCTCTTTGAGAAATATTAGTGTAAGCAGCCAAAACAGAGGTCTGTACTTCGAAGCAGGATTAGGGGCTTAGAGGGGTTATTTCAGGTTTAACACTGGGTTTTCTCACTTAACAAATGGATTTGGTGCTTACCAGAGTAGACTGTACACTACAAGGGCAACTTCTGCTGCAAAACTAACCTGCTCCAGAGTAGGTGATGTACAGGATGTGTGAGATTCATTTTGTAATTGAGAAATTAAATTAACTTTTAAATGTAAGACTTTCTGATAGGTCAGAAGGAGACTGAGAGGTGACTATCAGGGATGTCACCTGGCAGCATAACAATTAAGAGGACTAGTATGAAACATGTGTTTCAAAAGGAAATACATTTCTCTAGTAATGCTTTAAACATGAAATATTCACATTCATAAAAAATATATTGCCCAGCTTTTGTGTGAAGCAACACAAATAATAAGCGGGTAATGCTTGAAAAACCCAAGGTCAGCATGTTGTCTTACTGTAGAGCAGGGGTCCCCAATCCCAGTCCACGAGGGCCGGTGTCCCTGCAGGTTTTTGATGTGTCCTTGATCCATCACAGCTGATTTAAATGAATAAATGACCTTCTCAACATTTCTTGAAGTTCTCCAGAGGCCTGGTAATGAACTAATCATGTGATTCAGGTGTGTTGACCCAGGGTGAGATCTAAACCCTGCAGGGACACCGGCCCTCGTGGACTGAGATTGGGGACCCCTGCTGTAGAGCGTCTTCAGCCTCCACTAAATCCTCCTGTGGATCCTGTGGTGTTGAGAAGCGTTAGGAGAGAGAAAAAGCCAGAAACTGGACACACCTGTGTAGACACCTGTAAATACATTATGAGATAAGCTGTTTTTTTATTACTGAACTTAAATTATGGAAATTATTAGTTGTTGTTGTTGTTAAACAAAATGTGATGAGTAGAGGTGGGCAGATCAATCCAAATATCGATTGCATCGATACCAACACTGGTATCAGTATCGGATCAATACTACCGCAAGTGGACTGATACTTTGTTTCTATCCTCAAAGTCCAGTATGTATCCCACTGTCCATCATTCTCTTTTGCAATTCCACAATGACGGGTCGCCAGTCTGTGGCACTGCTAACACAGAGAGACAGCCTGTCAGTTACACTCACATTCACATCTATGGACAATTTAGAATCCCCATTTAACCTTAACCCCACTGTATCCCACTGAACTGTGTTAAATACATTTTTATCTTGGTTTTTTTAAATGAAGAAATATCATCACGTTAATTCTTTATAGCCTATGGCACATTTAAACGACAGAATAAATCAAGACAGACTGCTCTCCTCTACACAAGCTCTCTTAGGTTAAAAGTATAGGTATTGGTATCACCAATACTGCTCTTAATTTACTTGGTATCAGATCCTTACCAAATTTGCAGCATCTCACAGCACTAGTGACGAGTGTCATTAGTGACTATGAATTTGTGCAATCATTATATTCTACTATAGTAATACATGATTAGTATGATAGCACACATTCAGAGTTGGTTGCTTATTTTAAACTTACATGGTTTCAGTCTCATTTGAGTCCTCCATCTCCCATCTGCTTTGGCCATCAGCTGAGCTGTGATATAATACAGAGGCTAACATTCAACAGGAAAGCTACAAAACATTCTTTGGTAGACTTTTCAGATATGCTCTCTGACTCTATATTTATAGCCATATATCACAAAAAATTAGCTATTTCTCTGATTGTTGATTCTCTGATTGCTTAAACAGGCCAGACAACTACATGGTGTAATGTAATATTAAGCTAATATTCCATTCGGTCAACCCAGCAAAAAGTCAGATTTTGAGGCCCTTTCTTGTAATTTCACAATTTTGGATGAAATTACATTAGGATAAAACACTATACAATGAATTAGTTGTTCTTTGTTAATACTTTGGGTTTGTTATACTAACGTGGCATCAGCAAACATGTCCAAAATCAAGCATGTGCTGATAGCATACAGCATACAGTCTTACGGCAACTCTAAAGCCATGTTAGGCCTTAAATAGTAATATAATTCAACAGGACGTCCCTAGCTCTACACTTTTATAGCTGACATTTTGCTATCTTTCCAGTCCTACTGACTACAGTGTCTAAAGCTCACCATCTTTAATCCAGTATTATTCATTTGCACTGTGAAACCTCTTTGGATTTCCTACGCGAATGTGCTCTGGGAAAGAGCATGCACTGGGAAACCCTGAGTTGATTTATCAAGTTGATAAGATAATGTAAGAAAAACCAAATAAGGAAATGATATCCTGGCTATACTGAGCTTCCCTCACAGCACAGGCACCAAGACAAGTGAGATATGAAATTCCCACTTGTCTTGAAGATGGGGGTGTAGGTTTCCTGTTGGTGCTACTTGAAAGTGATGAGCACAGCTCTAAAGTACTCAGTAAATGACGTATTTTACTCCTAGGACAATCATCTTTTCATTACAGCATTCTGTTATGAATTGCACCTGAAACCGTATCGGTGCGCCACTTTATATCATGCACCATCTTCCCAAAATTGTTAAAATGCTAATGCATCAGGGTCCCTCCCTGTTTTTCCTACATTCCCTGCCTTTCTGGATTCCCTCAGTCTGCCCACCTCCTCCAAACAGGAGGTGAATCAGTTAATGTGATTCACCCCACCTGATCTCCATTACCTCATCACAATCCTCGCTGGTTTATTTGTTTTTCTTTTTTACATTTCCAAACATGTGTTTGTTAAAAACATCTGGACTGCATTTGTGCATTTGTGGATGGATTTGTGTCTTTTGTCTATGTTCAGCTGACTGAAATGAATCACCAGTGAGCTTCCCTCAATGGTGACTTATAGGACCATTTTCATCCATGAGTCACTGTGCTTGATTTACTCATTAAAAGCCTATTAAAAAGTCAGTATGAGAGCAATTACCTTTGTGCACATTGTATAGGCTAATCCATTACAAGGAGACACAATAGCTACAGAGCTTTAAACTGAATTTAGTGATTCAAATCAGCAAAATGTCCCCACCACAGCTCAGACTACAGATATTCAAATGGAAAAGCTGAAGGTCACAGTATAATGAAGCCAGCAGAACTACAGAATCTGCTGAACTCAAAGATGCTGCAATGGGAGGTGCGGTCTTTTAAACTCATCAGAAAACGTGAAACCTTATAAGCCGAGGTTTGTACCCTTTAAACTGTGCGTGGCAGGCGACCTCACTGAACTGCTGTGGCTCAAACATGCGTGGTATCCACAGGCAGTCCTGATTCTGATCTAATAACATGCATGGTTAAATAACTTACCAGGTCTTTTACTTTATATTTATGGTGAGACCCAGTCATGCAGACCTTGTGGCTTCCCTAACCTGATAATATGGGCACCAAAAAATGCACGAGGTTCCATGGAAGGTCAACAGCGTGTTGCTGGCCTAACACATCCCTCAAAAATAAACTTGACTGGAATTTACCCACACATTTATTTATTTTATGCACTACATCTAACTTGTACCCAATTTGAAATCGCTATTCAACCTGAAGTACATGTCTTTGGACTGAAGAACTAAACCCACACAGCCACAGGGAGACCATAGAGACTCCCACAGAAAAGGCCTCAGAGTTTCATAGTTTTCTTACTGTGAATCAACAGTGCTGACCACTGTACCACTGTGCCACCCATCGTCCAGCACTGCACTTTACATGCATACAACACCCTATTAAAGATAGTTTAGGGTCATAATGCTTGTCTATATCTTGTCTATATATATGCTACATCTTGAGTGTTAAGTCTGGGAATGATGTCCCACTTAGGACCATATTCCAGAATCAGTAGGTTGAAAATGTCTTGCTAGGTTGTCAGTGTGTTGCTTCCTAGCCATTGGTATTGCTAACAATACCTGGAGTACAGCATAAGATTCTTTTTTGCACTTAAAAACTTTGCTGCATGAGTAGATCCTGGTTGGTGCTCTGCACTGAGTAACATATGCACAAGAGTGGTTGTACAAATTACAAGTTCTAAAGTTTTACTACTGTTTGTGTTAGCCTGGTTTGGTAAAAGAGGCATGCTATGGATGCCCATCTTCCAGCTACAGCATACGAAAGGCTGTTCTTTTGATTCACGATGAAAAAACAACCTGGGTCAGAGTGCAAGTGTGCTGGTGTCTGTAATGAAGGACCTTTAGCGCTAGCTTGGAGAACGACTGAAAAATACAACTATTTAAAAAAAGACATGTCTGGAGGAATGTACGCCAGCTAAGATAACAAACTCCTGGTGTAGTTTCTCAACAACTTAAGAACGTCATGGTCTGCTGAATGCTGTTGCTGCTAAGCTGAAACAGAACAAAGAGGACTTGTTTGTTGCAGACAGAGTCATAGGAGGGGAAACATTTTTCCCGATATGCAACTGGAAAATACTTTAGTGCAATAAAACCGTGTGTAAATGGATGGAAGAAATGCAATAATAGATCAAGTGTCTTTGAAATATTGCAACTGAGGTTGTGCAGGAGTTTCATGACTTTAAAGAACCCTTGAGGCTTAAAAATTCCCCACAGTTAATGTCAGCTATAAAAAAAACCTAACAACTTATAATTTAAAGATATGCCACAACCATAAATAGAGGTGTGTGCTGCAGCATCCACACACTGCAAAAGCCAAGTTCGTGTTAAGATAGTCAAACATGTAATATTAAAATTCTGACATTAATTTACTTTCTCTTTCTGTTTTTAAACACACTTGAGGATCTGCGATCACAGTAACATGACACGACTACTGAAACATTTCAAAAGTTTTTACAGAGAACAGGTGAACGGGCGAGTTTGGACTCGTGTGATCGAGAAATGCACGAAGGGCTGCAGAACAGATGAAAGTGGGCGGACCTGAATGATAATAGTACAAGCTGCAAAAACAAACGATTTACCAATTACAAACAAACTGGCGACCACAGAAAACCAGCCTGTAGTTTTTTTTCTCCTTACACACCATGTGACCCTACCATTCAATATCATTTTACTATTTCACAAGAAATATGAATACCAGTGCCACTGTCATGACCCTAAATTCCACACTTCTTCAGCAAGTAGCTATCTCAGTTTAGCACAAAGATTGGGAGAGGCAAAGCAGTTAGTCAGGGTTTATGCAGTGGCAATAAAACCTGCTATTCAGCAGTGACACTTTGCAGATTACAGGATGCATGGAACTGGCTGGTAGACAGCAAGACAAAAAAAAAAAAGGTGAAAAGCTCCAACTTGACCTTAAAATCACCCTTTTATGCTTATTTTTCAGTGGTCAAACAGACCCTTTGGGACCTACTGGCAGCTTTTCCCTCCAATTAAAGTCAGAGCTTCATAGGTGGACTTAACAATGTCAGACTGGAGATGTCATCACTCTTTACCACCTTCAAATCTAGTGATGAGTATGATGGGTGTAGACATGCACAAAAAAAGTTTGATTTCTATGTATTCATTAAAACTTGCCTTTTTAGACATATTGTGACATGATATAACTTTTTAGCTGTTACAAACTGTTTTTTGCAATCTTCATGCAACTACAAATGATTTTGATCGAGTAGGCTACACTCTGACTAGTGAGAGTAGTGAAAAAGAAAAGGAGTGCTTTAATCTTCATCAAGCTTTGTCTGCAGAGGATAAATGTCATGGTCTATGTTCGCTCATGCTTCTGACACGCTGTTGGACTAAGCCATTATCAGACTCCTGTCATGCAGTTTGATCCTGACATGTTGCTCCTGTTGTTCTGTGCGAGCTGCAGACTAGGTGGCTCCAGCAGCTTCTTCTCAGGGGGCAGATTCATGCTGTGAAAGCGCTGCAACCAGCGCATAGGTATCATGAGCAAATGAGACCTTATCCAGCAGCCTCCACTGATTTGCATGGTGAAGCAGATTATGTTTTATTTGCTACTTTAACCCAATAGGAATGTACAGACTCTGGCCACGAATATTGTTTTTCTCTTGCATTTTACACCTCTGAATGTTGTGATGTTTGTAGGCGCATAAGTACATATGGTATGTAAATGTAATCCTGGTCGTGGGTGTGAGGAACATGAGTCTCCTGAGCAACAACAAAACTTTGCAACTTCATTGCATATTTTCTCAAGGAGCCAGAGGTGAATCAGTTGTGCATTTTACACAACATGGAAGTGAAACTCCAATTTTCATAGCTTCTAAAAGCTAGTGAAAGTATTTATTTCTTGTCTTTTTTTCAGCAGAATTTGTGAGATTTATGGGCATGTGGCTTAATCAGTCTATGTTAAGCTAAAATACCTCCAAGGTTAAACTAAAGCTTAAAACCACAGAGCCTGACATTCCAAAACAGGAGAAAAGAGAAAACAAAATGCTACAGATTCCATATGCAGCTCTGTCTACTTCCATGAGGGTATTTAGAATTGCCTCATACTGCATACTCGAGTACCTACATGTTCATGTTAACAAGTATAGCTACATGTACTATGCTACAAGTACCCAGATGAGGTACTCATAATGATTAGTCGACTATTTAAAGCTATACACTTGCCACACACCAAGAGAGAAGAGGCTGGCTGATTTGTTGTACGCATGTTTAAAAATGTGGGATTGTGGTCAGACTGGACTGCAACACGCCCCTCCAAACAATTTGGAGCCAGTAGGAAGATGGTGGTAATGCATCTTCAGGTTTGATACTAATAATAGGTCACTAGTGTGGTGGAGGTTTTCTGTTTAGTGTCTATAAATGTTAAACAATCCACCGACATGGGGGCCACAAGCCAGTGTCCTCCTGGTTCCAGACCAAAACTCAGAAAAATGAGGAGGGTTGAGCATCTAGTGTAAAGTCTTTGCTGAATCAAACACACTGATCATCAACTAATAGAAGAAGATTCTAGGAACAGATGGAGACAGATGATCTGCTGCGGTGACCCCTAAAGGGAGATGCTGAAAAAATAAGAAGTTACATTTTTGTCTACAAGTTGAAAACTTATAAAAGCACAACTTACTGTGTTGAATTCATGCACTTTGCTTACCATGTTTGCTATGATGCATATACTAAGCACATAGTATGCTGCACAAAAGGTGTTGCTTACATGATGGGGGCAGGTTTGAAAAAGAGAAAAGCCCGCAAGCTGTCATGCTGGCCAATCAGCTTTTTGCAGCCACCTATTCACTCACTCAAATTCAAAAATACAAACACAGGGTCATCACGTGAGCTTTAGGTTGTAGCGCTTTTGCCTGTGTAAGGGTTCAAAATGTGTGCCGGTGTGAAAGAGCGCTTTAAATGCGGCCCTCCCCTTTAAATCCTTTCAACTGAAAAACTCTCAGCCCCCTTTTTTTTTCCGTAACCTCCCTCCACACATTACTCCACGTGCTGTGTGGACGCCACGTCAGCTGTGTCAGCCTGACTCTGCACTGACTGTGTGTGTCTGTGTGTGTGTTTAAAGAGCTCTGAAGGACCGACTGCTTGAGTTTACAGCCTGTGAGGCTTCCTGCAATAAATACCACAGAATCAAATAAAAATCGCGTTCAACAACTTGAACAATGTACTCCATGAAAACTGAACTTAAACATACTGAGACATTAAGAATGAGAGGTCAGAACACATAACAAGAGACACAAACCAATCCTAAGTTCAACAAGTTTGATTAAGACTAGGGAACATGGTGTGCTTTTGGTTACATGTTGGTTAAGCCCCAAACAAGTGCTGCCACTGAATAAAATTTCTATGAAAAGTTAAAAAGATAGTTTATTTGAGCATTTTTCCTCTGGCCTTTAGTGCTCCTTATCCATCTAGATTACTGTGGCGCACCCCGTTTTAGAGACACTGACTATAAAAGAGTCTGCATTCTACTGACAATAGTGGAAGTGCCAAAAAATGCATTTTAAAGACTCATCGGCAGCGTCTCTTTCCAGAAATCATGACTCAGTTACTACAAAAAGTCTTTTTTGGTAGCAGTTTGACGTAGAAGCCTGCAGCTAACATTACAGGTCAGCTGAGTGTTTGAATACAGTTGCGTTGTAAGTAGCTGGATGTTTGTTTCCACAGTGTGACATGGTGCCACAGTTACTGAGTGTAATTTAGAAAAACCAACCCATGATTATTTCTGCAAGATATTTTCTAATATCTTTTTTTTTAAATGCATTTCTTGGCTTATTGAGCACCACACAGAAAGTGCTACGTTGTTCCATTATATTTTACAGTAGGCTTGCAGTTCTCCAAAACTGGGCGACTCATTCAAAAAAAGTATATTAAAATAAATCCCTGGATGCCAAAGGATTTTGATTTTGAAACGATCCCTTTTGCCATAACCAAGGACTGGGTCAGATGTCGAGGACCAGGAAATACATAATAAGAGGTGGGCTACTGGAACAAGACACACATAGACTAGGACTAAGAACGTGGAAATGACAGGACCCAAGGTGCTGTCTGTGCAAAGATTCCCCCGAGAGTCTGGCACATCTGTGCTGCTTATGGATGAGAAGTTTGTGAGTCCCGATAGCATACACCTCCTAAAGTGGCCGAGAACAACAATAGCTAATATCCTCTGAGAGTTTCAGTTCCAGACACATAAGCAGCTGCTGGCGAACCAACTGCACATGTCGGTGTTTGACAAGGAGCAGACGAGAGCAGTACTAATAGATGTGGAGATCCCAGTCGACAGCAACACCAGAAAGAAAGAGAACGAGAAAACTGAGAAGTAAGTGGCTGAAGGAACAACTGGAGCAGATGTGGAAGTCCAAAGTGGTCCCAGTGGTACAGCACTAGGAGCTGTAACCCTCAAACTAGGCGACTGGCTGCAGGAGATTCCAGACACAACATCTGAGGTTGCTGTCTAGAAGAGTGTAGTCCCTGGTGACAGCTAAGGTACTGTGCAACTCCTTGGCCTCTGCTAGACAACAGGAGCTTGAGGAAGACAGCACCCATATGTAATATTTCATTCATATATAAATACAATTCAAAAAGCAGTCAAAAACATCTGGAACTGTTCCAAATGCCTCGAACAGTCCAGCCCTTCAAAGCTATGTATGTAAGTGTAGAGGAGTAGGCATGGATGGCTATCTAGAGAGCAGAGTCAGGTGTAGAATCTGTGACGAAGCCTTTTTTTTTTTTTTGGTCTCCGGGGTGTTGAGGCAGCAAACTCCTGCCAGCAGATTCCTGCCTGAAATAGAGCGAGTGGAGGATTTCACTGACCTGACCCGCTCAGCTGCATTGCACACATCATATTCTCTCTGATGACATAGTAGCACATTTATTCTTGGAGAGGACTCTGAATGAGGCATGCTACAGCTGCATGAGTGAAGGCGGGGCCAGTTGCTACAGTATAGCCGGCCAATCAGCAGTGTTGGTGCCACCTCTGCTTAAACACATGATCATGAGTGAAAGAGTGCCGCGTGGATCACTGAAATACGTTTTTTATATTTTTACAAAGGTGCACGTTTTTGGCTTTGTGACAGGAACTTTCTCCAAAGTAAACTCTAGAAAAGGTCATTCTTTTTCTATTTTTTATCCACAAGTTGTATATGATATAGAGCAGGCTGGCATTTAACCTGACAAATATAGAATGGCTGTGCAGCCAAACACAGTTCAGGCTCAGTGTCACTCTGTGAACACTTCGTCACTTTGCCTGGAGGGAGAAAGAAATACTCCCGCTACCCAGCTGTCCAAAAACAGTGCTGGTGCTTCTGATTCCCAGAAGATCACCCAGTGAACCTGCTGAAGGAGGATAAGGAGGGGCGGGTAGGGAGGTCGTCAGGTTCTTGGGTTCTGTCCCAGTCGTGGTGAGAAGGAGCAGCAGGGGAATGTGTGTGGCTGCAAAAAGCCGCCAAATATGGAGAGGATGGACAAGCATCCAAACATGTCCCCTTCAAATGGATTGTGGTGTGTGTGCGTGTGTGTGCACGTGGGGAAAAAAGTTATCTTGATCTATACTAGTGTCAGCTGATGCAGGCAATGTATCATGCTTTTATCCAAAGATTAAATAAAAAAGAAAAAGAGACGTGTTCAGACCACATGTATTTATGAACATAAAGGATAGAACATGATAAATGACAGTAGAAGGTCTCAGAAATTTCATTTATTGAGCTGCAGTTTAACTATAGTATCACTTGTTATAAACGCAATTAGCCTCTTAAATGTCCATTATTGGGCAGAATAGTGAAATAGTGGTTAGCACTGGGTTCCTGGGTTCAAATCCTCCACCTGGCCGGGGTCTTTCAGTGTGGAGTTTGCATGTTCTTCCAGAGTCCACAGGGGTTAGGTTAATTGGTGATTCTAAATGACCGATTAACCATCACCAATTAGTCACCAATTAAGTGTGAATGGTGGTCTGTGACAGACTGGCAACCTCATGAACTCATTACTGTTGATAATCAGTAATGTAACAATATTTTGTTACATTAAAGATGCTACCAGGGAATTTGCGGTAAATGGAACATGTCTTCGTAAAAGGCACGTCTTTACTACCTGCCCTGCGGGCGGTTCAAGCGTATTCAGTAAGAAGTGGTCAAAATCGAACTCAAGTTTAAAGATTACTCCAGCTTTTTGCATAAAAATGTCAACGTGGCTGCAAACTCACACTTTAGGTGCAATAGTTAACCTTTGAGGCTGGCCCCTTTTCACATTTTGATTCCAGTCACAGTGACAGAAGTGGATAAACACAACATCCTCAATGGTTATTTCATAATGTTTGCTGGTTATTAACCACTCTGCAGAGTCTGCAGTCATACACAGTTTTGACTCAGTGCCAGAACAAAAAAAAACATTTTGCCAACCCATTGCAGACATGTAATGTGGGTCGTCTTCCTCTCTCTCACGCGTTCTTGCTTTTTCTTTCTTGCTTGCTTTTGGTTTTCATTTGAAGAACACTAAAGGAGAAGCTACTTCTTTAATTTGCCGGGCAAACTCAGACAAGTGTCTGAAACGGTCATGTGGCTGCTGAATGCAGAAGTGATGCAGCACAAATAAATATATAGCAGATTATGATGAAAACACTCTTTGGGTCATGATGATAAGTCAATTTTTTTCTAAAATGTGACTGAAGCAGCTTGTCTTTGCATTTCTCGCTCTCTCGGTCTTTCTTCTTGTAGTCCTAAAAATAAAGTCCAGTGGTAAGAACACTCCACCGCACTAACCCTGATCTCCCGCCCTTTTTCCACCCCTCCTCCTTCTGGTACGTCCCAGAAGTTCAGAGAATCTTCCACAGTTTCAGTTTCAGGGAATGCTGGGAACGTCAACAAGCTGCCAGCTCCAAAAACTGTGGCTGGCCTTAGACACGGTTCTGGTCTGCCTCCTTCACATGTAGTTCACATGTGAGACTGTTAGCTGCCAAACATTCTGTATGTTTGTACTTCTCCCTATCTGATTGGTCCACTTCAAGTATGTACAGCTACCTTATTGGGTGGCAAGAGAACTTTGTGTTCCTGCAGCATGTGTACTCAGCAGCACAAAGCATCATTATATCTAATGAAAACTATGTTTGATACAGTTTTATTTTTCATGTCATCTTTTACATTTTCTTGTTTTATTTGTGAATATGTGATAATCCATCTTAAACTGTCCTTTTAAATTGAACCTTTCTGTCAAATTCTTAAATAGCTGCAAATTGCAGCTGATAGACTGAAAACTAAAACTACCCTGAGCAGGTTATGTTCTGAGTTAGGTGTGATATAGACTCTCTTCTGGGAGTATACTTTTTATAGGTGCAGGCTGTTACACCATACCTTATTGAAGCCACTGAATAAAGCACGAACTGTGTGCCTCATTGTCATCTGGGAACAACACCAACACGACAATATCAGATCATCCGTCATGGGAATGTCCAGGTATTATTTCAGTCATTTAGGACATAATATTAATAATAACGGAAAGATACCTTGGGTATACTGAACTCCCTTTGTAGTAGAGCATCTTGATAGAGGGCAAAAGAGGAATTGCGTTTGCAATATTTCAGCCTCAAAAACACCATCATCAAATGAGAATTTGTCTTTAATTTGAGAAGTGTCACACTGGCAATGAGGAAATGAAATTTTTTTAGGAACTCTAAAGGAACTGAAGATTAATTTTACCTCAGAAGACCTTTTTGGAGAGACGCCGTCACTAGTGTAGGTAGTGGTAATGCACCTCTAACCTAGTTGCCAACCACCAATAAACCAAGAAAAAGAAGAAGAACTGCGTTTTACTTCATACGTGCTGCTTGACATACATTTGAAATGGATTTAGTTGGGGTTTTTCTGTGAGATAAGGTTTCTTCGTTCACTTTTTGCTTTTTTTTAATTAATTACAATGAGAACTTTATTAAGGTTATGAAGCAACTGTCTGTTTAAGTGTGTTTCTCTCTCTGTTTTTCTAACCAGTGGAAATGCTGTGGTAAGTAATTGTGGTTTCTTCACTGCTCCTTGCGTACAGCACATGGGCCTCAAAGATGGCGGTCACTTGAAACTTTTGAAAGATTTTGCCCTTTTGGGTTGCAGTACGTTGTGGTACAAACGGACATGTAATCACATGGTGGTTGGAATGCTTTTGTACTCCCCACAGCAAGTACCCCACCTATTTTAAATGCTTAGTTTAGGCCATGTTGGAGGCCGTGAATTGTTTTATTTTAGCATTTAAAGCGTCACATAATAAGTTTGAATTTACATTGCTTTAATTGTGTTCTTTTGTTGATAGTTTTCAGGAGTTCCTGAAACTTAAAATTGTTTAATGCTGTGTTGGCTATGACTAATGATCGTGCAAAGTCCAGTAGACCCTATGTGTACAGATGTCAGTCACACCAGCATACTGTGGGGTCACATATTGGAACTGTAGGGTCATCATCTGAGAGGCTGTCCTCATGAAACAACCACAAAGGTCATTTGTGCAAACTGTTATTATGAACTATAGTTACCCTTTAAAGTTAAACAATGTCTGTGTGAATAAGTGGGTGTAAAATGTTTGCTTGTGTCATCGCCTTTAGATGTGGCAGCATGTAACTTAAACAATGGTCTTTACCAAAACCATGGCAAGTTAAAATAAAATAAAAAATGGCCCTGCATGTATGCTTCCATCATCACCGCTTAACATACCTCCTGACAGCAGCGTCTTTTGGTCCTTTTGTATTGGAAAAAATCCCAGAAAGTTCTTTCTACATGGGTTGCTTCAGAGTGTAACAAAAGTTTTATTGGAAGACTTTATTGTGCAATATCCTCCAGAAAAGAGAAAATACAGAAGTACAGAAATGTGTGCTTATTCTATTCCTGTAAGTAATTCCTGTTACAACTGTCCATAAACTGATTCATTATTACTAAAACATTGTGTACACCCTTGTTCTAGATCATTTAATGATAAATATTGAAAAACAAACATGTGATGAGGGACTCACAGGACAGTAAAAGTGTCTCCATGGGGCTAAATGGGTATTCAGTCACACAAAGGAGAAACTGTGACTGTGAGTTCAGAGGCCTGCAGGAGATTAACTTCAGCTCAATAGGACAGTGTGCTTTGTTTATGTCTGTGTACAATATTGGCTGAGTGACAATAGAATCAGTGTAACTACTGAGCGTACCATAAGCGGGGCAAGCCGGAGGGTCAGCAGGAAGAGATGAGTGGCTTCTGTCCTGCGTCAGCTGCTGTATTTCTTTCTGTAAAAATTAGCGTAAAATGTTGTGAAATTATTCCTTTAAAAGCAAAAAAGGGGTTGCATTGTACCACAAATTATTGAAAATTGTACCAGGAGCACATTTAAATGTCATTGCATTTTTATAGGGGAAATTGTGCGCTGGTACTTCACCAGACAGCTACATAAATTAGCTTTTGCCTTTATTTTTCTTCCTGCACTGATCAGAGTTACAGACTGGAAAGGCTCTGTTCTTATCACAGCACAGCCGTTCATCCTCTCCACCTATGTACTTATGAGCAATTTAAAGTATGGGAGAATACCGGAGTGCTTGGAGACACCAGGCACAAAGCCAGACACACAGAAAACACAGAAAGGAGGAGCCCAGGAACCTCACGCTGTGAGCAACTCTAAGGCCTTGTAAATATCAACATTACCAGAGCTTTGTTCATTTTAATGAGGCCAGTGTGGCAAATGGTTTTTGAACTTTGCTCAACTTTACCACGTTGCAAAGCAAAGCCATTAGTGCAAATTCCTGGTAGTGTAAATAATGCCTTTTTACTTTAGCACAGGATAAAATGATTGTTTATGCAATTTGCATTGTTCTGTCTAGGAGACCTTTAAATTCATGGATTCTTTACTCAAACTCTCCTTCATTGATTACATATGAAAGGACTGGTTGACAACATGTCTAGAAATCAATTACTCCTTCTGTGAACATAAGAAGCATCGTGACATTCCAGTTTCTATTGACCAGATGTGCAATATCACAGGTCAAAGCTGAGTAAAAGATAAATGGAGCCAAAGTGCTCCAGTCTTATGGAATCTCACAAATGTTTGTAATTTGACCCCACCACGTAGCACTAAAGTCATGCTTCACTCTGTGGAACTCACAATCATCTAATCAGTTCTTTTAATTTAATAAATGGTTCTTCTAGTTTTTCTTAATTGCCAAAAAATAAGTAACTGCGGGGCAGTTAATTCTTCTGATGGTGTTTTGACTAGATGAAAAAAAACAAAATTACTTCCTTCCGACCCAGCAAAAACTTGTTTAAAAGTCAACTCTGCCAGATGTCTAAACAGCATTGAGACATCTGGTAAGGTTCTTAAAAGCCGTTGCTCAAAAAACATCCTTTACGGTCCAAGGTCAATTGTGTACTGCATTTGAGGGAAATCCACTGCTGCCAGAAATCTGCCGAGCTGCTGATACCGGGCGTTTTTGTATGAAGTTTCTGCGTGGTCTCACTTCAGGTCATCCAGCTTCCTTTGGCAGTCCAAAGACATGCACGGGGTTAGGCTAATGGCTCACTTCGTCATAGGTGTGAATGTGAACGTAAATAGTTGTCTGTCTCTCTGTGTTAGTCCTGCAACAGACTGGTAACTTGTCTAGGGTGTACTATGTCTCTGGCCCTATGACAGCTGGGATAGGATAAAGCCCCCCGCAACCTTGAATTGGACGATGACTGTGCTGGCTTTAGCCATACAAGACAAATGAAAAGCAAAATAATAACATCGCAAGCATCCTTTATCAAAACCAAATTGAGCATAGTTTCAGTTCTGGTAGGCCACATAGTCAGACTCACTGATATTTATCTAAACATCCAGCTACCATATAGGGCATCCTATATGCTGCTTGGATGTTGCCCTATATGCTATGAATGCAAATAGGGGAAACTGCTTTAGACTACCTACAATTGCTGCATTGCTAGCCACTTTGCAACCCACCATCCCAGCTCCTCCTTATGTGGTGTATCTGACTTAATGCCTTGTGCTTTACATGTATGACCTGAAAGGCAGGAGATATTCCCAGAACACAAAAATACTGCAAGACAAACATTTTTAAAAGGAAATAAACTTATTTTTTTTTAAAAAAAGAAAAGCTAGCAGCACCAGGGTCATCAAATAATGTTTCAGTTTCTTGCTCTTCTCGAATGATAAATCGAGACTTCGGTCATGTGCACTGTGTGGACTGCGGACAGAGATATGTTACATCTATCTCTTGGTCATATCTGCAGTTTAACAAAGTAACTGCTAACAGTCAGATAACAAAGTTCATACATCTGTCAAAAAAAAAAAGGTTGTAAGGGGGAGAGATTGTGGTTTAAAGGAAAGCATTGCACATGATTCCTGTAAGTTGTTCTTCACACATCTGCTGAATTGAACATTTTTACAGAGTGTACTTAGAGACAGAGATGTGCACCCTGCGGTCTGCATGCAACACGTTCTCCACGCTTGCAACACAAAGTGTCCAGTACATCCTATACTTTCTATTTTAAGCAGAAAGAGGAAGAGAAAACAGGGCAGTTTGGCTGATGAAGGCCTCTTCCTCTTCCTCCTGTTGCACAGTCATGAATGGAGAAGTTCTGGCTGGGTTTACATATGTGTAGATTGGAGGGAGATATGCTTCCATTCATAGTTTTTATTCATTCAGTAAATACGTGTGCAAATCTCATAGAGCAGTTTGGTTTTCTGCTGCTTCGTCACACGTGAAATGCAAATCTTAGTCCAGTAGAGCTATGAAACGATCTTCAACTGACCTTTCATAAACTACCACCACTACCATGACTACTGCTACTACTAATAGTATAAATAATAATGATGATAATGATAATAATAATAATAATAATAATAATAATAATAATAATAATAATAATAATAATAATAATAATGATACACCTATTACTCTGTGTGTATGGCATACAATTAAAAAATGATTGCATTTGGGGTTTTAGTCGTATTACATTTTTTAACAAAAAAAAGAGATTTAAGCCAATATCACATTTAAAAAGCAGTTTTTTAAACTTGATCTCTCACATATCGTGGTGTCAGTGAATTTCAGACTTCCTCTTTTAGTGAAAAGTTAAAGGAGTTTCTTCACTGCAAACTATGTGTTAATGTCGCTGCAAGTGCATGACAGTCCTTTCGCAGTGTGTTCTTTTAGCTGTCAAGGTGAGAAATCTATAACAAAAAGAAGAAGTAGGTGCGGACCGTAGCACTAACAGCACCAGCATCAGTGCTGAAAATGTTTTCACTACTACAGATGTTTCAGTCATTTTTATTTAGGCCGTAACTACAAAGCTGTCTTGGCTCACAGTCAGGTATTATGAGCTTGCATTATAAATAACATGCCATTTGATGATGACACACTTTCTGTGTTGCATTTACTGGTAAAGAATGACACAAAGGTCGATTTAGGTTAAGGTAAAGGTGTTATGCAAGACGAATAGTGATCCATCTGTCCATTTTTGTCTGCTTTTACATTTTGTGTAATCCCACACAAAATGAACTGGCATGTTTACGGCACTGGACTGCGGCTCAACATTTTCAGCCCTATCTTAATCATTTGCAGCAACAGATAACTCATCAGTACGAAATCTTGTCTGTTGTCACTCATCCTCTATTTTCTGTCAACCTTATGTGTTTGTCTTAATCACGACTATCTAAGCCTTTTTGACAGCTCCTTTCATGCTTTCCCATTTGTCAAAATTAAAAGTCACAGTGATGGAAGTAGTACATAAGACAACAAGAAGCAGACTTAAATGCTCATGTTCAGAAAAGCATTGAATTATAGCCACTAAAAGCAGCTGTCAGTTAAGAGGCAGCTAACAGGTAGGTTGATTGGCCATTGTCTGTGACTGGCAGAACTAGCTTGAAAAACATGTAAGATAGCAACATAAACAATATGACAATAAGCTAGATGGATTTTTTTATATTACTATAAAAGTTACTATTATACTCTTGTACATAGGCTTTGATTTTTGGAAGTTTTGCAATTTTTGTAATTTTTCACATCAGCACAGTAAATTTGAAATTCAAAAATAATGTCATGGAAGTATTACATTTTTTTCTATACATAGTGGTTGATAAAGGTGGTTCAAAAGTAATGGGACACCATGAGCTATTCCTTTCATTTTTCTTTTATCAGCCCATTGTTTTGGTATAAGCTAATTTTGTTTTCATATGTCCACAAAACTTTTCCATAACATCGGGCTCCTATAGATGTTTCTGGCCCAAGTGTAACAGCAGGTTGCACATTGCTGTAAATACTGTTTTTTCACTCATGAAGGTTTTTCTTGACTGTAGACTTCGACAATAATATACCCGCCTCCTCAAAGATGTTCTTGACTTGCTTAGTTGAAGCATGGAAATAATTCTCTGATCATGCACTTTCATTGTCTTCCATTCTCATTCAAGCCGCTGAATTGGCCAGTGTCTGCTACCTCTCTGATGGGTTTACCTTGATTTTCAACCTAATGATACCTCCATCGCTTGTGTTGACATCACTCTGGACCTGATATTGAGAGTTTCTGTAAAAAACTGGCAAATACAATCAGCTGTCAGGTATCAACTCCAGATATCTGCTTAAGCTGTCATGGAATAATGAGGGAAACAGCATGTCAGGTAATTGTACTTTTGAGCTTCTGAAAATGGGGGACTATGCATAAAGATCGCTGTAATTCCCAAACACTTTTGTTAAACCCCCTGAAGATGAAAATCTGCACTTCAATCAAATCTTGTTTGATGTTAAGATCCGCTGTGGTGGCATACATGGGAAAAACTGCAAAGAGCGGTTCATTTTCCAAATGACTCCAGGACTTGCCAAGGCCCACAGTTGATTACTTGGTGCATAGCAACACCAAGACTGCCAAAAATGCATCAGTATGATGGGAGTCAGAGCTGCATGGAGGCTTTGTCCATTTCTGGCCATCCAGACTGATCGTCCCATGAGGCAACCACAGTCTCAGTCATGGTTACTGTGGCTGCAGGCATAGCTGAGTAGACAGTCAGTCTTTACCTGCTCATGTAAACAGTGTGTTTTTGTGCTCACTTTCATTTTTTTAGTTAATACAACATGGAGCAATGTGCATAAAGCAAATAAATAACTATAAATGAAACTCCATTGGAAAGAAAATATAATGAAAAACAACAGAGCAATGGCCATACTATTTAATTTGCACAGCACAAAGAGAAGATGCCCCACAAAGGGATGGAAACAAAAATAAATGCATGCATTTTTTTAAATAATGTTTTCAACACTAATTTACAATGGTTTCATTTCCATTGGCGCGCTTTTAGTTTTCAGTTTTACTTGAGTAAAACTTACTTGAATGAATGCCGGTATTTGCATACGGATGTGTGTTTGTGTGTGTGCATTAATTCAAAAAAGCTTGCAATAGTACTTGTGTGGTTGCAACATTGTTCTCTTAAATTAGTGTGGTGGGATGTGTGTGTCTTCATTCATATCAGGGGAAGCTTTTCTGAGGAAAACCCACCTTTTAAACGTTTTTCAACTTAAAGAGAAGTCAGAAGTTTCAGTAACTTTGTGTGAGCATGCGTGTGTGCGTGTGTGTGTGTCAGCAGCCTGGAGGAAGTGAGATGCCTGTCTGAAATCAAGTGATAGTGTGTGACTGTGAGTGAGCAGATGCTGCGTGTTGCATAATACAAAGAGCTTTCTTATCAGTGGGTGTGTGTGTGTGTGTATGTGTGCATATACATTGATGTGATGTGTGTGTGTGTGTGTTAAGACAGCAGTGTTGTTGTTGCTGATAACACTGTGGGGTGGACCAGTGTTTTTCTGTTTTCCATTGATTGCCAGTCAGGATTCATTTATCTCCCCTGACACAGCAGACAACTCATTATGTGCTTAAACACACGCGCACACACACGCACAGACACACGCACAAGCAACTGATTTCCTCTCTCTTAAAACCCAACATGGGTATGCAGGACTTCTGTGGAACTATGTAACTGTTGATTGAGACCTCTGCTGTGAAGCTTTTGAGTGCCTGCAATGCAGCCCATGCAAGTGTCCAACACTGTTGTCATCATTCATGTTTTTGCATGGTGCTTTATGTGTCAATCACCTTGTGGTGATATCCTGTTGTTTTCAAAGAGAAACGAATAAAATTCTGGTGCAGATTTCTCCTCGTCCCTGCGTCTCCTCTTTTTGTTTTGGTCATTTTCTTCTCTTCTTTTTTGTTGGAGAGGGAAACGTATTTTTGCCAAGTCTTCGCTTCAGTCTCCCTCCAGGAACTTTCTGATATATGCAAGCCCTATTTTGGTGCTGATTGTCTTTCTTTCACTGATAAATTCAAAAGCAGCAGAGAAAAGAAGATGGACAGGCACTCGAGGAATTAACCATACCGAACGGGCCAATCAAAATAGTTTGGCGCTGCATAGACTTGAGTGGAGTTACCAGGAAGGATCATGTGTCATTATGTCACAGGTTACATAGTAGGGTTTCAGAGGTTTGCAGTTATGATGCACCTGTGGTGTAAGTGTAGCACTTAAGTATAAATTGCAACACTGATGTAGGTCTAGTTCAGGATCAGAGAAAGGGGTCACAAAAGAAGCTTGTTGACATGGTTGATAGTGTGACACCTCGCCCTCAGTCTCGAAAACAAATTTGTTGCTAGCATGAAACATTACTCCGGTTGAAATGCATTTGCTTTAAACTCATGTATGTATTCTAAACAAAAAACAGTTTCACATTGCCAGGAGACCTGGCTGGTTGCAATGTACAGGTCTAGTCTTTTACATTATATTTACCTTTTTCTGAGTAGTCTATGCATCCACCAAAACACAAAAACCAACTTTCTATTTATAAATTAGTGTCGTTCACTAACATAAGAAGAAGTGAAACAAAGTCTGGTATTTATGGAAATTCTCACCACACGATAGGCTGCGAAACAAAAACTAATCAAAAATCCCTGTCTGAGATCTTAGGACATTAGCTGTAGACTTGTATTTAATAAATGTTGTGATGCCTGTGAGCTAGTTCAGGCAGGAAGCTCAAGCTGCACTGCCACATACACTTTGCTCACCTCATTTATTGAACACAGTATTTAGGCTGCAAAATTTCTCCTCCACCACCTGAGCATTCACCTGTAGGCTTTAGGTGGATGGTTATTCATCATTTTCTTATTTCTCTATGTATTATATTTGTGTGGGGGTGATGAGCCTAGGTACCAAATAATTTTAATGATTCTGTATTATAATTCTGGCTTGTGCCCAGAAACATAATATAAGCTTGCAGATGGTGTTTGAATGTGAGGGACACTTTTTTCACTTTTCAGACTTTTGGTGGCAAGAAAAGCAAACAAAGCAAAGAATTTTCTCCAGTCTGAGGTAATGTCTACAATTAAATGCATCAAGAATGCTGTGCATAAATGATGAAATGTGTAGAAGCAAACAAGCAAAACTTTTTGGTGTAGTCCACATCCTTCCAGGTGGAAGCACAATGGGCTGAAAAAACTGCAATGCTCCACAAGCTAGTCATCGTGGAATGAGAGCACATCTGCATCCTCTGGATGCATGACAAATTCAGCATCTACAGGGTGTTTGACGAAAGGACACACCATGTTCAGAAGCTGCCTCGAGCTCTGCAGAAGGGAGATTACAAAAAACTCAGGGTCTGTTAAAGGAAACCTGCCAATGAGCAGATTAGGTTCACAGAGAAAGTAACTGACTCAGTTCTCAGAACTGAAAACCAACGCTAGGCTAACGAACTCCCAAGGTTTCACTAAAAATGCTTTCTGGAACTTAAAACAGGGTTTCCTATCTCAGATTAAGTCAATTGAGGGTTTGGGGGTCAGTTAATTCTCATTGGGGATTTTCCTATTTTTATACTTCTTCTCAAAGGCACTTACATGATACCCATGTGTTTTTTGTCAAAGTTTCCAAGAACATCTTGTTAAAAATTTGCAGCCAAATGCTATAAATTTGATACATTTTTGGAGGCTTGGAAATGGGTTTATCAAAGGAGGATTATGCATGAAATACAGTAGTAGATCATTTTATATCACTGTATTGTAATTATATTTAAAGTTAAATTTTTAAATACTGTATTTCAATCCATTTTCACAAAAAAACAGAGGCACAGATATTGGGCTCATCAGTGACATCATGCTTCATGGGATGTATGCAAAGGGACTTCTACTGAGGTCGATTCTGGCCCTGTTGGCAGGCAAAGAAGAATGTAGTTGCTGCTCTGGCAGAAGGTTGATGAAACTGAGTGCTTCTGCTTCAGCAATGGTTGCTGCTGTATTTTTCTTACACATTGAGGTTTGTATGCTCTCATTTTTTCAGCTTTGTCCCACTTTGGATAAATGTCCTCTTCTGCTTCTATAGCTCTGACTCATCTCAGTTAATCCCAATAGCGATGTACTAGATTTTATTGTCTTGTAACACAAGACGCAGGAGAACATTTTTAACGGTCTATCCATGTTTTTAAACTGCTCTGATGGTTGTCTGACAAAGTTTTTATTATCTACTGGCTTGCACGACATTATCTTGCTGGCTACAAAGCCGTGGTTTAACTGTGTTGTTCTCTGTGTTCCATTTGAAAGTTGACATAAAGATAAATGTGTTTGTGACATAAAAATTGAATTGTATTTGAGAGTGGAAACATATTTCTATTTTCTGGTGTTGTTTTGGACAAATATTAGATACTATATTCAGTCCAAAAAATGGCATTTGCAAAGGGGCCAAAAAAAGAAAAAAACAGAATAAACAAAAAATAAATATACGCAGTTTTGAGGTTTCCATAGACCTAAAAGAGACAACCCACTATCACGGCAAAGCGTGTAATAGACACACCGGTTCACTGTGTCCATTACATGCTTTGCCTCTCCAAAATGTGAAATGGACATGCATGCAGAAGTTGCATTACTGCATGTAGAAATTGCATTAACAGCAGGGGGAGATAATATATTTAAAGTCGTTAGTGAACAGAAAATGCAGGAAATACATACCAGGGTCCTTAATCATCAGAAACGATTAAGTGTTCATAATGTCTTCCTCACTCCTGAGGATCAACTTCGGCACTCCAGATCCAAATATCCTGTGAACTTTGGTCATGGAAAAAATAAGAGAACATCTCTTTATTGAATAATAATATATAACTAGCTAATTATTAATTTATTATTAGCTAGTTGCATTTATGGGTACAAACTTTTTTTTAAAGTAGAGAAATGTGTGTACCACTGTGCATGCTGTTACGTCATGCTGAACATGTTGGACAGCTTGTGTGCCAAAAAAATGATCAAAGTTCTTTTTCTATTACAACGTAATAGGACATCTAAAAAAAAGGTTTGCATGATTTCAGAGTTGGTTACCTTAGAGATAAATATACTGGGCCTTAAATATAGTGAGATCACTTGAAAGTGTATGACAAAATTTTGACATTTTGACATCTTCACTGAGCGTTGTCCATAAATGAAGGTGATGTGAGGAGACAGGAGTCTAGACGTTGGTGCACAATAGAATATCTGAAAGCAGAATGGCGGAAATGCAATGCGGTTTAAAGAACAGAAACTTGCTGATTGACTAAAGAAAATTAGATGGACAATAGAGTGTGGCAATACTGAAATTATGAATGAATGCTTTTAACAGCGTGGGAAAGGAGAAGTGAAGGAGAAGGCACAAGAAAGGGAAACACACATTAAGCCACAGACAATAAATAGGAATAAGAGAGGTCACTTCTTTTCAGTTTTATCATGTTTCGATATGATTTCAGTCTCACGTGCCAAGTAGGATATAGCATATTAAATCCTAAACACAGGACTGTTTTTATATTCATCGATGTCCAACATTTGTTTTTATGTTGACCAAATAACTAATTATGACATGTTACCACATCATCTGCACAACCTGCTGCATTTGATTATAAGACAATATTCAGCAGCTGTTGCTAAAAGGTGGTTATTCTTTTGCATGGCACATATTTGGTTAAATGTACATTCCATCCTCTAAGTAGGGTTGCCTTTGCAGTGCATCCGATATTGCAGAGTTGGTGTCTACATCGTGATGAAGAATGGTGGAGAAATTGTAGCACTTTCAGACAGAAATGCTTCCTAAAAAAAAGTTTAACGCAGAAAGGCCTTTTGAGAGTCGGGGGGATAATATAAAGAGTAAGGTCGGTCAATAAAATTACAGAAGAGTAGGCTTTATTTCCTGTGTCTAATCAAATACCATGCTGACTCATGATTTGATTACCTGCTCTTGTTCCTCTCCCTGCTCTCTATAGGGTTTGCCACAGCTGATCATCTGCCTCGTCTCACTCTATCCCTGGCATCCTCTTCAGCCACACCAACCTCCACTGACTTTGATAAATCCACAAACTTATTCCGCGCTCTTCCTCTTTTCCTTCTGCCAGGAAGCTCTATCCATTATCCATCCTCCGCACACATCCAAACCTCCTCACCCTTGTCCCTCCAACTTTTTTTTCTCTGGGAGTTCTCGCTTTATTAAGATTTAAATAAGCGCAGCAGTGCAGAAATATCCAATACAAGGGTTGTGGCAAGCAGTTAGCTTGATAATATAAATATGTTTGAAATTCAAATCTATGAATAGAATTTTTTTTTTTAAAAGAACATCCAGTGGTCCTGATACAGATCAAGTTAGGAAACGAGAGGCCAGGCAGAGGTTGTAACATAGTGTAGGACACTATTATAATCACCACTCAACTGAGCAACTGCGCACACATACCACTAAATACAACTACAAAACCAGGTGCCACCATTAATCATACTGGCCCCATTGTGCACATTGGCTGCCAACAGGAAGACCTAAGAAGTGAAAAATCACCAGCACAAAGAATCACTATATTTTAAGATACCAAGAGAACAAAGAAGGCTATATATGGAAAGTACAAAAGAGTTAACATATAGAGTCACACATAACATAAATATAACAAATATGAAAATATATCCTAGCCTTACATACACATGTATTCAGTAAATACCACACAGCCCAGGCTCCTGCAGGTTTATGAGTAAGTAACTGAATAAGTACATTAGTCTCTGTGCAAGAAAAATAAACAATAAATCAACTTTTACTTCATTAAGACCACTTTTAACACTAAATTTTATGACATACCCCTGGGGAAAACATCCAGCACTAATCAGCCAGAGTAACTCATCTAGCCCGGAACACTCAGAAGAGACGAAACCTCAAAATATAACTTACCACTGATGCATTAGATGGTATTCGTATAGCTCCGAGGACTCTTTCACTGAGAAAGAGAGAGGCCTACTGCACCTGATGCATTGCCTTTTGTTGCCCAAGCACCTCCTACTGTTTTTTTTTATGCTGGGGTTGTGTGTCTACCTGCAGAGAGTATATGTTGTCAAATGAAGGCAGTGTCAATAACATGTGATAGATCCAGTCTGTGAGTAAATCATGCATGTGCTGTTGTTGGTCAATCAGCCAGTGGCAGAGACTGAAGTTGTATGAAGAACTGAAGTGAAACCAAGTGAAAAGTAATGACTACCACTGTCTGTGCTTTTCATGCTGTATTTTTGATCTTTGATGATCTTCTGTGCTTTTCCCATTCCTGGTGAACTCCACTGCTGCAGATTTGATGGACACAGCAGTGTCTGTATCCAGCAATGTGCAGTTGGGATTTTGGAGGACTGTATGGGAGCTCGTTTGCAGTGGGTGAAAACCCTTCTCCATAAGCAGGGGAAACCAAATTACACAACCAACACACTCAAAATTCCCAGCACTGATAAATCTCTTAAAAATTCCCAATCACTATATTCCCAAACCACACAACCTGAGCTGTCCCTCTGATGGACTCGTTCCTCATCCTGCTCATTCTGATTACTTCTAACGAAAATCTTTACATCTTCAAATCTGCCATTTTCAATTTGGCCTCCTGTCATTTTGTCATCACCAAACTATACATTATAGCAGGTCTCACTACCATCTTCAGAAACGTCCCTTTCACTCTCACTGCTATCCTTCCCTGACGCTCGTCTCCACCCACTCTGCCCTCTCCTTGGTATTTCAATTGCAGTTTGGTTAGGTTTAGTCACTAAAACTACTTCTTTTGATTCAGTCGACAAAACTGCTTGGTTAGCTTTAGAAAAATATCATGGTTTGGGTTAAAATAGCCGTTTCAGTTTGACTATGCTGGAAAGCATTTTTTTTCTTGCAGAACACCTCAAAGGCAAATTTCTAAGCTATGAGAAAAAACATAAAGATGACTGCACGTTACTACATGCACTCACATGCACTCCTTCAATTACACTGTTTGTGTAAAGTCTTTGCATCTGATACTAGTATTTTTCAGTTTTTTCTGAAGCTGTGACACAACATAATTATTTACGCCAGTGAGATTTTCTTGGGTCAGATGGTGAGCGTGAGCCTGGGGCTACGCCCACACTAGCCCGGATAAATTTGAAAACGGCGTTTTCATCTGAAAACGCTCAGCGTCCACACTGTCGTTTTAAGTCACTCTCACAGAGTTGTGCGTCCACATTGAAACGGCCGAAAACGTCTTGCGTTCCAGTACTGCGCATGCGTGAAACGCAAGACGATTCGACCTGCCTCATGTCTGTCTGCCGTTTATTTACTTCCCGGCTCTTTGGAACATCGCGGCAAAATGTTGAGGAAAAGCACCGAGTTTTTTAAATGGACTGACAATGAGGTGGAGTTGTTCCTGCGAGTGACACAAAAGTACAAAGTTGCAAAAGCGAGTGACAATTAAAGAATTTGAAGAAAAGCTATCTGGAGCATGTACAAACTGATATTAATCTTTAATAGGGCTGTCAAAATTGAGAGCAAACGAAACAACTGCTGTATAATTCCCCTTCGCTATCTTAGTTTAATTGGTCACATGACTGCATCACATGACTCAAATGTGTCATCGTTTTCGAAAAGGCTCCGGGTTCGCTGTCCCCACTGCGACGCGAAAACAGCATTTTCAAATGTATCTGCTTTGGAGAGCGTTTTCAAAAAGCTGCGTTTTCCTTGAACAAAAAAGCCATCTCAGTGTGGATGGAAGGAGAGAAAAAGATGCGTTTTCAAACGAAAACGTATTAGTGTGGACATGGCCTGGCAGTTTCATGACTACACCAACTGCAGGTGAACTCTGGGTGAAAAAGGAAAGTGCAGTGAAAAATGTTTAATACGAATCTTTGAACGTTATTGCACTGGCCTTTTCAGATTGAGCAACTGAGATACTGATGGTGTAAGAGCTAAAGCTTGCCCTGATAAAAGCTATTTTCTGACACTCTTTGGGGTGTTCGGTGCTCTTTTGGAGACAAAAGAACAGGAACCAGCAACTGTGTTGCTCTTTCTATAGTTAGTATAGTTAGTAGTGAACTAAGGACATTCTCCAGCTGTTTATACCCTATAGCAACACTTAATTGTAACCATAACTCTAAAAAAAAATCAAAAAGTGCTTTTGACATTGTAAAGATCAAACAAAATTTTTTGGTATCCTAAATACCGTAGTTTTAAAATAAAATTTGTACACACACACACACACACACACGCACACACACACACACAGACTCACTCTCACAGAGTCCTGGAGAAAGTACAGCAGGATGCATTGTTACATGTTCCTGGCAAAGCTGTGGTTACTCCTTTTGATGACTACCACCAACTATGTGCAGCCACACACACATACATGCGCACACACACACCACAATAAGGCCGTTCCCAGAAGGAATGCTCCCCGACTGCCTGTCCCTCTTCCTCTTTCTACTTCCAGCAGCTGACTGAGGTCAGTCAACGCTGGCTTCCATTTAAATCCTTGAAGGAAAACTCCACCCGTTACCACTTAAAACTTTAAAAACCAGCTGCTGGTGCCTGGTGCACTTTGTTTTCTGGCTCTGTTTGGTGTTTTTATTGTATTGTTTTATTTCCTGGCTGTGATGTCAAGCCCAGATATTTCCAGTGTGTTGTTCTGAAACAATAGTAATTGTAAGCGTTTGGTGCCAGTTTGTCCATTATTGTTGCGAAGGCGTGCACAAAAATGACCCCACATTAATGAATTTTACAATTGTACACTACACACTAGTACAACTGAAATTAATTCCATATTGTCAGTCTCTGTCCATGTATGCCTTGTTCTTGCTCTCTTCTCATCAGTACATCCTGGTCCCTGACACTTGATATGGACCTCGGGCAATGTGTCCGCCAGCATGACTTGAGTTGGGTATTTCTTACTCATGTTCCAACCCTGTAATACACAGACATGACAAATGACAACTGCCAAGATGACTCATTAAAATTCATCAAGAAGTTGATAGAGTATTTATTTTGTTTAGCATTTAGTTTTTGTCATATTTTCAACATTTTGTTTGTATTTTTAGAAAGCAGCAAACTGATGCAAAAAACAAAAAAAAGTGACAGTAAACCACAGACATTCACAAGCAATTAACTAAGGCTACGTCCACACTAGCGCGGATAGATTTGAAAACGGCGTTTTCATCTGAAAACGCTCCGCGTCCACACTAGCATTTTCAGTCGTTTTCACAGAGTTGTGAAACGGCCAAAAACACTTACGTTCCAGTCCTGTGCATGCACACAAGCGAGTGAGAATTAAAGAATTTGAAGAAAAGCTATCTGGAGCATGTACAAACTGATATTAACCTTTTTTAGGGCTGTCAAAATTGAGAGCAATCAAAACAACTGCTGTATAATGCACTCCACTATCTTTGGTTAATTGGTCACATGACTGCATCACGTGACTAAAATGCATCATCGTTTTAGAAAGTCTGCTTTTTCAAATGTTCACACTGCGACGGGACAGCTCCGTTTTGAAATGTATGCGTTTTCGAGAGCGTTTTCAAAATGCTGTGTTTTTCCTTGAGGAAAACGCCGTCTCAGTGTGGACGGGAGGCCAAAGCGGAGAGAAAATGATGCGTTTTCAAACGAAAACGCATTAGTGTGGACGTAACCTAAAAAACTGGTTTTCCATCGAGTCCTGCTGACATGTCCAGGGTGTACCCTTCCTATGGTAGCCCCCCTCCCACACACACCCACCCTCCCCAAGATCCTGAATTAGATAAGCAGTTAAGAAAACAGATGGATGTATAGCTTTTCCATCCATTTGTTCCATGTGGTCTCTTCCTGGTAGGAAATGGTAAAAAATATCCCAGGAGAAATCCATTTAAGCACCCAGGAGGCATCCTAATCAGATACCCAAACCACCGCAACCATCTCCTGTCGATGAGGAGAAGTAGTAAGCCCTTCCCAAAGGACTAAACTTGTCACCTTATCTAAGTGTGAGCCCAACCACCCTTCAGAATCTGCAGTCTTATTCTTGTAAACACAGTTCGAGGCCATAGGTGAGCATAGAAATGTAAATCTCTCTTTAACACAACAGACAGTACAGAATTCACATCACAGCAGACGCCACACCAATCAGTCTGACAATGTCCTCAACTCATGAACAAGACCCCAAGATACTTGAACTCCTGTTGAAGTAGCTCAGACTCCCCAATCCAGAAAGGGTCGTTAACCTTTTTACAGCTGAGAACCGTGGCCTCAGACTTGGAGGTGCTAACTTTTTAATCCAAAGTGTCTCACACTCAGTTGCAAACTGCCCCACTGCAAGCTTCACCTCTCATCCGAGAAGCTTCTTCAGTTCTAGGGTCAAATGGTGGAGAGTGACCTGGATGACTGAGAACCTTCACAGACATGTTGTGGTTAACATTTCATCTGAAAATATCAAACGTGTTTTATTTCTGCTGTTATTATTAATTCTCACTCTCTGATGCCTCCCAGGCTGAAGAATCATCAGGGAGAATTTGATTAACCTGCTCAAACTCCAACATTATAAAAGCTTTTGTATCTCTCCTTACCGGCTTTTGTTTGCTTGTTTAGCGTCATTATAAAAATATCCAGAAAGAACATTTTCCTTTTTCCTTTTGTTTACCTGGCAGCACCCATGTTTCATGAAATAACTTCCTTCCTGCCTTTGATTTGCAGTTTTGCAGTTCACGAATGGCGGTCTCACCTCTCTGGAGCTGATTGTGACGATTGCTCGTGGCAGCCAATATTGTAGTGTAGGTGGCAAAATGTTGCTTTTCAGCACGATGGTAACGTGGTGTCGACTTTACATGCAGCTCTGCAACACACCAGCGCTAACATTTAGAGATACTGTGTCTGTGTGTTTGAGAAGGGCTGTCATTACACAGTTTGGTAAGATCCTGCGGTGATGCCATAAGAGCTGTAATTTCAAAGGAATGAAGGAAGACCAGTTCTAGTCTTTCTCTCTGTGACCTTAGTGACCTGCAATTATGACAGAAGAAGGTTTCTAATTTTGGAACATTTCCTCTTTTTTTTCTTTCTTCTGGTAAAGAAGGTGACAAAGTTTCCCTTGTAGTAAAGTGCATGTACCTGGAGTATCCCAGTTGCGATGACTGTCCCAGTCTGGATGATATTCAGGATATGAGGTTAATATGGAACTCTATAGTTGTAATGAATAAACAGGATAACATCAGTTGTTGCTGACAGAGGTTGCATCAGACGTTACAAAGCAGGCCAGAGTCCAAAGGAAATTTTCATCCTTTTTTTTAATGTGCAGTAGAAGTCTGTTTAAACTGTCAACAGAGCCTGAGGTGTAAAAGACAAGCAGTTAATCTGTAAGTGACAAAAACAAGCTGGCCTTCTTAGATGGATCAGGGATCTGTTTGTCCTCTTCATCTTTTCCTCCCCCCACTGTTTTGGTCTGCAGCCCTTAACCACCACCCCTCCTGCCAACCCCACAAAATCCTTAGAGGAAGCTAAAAAAAAGAGTACAATTATGCTCTTATTTTAGCTTATCTGAAAGGATCCTCAGGGTCCACCAGCAGCAAATTACAGGTTTTAGCTATCAGGAGAAACTGTCTTTCCAAAATGTCAGCAAACACCCTCACTTTAATTACATGACATCTTCAGTAATATATTTGGGGGCTTTTACGAACCCCCAAGGGTTTAAATTAAGAAGTAAAAATGGCACAGCATGATGATGTCTTTCAAAGCATTAAAATTCCACAAATTACGGAGTTCTGGTTTTAAGATGATTACCGAAAAATTCTGCTTGGGGCTACCGTTCATGCGTTTTGTCCCAAAATGTTTTTGAAAAAAAGAAAAAGCACCATTATTAGAAAGATCACACTGATGTGTTGTGCACCCATGATGTGGATGTTTTCATTTCACTCAGTTGAAATAACTAGATATCTAGCGTGTCTGAATTTCAAATTCAGCAGAGTAATCATACAATGTGAGGCGATGTTGTGAGATAGGATTTTAGTTCCATAAGAGGAAAATTTAAATGACTCTTTAGCATCTGGGAACTTAAATGTTTTGAAGCTTTTGGAGGTTCTGTTAAAGATGCATCTCAGACCAGATACCTGATGTTAAATGACCAAAGCAAAGGATACACTGGAGATCATTTGTACTTCATATGATTTTCTTTCTTTCTTTCTTTCTTTCTTTGTTTTTTTTTTTTTTTTCAAGTTTGTACGCTGACCAAATGTTGAGCAGCAGATTCTTGGTTCATTACTTCAATTTCTCCAGCAACACATCACTAAAAAGGTCAAGGTTGTTTCTGTACGAGAACTGTAACATGACAAAAGTTCCTTTTTTTATTGTATTTCAGACACTAATGCCATTCGAATGTCATTTACTATTTCATTAGTTACCTTGCCCCATAGGTCAGTGTTTCATTAGTGACCTTTGACAGAACTCCTAGGCACTCTCCTCTCTTAATAGCAACTGAAAGGCCTTTATTTAGGTGTCATGGTCATGTTTAATTTAAAACTGTTTTTGCATGTGAGCCTTTATCATGGAATTGACAGGTATTAATAGATACAGTGGGGCTTTTCTAGTGCTGTCCCCACCTACAGAAACAATTGGCTGCCAATAGCCAAATTCCAATCGGTCCCCTACACCCTACACCCTCCCCCTCTCCAATAAACCTTACTCCATGTGGAGTCATGCTTGCAGCAGCAGGGTTTCTCAGCAAAGCGGTATGGTAGATTTGAGACATCCTAGCCTTTCTCCAACTCTAACATGAGTTTCTCACTTCAATGGAGAAAATGGAAACTGAAAAATCTACCTATTCTGTTTCCGTTTCAGTCAAGTGCTTATCTTATGATTATATTTCCTTAATATTCAACAGCTTTGTAATAACAGGTGGATTTGTTAATATCAAAGGCTTTTAATGTGGATGGATTATTATTATGGAGGTTATTGGCAAGTTGGTGTCCTGCATATATATCTTTGTGGTCTTCTAATGCAGAAACTTTGCAGCTCAGACAAAGATCCTATCCCTGGACCGCCTTAAGCCAGACTGCCTAAAAAGCAAAGAAAATGACTACCAGAATGAATAAGAGGAAGCAATATGCTGTGGAATCTCCATGCAATGACTATGAAATTTCAGTGTAACTTGTTTCATCAGTCACCTGTTTTGTAAGCAAAACTTCTGGCAAGATCTGTGATCTTTACAGTGTTTAGATACTATTTTGGTTGTAGTTTCACTATTACCTGCAACCATGTTCTGTTCAATTCTTTTTCAGATCTCTAACACTCTGGAAAAATATGTGACCCACCCTGTTCTAACCTGTTGATGAACACATCCTATGCATTCATAGGATCCTTTTGTGTCTTAGACTAAGCCATTTTTGCAGGTCTGGCTGTATTTGGTCATTTAAGGGACTTGTTTGTTAAAAAAAAAAAAGAAAAAAAAAAAGTCAGGGCTATGGCAATCAAAAGTTTTTTGGGGTTTTTTGTTTTGTTTTTTTTGTTTTGTTTTTTTTTTGGGGGTGGGGACATATTTTATTGAAAGTTCTGAGCAGGAACCAGCCCTCCAGCTCAGAGATTGAAAACCACCAGCGTCAGTGTGCACAGCTTCTATGTGAATGAGCTTTGCTGTCTAATTAAAGCAGCAGCAGCCTGTCTGTCTGCACAGAGACATGCTGCAGGATGAAGAGTCCTAATAAGGAGGAGATCGTAGCGGAGAACACACACAGTGGTAATCCCATTCCCTGGTTCCTTCTCTCACACCCCTCAGGCTTTGGCTGTGTGTGTGTGTCCTAATAGCTTTCTTATGCCATCCAGTTCACTCCGCGGTCAGTTGGTTTGTCAGTCAGTAAGTCAGTTGATAAACCTTTTACCTCATCACTCAGCAATCTAATTTCAACCAGACAGAAGTCTAACATAAAACTGTAACTTACCCACTGATGACTTTAGAGAAAAGTCCTCTGATTTATTCACAGCACTTTTCAGAAGTGTATCTATCTTCTATGACTAGAAAATGTAGGTGTTTAACAGAAGTGAAAGCAAACACATCACATGCTGAGAGGTTTTGAAGCAAACCTCAAACTACTCTGATTTTAGCAACATTTTGCAGTTTGTAAATGTGTTAAAGTGTTGTTTTAACTTCACTCATAACTGATAGCAAATGATCATCTGATCTCAGCTGAGTTTAACAAAGGTTTCATGTTGTGGTGCAGATGTTTGGGGGAGGATTCATGTGAAAGCATTTGGAAATCCCAGAATTAAGAAATTAGTCAGAAAATGAAGAATCCAGTCATTCGGTCAAGATGTTCAACATTCAAAGGTGAAACTCGGCCAACCAGTTTGCCAGTTGGCCTGTAGGTGGCACATTAATCCACTTATTTAGCCTGCTCCCTCCTCTTTGTGTGGCTGTTCACTGCTGCTGTAACAAAATGTTCTTTCTGCTGCTTGTGATCTCTATCTGTAAGAAACAAAAACCCCCGTCTTCTAAAACGTGGAGCAGCAGATCGCTTTTTCGGTGTAAGTTCAGTGCAGCTTTGCTGTTGTTGTCTGTGTGACATTAATACTTCACCCCCTTGTGAAAACACAGAGTACACTTTCACACTCAGCAGAAAGTAGTTTACATGTGGCAGACCACCTAGGAGGCTGCGATTACATCTAAAGACGCAGAGTATGCTCAGAAAAGCAGTGTGTGAATAACAGTGAATGAAGAAGAGCTGTTTCTTTACATGTTTGAATACATGCTGGGGTCTTTGAGGTTATAGTAAGAGACTTTTTTGTGGAGACTTATGCATATTTTCTAAGTCATGATCATCTCATTAAACACGTAATTTAAAAAATAGATACAGACACACTTTTAATGCATGTAATAAAGCTCATTTTAAATTCATTGACGTGTGTTGGGTTTAATTTAATATATAGAAAGGGGTTGGTATGGTTCCTTACAGTGTTCCTTGGACTTTGTTAAGAAGTCACGTGAACACGCTAACTCGCACTTTGATTGGCCGACGTGTCTGCACGTGTACCGGCAAAATCCTTGACGGTTACGTAAGTGGAGCAGCAAAAGGGACTCACTGGAGGGAGGGCTACAGTGTCCGAGTGGGATGACTGGAAGTTAATTTATTACAATGAAGGATCGTGTAAACGATCTGTTAAGAAATAATGGAGGAAACAGTAAAATATGCATATGTCGTGTTTGTTCATTCCGTTTTGTTTGAATTTATTCTGCAAAAATATACAAAAACTACATCATAGATAAATAAACATTTGCATTTTTTTGAAAAATAAAAAGGACTGTAAAATATACATTTTGGGGTTTGAAATGTTTAATTGTGCATAGGCTTAAAGTGGAGTAGGTGATATGATGACGGTTTAGATCCTTTAGGTAGTAGTAGTAGTAGTAGTAGGGGGAGGGGGGGGGATGGTGAAACACTCTTGCAAGAGTTGGATTTGGAGGACGTGGCTCTGAGAGCACTCAGTCCATCTGTCTGTCAGCCTGTCTCCCCTTCTCATATTACAATTAAAGGGACAAAGAGGGGGGAGGAAACGCGGTATAAGCCCCTTAACCCGTAAAAATGCGTGAGCGTATCCTCTACAGTAATGAGTGAGATGTATGTATTACTCATTTTTAATCTCTGAAATATATCATTAAAAAAAAATACAAATTTTAATTTTAACACCTTAAGTGTGGTTCACTTGAGTGTTTTATCATTTAGACTGCTCAAAAACCACTGTTTAAATGGTTTTTATAGTGGCTTAACTCTGTTCTAGCTTTCAAATGACGCCTTAAGGCGAGAATGAGAAAGGCAGGCAGGCAGTGAACAGTTAGACACCCGGCTTTTTCTCAGTCCACGTGTGTTTGTTCCCAACTTTACCCGCCGCCGTATTCCTGGAAATCAAGCAAGCATATGTATCACTCCGCGCATAGTCCCGGCTTCAGTGCGCAATTAAACCAAATTGCCGTCACCCCAGTTTTTTCCGCGTGGACTTAATCAAAAGAGAAACCGACGGCGGTTATATCAGCGTTGGATCTGATTGCCGTTAAGGACACTTTGTTGGCTATTACGTTTTGGCGCGAGTTTAGCGGCGGCGGAAGGATCGCGGCGCACGCCCTATATTAAACTCAGTGACCGCTGCAGCCACACCTACTGTGGCTGATACGAGCGGCGGAGGAGAGAAGAAAAAGCAGGATACACCCGAAATGCTCCCCTGCTCCAACTTCAATTTTACACGCAGAAAGTTTCACTTGGGCAGAATTTTCTAGTCGTTTTCGTCTCGCTGTGGACTTTGCTGGATAAATAGGGCATTTTATACTTTTTGTCTTTATTTTGAGTGCACTCTCCTGTAAGGACAGTTGAAGGTAAGACAGCTGTTTTATCAGAAACCTCATTGCAATGAGTTCACATGCATGTGAGAATGTGACTTTAGTGCATTTCTTTGTATTTTTGCTTTTTTGTGTAGCTTAGCGGTGCTTCAAAGAGGAAAAAAATGACTGCCAGTTTCACGTGGGGTCCCGGCGCTGTTTAACGCATGCAGGGTTTAAATGACCGTCGACGCCGGTTAACCTTTAAATCCTTATACGGAGTTTGAGGTTTTACGAACGGTTGACTTTTACTTTTTCTTACGGAGATTCATTCTTAGACGCTGTGTAGTTATTTATATTCTATTTTTTTAGTGTGTCACCTTAGTAAATTTGGTTAAATGAATCATTGCACAATAGAGTCTGCAGATGCATGAAGCCAGGACGACCTAACAGCAGATGCGTTCAAAAACTTACGGAAATTCGTGCTCTGCTGTTTTCACATTCCAGCTGTGCTTGGTCTCAAGTAATTTTGGTCGAAGTCCTTCTTTCACGTGCAAGAAATATTTTGGATACCTTAAGTCAGAGGAAAATGTAAAATGTATGTAATTTTTACTGGGTAATCGGTGTCTGCGTTCTGCATTTAAGTTGTAGCTCAGGTTTTCCCAGGGCGTGATGGTAAGGAAAGACAGCCTTTAGCTCCCGGACACACACTGCTGCTTTTGTTCTCCCACAGTGCCTGCTATACATGCACATACCATACGACCCCACAGGAGTATTATAGGAGTTTCCCCTCCCCCAAATAGGACCATAGGTCAGGCTGTTCCAGCTGAAACGACCTTGGTTAAATGAAAAATGCTCCCCCCCCCCCCCCCCCCCCTTTTTCAGTGAAATTTTTTTTACGTTTTTGTTTATATGGGAGTGCCTTCTAATTGAGTAGAAAATCAGCATGCAGTGTCCCCATACATGTTTTTGTGTGTGTGCTTAATAGTGTATTTCTGGACAGAGTCGTGAAACCGTCCTTTGTGTTGTGCTTGAAAGCTGAAATGTTTTTTGTATTTGTGATTAACAGCAGCAAGAGGTTTAAGTATCGCGTAGCAAATGCAACCCACCCATTCCTTTAGACTTAAAGTATTGTTTTCTATGTCAGCAGGCAGCCTGGCTTAATTTGCGGGTGTTTTTATTATTCTGAGTAGGAACAATGTAAATGGTGGAAAGAGGTGTAAAGTTTCTGTCTGTCCCAGCTGTTCCTGTGATGTCATGGGGAGGGGGTATTTTTGAGGGGGAGGAGGAGGGGGGGTCTTAAGGGCCTCCCCAGGAGCAGAGGGGCGGGGTTATAGTGATGTAAACACAGATAAAAAGGTAGCGCCTGCAGGTTGGGGACTCAGTCTAGAGGAACAGGTTTAAACTTTCACTACAACAGGTGTTGCTGCTGCTGGGATTAACCCCATAAACGCTGACTCTGCGCTGCTGTAAAGACACTACTGGATCAGCTTCTCTGGATTTTAACTTTATAAACTCCACTACCTCTTAGATTTTTAATTTATACCTTTTTTTTTTTTGTTGTTGTCGTTCTCCCAGATTTCAAACATGTTGGAAAGTTTCACTCAGTCGCAGGACTGGCTTTGTTCAGAGCCGCTGCTCTTTGATGACGAGTTCTGCCAAAGCCTGATGAAAGACCTCCAGGCATTACCGACACCTCCACAGTCGCCCCCCATGAAGTCTGGGCTGGGTGGCGATAAGCCTCTGTCCAAGGAGGACCAGCTCAGCTACGTGTCGGATATTCTACTGGAGGACCATGACATGCAGCTCAACTGGCACTGTGACTTCTTCCACTCTGATGATGCTGAGAAAGAAGGCGAGCTTAACCAGCCCTGCTCTGAGGAAGCTGAGGACTGCCTCTGGCAGTGCCTGGCAGCCGAGGAGAAGCTCGTCTCCTCAATACTCGGCTGCAGCCCCGTACTATCTGACATTGATACCCGCATCTTTGAGGAGATCGCCGGCTCCACACTTGACTGCCAGAGCCTTATGGAAGCTCCGGAGCCCAGTGAAGCTACATCAGACTACGGATCAGTTGGTGGCGAGCTGTCCACATATTCATCTAGTGACTCTGGTAAGTTGAATGTTTTTCATTAACTTGTAGTGCTGATGATCAGCTCCAACTTTAATCTCAGTCCTGCTTTGTTGTTGCAATGCTTATCAGTATAAACACCCACACCCAGAACAGTCTCACTGGCATTTCATTGACAATTCTGTTAATGTTTACTGGCACTAAGCCCAAACTGTTCTATGTTCAGCTTATCAGGACAGCAGCACCCACCTTTAATCTGCAGAAGCCTTAATGACTGAAGTGTGTTATTAAGGTGTGGGTGAGGTTTAAGATGTTGAGTGACATTAAGTAGATTAGGGGTTTTAAGAGAAATATGTGTGTGACTCATTTTTAGTGGTGAGAGTTGTGGCTCAATCTACTACACTTAGTGAGTCATTTTACTGCCTTAAGCCCTGCAGCATCTCTGGCTCTAAACTAGAACGGAGATGGCGGATTGGCATTTATATTAGTTTTTCGGTGGTTACTCATCTCTTAGATATGACAGCTTGTTGTGATTTGGTAATTCCGCTGAAATCTTAAATCTTTGTGGATGTTGTAAACTTCTAACTAGTTCAATAAAGGCAGATTTTCACAACTGACTGGTGTCCTTGGGTGGGCTTTGCAGTGTATACCGCGTGTGCCCGTTTAAAAGTTGTGCCACAACCCACCAAGATTATGACAGTGGTAATGGGGGACCAAAGAAAACTAGTCTAATCATTTTTTTTCTTTTTCTTTTTTTTCTTACAGAGGAGGAAATTGATGTGGTGACTGTGGTCCGCTGTTCCTCAAGTTCCTCCCCTGAGCCTTCATTGGCTGAACGTCAGCAGAAGCAAGAAGAGGAACAACGCGCTCGCCAGCGATACCGCTTTGAAATCCAGCTACAGCACAACTACGCTGCTCCCTGCCCTGCATCACCGCCGCCGTCGAACAAGCGCGCACGAGGGAGCGATGGCCCATCACGCTTCCACTGCCTTTCACGCAGCTCTTCTTCTTCAACCTCATCGCGTCACTCATCCCGAAACTCAACAGAGACAGAGGATGAGGAGGAGCGGAGAAAGACTCACAATGTCATGGAGAGGCAACGCCGCAACGAGCTAAAGAACTGTTTCATGCGCTTGCGCGACAACGTGCCTGAGCTGTCGCACAATGACAAGGCATCTAAGGTGGTGATCTTGAAGAAAGCCAGAGACTGTATTTATAGTTTAGAGGATGAGTCCCACAGACTGCAAACCAGGAAAGATAAACTTAAAGCCAAACAGGAACAGCTGAAAGCCAGACTAGAGCAGCTCCGTAGGTAACGGACCAGGATTGGACATTTGTAGGTTTTCAGAGACTTCTTGGGTCAGGGAGGGCGGGGCAAGGGAAGAGACTGTAGATAGATGGGGGTAAGAAATGGCTTTTCCTGCTGGAAAGCGCACATACAGTTGTTTCTGTCATGTGGACTGTATATTCACATGCACACGGTTTCCCTGGACATAACGTAACACACATTGCCTCATAATTAATCATTGTTATGCCTTGACTGCTGACTGTTGTAGAGTAGTGCTTTTTTTTCTTTTTCTTTTTCTTTTTTTTCCTCTTTCTCTTTTGGTCTCCCTGCCAGCTTAGTACACACCAAGACAAAGACAACATCCTGTCATTTCTTTTGCGTCATGTGTGGGAGTGTGTCAAATGTCAATGACTTAAAGCAAAGTCTTAATTGGCCCAATTAACTGGAAGCCACTGCAGCACAGTGTTGTAGTTTAATGAAACTTGAATATTATTTTCAGGATCTTTTATAGCCATATTGCCTATGATCCCTCCATTCTCACAGGTGTTTGGTGGCTTTAGAGTTAATTGTGCTTTGTTAACTTTGATTTAATGTCATTACAAAGGTGTGCCTTCAGCCTTGTATGGCTTTTAATTTTGAGCTAAACACAACTCTTACCAGAGTTAACAGTTGTGTTACCTCAGTTCAGCTAGTTCACTCAACACTAGTTCACTCACTGAGTAAATGCCATTCAGGGTTTTTTTTGGTTTTGTTTTGTTTAAGACTGAACTGCAAAATTGGCAGATCAGCCAAAGTTTGGGCAAAATCTGTAACATTTAATTTTTGCATGGGTTTTTTTTTTTTTTTCCTAAACAAAAACAAAAAATGGACAGACTCAAAGTTTTAAAGGTCGGAGGAGGCTGCAACAGCTGGAATCGTAGTCACTTGATTCAGTCATTTTGCTTTGTGGCAGTTCAGGAGAGTAAGTGTCATTGTGATTGGTCAGTTGGTAGCCCTTGTACTTGGATCAAATTGTAAAAAAATGAACAGTGTTTAAAAGAAACAAAAATCGCACTACTTGTGATTTGAAATAAATGTTTTGTGTAAAGACTTATAAATCAACGAGGGCCACTCACTAATAAACATTCCCTGTTTTGAAAGATTGGATTCTCTGGCTGTAAGTTCTATAAACTCAGTGGACACACTGGCTGTGGAGCGCTGTAACACAACAAAGTAGTTTCTAAGAAATGAACATGTCCAGCAGAACCCTGGACTGTCAATCGATTAACTTGCTGATGTTGCTATTAAGGTTAAGCCATCTGCACATTTCATTATTAATTTTGAAGGGAGTTCTTCCTAAATCAAGGAGTATTTGACATGTTGATAGCCAGAAGCAGTTTTGCCTTGAGATGCATGCTGTTCAGGACACTGTTGTCTCCTTTGTTTTCTTCCAAACCAGTTCTTTCAGGGAAGCTTAATTGTATTTCTGCAAATATTTAACTGTTCATTTCATAGAAATTTAGTCGCATAACTGCCTTGTAAACATGCAGTGAGCAGGGATGACCAAATTTTCTTTAGGAAACCTACCTCCACCTGGCTGCAATCGGGCCTGTATTGTTTTTGTTTGCCTTTTGTTTGTTCTGTTGTAAATTGTACAGTTTTTGTTAAAGTGTATATTTCATATTGTAATATAACTTATTTTAGTCTTATTCATTTTTTGTTGTGAATGCACTTTTTTTTTTTTTTAAATAAAATTAAAAGTGTAAATTAGAGATGAAGTTGGTGTGGTAATTAAGTGTTCTCAGAGCACTTACAAGAAGGGAGAATTGGGGGGGGGACTGATATGCTATTAATGTCTCTTGCAAAAAACTACGTGAGCGATATACCTGAAACTTTTTATCCCCTAAGAGAACATCATATCCACTCATACCCATTAGTATCAGCTCATCTTTTATTGAAAATGATGGTCTAGTTTACAAGAGTGTCCCTGCCAAGTAATAAAGTACTAAAGTCTGTGGTAGTTGCATAGTAATACACATATACAGCAAAAATGCACAAGTATAGGTGATAAAGAATTAAATATTTTTCAGCTGGTTCCAGGAGAAGGGAAGAGTAAATCTGAACTCGTTGTTGGAGCCATTTGACAAACAAATCTGGAAGTCTTCTGCATAAACATGGAAACTCAAATGATGCTTCTAGGACAGGGGTGTCAAACTCGTTTTAGATGGCGAGCCACATATAGACCACTTTGATCTTAAACAGGCTGGATCAGCAAAACTCTCATTTCTGTCGCTCTCAAGAAGCCTTTCTTTATGTCATGGTGGTTGTTCTTTAATTGTTGTCATAAAACTTTCTATATTAGAAAGTGAAAAACAAACTTGTTTTTCACAAAGTTACCAAGGTGTTATTAGAGATGTAACTAAGCGTTTTGCAATTTGGTAAAGTTGAAATTTTCTTTGGTATTGAATAGCAGAAATTAGGCTTTCAGATGTCGTTGTACACAACAGTAAACTGGTGTGTAATAAACAAGTAAATAATGCACAAAATAGAGATTTTTGATGGAAAACTAGTCTTTCGAAGCACACAGAGAGGGAGCTGTGAAGGAAGTGCAATTTTATCATGGTGGAAGCAAGACAGCCAAAGTAAGTGGAAATTCATTTAAATCTTTTTCAAAAGTGAAGTGTAGCGTTGTGATCTTCTTTTGCCGTTAGTTCAATGAACTTTGGATGGAGAGTGACGAAATCTGGAGTTTTGGAATCTGTGAGATGTCGGTTTTCCGCCTCCGATGGGCATTTCCTGTTCATGGGATCCAGGCTTTGTGTTTACATCTTTTTGCTGGATCTCTTAAAGTGCTCTTTAGTTGTTTGCTGTTTTAGCTTTTTAGTGGTTGTTGAAATAATTTTGTGCGCTAATAGCTGAGATTCTGACATTTCTGTGGATACCACACATGTCTATGTTTAAATAACAGATTAAGTTAAACTAGATGTTGTCCCTCTCCCTTTCAAACAATCGAAATGCGTTGTGGGAAATGTAGTTTGGGGTCACTGTGTGCTTTTAAGCAGCAAACAGTAAACTTATTTTAAGACAATCATTGAGAAGCTCTCACGGGCCACATAAAATGACGTGGTGGGCCAAATTTGGCCTGCAAGCCTTGAGTTTCACACATGTGTACTAGACGATTATTGTATTGTATTAGCAGGTGAACCTTGTTAGCATTAACTTAACAATCCGCTCTCTTTTGTAAAAATACTCTCTTGAGGCCAAAAAACCCAAAACATTTTTCAACAACTTTAATGCTTGAAAACACAATCCGATGTCATAGATTTTACATCCATCATTTATTTACAGTCTACGGTTTTAGCATAAACTGTTGTCATAAAAAATGTTTCAGACAATCTACAACCCTAGACAAATAAGGAGGAACATGTGATCCACTGTTTTTCTGACACTGGTTTTAAGGTTTTACTAACCCTCCTGTATAACCCCACACTTATTTTTCCTACTTCTTTCTCTTCCCTATCTTCTATACTCTCCATTCCCAACCATTAAGGTGAACTAGGCTTAAACTGGCAAGACAAAGAGATGTGTGATCTGTGCAAAGGTTTTAGGCAGGTGTGAAAAAATGCTGTAAACAGAATGTTTTCAGAAATATAAACGATTGTTTATTGGCCCCAAATGTATTCTGCAGCAGGACCCCAAACATATAACCCATCTTCAAAATAAAAAAGAACAAGAAGTACTGGAAGTGATGGTATGGCCCCTACAGGGCCCTGATCTCAACATCATCGAGTGAGAATTGATGCTCTTTTGAATTCAAAGGATGGTCACATCAAATATTGATTTAATTTAGATTTCTCTTTTGTTCATTCACTGCATTTTGTTGATTGACAAAAATAAAAGATTAACACTTTTATTTTTGAAAGCATTCTTTGTTTACAGCATTTTTTCTCACAAGTCTAAAACTTTTGCACGGTAGTACTGGGCTAATCAGCCAGAACGAGTGAAACTCCTCTTAAATGTAGAGGGATTATTTTAAAGTAACAGTTTGTCCAATTTTTAATACTGGCAAAATATCAACAAGAACGTGAGGATTAAACCTGGCCCTATGATGACCTGAGTGAAAGGTTATTCCCACTGCTTCTGGTTCTTCTGTTTAAAAATGCTCACCCTCACACACCTGTTACTCTCCCATATCAACAGTATCTCCAGACCGCTCCCAGGTGTAGAGATATGCAAACATTTTCCCAGGGCAAAGTGTCCTCAGCAGCAATTGTATGTTGTGCAATCTGAGCTCAGTCCATGTGTTGCAGTCTGCATGTGCAATCCATGGACATGTGCCCAGTAGGTGTACATGTATGTGTTAAACTTCCTTGAGTAATCTCATCCCTTCTATAGTCACTTTTGGAAAAAAAACAAACAAAAACGGTACACTTAATTTAAATATCACGTTATATTGAGTAAGAGAGTAATGTAAGGATAGCTGTAATGTGTGTGAACATATGTTCTTTATGATCACTAAAAAAAACCCCATGATTAAAAAATGCTCACCCTCACACACCTGTCACTCTCCCATGATTTAAAAATTCAATTTTTAAGCAAAGACGGGGGTTGAAGGTAAGGGTAGTTGGTATTATGAAAAAAGTCTACAGAAAATAAATGTAAGTCAGTGTAATATGACATTAAATCATCGACATGCAGCTTAGTTTACAGCTATGTAGGTCAAGGTGAGCAAGTGGTTTTGTGACTGTCAGGTGGATCAGATAGTGACTACAAGATTGGTCAAGATACCATAAAAGCCTTTTTATCTACAATGGCAGATTAGGCCTGTCGTTTTAAGAAAGAGAAGCCTGATAAGTCACTATAACAAACACTAATGTACACAAGTAATTATTTCAGTTTTCCTGTTCACAGTATTCAGTTAAAGGGACATAAAAGTGAGAAGGTGGAGCTTTGTGTTTATATTTATATTTATAATTATAAGATTAGGGTTAAGATTATCTTTAATCTTATTGCTGATTACCACAGTGTATTTCTCTGAATGAATCATGCAGGTTTATAGTGCAGTCTGAAGTAATAGCTCTTTCAGCTGCTTACCTGAGAATTCACTGGTCAACCAACAACTGACCAACAGACCAACCTTCAGTTCTTCACACAAATATACACACCGCACACGGTCAGCTTATGCTTCTGATACTTTTTTCCCACAGTATCTTTGGTTAACATTTGTCACTGAGCAGCTTATCCTGCCTTCCTTGCCGACCTTGGAAGTCGGCGTCGGAACTGTGAGTGACATCACACTATTTTTTTTGCACTTAAAAACACCCCTACAGCACATTCATGGGTAGAGTCTGGTCAAAACTCTGTGTATGGCATATTTAGCGAGTCACAAATACATAGTAGTGGTAGTACTAGTAGTACAGACTAAGTTTTACAATCTTACTTATGTGTAATGTGTACTAACACCCCCTTGGATTGTTGACACAGGTTGGTGATGCTGCTCTGAGTTTCCGAGTTGAAACTTACACTTCAGGGGCATTCCAACTGGGAAGTTGGAAATTCTGATTTGCTCAGATTCTTGGAGGTTGATCACTTTCAACTGAGATGCCCTGCAGTCAACACACGGTACACTACGCTTGAGAAAACCCTCAACAAAAACTACTGATAGCATGAAGGATGCAGGATCTCCGTGTTTTGATTGGACCAGTGAAGACCTTTAGACTGAGACGTCAGGGTAAGATGTTCTGCTGTGTAATGTCTACAAAAGTCCAGATCTGCAGTGCACATGTGACTTATGAAAGAGGACACAAAAAATTCCAAAGGCTGAGTATTTGACATAGTAAGGTTTTGGGTGGAGTGTTTAAATTCATACTGCAACAGGCCAGGCCCAGTCTGTGTGTGTGTGTGTGTGGGGGGGGGGGGGGGGCGTTGCACAGTAGCTGGCTGTATTTACTTCTTGTGTGGTTCTGTGACCTAAATATTCTGACTCAGTTATTCTGATCCACCACATCGTAACAAAGAGAGAGAGAAAGTAAAGATGAGACATGGAAAAAGAATACTAGGGAGGAAACAAATGAAAAGAGTTTATAAAGAGAAGGAGAGACAGTTAGAGAGAGAGAGAGAGGGCAAAAATAAAGGTTTAGAGACTAAAAGCAGTCCCCATTTTATTTTCCAATGTGCAGGAAATAATGACAGACTGCAAAGAAATGTTAGAACATAATTCAATCCAAACCACATTCTGACTACAAACCATGAACCACAGTACAACACACTCATCATAAGTGTATCATTCTGACTCTATCGTGAAATCTGGTCCCCATATGATTTATTTTTGCAATCTGAAATACAAGGAGTGGTCCAGTGTGAGGGTTGGGGAAGCATCTCCCTCACTAAGGTGAAGCACACACTCGCAATGTCTTATAGGAAGTTTTGGTTTTGTTATGCTTTTATTTTGAAGTTCACTAACCACTCTTTTGAGGTCAACTTCCTGAGGGCCTAATTCAGGGAGTGCGACGTTCACCTGAAAGGAATTCCCTAATTACGCAGTGTTAGTGGGGTAAACCATTAGATGAGAGCTGAGGGTGGGAGGAGCCTGAGTCTTCAGTTTGGTTTGATTTAGCTAGTTTGTATATTATTTAGCTGGGGTTTGTTTTGTGGTCAGATGGGGGTGTTAAAATAAGTGGAGTATTTTACTGTATATGTTTATTTGTAGCTGGAGTGTGTAGGGAAATCTCTTCAATTTTATTGGTGGTATGATCCGTCCCTATTTAAGGAGGGTTTTTTTTTTGTTTTTGTTTTTTTTGGAGGGCTGGGATGTTCATGTTTGGATGTGCCACCGGTGAGAGTGTTGAACCTTCGTATCTGTAAGCGAAATACAACCAGAGCTCTGGAAAACAAGCGAAGTCTGTTGTGGTTGTCTTTTTCTGTCATCTGGTCCCCTTCACACTAATTCCTGACCGGTACTTCGTTGTGCACATGAGCTTAGTTAAATAACTAAGCAAAGTTAGTTGTGTAATAGGGAAGAATGTGCCCTGAAATTGCTGTTTGCCATAAGCAACAGGACAGCTAATGGTACTGATGATAAAGGGGAGGGTTGGCAATGGCTGGTGAAGATTTTAGGAATAGTGAACTATTAACATTTCCTAAATTTCACTTGATCCAGTTGTTACAACTCAAATACCCCAGCTAGTGATAAACGACATGCTCTTTTAGTGCTCCATAGTTTTATTCTTGGACTCTTCAAGAGCAACGCGTATCTGAGACGGGCATATATGGATTGGCCCTCTTACTGATAGCATGCAGACCTAGGAGTAGAAAAAAAAACTTGAAAGCTTGAAATTGAGTGTTTACAGGAGTCAGAAGCCTTTGACTCACAGCATAATAGGTTACCTTTAAGGATATACACCAGACATACTGAACATTAGCCTCATTTCAGAGCACTCAAATTTTCCTGCCATATCAAAAGGTAAACAAGAAAGTTGTTATTATGTAAAAAGCTGATTTTCATCTGTCAATAGTGCCATGAATATTCTGCATAACTGATGTTTAAATTCTTTCTCCGAGTCTTCACATTCACTGTAAATAAATATGGCTTAGTGAACAAAACTCTGATTAAAAGTCTCCATGTGATACAACGATGATCTTTCTTTTGGACATAGATTATAAGGCAGCTGTTCTCAGTCATCATCTTCATCATCATGTGTTCACCCCCTAGATGTTAAATCCACATTTAGCTTGGATGTGACTCAACAGCCGGTAATCGGTGGTCTTTCTAACTCAGTCTTGGCTGACACAGCTGCCCTACATTCCCCTCATCTGTAACCCATTACCCAGAACCCTTTGCTCTTTTGCCTGGACAGAAGCCTTCCCCAGGGCTGCTAACAACTATGATGATGCGTTTCCTGTCTACATGTCACTGGCTCTGAGAGTCATGTTAAAATAATAGGGCTATTATATCAGAGATGTCACGAGCATAAGATCCCGAGGCAGGCTGGCTGGCACACTGGGTGTGTGCAGGACAGCCAGTGGGGCTGCCAGGAAAGTGTGAATGCTTGTCTGTTTGCTTATCTGTGGGGGTGTGTGTATGTGAGTGTGTGTTTAGTTTCTATCTTTTTTTTTTCTATGCGTGTAGTATAAATCTTGTTAAATGAGTTTCAAGCTGAGAAAATTAATGTAATTTACAGTTAGCCTGTTCTAATGTAAATAACTTCACACTGAAATTGCAGACTAGGAGCCAAATGTGCAAAATGTGCATACTTATTAAAGATAATCTTCAGATATTTTGTGCAAGACTGCTGCATGGAAAGTGTTGTGAAAGCTTGCTAAAGCTTGCTAAAGGCACATGCCTTTAGTAAAATTTAACTACACACGAACATACTTTGTTCATGTGTTGTTAATAACTGACAAGACTAAGAGTGCATTGATGACACCCAGCATTGTGCAGTGGCTGATGGATCACTTTAAAACTGCCAAGGGAGATTTTTAGTTATTTCCTTTGCGTTATCCCCTACAGGCACCAGCGTATTTACACTGATGCCAGAAAACTGAAACTGGTGCTTGAAGAAAGCCATTTCCCCCTTTTTTTTTTTTTTTACTATAAATAAAACCACATTTGTGAGCATATGTTTTGAACATTTTGTTTGAAATTATTAGATTTATAGTCCAATATCCTCCATGTCAAATACAGTTGAAACTTGTTTGAGAAGCTGATTAGGGGCTCTCAGCTTTGACACACAGTTTTCAGTGAATGGGGGTGGGATGCTACATATAGTAGTGTCTTATGGCTTTCAAGTGCAAATATGGTGGAGACGAGCAGGCTGTAGGCTTTTACCTGATCATTTAGAAGCTTGTTTGCTTGCTGATTGTTCTCATCAACACATCATTAGCATGCAAAAGGAGCAGATCACTGTCTGTCTCAAACATTGTTATTCTCTTGGCTCTTTTCTGGTCTTGTTGGGGCGCAGGTGTAGGAGACTGAGTCTGTGACTAAAACTCCACCCTGGCTCGTGTTTCCAAGCAGGAAGAGAATGCCAGATAAATTTAATGAACCTTTGCATAAATTCAATAAGAAAGATCTCTGGTCCTAGGTCTGCCTGGAATCCTAGGAATCTGGGCTTTTCCTCCTGCACTCTTCTCTTTATTCCTTCTGTTTGTCCCAAATTTTCCTTATTCCTAATTTCACAGTCTCATCTTTAGTCCAGTGATACTTCACATCATTTTCAGGCCAGTCCACCTATAAAATATATATATTTTTTAAAACATATCTTTATTCTGCCTTTTAAATGATCTTTTCCACAAACACTTAATCTTGGATTTTCAGCAAGTCTCCTCAGAAGTTTACATCATCCATTGACTAACTCTGCTTGACCATCATTGCTATTGTCTTATTTCCTATTTTCAATCAAGACTTATGACTTTATGTCACTTCATCAAAACATCAGAACTCTTCTAAATCTGTGTTTTTTTGCTCACGAATAGTTTTGCACAAATTTGAGAATTCATTTTTTCTCCTTGAACTGCAGTTATTCTTATTTCTTACTGGTGTTTTCATCAGCTGTTAGTGTGTTGGATATCTTACTTCCCTCTTCATTGGTAAATGCCCGTTTGATGATATGATACAGTTTGATGTTGTGAAAGTTTTGGAGAAATATATCAACATATGTATAAATAGGAAAACTCAAATAACTGCTATAGAAGGACCCTAAGCTATAGTGCATACATGTTCACAAGGGTCCAGTCAGAAATAAATCAAAGCTGCCTGTGATGAAGAGTCATAAGAGTAACGGTAGCTGAGCTGGAGGTTCAGGTGTACTATGTGAGCTTAGTCTTGAAGTTCTCTTGCCGCCTAACGGTCTTGCATGCAGATCATTTTTCAGTGCAGTCTGAAATGCTTTAACTAAATCAACAAATTGTTTTCCAAACATAAATATGTGATTTAGTAGCCTATACACACCCAAACAGTGAGTGAAAATGAAGTGAAACTAAGTACAAAAACAAAGCTCCCAAAGGGGGACAGTCACCACCGCCCTTCCTGCCTCCTCGTGCTGTTTCAAACAGATTGTTATTTTAAATGTGGCAAATGTAGCCTCGAACTGCTAGATGTAAGCAGAGAAAAGACTCAATTTACATAGGTCACTTTTTTTTTTTAAAGATACTGCACTTTATCAATTTCATACTTCAGTCAAATTTGCCTAATGTTGACTCAACTGACATCATTACTCAAAGATAGAACGTTATCATTGCTCTATTTAACCATTTCTACTTCTATATAGAGTATTGTCAACAGTGTTTGATGTGTAAAACCGACAAGTTCTCCTTTTAAAGAATTTAACGAAAGAAGTTGAATTCAGTTTTTAAATGAACCAATGAATGCTGATTTGATACATGATGCTCTTTTTTACGTCATAGAAGACTGAAAGACCTGAAAGACTTTGCAGTGAGCCTTTAGTTTAAAAAAAAAATTGTGATACATCACACATCCTTCCTCCATCAACCCGACGATCAAAAAAACCATAAGAACTCCGTTGTTTGAGGTCAGGAGAGTGCTGATTGCACACTTTGATCAAGCTGATAGCATTATTTCTTCACAGAACCAGGGGTTAGTCAGTGCATGCAAATTAAAGAGATTAGGGGAGGTCCCACTCATTTGTCATGTAGAGTGGAAAAACAAATGCAGTGTCTTGAGAGTAATGAAAATTCCCCGTGACATCTGACTTGTCTTTGTGGTTTTAGCTAAATGTGTCGGTGAGTAAGTGAAAGAAAAAACGACTCGGTTTTAAGGTTAGATGTAGATTCAGGTTTAGAATAGTGAAAGACCTGGTGCAAGATTTGGTTGTATGTGGGTTTTCTTGACATTATTATTTGGAACTCAATAAGGTCAGTTTCAGACCAAAAAGATGGGTGACTACAGTAAGTAAAGGTGAAATGAAAGATGAAAGGAAATGTCTGACAGAAATAGTTTTGGCATTGTCTGGCATTTAAAGGATCTTAAAACACTACTAATTATAAATTTAAGTAGTACAGTCTGCAAGTCTGTATAATGTATAGGACCAAATATATATCAACTAACAGAGAAATACTAAAATACAAGCCTCTCTTTTAAATTGTTTTCACCTTATATGCATCAAAGATCAAAGATCTGGACATTAAAGCCTTATTCTTAACTCATCTGTGTGTATCTTTGCCAATGTCTGTTTGGATCCGTCATCAAGCATGACAATTTTTATGACAGAATCTCCACCCACGCTCATTCCTACAGTAGAACCATTAATACCACAACATTTATCTGTGAAGTGCTCTCCTGGCTGATTTTAAGCCGTCTATTGGCTTTGTCCTAATACAACTCCAACAGTGGCTTTCTGTGTCTGTCTCACCTGGTCACTTTCATATTCCCATGATTGGGGTGATCGTGGCTCAAGAGTTGGGAGCTCGCCTTGTAATCAGAAGATTGCCGGTTCGAGCCCCGGCTTGGACAGTCTCGGTCGTTGTGTCCTTGGGCAAGACACTTCACCCGTTGCCTACTGGTGGTGGTCAGAGAGCCCGGTGGCGCCAGTGTCCGGCAGCCTTCACCAGTGTGTGTGAATGTGTGCGTGACTGGGTGGATGACTGGATGTGTAAAGCGCTTTGGGGTCCTTAGGGACTAGTAAAGCGCTATACAAATACAGGCCATTTACAAAATACAGGCCGTGACCAAGACTGGTTCAACTCTCTGTTGCTCTCCTAATGCAAACGGGTCACTTCCAAATGGCTATCCCTTTGCTGCAAGCTGACATGCAGCAAAGGGATAATCCACTGATCTGAGGTATGTCAATTACTTTTATTTCCATTATGTTTTTTTTTAATTATATTTAAATCTCAATTATGTGATATATTTGTTAAAGTATAATAGATGCATTGTGTTAAAGTAAAAATATGTTTTAAACAAATGAAAATTACAATTGCTGACCAATATAATCATGACTTTTGCTACAGCTCAGTGGAATTTTCAGACTGTTCACTGAAAGCATCTAATACTGGGTGTGAAATCCAAACCAATGGGGGCAATGGGGGTTCAACTGCTTTGTCACACCAAACAGAATATAAGGGCTCAATAAATATGTAAATATGTATATATACCACACCCATTATGCAAAGATGCTTTAAAGTCCAGGTATTTCAGCCATCACAATTGATAAAATCTATATGTATCAGAGAGTTGTTTTCATTTAAATTAAACGACCAGCACACATAACCCTGATGGGGCAGGGGTTAGGTAGAGCCTGAACTTTTGAATGGCCTATGGAATGTTGCAGGGTGGGGGAGGGTTTTGGAGCAGCCTCTGAATGGGGTGTAACAGTGATCCTGTGTTGGCTCTCTTCTGGTGGGACAAATGATATGTTGATAGTATTTTGGGAAGACCTTGTTCATGGCTCAGTGAAAAATTCTCAAAACACTGAACATGACCTCTGGGTGTGAGTTCTCTGGTGCATTTACAGTCCTTTGCATCTCAATTTAGGACTTAACATTTTTAACCTTGTTGGGGGATGTAAGCAGCCGCGGGGGAGGACTGTGTTGAACCCTTTTCTAACTTTAATAGTCAGGAACTAACTTGCTTTAAGACTGCTTGGAGTCCAAAGATTAGGAGGCTCTGGGAGATCTTGAGGACAGCAACTTATTTGTTGACCCTACATGCTCATTTATCAACTTCTACAAGCACATTTGCCTTCCAAGACAAACACTAAGGTACAATCACCATAATCCCTGGTTTATCGGTCAGCTCAGGGCTCTCAGATGCCAGAAAGAACAGGTGGTATAATAAAGTCAATATGGATACATACTGGCTAGACTGGAACTCAAGAATGGCATCAAATGTGAGAACCGAGCCAAGGTAAGTTTGTTTCAATCAGCAACAAACCTGCATCTGTCAAGAACACACTGGAGGCAATAACACATTATAATAAGAAAAGCTCTGCAATTACCCTAACCCCTGGACAAGCTGATGAACTAAAAAGACTTAGCACAATAGGCTAGAGAGGTCCTCTGTCATGCACACTAATGGCCCACCCCCATCTTTTCAAGACAAGTCTCCTCCTTACCAAATTACATTGACATCTTCTACATCTCGCTTTCTTACCTTTACAGAGAAAGATGACCAAAGGCTCTTCACACATCTGAATTTAAGCAAAGAGAAAGAACAAACAAAATACTCAGCATTTATCCGACAGATCCAACCGTTTTTTGGATTATCCAGTCAACCTCAGCCTCCATTAAAAACTGCAGCACTTGCAGCGTTCCTAATTTTTGTAGCATGGCTAAGCGCACAGTTGACACAAATGCAAAGCGGACACGTTGGAGGCCACATCCATCTCTACAGGCATCTCTACAATCCAGCAATGCGGGAGCATAGGATTCCCAGAAGACAGAGTTGAGGGAGACTGCAGCAACAGTTAGAGAAGCTCATATTTTCAGCAGAAACCTTAGGAAAAACGTGTGTATGCATGTGTATGTGTGTTTGAAAGACTTTATGTACCTCTCTTATAACTATACCAGCAGAGCCACCTAACATGTCTGCAGCAAGTTAAGCTTGACTTATCTCCATGTATGAAAGATTATGGTACTTTATTGATGTCCTAGCATGCCTGACCAATATTCTGGTGAACGTCTGCACCAGACTACTCCACAGTAATCTGGGAGTACACTAAAGAGTTCCAAACAGGAAGCCACAGGGGAAGGTCAGTAGCTGGGCACCTACTTGTCTGCACTTCCATTCTCCCCACTGCTTATCAACAATGCAAAGGTGGCAGAGTCTGAAGTTTCTGGAAACCACTATCATCAGCAGCCTAAAATGGGATATCCAGTGTCATCAGCCAAGCTCGCCAGAGTGAAATCTTCCTCCAAACCCTCCTAAACATGAACATCTCCTTGAAAGTTTGTGCCTAGTCCTTCAGAACCTCTATTGGGTATGTCATCAGCTACTCCATCATTGTGAGTTACCTTACATCCTCTACCCACACCAAACACAGACTGGAATGCAGTGTACAGCCAGTGGGCCACACTCCTGCAACATGATGCCAGAGCCTGGAAGCAGGGCTAACAGGATAGTGCTGAACCCATCAACCTTTTTGTCTTTTTCTGCAAAAAAGCAAAGTACTGGAAGATGCGCTAACACAACTTGTCAGAGGATTTTTTTTTAGCATTGAGGAAAACCATAGAATAATAGCAGCCTTCCATTTCAGGAAATATTATGTTTACTATTAGATGTAAACTTTCCACAGTGATGTTAAGGCTTCATGTTATCATGTTCTCTTTCACATGCTGCTGTTTGGTGTTAAGTCATGTGTTTACTCTACACACAGAGGGCCTCTGTGTGTAGCTTATGCAGGTAAGATGTTTCTCTAATTCTAAGCTCTCATACACCACAGTGAACGTTTTTGTTTTCATGTAAACCTGTAAATGATTACAACACAAACAAAACACATTTACATGTAAAATACAGATGAGACATTAAACATTTAAACAATTTTTCATATTAACAGTGTTAACTAAGAACTACAAAAAGCCAGCTGTCCTTGAGGTAAGTCTTTTTAGATAACACTAAGATAGATGAGAAGTCCGTTCAAGTAAATCAAGCTACTTTTTGAGCGCCGTGAACCTTTGTGTGTTTCCACTGTGGGAGCCTCCACTGGAGGACTTATTTCAGAGCACTTTGAAGGGAGAAAGAAGTTCTTGATCTGGGGTAAGATCTTCTGAGCAGCACTGAAAAACCCCTGAGCTGTTGTTAGCTGCAACATGAACACAAAAACAGCCTTTTTAAAAATTCATCATTCCAGCTGAATCCAGAGGAAGAACAGCAGAACTTATAGGAAAGAGACAGCAGGAAAGTACGGTAAAAGAGGAAAACAAGGTGCGAATCGGAGCAGTAATCGAAGAACAAGCTTCATCCTGTACCTGCTGTGTTTGTGTGCAGGGCTGGCAGTTTAAAGATTACCACACATCAGAGGAAGGCAATTTGTCCACTGAGGGACAAAAAAAGCAGATTTATCACATATAAAGAATTTGGTAAATAAAGAACACAAGACACCAATCAGCAAATTTCCTGTTGAAAGAAGACTATTAAGAGATGTCTACAAGATTTTTTTTCCTTAGCTGGGGTTACAGAGGTCACATCAAAGTGTGACCTCATATACTTCACTTAACAGAGGGCCCCCACTTGTAGGAGTGTAATGACCGAGCATCTGCCTGGGAAGATCCAGAATAAGACCTTACATAGTTAACATACCATCCCTCTGTTAAGGTTGGCTGTGTGGCAGGCAGGCAAGGAGGAGTGGTGGACCCAAAATGCAGGACTCAGACTCAAGGGATGAACTCAAAATACTCAGCTTTATTTGCTGGCACGGGAAAAACGAGCATACAAAGCAAAGCAAACTAAACTAGGAAACAACAAACTCACGGGAAACACAGGGAGATCCACACAGCATGAGGGACGACACAACACTGACTCAAAGAAACACAGGGTTTAAGTACACTGGGAAGTAACGAGGGGAATGAGACACAGAAGGAGGGCACAGCTGGGAGAAATCAGAACTAACGAGACAAGGAAAGCAAAACCAGATACACTAACATGAAACACGGACTTTCAAAGTAAAACAGGAAACATAACACAGAAACGCGAACTAAACAAGGGGATACAGCCGACAGGGGAGACAGAGCAACTATAGAACACAGACATAAACCATAAGACGAAACTCTAAGAAAGAAACCAAAGACTAGAAAAGATAAATAATATAATAAACTCAAAAGCCCTGGGTCAACGACCCAGGCATCCTAACACCCTCATTATGGACCTGCCACATATGCACTGTGTTGTATTCAGAGAGTGGGTTACAGAGTGAAATATATATAATACACATAAATGGCTTGTTTTTGTATAAATGTGGCTTTTAAAAAACAGGCATGTCAGTATTTTACAGTTTGTAAGTATAAAAGTCCCACTCAAGTATTCATGTATTGCATTTATTGCACGAACAGAAGAGTACTTGCACAGAAGTGAAGGGGAGAGGAAATGATACTGCACTGCATCAAACCCACACTTAAACAAGATGGTGGGAATATTCAGGTTGGTATGTTTTGCTGTTCTAGAGTTCAACACCTGCACTAAATCACTGCGTTTCCTACAGATTTGGATTATATTTATGGGGGAGAAGGGGAGTGTATCTGCAGCAAGAAGTCACACCCAGTTTCCTAACACAATTTAACAGAAAAGTAGCCCTCCATCTCAGAGTAGATTTTCAGAGCAGGAACATACCTTTGCTGGTTGTAGTGCAAAGTATTTCTATGGACAAGCAGCTGTGTGATATTAAAAAGCAAGTTGGCCTTGCAAGTCGGCAGTTTGGGAAGACACACACACAAGTGCTGGGGTTGATGAGCCACCTTTTCTAAATTGTAAGAGCATTGTCCACTAGTAAACTGTTCATGGATGACACAATTCTTGGGTGTGTAGTTCATGTACCAGGGTGGCCTGCACAATAGTCTTTGTCCAGGAAAACACTAGCGTCAACTCCACCGTGTCTTTGAGAAATGGGACTCCATTATTCAGAGACGTACTGAAGCTTCTGGTCATATTTTCTTATCAAATGCTAATGCTTTTTCAGGATCTCATCTAGTGACATACTGGTACACCAGTTACTTCTTTATTGTCATTTTCAAACATTTTGGGGGGGTGGGGGGTTAGGTTAGGTACTGAAAGTACTAAAAGAGTCACACACTACTGGGTTAGGTTCACATCAGTAAATGGTTTTTGCTTGTAGTCTCTTTGTGTCTATTTCAGACTTTGGGAGCATTGTTTAGAAGTTTGTCAGACTACTCTGCACATTGGAAAATGATGCTAAAGGGTTACCCAGTGCATTAAAATGAGACGCCAGTTATCTTCACTGGTGTCTTAGTGTATTGTTTGCACCTCTCTTTGGTCTATCTTCTATCTTCTTCAGGATTCAAGTCTGCTTTGAAAGAACTTCTGAAAAACCAAAGGAGCTCTGACAGTCATGAACTTTCCTCCATAATTACCTGACCTTAACCCCACTGAGCATTTTTCGGCGGCTCTTGAAGGCAAACAAAGCAACACATTCTTGAAATCACAATAAGGTCTTTGGAAGATCTTCTAATCATGCTGGGATGTCATTATTCAGTTATCAAGATTTGCATAAACTTGGCGAGTTCATGGCAACACAATGTCATTAATGCAAAAGGGAGAGGATATAAAACACTAAGATATTCTGTAATTTTTCACTCGAGTTATTAAGTAGACATCATTATTTCAAGTGGTAGAAATCGGAACAAATAAAAAATAATAATTAACTATACTAGTAATGTCAGACTTTAGATTCTGTTTTATGTTTGTAACTCTAACTCTAATAGCAGCTAGTCAGAAGCACTCTCTTCTCTCTTCTCTGATTGCATGTGATTAGCACACTGCCTAATGGCCCCTTAACATCAACAAAAGCTCTTCATCACAAAACCTCCTCATTTATTTCATTGAGAGCACTGTATTAGTGCAGCAGGGGGTTCTTCCAAAGAATTACAAAGTGGGATTAGCTGCCAGTGCTGGGAGCATTTTTTTTCTCTGTATAAATTCCCCAAAGAGTTTTCCTATCTGTCCAATTCTTAAAGTGACCCAGATGTTTGTCATGTATCAGTCCCTATGCAAATGTAATGAAAATCTTTGCAGAACTCCAAACAATCTGTATCAAGAATTGCAAATGAATGTGTTTCCATGTATTACTTTTATGCAAATATTTGGGGAGATAAACATTTGGAGCGTGTGTTATAGTTGGCAGCAATGAACTACTTCAGAAGAAAGAACAGTATATGTAATAAAAAGCACATCAATCCAAGGTTAGACAAGAGAAAGAATAGAAGGTAGAACCATTGTATTTTTTTGATTAACTGAAGATGAAAACTTTCTTATTACTCCACACAGATGAAACTTTTTGGTCTCTTCGGTGGAAAATTGATGGAATTTTATGCTCCTCTTTTTTCTCATTGTTCTTCCGTCATCCTCAAACCGGTCGTTACAAATGGTCGGCTGCCCCTCAGCTTGGTTCTTTTGGAGGTCTCTTCCTGTTAAAAAGGAGTTCTTCCTCTCCACTGTCAAGAAGTGCTGGTCATAGTGCCCTGTCTCTCTACTACTGTAGGATGTGTACATTAGATATAAAGTGCTTTCAGCTGAATGGATGTCATGTTTCATGTACATCATTAAGACTGTTTATACAATGCATCAACTGTACTGCTATTCTTTAAAAATTCTCTAATTTTTTTAAGGTTTCTACCAAGTTTTGCTTCAAATTGGTAACGCACAAGAAAATATTTGACTGGTAATGCAGCACCAGAGGAAACGACCAGGTTTTTAATTAGTTAGAAAATGTAGTTCTCTTGTTACCATACAAAGAAGACACTGCGCCTACCCTGACTGTGTCTTCTACATACTTCCTGCTCGTCTTCTGTCTGTACCCTCAGGCAACACAATCACACAAATGTTTTTCCTTGTTTTATTTAACTGAAAACCCCCGTAGACTCCCTGGAGATGCCACATCAGTCACCTACAGTGGCCCTTAGGGGACAGCAGAAGTCAAAGCTCAAATAAAACAATAAAATGGGAAAAGGGATGAAATGCAACAGATTGTTGCTACAAATGTCAAAGCACTAACATAATAAATACATAAAATATCCTCTTTGCCATTTTTCCCAAGACTAACAATTTTATACCACATTATCTTTGTTGTTCTTAGTTTTTCACTTCTACTATGCTGCACTGGACACACTTTTATTGAAAGACGGAAGATTTCTCCTTCCTGATTTCCTTATTGATCAAAGTCTAATGATTAAGCTAGAAGACAAAACAGGAAAAATAAATATCTGCAAAAATCTTAGGATAAGTCAACCAGTAATTGTCCAAAATCGTTAAGCTTTTCGTTCTTTATGCAGTTGGAGTTAATTTCATGGTTGTCAGACACAGCTGCTCCTACTGAGTGACAGGACCTGTTGGTGCACGCCTGCTTCTGATTGGTCTGACTAGTGCCTGACATTAAAACATATTCTCTCCACACTGTGTGATGAATTTATATTTCGGTCTGACCTGTCATTATATTCATCTGTATTCATCATTCAGTGGCTATATTATTTATTATTTTTAATAATTTAGAAGAGAAATACAATTTTTGACAAATTTTTCACACTACTGTTTATCTGTTGGATACTTATAGTATTTTAATAACTTATTTGCTTATTTGCTTCTTTGGAGGGTTTTTTGTTGCAGTTTTCTTTTGAATTAGAAAAGCTGTGAATATAAAAAAAAAAGTTTTATTAGTTTGACTACATTGAGAACTAGTCTCAGTGCGTGCCAAGTGTTGCTTGTTTTGCAAAGTAAGACATTAAATCAGAAGAAACATGGAGGTGATTTGATGGGTTTTTCTCTCCTACCCTCTCCCCTTGTTCTGAGCTGTGGATGTTTTTTAAACAGAGAAGTCATTGGTGGGAAAACACTGACAACTGAAATGGTCAGCACCTATAGTCACACAGAAACAATTTACTTTAAAATATCCATTCAGAAAAATATTCTTAAAGAGAAATAACGGATTGAACTGAAAGAAAGAACAAACCTCTTACAGTCATTCTAACCTCCAAAAACCATACAGACTCAGGTAATAATCAGAGATAACAAGATGATTGCAGTGGCCTCCTACTGCCTCCCTTCCTTCCTGTCTATAATGACCTTTCTTTTACTGAGGCTGCAACAAAGCTTGAAACTTTTATGTAAGCCTGTCAAAAGGCTTTTGCCCTCATTTTTGTCATTCTCTACATGTCTGCATGCTTTCAGCAGCATCTGAATCAGCCGATGTGAGAACAATTATATTTTGAAATTGCAGCTGTTCCAATTTCAACAATATTTCCTTGCCATGCTAAGTAATTAATTTAATTTATAATATTATCCCTGAACATTTGACTACATTTTGTGCAACAAATATACAAACATGTATTTCTACTTCATTATAAAAAAAGAAGTGCACATTGAGATGAACCATGAAATATTGCGTAAATAACCAGGAAGACGTCCAGCCATCTATCAACCCATCGATCCACTACAGCTTACTGATACAGGTCACTGGGGCAGCAAAGGAGAGAGGCAAAACTTCCCTCTCCCAAGCTCTTCTGGGATGATACAGATGTGTTCCCAAGGGGTCCGAGAGACAAGATTGTTTGATATAGGCAGCTTACCCTGGTATGTTCTCTTAAAGTAAATTGGTCCTGGGTGATTCAAAAAAGCCCATGAAAACAACATCTAGCCACCAAGGAACCTTGCTTAGAGCAGAAATACAGGCTTGGGGGAAGAGGTCATTGGGAGGCATCAGGTGGCTGCATGAGTCACACTAATGGACCAGTTTTTGAAAACTCTGAATCCTGTCGAACCTGTTACAGACTGTCTTCATTAGCATTACTTTAAATGTATATTTTGTAAACATATCACTCTCTAATAGACCTAAAATTGTAGAACAAGTATATATAAGGGAAGCGCTGGCATACATGAAAAGGGATGAAATTCTGAGAGAATTGTGGATACATTCTGTAACAAATTGTTTTCTTTTCCTTGGACCAGTGTTGATACTGCATAGCAGAAATAGCCTGTGTGCCAGACTTCTGCCTGGTAGCAAAAAAAAAAAGCCTGTGTAACATATGGAGCCATTTTTCACAAAGAATCATAATCTCCCAAGAGATTCATTTAAGTAGAGTAAGAATAAAAGCCTGAAGAACAGGTCTTCTTCTTTTAGATGTATCCATTAGGGGTTGCCTCAGCGGATCATCTACCTCCCTCTCACCCTATCCCTATCATCCTCTTCTGTCACACCAACCATCTGCATATCCTCCTTCGCTACATCCATAAATCTTCTCTGTGGTCATTCTCGTTTCCCCCTGCTCAGCAGCTCAAAATTCTATATCCTTTGCACAACATCTCCACTTTTCTTCCTCTGCACATGTCTAAACCCTGCACCTCTAACTTTAAGTTGAACTTTTTCAAGCCATTTCAACCTGAGCTCTCCCTCTGATGCACTCATTTCTAATCTTGTCCATTCTGGTCACTCCCACTAAAAACCCTTTTGCAGCTCTGCCACCTCCAGCTTGGCCTTCTGTCTCCTTGTCAGTGCGACCGTCATCATACATTACATCACAGAAGGTCTCACTACCATATTTCATCTCCACCCACTCCACCCCGCCTGGACTTTCTTCTTCAACTCTCTTGTGTACTGTCCATTGTTTTGGATGGTTGATCTCTGGTATTTAAACTCATGTACTCTTTACTTTTTGAATCCTCACATTTCCCCTCTCATTCACACACATCTATTATGTCTTGCTTCTACTGGTTTTCATTCCTTCTCTCTCCAAAGCATACTTCCACCTTTCTAGGCTTTCTTCTACCTCGGCTCTACTCTCACTGCAGATTACGACATCATCTGCAAACATAATAATCCACGAAGACTCCTGCTTGACCTCATCTGTCAACCCATTCATCACCACTGCAAGCAAGAAAGGGCTCAGAGCAGATCCCTGATGTTGTCCCACGCCTAACTTGAACCCATCTGTTACTCCTAACTCACCTCTGTCATGGTGTCCTCGTTCATGTCCTGCACCACCACCATTCTTCTCCTTTCATGTCTTTCTGCAGATCCACAAAAACACAGTCAAACTCCTTCTGACCTTTGCTATACTTCTCCACCAATTGCTTTTCCAGCATGAGACCATTTTGCACCTCTTCACCTAGCTTCAACAAGTTTTTCCAAAGCTTCATAGTATGTCTCATTAACTTTATTAACTCATTAGCTGTAGTTTCTACAGCTCTGCAAATTGCCTTTGTTCTTTAAAAGCATGTATCTCATGTAAAAAGTTCATTATTGTTCAAACAATTTCCAAAACAGGCGTAACATGAGTAATTCAAAATGCAGGAGACAGCTGTCCACTGATATGACAGAATGCATTCAGAGTTGAATTCAACTGGTCTAAAAGTAGTATGTTAGTGTTAGCAGGTCTAAGCTACTAAGATTACCTTAATGACTTTCACTGTAAGATGCTGTCAGGTTAAAATATGGAAGTGCAATAATTACAATTTCTGAAATAGTAAAAAGTACTTGTTACACATGAAAAGCGTAACAAGTACTTCAGTAAAAAGTGGCCATGAGCTACAATCAAGACTCCAAAGCCTGACTCCTCTCTCGTCTCCACATACTTGCTCAATCACAGTGTGACATGAATGTTGGACTGTTGGTTTCGGAAACTCACAGCAAATGAAGGAAACAAACACCACAACAATGGAGCGATGGAAAGGTGTGGAGGAAGGGGCTTGCGACACTATCCAACCATCTGTGATACAGTGTGGAAAGACCATAAACCCTCAGACTTTAGTGTTGCTTTGTCTCTGATCGTCTTTGCAGCTTTTGGGAGGTTTGCAATTTGAAGACATTTTTAAATTAACCATCAGCCCTTTGCTGTGAAGTGTCAGTTGTCTAATTTTGGACTGAGAGGAAAACATAATATTATTTAGAGAAAACAGGAACACATCACAGAGACCCCCAGACCACAAAACACACACAAAAATACCACCTTCACAACTTTTATTGTAAAACCTGATGTGCTGATGGGAAATCAAATACAGAACTGAAAGTGGGCTTGCAGTGTATGCAAGTGTGTGAGGAAGTTTGCAGTGGGCTGGGTGAGTAAACACTAACGGATGGGGAGGTGGAAGATGTGTGATTGCTAACGGCTCTTTCACACTTAAAGTAGCAGCAGCGGTTTCTTCATTCATGTCAATGAGATCATTGTGGGGCATCACCAGATACTACAGAGAAGAAAGGGATTATCCAGACCTTTTACTGCAATACAAGCTCATTTACTGCAGACAGCAGCTAATCACACCACAACCCTGTAAATTCAGTTTACAGTAACATGTCGTACATTGAACAACATTAAAGACTTCCTTCTTAGACAGTGTATTGCCAAAACTAGAAATATTCTGTCTCAGTAATGCTGAAAAACTAGTCCATGCAATTATTTATTATCTGGTGTCTTAAAAGATCACAGAGCCTTCAGTGCTGGAGAATCCTTTAAAGCATGGTCTTTAAAAAAACATCCCACCAAATTCCTGTAAATGTGGATGTTAGTTTTTTTTCTGGAGGTGTTTGTGAGCCCACGCTATGATTTCCATGACAGAATCAATTCAATTCAATTTTAATTCAGTTTTTATTTATATAGCTTACTACTGTAAGGTAAAGCTCCTGCAATCATGCAGGGAAAATCCTAACAATCAAAACAATCAAACAGCCCTCTTTGAGCAAACACTCGGCAACAGTGGGAAGGAAAAACCCCCTTTTTGGGAATAAACCTTCAGCAGAATCAGGCTCAGGGAGGGGCAGCCATCTGCAAGGACAAAAGATGCACTGTAGAAAAGAACAACAGATTAATAATAACTAATGATTAAATGCAGAGTGATAAGCACATAGTGAGTGAAAAAGGTGCATTATGGCCTCCAGCAGCCTAGACCTATTGCAGCGTAACTAAGGGCCCTAACTACATGCTTTGTTAAAAAGGAAAGTAGAGAGAGTGTCTGTTTCCTGAATCCAAACTGGGAGCTGGTTTCACAAAAGAGAGGCCTGAAAGCTGAAGACTCTGCCTCCTAATCTACTTCTAAATATCATCACAAGTAAACCAGCAGTCTTAGAGTGAAGTACTCTATTGCGGGTGCTATGAGGTCTTTAGCCCTAAATATTCTATTATTCTATATTATACTTGTATATGCGGAGAAGGACTGTTAAATCCAGGATTTGATCCCATCTTTATTTCTAACAAATTCTGCTCCTTTTGTACCCAGTCATGTTACTGATTAGGGATGGGTATCGTTTAGGTTTTATCCGATACCAGTACCAAACCGATACTTTTGAAACGGTGCCGGTTCTTAAACAGTGCTCGAACCGGTGCTTAAAGAATGGAGAACACAAAATTGGTCCAAAAACCTGTCATGTTCAGCTGTTTTTTTGTAAAAAGATAACAATGTTAGCCTTTTCTGCAGCTATAGGGCATATATGGTATCACTCTTGGCTGGAAGCAGTGCTTAAACAATGGAAAAAACACAAACTTTGTCCAAAAACCTCTCATGTTTAGCTGTTTTCCACTTTTTTCTTCGGTCATTTTAGCCTTTTTGTGCCAGGGTGAAGGGAGTATCTGCCATCAAACAAGAAGACAGCCGCATGTAACTACGACGGTGTTTGCTAGTTCACCTTACATGCATTAATGTAATAATGTGGTTAGCGTACTCAACGTAAATTACACACGAACAACATGAAGCTACTCACGCAGAGGAGAACGGCTGCTGTTGCCATCATCATCCGTCATCATTTCTGCTACACTGACAGGGCTAGGGGCCAGGACTCTCCTCGTCGGGTTTTTGGGGGATGTTGCTAACTCCGGGTCCGATACCAGGCACCACACCCGCAGTAGATGTGCACGGTGTGAGGTCTCGCAGCAAGCTATCAAATATGGCGCATTTCTCGGCTTTTAAAAAAACGCTATGCGTCGCCAGGCGTTTCATCAGATTCGAGGTGTTACCTCCTTTGCACAGTATCAGCTTAAAGCACTTGTTGCAGGCTGCTGAGTTTGCATCTTTTGCTGTGAAGTACAGCCAGACTTTTGATCGCTTCGCCTTGGCCATTTTTAATCTGTAGCTCTGCTCTAAAAGAACGTACGTACCTGGGCCCGCCTACTATCCTCGGAAACGTAAAATGATTGGCTAGAATCCAAAGTGTATGACATCTCAGTAAAAAAAAAGCACCGAAATAAAGCACCGAAATGTGCGCTGCTTTTCGGTCTGGTTACTACCGTTTATGTCAGAACCAGTGCCATCATGGCACCGGATACCGGTACCCATCCCTATTACTGATCCATTGCCAATTAAAATACCACTTACTTTTCCAGCCTTTATTTTGTTCCAATCCCAACTTTTTTGAGAAGTGTTCCTGCCATCAAATTTAAAATGTGCAAATGTTCCTGAAAGGGTCCACTTCCTGCTGTGTGCTACATGTGAGAATTGACAGCTCTTAAAAATCCTGACCTGATTCTCACTAAACTGTCCAAAGTGCATGTGTGAAAACAGTCTGTGTGTACTTAACCCCCCTCCAAATCAGCCAGCTTTTCTTTGCTCGTCTCCACTAGAAGATGAAAGGCATTTGTTGAATATCAAACAACCTGACACTTGACCAGACTAACACAACTACCTCCTCCTCCTCCTCCTCTTTTTCACCTCAGTCACATTCCTGGAGAGACATTTAACCCCACTCCATCTACAGATGGTGTGAATCTGTGAAATTAAGCTTTAAACCTTAGTGATGATCCAGGGAAGTGTCCTGATGATGATAACAGTAATACCATAATCAATTTCATTTTCTTACTGTTTGCAAATAATAGGATCTATAGGTTTAATTTAACTTTTTAAAAAATGTTTTGTTGGAGGCGAGTGTCCCTCTGCCCGTTAAAGATCCTCTGAAATCTACACATATAAACCTATGTGCTATTTTTTTTCCAGAGTACCTATCTGGAGTGGTTTGTATGCTGCTAGGCAACTTCAGACAATGTCCTGATTTGATTCTCTTGAATCCCCTTTAAGATCTACAGAATGCAGATGCACACACAGAGAAAAATTTAACTCCATTTGGAAAATGACCTCACCAATTCATTACGGTTAGTAAGGTATGCCATGATTACAGCACCATGGTAAATTATGCAGAAGACATATCCTTGGCTGGAGCAAAATATAGTCATAGTTTCTACCTAATTTTTTTTTTTTTTTTTTTTTTTTTTACTAATTCTTTTAATTACAATATGTAACTACAGTATATAGACTAGATTCCGTGGCCTTACCTCAGGAAAAACATTAAAGGGAGTCGAAGTTGTGCAGTCAAAGTAAAATCAGCACAGGAATTTGCACATAGTGAGCTGGAACTCAGTCTACTTTGTGCAGAAGAGTGAAATGATACATCGAAATGCCCCTTCTTATGCAAAACCTCAAACAGTGTTATCAAAGACAACTCATAACCACTGTTGGTATACCCATTATCTCTGACTGGTCTTTTAGGTTTTATCAAGCCAACTAAGGCAAAAACGCCTAGCTATGAAGTTTTTTCATCCCTCAGATAAATTCAGCTTCAGCCTTTGCAAAAAATGTGCAAAATGGTGACACTGCTCTTAATCTGTAGTTTTGCATATAAAAACTTGGCATTAGCTGGGCTATGATAGCATTTTGTTGTTAGCATCCTCCAGTTAGCATGCTTCTCTTACTGTATGTCAGATACCAAAACGGCTCCAGTTCACCTTCTGACAGCAGCAGTCCATCTTCAGCAGTCTGAAAGGTGACAGATGACCGCACAGCTGCGGCACACACACACACAAACACACACACACAGCTGCAGACATTAAATCAATGTTTCATGCTGAAACGGTCTGCAGATATTAACATATGTGTAAAACTGATAGATGCAAACAAATACTGACGTGTCAGGACAGAATCAATAGATATTTGGATGGATGTTGGTTTGGCAGAATGTGATTTGTGAAGGAGAAGCAGAGGACAGGTGAGGGATCGTGTGTGATGGCGTGTTTGCACACAGTGTGACAACAGGTGTGTGTATGTGTTGAGTCAATCATCGCACATGCACACAGTGGGATCCTTTTTGCTTGACAGCAAAACGAATGAAGGCAACAGATGCAGCCATAACTTTTACTTACAAAACACTGAGTGTGGATATAAGACACAAAGAAAGAAAGAAAGTTAGGGAGAGAAAGAATGGCTGGAGACAGGAAGAGAACAAGAAAAGATAAGATCATTTTTTGGTGAATGGGAGGAAAGGCATAGGCTTGCTTTTCAGGCACAAATAAAGATAAGCTTTAGCATCAGACAGATTTAACCAGAAGCAGGCTCAGAGGCATACTTGGAGGAATTCAATTAAAAAAACAACAAAAAATGGACACATCAATTCTAAATCATGATTGTACTTCTGAATAGTATCACTGCATAAAAGTTACATACATTTATGAGATGTTGAGGATTACATGAATAGCATTTGAAGCACTCCAGTTCAAAATGATTGGGGCACTGCACCAGCTTTAAAATATACTGATAACTGCCTTTTAGTTTTCAGTCATTATATCACAACACCAGAACAATTAGACTATCTAAGAAGCACTGCATCTAATGTTTTTACATCTCCTGTCTTTCTGCTCAGATCTCAGCGTTTAAAAAGCAATTACAGCTATTTTTTTAGATCAAAACTGCAGTGCAGGAGGAAAACCTGAATTTGGATTACCCTGAATACACTGAGTCATGTAAGCTACAACTTTGTAGAAAAAAAGCTGAAAACGTAAAAGTAAGAACGAAAAATCAAAACTTTGGCTTTAGTCTGTCAAAAAACTGCAGATATATTTATGTTTATCATTTTACAGACACTTGGTTTCGCCCCCGAAGGATGAAACACTGAACTGGCGTTTCAAGATTTATAAACTCTGGAGCAAGTTTTCTAAATGCAGAGTTTATGGATGAAAAATATGTCATTTTATTTGTGACTGAGAGCTAGAGAGAAACATTTTTATTTACAGTTAACTGACTTACTTAATTTGCTTGCTAATGAGGACCTTCTCTTGCTGTACTGTAGCAACCAGTGGCTCATGCACACACACAAATCTCAAGCCAGAGGACTACCATACTAACTCCTTCAAACACAAAAGCTTGCCCTCTATCATGCTGTAGGCAGAGGTGGAGGGACTCACTTACTGGAGATTATGTATCGGAATTTCAGGAGCAGGACCACGCCTCCAAAAATGCTCCTTCCGGTTGTCATCTATATAGTTTCCCCCAGTTCTGCAAGCTGTTCATTCTCGTTTACGTGCCCCACCCTCCCTCCCTCCTTGTTCCCAATTCTTTAACTTCTTCACTTCTATTTAGTACATGGGGATCTGCCAGGCCCGGGAGCCGTCACCAGTCCCCAAACCGCAGCTCAGTTCATGTCCAAGCATTCACCTATACTTACTAAAACGCTGTCAAACCTAAAATGAGGACGTGGGCCCAGCTAGTGAACACTCATCTAAAGCTATGTTTCTGTGTGCTGATGTTTGGACTTCATCATTAACAACAACGTAGAAGAAAATATAATTATTAGAATTTGAATAATCAAGCTGGATAAATACTTAATCTAGTGTGAACACAGTGTTCATCTTGAGTTACTTCACTTTTTGGACTTAGGTCAGCCTCAGGGAGTCCAGGGATGGAGAAGCAAGAGATTTGGGGGTGAAAGGGTGAGTTAGGTGTTGAGGGGATGGGAGGAGGGTCACTGGCTAATGATCTTAAATCTTTGACAGGTCAAAGGTTTTCATGAGGATCCACTTCCAGGACACAATGGAGTGCTGTTCTTCCTCCGAACTGAAGCAGTCTATTCATTTACAGAGCACTGACCTTTGACCCTCACCTCCCCCTCCCCAAAAATCTCCCGTGGAGAAGCAGTTGCTGCTTCTGACTTTAATACATGATTGTTGTGGTAATTTTCCATTTAATGTTATGCTGCTTTTGTACAGCTCATCACACCAATGTGTGGAAAACTTTATGATCATAGGAAAAAGAGGTCTTTGTGGAACGGGAACCTCATCAGCTATTCCAACACATTTTCCTTTCAAGTCCAATGATCCAGGCTCTCCTGACTGCCTAAACTAGAGATTTTAAATGTCTCCAATAAACATAGATTAATGTTTTATTAATGATCACAGACTGACAGCTACTACTTTATATTTCTGTTTAACATAATAATATCTACTGGTTTATATAAAACTTTATTAATATTTGATTTACAGTTTCCTTGTTTTCTTTTTAAGTTTGGGTTAAATGATTAATGACATCCAGTAAAACAAAGTCATTATTAATAAGCTCATAAAATCCTCCATCCTACAACATGAATCAAAAACTGAAAAAAATGTTTAACATTTACAGAAGTCTTTGAGCATAGTCGCTAAGCTGATACAGTTTTACAATCTAGATGGCAAAAATCTGTGTGTCTGCAAGCCATCTACCCCCAAGCGTCTTATTTCCATGGAGCATTTCACTTCACAGGCTCATATCTTCCCATCTTACGGTTTCCATGTATGGACGTGGAAGTTAATATTCTTTTCACTAAAATGGATTTTGTTTTGCAGTCATGTTTCTGCCAGCCAGTGGGCAGAGCCCAACTCAATACATCTAAGCAGCTGACAGCCGAAAGGAAGTTACTACTCATAACCAACAGTGTGGCATTAATGTAGCACAATACTGATTTTTATTTTTCATATAAATCAAACATGTTATTTTTCTGAAATGCACAAACACAAAACCCATGTTAGGCAGATCTTGATGCAGGTGAAAGCTGTTAGACTCACTAAAAACATCTAAAATCAGTTGGAGTTTGACTTTACTTTCACTTTCTGTTTTTTGTTTTGTTATCTCTAAACGTTTACCAGAGTTAATCTGCTTGTTCTAGCATACAGAATATTACCTATATATGAGAAGTTACTAGCAGTGACCAGGTAAGTTTCCCTGTTTTGGCTGCACACCAAGCTTTTATTTTCCTGGGAAATTTCCTGACCAATTACATAACAAAATGAATAATTACAGATGCTGATAGTGCCATTAATCTATAGCCTCTGCATCATGAAATCAACATTTACAGCATACTGGTGTAGTAAAGCAATTGGTTTGACCGTGGCTAAATTTATATATATAGAGGAAAAAATGCTTTTCCTGCACCACCCTCAAATACTTCTCTGTCACTCCTGACTTCCTTATGCAGTACCACAGTTTCTCTCTTAACACCCTATCATACGTTTTCTCAGCAAAGACAGTGCAACTCCTGACCTTCACTACACGTTTCAGCTTTGCTTCTTAAAGCAAAGATAGTGCTTTCTTACCATGAAGCAGTACTGCTGCTTATTGATCATTACCTCTTTTCTTTAACCTTGCCTTAACAACTCTTTCCCACATGTTCATGGTATGGCTCATCAACTTTATCCCTCTGTAGTTACTACAGCTCTGCACATCACCTTTGTTCTTGAAAATTAGGCCCAGTACACTTCGCCATTCCTCGGCATCCTCTCATGCTTGAAGACTGTCCAAGAAAGTCCACTGCCCTCTCCTCGACACGTCCACAGCTATGTCATTTGGTCCAATCACCTTTCCATTGTCCATCCTTTCAAACAGCTGTCCTTCATACTTCCTACTTTCTAATCCTCTCCACTTCCTGCACTTTACTAACCTGTCTATCTCTCTCATTGTCTTCATTCATTAGCTCCTCAAAATACTCCCTCAATTTCTCACCACACTTCCTTTACTTGAGCTCACTGTCTACTTAACTGGTCACGTGTCTCCTTCCTTAGTGTCAAACTTCACACACAACTCAATATAAGCTTTTCCTTTTCTTTTGCTACCTCTCTTTCCTGTACACGTAGCCTCCTACCTATACCTCTTTTTCTCTGCCAACCTCTAACTTTGAATACTTTCCTATACTTGCTGGTTCCACCATCAAGTCTCCTTGTCCTCTTTCCTCTGCCCAGAAGATACAGGAAATACCTTCTTGGCAGTTTCCCTCAGCTCTACAGCTGTACTTTCCCAGTCTTCTCTACCATAGATAGATATTTTCTCCATAGCAAGCAGAAACATGTTTGGTTGTGGTTTTATTTGCTGTGTTTCACATTTCTTTTACTGCACATATTTTAAGTCGGTAAGATTGCTGTTTAGCCATTTAAACTCATCCATATCTGGGTGGTCTCCCGTGTTTTGTGTTTGTCCACTTCTGAGTCAAGAAAAAGGTGTATTCTTCACCCTACGTGTTAACCACAGTGATATTTTCATATCCATGTACCACCCTCTAAGGGACAGTTCATGGGTGGAGTTGTAATTTTTTCAGTGAAGAAATGGGGAAACTGTTAATCATATGAAAACCACCAGATGTCCATAAAACAAATGAACAAAAACTGAATTTTCATGCCACACTTGATCTTCAGTTTCTGTATTAATATTAATATTTCTAGAGAACTGCAGAACATTTATAAAAAGTAACGCAAAAGAGTCCAAATCTTAGGTATTAAAAAAAGCAGTTGGTGGTAGTGAAAGTAGTCTTTTTTTAAATTCAGATGATAATGAAAATGTTTTCTTTCTCTGCCCCTGAGATTACAGGAATGACTGACAGTTTAAACTGTTTAAAAACTGTACTGTCTTTAAATGATAAGATTTTACTCATCGGGACAAAATCAAAATAATTTGGTCCTCAGCAGGTCTTAAAATTCAATAATACAACTTCAGAGGAACCCACTCTTAGTTAACATAAACTGAGCCAAAATCTATGACAAACTAGGCACACCTGCTTCCACAGAAATCAAACGGGTAAGGGTAAGCTAATCAAATGCACTCAGTTAACTGATCAGCAGCTGTGAGCACTGTTATAAAAGTAGAAGGTTGGGCAGTTTTTTTAATCTAGAACGGGTGTTTGTCAACACAATGTGTGAACGTCACTGAAAAATCACTCAAGGTCAGAGCATGCAGTGCTCAGAGAAAACGCAAAAATCCAAGAACTGCATCATGGCAGGCTCCTCAGGCCCCAGATAGCATGTTAAATGGTAAAGTTCTTAGCAAGATCATGATGATTTGGATTTGTTTTGTAGTCAGAGAAGCTGGGCAATTTTCAGGCATTGAGACAACAATGGACTCCTCTGTGTAGCAAAGTATTTGAGAGTCAAATCTGTCTGACAGCTAAAGCTTTATTCTCACAGCTATTAAATCTTGGGTTGTACTTAGTTTGTCACACTGCTTCTGTATTTGACCTTCAATCTCAGGTCCCCCACCAGAGACCTGGGAGCCTGAGGTCTTCACTATTCCTAGGACTGCACTCTTCTGGACAGAGATCTCAGATGTTGCTCCTGGGAACATCTGCTGGAGCCACTTGCCCAGCTTGGGGGTCACTGCACCAAGTGCTCCAGTTACCACAGGGACCAGTGTTACATCTTCTCGAGTTCTTCTCTCAGGCCTTGGTACTTCTCCAGTTTCTCGTGTTCCTTCTTCTTGATGTTACTATCACTCAGTATAGCTACATCTATCACTACGGCCATCTTCCTCTACACATATATATCTATATAGTGATTATATATTAGTGTCCTGGTATTTAAAATCCTTGAGCTAACAGAGGCTGTGCTTTCTTTTAACTATGATTGTGGATCCTTCTTGTGGATCCTTATTTGAATAAACAAGATGTCCTCCCTCTGTGTAATATCTTATTCACATTCTGGTGTGTGGCTTTTGCTCTGAGAGGACAACATGTACTTTGAGGATGACTGTGTTGAACAGAAACTCTGTTCTCAAAACTGTAACTCCATCCATCCATCTCTGTGTATAAATTCAACATAACACTGTAAAATTACAGGGACGGGTTTGAGGACAGAGGAGATCATGTTTGTGTGTGTCCTGCTGACTACCTATAAAATTAGAGGGCCCAACTGTGGGTTTTATAGAGTTGTAGTACGTGTGTGTGTGTGTGTGTGTGTGTGTGTGTGTGTGTGTGTGTGTGTGTGTGTGTGTGTGTGTGTGTGTGTGTGTGTGTGTGTGTGTCTAAATGTTCTCTAACAGCCTGTGAAATTACAGGGAGAATGATGGAGTAAGGATACAAACACACGTGTATGTGTGTGTGTGTGTATGTGTGTGTGTGTGTGTATTTAAGGGAAATAGAGAACCATTTCAGCCTAGATCCTAACATCTATAAACAGTAAACCCTGACACTAATGTTAGTGTAAGTATGCAGTTAAAATAGTTATTCTGCTAACTGTTAGCATGCAAACTCAACAAACACTGACCTCTTTTAACACACAGGGAGGGAAACATGCTAAAGCTGATTTGTAATGATGGTACTTTTGTTCATTTGCTACTCAAATTAATTTTGTTAACTTAATTAAAGAGAGAGAACAGTTCATTCATGCACAACAATTAAATCATGATGCTCTCACCAAGTAACAAATGAAATTTAAAGCAATCAGTTAACTTGGTTGAAACTACCTGTTGATAAATTTTATATATTCATTATCCATCCATTCATCCATCCATCGCTTCCACTTATCCTTATCAGCATCACAGGGGGACTGGGGTGTATCCCAGCTACCTTGGGGTGACAGGCAGGGTACACCCTGAACAGGTTGCCATCATGTCGCAGGGCTAAAACAGAGAGACAGACAACCATTCACACTCATGAGCAATGTAGAATCACCAATTCACCTAACGCCATTAATTGCATGTCTCTGCATTGTGGGAGGAAGCTGGAGTACTTGGGGATAACCCACGCAAACACGGGGAGAACATGCTAACTCCACACAGAGACCCACAGACCCACCGCACATTTTGATTATTGATCAAATCTGCTCACTAAAGACATTTGCTTTCATGGTATTCACACCTGGCAGTAATCTTGTCTGGTCAGGCAGATTACTTACAGAATTTCACCCAATATGAATTATCATAGAATCATTTTTCCAATAATAATGGCAAATAATAATGAGTTTACTTACTTTAAGGGATACCACAGAAACTGGCAGTTACTGGTCAGCAACATAACCCTTGGACTAACAGCATGTACTACCCCCAAGTAGAGACTTAAAGTTTTCTAGACCCCATATAAGGTTTCTGTATGGGAAGATGAAGAAAGAAAGAAAAGTTTTTGGTTGCAGCCCAATAATGGAACAGAAAAACAGCAGTAGGACACGTGTCACTATATAAAAGAGATCCCAAAACAAAACAAAACAAAACAAAACAAAACAAAACAAAACAAAACAAAACAAAACAAAACAAAACAAAACAAAACAAAACAAAACAAAGAAACCCCTCCAAACAACAAAACAAATCTTAATTTAGTTTGCATTTAGTGCGTAGTATGCACACTCAGTTTACACCTGGTATTACATGCTATAAGGAAAAATGACCTTTATCTTAACCACATTTGGAAGCTGTCACTCTTCTATTGTGAGTGAATTTTAAGAGGTGCAAATGCAATTAAAATAGCGTGACCACATCATCCTTTCAAGTTGAAAGGTCATCAAACTCTGCCTGTTCAAGCAAAATGAACTGTGACTTTTCTCGACATACTAATCTGGGCATTTAAATACTAGGTATTAATGGGTTTAAATGTTGAAAGTGTTGAAAGAATATTGGTTCAATTAAAAGGGTAAAGTGCTACTCTTTGCTTCATCCATACTGGGACAAAAACAGAATTATTGCTGCAGAGGTAATTTCCCCCAACAGTGAAATGGTGCCCTACAGTTTATGAGTCACAAACACTTTCAAGTTCAAAGATGTCTTGTGTAAACAGGTTTTCCCACAGACTTTAACCAGACTTGCAACTGGCATGCAAATCTTTATCATATAATATGCAAAACTTTCTCCCTGCTGCTTTTCATATATTGCAACAAATCAGTGCTTGAAAGTTTTTGCACCAGCATGCAAGAACATTTTTTCTTTAAAAAATGTAGACTATTAAATACTGACACGAACCAAGCTTTCATTCTCCAACTGCAGCATTTAAAAATCCCCATCAAATGGCTTCACAAACATATGGTCCTGGTTTAATAGACCACTTTGTGGGAAAACTTATATCCAGCGTAGATCTCACAAAAAAGATGGCACATTGTTTTCCCCCATATAGCATGTGCACTTCTTTTTCCAAGAAGCAGCCATTTTTTCCTGGAATGTCGCCCATTCCTCTTGCCCCCCCACCACTCACTATGATCCTCGGCAGCATCGCATTTCCAATGTGGTTTTGGAAAAAGGTATAGAAAGGGAAGGGGGTGTCCTTAAAGCCGTGGCCTTTACAATCTGCAGGGGCCCAAACCGTTCAGAGGAACTCCCTCTCTGTTCTGTATTGTTGAGTCTGTTTTGAGGTCTGACCTTGAAAAAGCGTGCTGACTGGTAATCAGGAGTTTTTAAGATGATCAAACAGTCTCCATTATGATGGAGGACAATGGGGCTGACAGGAGAGGCAGGGGAGCTGAGCAAAAAAAGATGACAATGGATTTCCTCTTTCTTTAAAACCTCACTTGTTCTTTCTGTTCCCCTCATATTATTCAAAGTTTTTTTTTTCCTCTTCATGTTCACCACTGAGCTGTTTACCAAAAGGTCATAACAATGTCTCCAAAATCTTACAAAATAAAAATATTTATTTTATTTGTTTTGTTTTTAAAGTTGAGTTTTTCTTAAAGTTAAGAAATAATGAATATATTTATGACTGGTATGAAAAGTTGCTAATTTTCCAGTCCTTTAAAGTTTAAAGTTCTTGTCCCAATGCCACTTTTCTTCACACAACAAAGCTCCTCTTAAAGTTCACAAAAGCAGGAAAAACCATTTATTATTCGTTGTGATGGTCTTATCTTTAAAAGAAAAATAACAAGGAGGTAATTGACATTTGCAGATATAATCACTTCATTTGAACAATTTGGAAAACAGAAGCAATGAATAAAGAGAACAGAAAAGGAAATATCACAACACCTTTTGTCTCTTTGACATCAACTCTAGGGAGTTTTGTGGATTCGTACAAAGGATCGCATTCACAAATATTTTGAAACCACTGATGGGATATTTTTGATATTTGTTGTTAAATACTGTCCGTCAGACACATTCACACTACTGGAAGAACTCTGTGTGGTTTAGGTGCTTGGATTTCAGTCAGCACACATGATGGTCCTTTATTAGCAGCAAAGTCACCAGACTAATAGATAAAACTGCAAAATTAATAAAATAGATTGATAGCTTGACTCCACTGTCTGGCTGGAGACCTTTCTGTGTGGACTTTGCATGTTCTCCCTGTGTTTGCGTGTGTTCTCTCTGGGTACTCTGGCTTCCTCCCACAATCCAAAGACATGCAATTAGTAGGGTTAGGTTAATTGGTGATTATAAATTGCACACGGTCTAACTCGTCATCTGTCCCTCTGTGTTATCCCTGCGACCGACTGGCAACCTGTCCAGGGTGTACCCCGTCCTTGCCCTATGGTAGCTGGGATAGGCTCTAGTGCCCCCTCCCGCAACCCCATATAAGCAGAAGAAAATGGAAAAATGAAATAAATAATACATACCAGTATTTAAAAGTTAAGCCACAAAAGGAGTAGAAAATGAAACAAAGAATGGATCTACATGCATCTACAGCCCAAGATCACATTCAAATAAAAACTAACCACAGTGGCTTAACATTGTTTTTAAAAACTATACATTTTTAAATGACACCAAACAGCACGGAAATGGTTCTAACTGAGAATTTAAACTTCCGCAGGATGCCATGCATCGTGGGAAAGGAACCAGAAAACGGTTGCAAACTGGAGCAAATGGGTTGTATTACTAAACACACCCCAGAACAAGGATGTATGTGTGGCTTTGTGTATGTGGTTGCTTTGGTTAAAAATCACATTATTGGAGTAAACATGAACAGTTAGTGAAACTGCCTGTCAGACCACCTGTTGAACTCTAAGAAGTCAAGACTTCCAAGAAGCAAACACACAAACTGTACCAAGTCTTAACTCCTGCATGTTAAGTGCTCCACTGCATGTGAGAACAGTACAAGGGGCGAGTTTAACCGTTTCCCCTACAGCCAATGGCAGAGAGAAGAGCCCTTCTTCCAGCCAATAGCATTTAACGAAGTTCTCAGCCAATGGGTGGCCGAGAACTCCACGTCTCCACGTGGAGACGAACAGATCCCAAACACTGACAAAAGGAGAGATATTTGGAGCTGAAAAGGGGGGTGGGGGGTAAAAGAGGGCTACCAAAGAGACAAAATGTAAACTGGAGGAAAAGAACAATCACTCACATACACTTAGAATCGATAGATAGATAGATAGATAGATACTTTATTAATCCCCAAGGGGAAATTCAAGGTTCCAGCAGCTTAAGAACACCACACACACAGCATTCACTACAATGTACCAGGATGATACACAACAATCAACAAAACAACATTACTAAATCAATCTAAATCTAAATCAGTCTAAATCAGCAGTAGCCAAGCGTATAATGTGCTGGGGATGCAGTCCTGTTTGAGGTGTGTGTCAGGATAATAATGCAATGGTGCAACAGTGCAAGGTTAAAATCTAGTGACCAACAGTAAATGTGTGCATATGTCAACATGTACAATAAAATGTAAGCACAGTAATTTAACAGTTCTAATATAAATATATGGGCAAATAATATAAAAACTAACCAGCAGTAGTATAAGAATTATGGCATCAGTGCAAGTCAGATACAATCATTGGTCAAAAATGACATATATGGACAATAAAAAAAAAATGTAAACATGGTAATATAACACATTATTCTATTTATTTAAGATAAGAATAACTTTATTTATGCCAAGGGAAATATGCCTCAAGTCACCTAAGAATAAGTAAGTTTACAGTAAGTTTAATGTAAATATGGTAAAGAATTCAACTAAGCCACAACTAAAAGAACAAAAGTACTAGTTTAATTTTCTGCCTGATTTCTTCATACAGAGGTGAAGAAATGGAAACACTTTCAGTCACATTCTTCTATCAAATCTCTCTCACACACACACACACACACACACACACACACACACACACACACACACACACACACACCATGGCTCCAAATCTGTAAAAATCTCTAATGTGGATCAAACTCTAATGTGTGAATCAGCAGGCTCTCAGCTGTTATTTTTCACACTGTACAGGAAGTCATTTCCCCTCAGAAGATTTTGTTGTTTGTTTGTTAAGGCAAACACATCTGTGTCATGTTCTGTTTTCATCTTCAGCTGCACAACCTCTAAATGTTCCGATAGCAAACTGTGACTCGATTTAGCTGCATGAAGATTTGGACCACGTTTGTAATGACAGTGTGGATGCATGTGTGCACACATGGAATGAAAGAAACACTAATGAATCTGGGCTTCTATTTCTACAGAACTTGGAGGCTAAAATAAACATGAAATATGTTGCACTTCTCGATTCGTCCATAATAGACGTTAAATAGATTAAAGGTACAGTCAATTTTTTTTGAGTTTATTCAAAAAGAAAAAAGAATATTGCACTCTCATAAACATGTTGCTGTTCCACCTTGAGTAGAGTGAAATTAACATTGCTGTTTCACCCAAATGTCTTTATGTGGGTAGAAACCAGTCCCATACATAGTACAGCGAAGGCTGAGGAGAAGAAAACTTGTAGGTATTTGGGTGCTGTGGTAGCAAATTTTAATTAGTGTCTGCTCTTTCAGACTCATGATCAGAAGGATCAGACCTATGTTTCATCATAATCAGAAGTACCTGGATCTGGAAACAGTGTCCTCCTTCTCCTGAACTGAGGTAAGGAGTATAAACATGCCTATTTACTCCCAGTATTGTCAAAACCGTTTTGTCAGCAGATTGTCAGCAGAACATGCAACCCTCCCCCTCCCTTCTCTGGTGAGCTAAACAGCAACAACAGCTGGTTATAAGCTAACACTCTGAAAGCTAATGCTAGGTGTCTAGTGTCCTAAAATCACACTTTCCCTATGATGAACACTTTCATTAGCTTCTCACATTGTATGAAAATGTATTCATTAAGTTTCCAAACTGAACAATGTTAGATGCACTTTTAAGAACGTTTCACTAATGCCAGCTAATGGCATCTAATAGCAGAGCTTACCCAGGGATGTCCTTGACAACTCATGTCAGTATTGCTGACACTAGACAGAAGCAAACTTCACTGGCTCATTGATTTGCAGACTCCATTCACAAAATTTTACAGTTTCTTGGAGAGTAAATAGACGTGGATACCAGCAGAGACAAACCGCAGACTAAGAGCCTATACACATTACAGCTGAGTGCAAGAGTTAGTTCTGCAGCAGCAAGTGTAGCTAAGATTATGCACTTGAGATGGGAGGAGTAAGAAAAAATAATTCAGTTGGCTGCAATCTGCAATCTAGAGACATCTAGTAGTAAGATTTTACACACTGTAACTTTAAAGTATGGTTAGACATACCTGTTTGGCACATGTTAGACCTACATCAACAAAATGAATGTAATATCATAGACTATAATGCACTAACAAACAGTTTGTTGCCACACAGACAAATACTTTACTGAATGGTTCTCTGTGTCTGTGTGTTAGTCCTGCAACAGACTGGCAACTTGTCCAGGGTGTAACCCGCCTCTCCCCCTAAGACAGCTGGGTTCGCTCAATGGATTGATGAATGGAAGTTAAAACAGTGCTTTACTCTAGCTTAGCTTGTTACCTAGTAAAGACTCTTCGATGATGAGGAAGAAGACAGAGAATCATTCACCTCTAGATTAACCAGTACTGTGAGCACATTATAATAGCACCTATGCAGAAATAAATATAGAGACCAAATGTGGTTTGTTACAGTATCACCTATCACCAATGTGGGTGTAAACTCCTTAGTGGTTGCACCTACTTCTAATACATTTTTGTCTCAAACTTTCCTCAACAAGGGGGAAGCTATGTCACACACAAGTTCCTTAAAGGGAAAGTTAACCATTTGTAAGCTGTTAAAGGAGGGCATGCTGTTACATGAATGAACATATTTGGGCTCTTTGATTTATGCTTTGATGAGGGGAGCTCTGATGTAGAGTTTTCTTTCAAACACAAGCTGGTCTTTTTAGCTGTCTGTTTTATCTCAAATCAAATAACCTGCATGTAAGCATGTGTGTATATTTTTATATGTCCATTTATACATTTTCTACATCAACCATCACATTTTGCAAAGTTTCTCAGCAAGAACTGCACTCCCAGTTTATCACGACTAATAATAATATTACTTAGAAAAAAAAAGAAAAAAATTCACACCTGCAAGCCATTTAACCTTCCAAGGCTTTGTGAAACTGCTTTCTCATACTGAAACCACACATTCGCGATTAGACACACACTTTGTGGCTTCTTGTAAGAGAACGAATGCCCATTCACTCTGAGAGTATATTTATAAGTTCTGTGCACATCATTTATACAGAAACTAAACCGTTTCTCTTACTTATTACCTGTAGACCTCAGACTTTCCAAATATTCAAACTGGACCTGAACTGGGTGGCAGATCTGTTACTGGAAGGTCTGTACACAGTGAACTGAGCAGCAACACCAACACTATAGAAAAACAGATGATTAGTACTATATGATATTTATTTACTTTATGATATTTATTGGTGAGGCATGACACAAAGTTTGGTCCAGTTTTGTCCTACCTTGCAATAGTAAAGAATCGTTCGAAAGTTCCTGGCTTCAGATCTGGATTCAGATCAATCCCTAACAGTTAAGCATTTCTAAGAAGGGCTGAGCCACATCTCAGGTAAAACTTTAATTTAAATCCACCTATAATGTTTTGCATAATCCTGCTAACCAAAGGACAAACCAAATCAGTCAGATAATCTTGTTTGTGGAGGTAAAAGAAGGATGTTCTGCTACGCCTACTACTGTTTCCTCTCATGCCTCTGCCCCAATTCTAGGTCTATACACAATCTCATTTCCATGAGAAACCTTCTAACCTAAGCATCTCTGTGGCGAGAAATTCAAAAATCTGAATGCATTAAAGGGGCACTACACCCATGAAAGTCCGTTTTTTAGTCATAGGGAGCCTTTGAAATGACAAAGTGTGTTCTGTAGTTCTGGAGAAGGTCTGTGGAAATGACTCTTGACATCACAGTTTCGGGTTTGGAAACTACACAATTTAGATGCAGAGTAAATGCTGCAAAGCAGGTAGGTGTATAGTTTAAAATGTGGGTGTTTACCAAGTAGGCCAGATCTAAAAAAAAAAGATGCTATCAACTTGCATTATAGGAAATGAGAGTCCCCAAACAAAGAAACATCATAAGAAAAAAAATCACCCACTAATCATGAAGTTACTAGCTATATTAGCTAAAAATTGTGTTTACTTCATGTTCAAGAGTTCTGATACACTGCATGAAATAACTATTGTCAAAGTTAGAATCATTCTTCTGTGAAGATTCTGTCTTCTGTGACTTCTTTGTATTATAATGTTTTCCATCATTTAGTTTGGAACGAGTCCTGTGTTTGTTCTGTTTAGTACTATTTCTGTTTCCATGGTTTCCTGTCGCTGTCTCATCCTTGTGTCTCCTGTCAGAGTCTGTCGTGTTCTCTGCGTACGTTTCTTCGGTTATGTCTTTGTCTCCCTTCGTGTCTTCTGCTCCCTCTCTCTCCCTCCATGTCTCGTCTCCCCTTCCTGTTTACGTTTCACTCGTGTTTCGTTCTCTCTCCCCTGTTTGTCATGTACGTTCATGTGTGTTCTCCTTAGCCTTCATGTCCTCTGTATTTGTTCCTTAGTAATATCCGTGTTTCGTCTCCCATTTCTACTTCCCTGTCACCATCGGATTTCGTTAAGTTCGTTAAGTTCGTTAAGTTCGTTAAGTTCGGTCGTCCGTCTTGTGCGTCTGCTTTTGGGTCCACACCACCAGCCACTCGGCAGTCCTTATCGTCCATATCCTTTTACAGCTTCAGAGTAAACAGACGTGGACACCTCTCACCCAACATATTGACAGCTGAGGTGAACAGCAAACTGACAGCCTACACTCACTGCAGAGGAACGAGGGTTTGCCATGGTTCGGGGGCTAAAAATGTCAAATACAACAAAACATTTAATTCACACCTACTAGTTGACACTTATCCATTTATATACATGAGCTTTCATCTCGCTTCTGTTATATCATGTAAGACTGTTGTTTAGAGCATTCTGATGTCTGACCTTTTGACTCATTTACACATTGACCTCATTTATTGAAACTTTGGTCAGGTTTAATATTAGCCTTCACCAGTATAACATAGTTGTACATTTTAGTTAAAAAACTGTTACTTGATTGGTTTTGTAATCCCCCCTCATCCTCAGACACTCATTAAAGCTCTTGGAAACCTGTGACATGTGTGCCTGCTGACAGAGTAACAGGAAAATTACTTGTGGCTGCTTGCTGGGCTTTAAATGTCATCTACCCAAAACAGAAGACTGAAAGACTCTTCAAATGGAAGCAAATGGAGCCAAACGCCTAAAGAAACCCACTTCAAAAACAATTTGACCTTAGCTGTAGAGCACCAGTCACACTCCCATAAACAATGAGGGGTTTACCACTTTCCTCAGTGGTCCTTTGGCAGACCTAAGGGAGGTTATCGATTCTTCATTTTCTCCATTTTTAGTGGCAAAGCAGGGAGCTGAAACTGAAAAAACCCAAGCCAGTCCCAGACTGACAGTGTGGTTTTCTTTACTGTGTCTGTGAGTCACTGAATGAGCCTCACAAGCTGGAAAATACAGCAGGGGAACTTTCTCTGTGCTAAGAGTGTACATATACTGTATGTAATGGTGGTTAAGCATATAGAAACAGACGTGGGGTATGTGTTTGTGTATGTGTGGTTTATGCTTCACTGAGTTTCACTTGTCTGCAATGGAAGCCCCTCCAACGTCAGAACTTAACTGGACTGTGAAGTTTCCACCATATCAAACAGGAAACTAAACACACTGACACAAATACATTCTTGATCAATAGATCAGTTTTAGATCAGCAGTTTTGCATTTTCACTTTTCAGAACACTTCTCTGAACACTTGCTGCTGTGCAGAAAGAAAAGCCATTGGTCCAGGAAGCCTTTAGTGGGCGGGGCTAAAAAAAACAACTGAACGATTGATCATCAAAAATTCTTTGCTTGATTCCTGTCAAGGTCATGTATTTTCTAGTTAACTGTACTACAAGTAAAACTAGAGTCTTCAATGTTTATGCAAATGAAGTTTAGAGGAAAAACAGTCCACTCAGGGTTTCTGGATGGAGTTTTACTGTCAACATACACAATATACATTAAAAATCATTGTTATGAACGCATGTTCTTGTACGTGCACATTACATTTACGTGTGTCCTCCAAGGTAGTCTGGTTTCCCGCACAGTCAGTGTTTGTTGTTGAGTCTTGAAAACGGCATTCTCTAAAATGAGTGTGTGTTTGAGAATAAGCCTTGCAGCATGGATGCCGCCACAAGACTGAGGACACAATTGTATGATCGTCTTATTTCTGTGAGATATTAGTGCAAAAACTCAACAATACAGAACTTCAAAAAAGCTTGAAGAGACTTTCTGGACAAACAATTTATAAAACTTTGATAATTCTTTGCTTCCAGTTTTAGCTTCTTTTACTCCTATAACAGCAGGGATGCAAAGGTTTTGGCTGAATGGCGATACCTATCATTTAGGATAATAATGCGATGAGTACCTTGCAGCCTCAGCACTGGTAATAAATGCTGATGTGATTGTGGTGACATCAGTGTTCATGAACAACACAACCAATGTGGTAACCATTATGGGTCCTTTATACAGACACTGTACTGGTCTGTTATGGAGCACAATCTGAGCAAGAGGGCAAAACTGTTGATTTAGTGGTTAATTTCATTTCATACCCCCACTAACAGTAAAAATACAAAGGCAGATACAGGTGGTAGAAATGTGGACATGCATCCAAACAGTATCTGGGCTCAGCTCTGGAGATAGGATGGGGTGATTAATAAAATGAGCTACTGGTCCTCAGTAAGGCTTCAGGAATATCCAGATGAGAGGCGACCCTAGGGCAGACCTGGGACATGCTGCAGAAGTTATATTTCTCAGCTTACTTGGTAATGCCTTGGGAATCCCCCGAAAGAGCTGGAGGTTGTGGGGGGAAAGTGGGGGTTCTGCCCTTTTGACCCGAAACTGTATAAATGATGGAAGACGGGTGGATTTTGTGCTTTATTTAATATTTTATAAGAAATAGAATTATAAGATGTTATTTCACACAGAGATCCCGGGGCTTTGTAACTGTTAATCCAGTCCAGGAATATTCATATGGTATCTGGAAAATTTATACAGGCTCCAGCAATGAAGGTTCCTTCTGTGGTCTGCTGTGCACACTGTTCATGAAGGTGTAGGGGCACATAAACAAAGCACAGAGTGGGTGGAATTATTCCGAGTGCAACATGCAGCTCCTTATGGTCGCTCTAATTGACTAATCTGTGCATAAAAACCACAACTGATTACATTAACAGATCTTTGCTGCAAAAAAAAAGTGCAAAATATTCATATAATGTGCTGATAAACCCAACTGATGACTACATGGCATTAAGGCTAACACAGTTGATAATTCTCATCTCTGTAACTGTTGGCTGAAATGCTGTTTTATGCTGACAGATGTACAATGAGAACAGTTCCTGATGGAAACATAGTTCTATTGTCACCAGATTGGATTTCAAGCAGCAATGAGGCAGATTATCCTGTTTAGCATTATTGTAAAAAAAAAGAAAGAAAGAAAGAAAGAAAGAAAGAAAGAAAGAAAGAAAGAAAGCGCTTCACTTTCTAGTGTAAGCAAGCAGATGGCTTTTTTGCTCGAACAACAGAAACAGCTGGTGGTTTGAATAAAGTTTAGAGGATTTATTTATAAAACAAAACACAAAAAACACAAAAAAATGCTTAAATCCACTTTAAAGACATCTTTCCTGTGTTTCTTTGTTTTGCACAGATGTAGCTTTGTCTTTATGTGTCATACAACTGCTTTTGTTGTGGATTTTTTTTTAATAGTCTATTGACAGATGGTTCAGCTGCATCAATACAACACTTCAAATTCATGTGTAGCACGCACACACAAACACAGAGATGTCTTCACCACACATTCAACCACATATTCTCATAGCCATATGACTCAACACACAGAGACATGCGCACACAAGCTTTTTCATTTTCTTCTCAAACACCTCCTTGGCCAGTAAACACCTCCAATTCTTGGTTATTTTTGTTGTCAGATTAAACATTTTGTATTATTATTAACATCCTTCTGCTTAACCAGAAACACGTTAACAGGAAATACTTTTTAAAAGGTTTACATCAACATCCTGGTGAACTGAACTTCGTGAACACTTCCTTATTCATGGGGCACAACATTAGCAGACTATTACTGATTAAACCTGACTGGAAATGTACATCTCGAAAAAGCAATGTCAAGTTAAAGTCAGCATGTATTCATTAAAGAAACCAAAATAGACATACTATTTATTAATGAAATAAACTCGTAGAATTTGCCATCCTTAGTGTTTGGACGCTCTGGACCCGAGATGATATTTCTTCATAGGGTACTCCTTTCTCGTGGAACTAACTCTACAAACATTACTATAAGTGCTCCAAGCCCTTAATGTCTTTTAGAGTGTAACTTTGATATAATGCATTGTGTTGCATTGTGTTTTTAATCATTTAGTGTCTGGAAAGCCTGTTCCACATAAAACATATTACTGGGCGAAAAAATCTCAACTCAGAGGTAGAGTTTTGGTCGCACTGACAGTCTTCTTCAGTAAATGGAGCTTTATATATTATATTTGTGCATGTCAAATTTAATATCTTTTAATTATTAGTGCATGAATGACATTTGCTAGGTGCCATCTGTTTTTTAGTTAATCAAGTGAAAAACATAAGTGAAATGTTAGTCATGTGTTTTCTGTGGGTTTCTGTGAGTCACATGTCTTGCTAGTAACTTTTTGACTCAGCTACGGTTTCTTTTTGTCACCAATTCTTAATTGAACTTATGTTAATTTTTAATGGACAGAATTTGTAAACACTGCCAAGTTATGGAGAGTGGACACATGGGTGGTTTCAGTATCTCATCTCTTCTTTTTGCAGATGATTTTATTCTGTTTGTTTCATCAAGACCCTGTGGCACTGGGGACACTGGGGCAAGCAGGGGTTTTTCAGCCAAGGGTGAAGCAGCTGGGAGGAGAACATAGTTCTTAACTTGAGTTGTGTTCCAGTAATAGGAGTGCAAGTATCTCAACTTTCAATGCAACAGACAGAAAGACATGAGCTTCTTTTGAAGGGTGTATGAGCCTTAAGACCCAAGTATGCCTGCTTGGATGTCACTTCACATGCCAATGGTAAAATCATCACACAACCACATGTATTTATGCTCACTGTTAAGGCACCAGGAGCCGCAACAGTGTTCTCCTACACAATAGGTGTGGGCACTCAGAGAGCACCGCCACATCAGTGAATATATAGGAAAAGATGAGTTGACAACAGGAAGCAAAAGGTGTTTTTTTTCCAAAAAGTCCCATCTTTTCAAACTGTTTCAGCATCATCATCTGTATAATCTGTGAATCTCTGACCTTGTGTACTGATATAGCATTTGATTTGTCCATTTAATCATTAGTTATTATTCATCTCTGGCTCTCTTCCACAGCATGTCTTTGTATTGTCTTCCTGCCCTCATCCCCAGCTGGTCATGGCAGATGGCCGCCCTGGTCCTGCTTCTGGAGGACGTTCCTTCCTGTTAAAAGAGTGGTTTTCCTTTCCATTGTCGTCAAAGTCCTTGCTCATAGGGAGGTCATCTGATTGTTGGAGTGTTCAGTGTTTTCTCTGTTGGGTCTGTACCTAATACTATAAAAGCACCTTGAGGCAACTGTTGTTGTGATGCAGCATGACCTCATCCCCTGTCATAATGAACACTGGTGCTCCACAGGGGTGTGTACTGAGCCCTCTCCTGTACTCACTCTACACCTACGACTGCACGGCCACTAGAAACTCCAACATCGTTGTGAAGTTTGCGGATGACACTACAGTGGTGGGTCTTATCACCAACGGTGATGAGACGGCCTACAGGGAGGAGGTCAGTGCCCTGACCCACTGGTGTCAAGACAACCATCTCACCCTCAACGTCGCAAAGACAAAGGAGTTGATAGTGGACTTTCGGACGTGCAGAGAAGTACACACCCCCATCACCATCAACGGCACTGCTGTGGAGAGAGTGAGCAGCTTCCGCTTCCTTGGTGTACATCTGGCTGAGGATCTCACATGGTCAGTACACACAAACAAAACAGTGAAGAAGGCGCAACAGCGCCTCTTCTTTCTCAGGAGACTGAAAAGATTCAGCATGAGCCCCCGCATCCTCAGGACCTTCTATCGCTGTGCCATTGAGAGCATCCTCACAGGATACATCACCACCTGGTACGGCAACAGCACCGCTTACAACCGCAAAGCTCTCCAGAGAGTAGTGCGGTGTTCTGAACGGATAATTGGAGGTGTGCGTCCCTCCCTCCAGGACATCTACAGGAAGCGGTGCCTGAGGAAAGCGGGGAGGATCATCAAGGACTCCAGTCACCCCAGCCATAAACTGTTCAGACTACTTCAATCAGGAAGGAGTTTCTGCAGTATCCAGTCCCGTACCAGCAGACTGAGAGACAGCTTTTTCCACCAGGCCATCAGACTGCTGAACACTTCATAGACACCTCACCTTCACTACTGGAACTTCAACATTATGCACTCCATACTGTATATAAATGCCACTTGTTTTGCACAATATCCAACTACCAACCTCTGTATATTTTATATATTTATTTTATTTTTACTCTATTTAATTTGTAAAATATGTATACACACACACACACACATATATACACACACGTAGACATACATATGTAGTATACACATTCAGTAATATGCATACACTCTTATATTGTACATATATTTATTCATATAATTCTCAGATTTTGCCATTCTTATATTTGCTTGTTCTTATGTTATCGTACTTTGCACACCTCTGTTGCTTGTGAAGCTCGCACACAAGAATTTCACTCACATGTACTGTACCAGTGTACCTGCACATGTGATGTGACAATAAAAGTGATTTGATTTGATTTGATTTGGCACTATATAAATAAAACTGATATAAACTGAATTGAACTGACATATCATTAAAACTGTCTTAAAAACTGACATGATCGTTGTATCTTCAACCCTGCTCCAGCAGCAGTGGCACAATGTGCAAGATTACAAAATCAAGTGGTGGCGAGGATAAAAGACCCTCGGAGATAGTATGTGGAGTTATGTCATTTGGGAGGGGCTCAAAGTAAAGCATCAAATCTATGTGTGAATCCTGGCTTGAAAGAAGCCAGTTGAGGTGGTTCTTAATATGTTTGTATGTTCAGATCAAAAAGTTTAATTTTAATATAAAGGAATTTTCTTATTCCAGTATATAATATGATGCTGCCTTAGACACGAGCACCTCCCTGTTTTTATATTTGGTATCCACAGCTTTACTAGCTGCAAGAGACAAAAACATTAGTAGGTTAAAGCTGTGGTGGGGACACATGTTGCAGGTTGGTTAGCCACAAGGCTGGTTCACGTCAAGTATGGACCTCTGTGGTCTGTACTTTGTTTTGTTTTTGTTTTTTCCAAATGCTGTTGTTTTGTTTTCCCCTGACTTTTTACTTTTGGTTTCTGTCACAAAGTTGTCTTTCTGTTAAGTCAATTCTTTATTTATTTAGTCATTTTTAATTTTTTTACACTGTTCGAAGTTTTGCTTCCAGTTCACCAAGTCTCTTCTGTTTTGGCTTTTACATGTGTTTGCTAACAGCCCAGTACATATACCACTTGCTTTGTACTCACTGGTTAATAAATCATCCTGTTGCATTCAAGCTTTCCAGTACTCCTTATGACCTTTTTTTGTGATTTCTGTTTGTATTCATTTCTGCAGTAATTCCCTGCAGTTATGACTAGGGATGGGTACCGGTATCCGGTGCCATTCTGACATAAACAGTAGTAACCAGACCGAAAAGCATTTTGGTGCTTTTTTTTCCCGAGATGTCATACACTTTGGATTTGAGCCAATCATTTTACGTTTCCGAGGATAGTAGGCGGGCCCAGGTACGTACGTTCTTTTAGAGCTGAGCTACAGATTAAAAACGCCCAAGGCGAAGCGTCAAAAGTCTGGCTGTATTTCACAGCAAAAGATGCAAACTCAGCAGCCTGCAACAAGTGCTTTAAGCTGATACTGCGCAAAGGAGGTAACACCTCGAATCTGATGAAACGCCTGGCGACGCATAGCGTTTTTTTAAGCCGAGAAATGCACCGTATTTGATAGCTTGCTGCAAGACCTCACACCGAGCACATCTACTGCGGGTGCGGTGCCTGTTATCGGACCCGGAGTTAGCAACATCCCCCGAGAACCTGAAGAGTAGAGTCCTGGCCCCTAGCCCTGCCAGTGTAGCAGACATGATGACGGATGATGATGGCAGCAGCAGCCGTTCTTCTCTGCGTGAGTAGCTTAATGTTGTTCGTGTGTAATTTACATTGAGTAGGCTAACCACATTATTAATGCACGTAAGGTGAACTAGCAAACACCGTCGTAGTTACATGCGGCTGTCTTCTTGTTTGATGGCAGATACTCCCTTCACCCTGGCCAAAAAGGCTAAAATGACCAAAGAAAAAGTGGAAAACAGCTAAACATGAGAGGTTTTTGGACAGAGTTTGTGTTTTCCATTCTTTAAGCACCGGTTCGAGCACGTTTAAGCACCGGCACCGTTTCAAAAGTACCGGTTTGGTACTGGTATCGGATAAAACCTAAACAATACCCATCCCTAGTTATGACCTTTTGCCTGGTTTTTGGACTTTTCCTTTGTTGCCTGCCCTTTGCTGGATTTATGTGCCTCGCTGACTGTCTGTGTATGACCTCTATCTGGATAAATGATTTGGATTTTACTTTTCTGGACTCCCGCACATCCTGCTTTTAGGTCTTCATCCTCTGTAATTGGCAAACTTCACTGCCACTGGTTAGGTATAAGCACTTTCACTAGGTTTGGAAGAGATTGTGGTTTGAGTATAAACAGACCTCTTCAGTAACCCCTGCACACCATAAAATGTCACCCTCCAGTGGGACAAATCCCACCTCTGATGAAAACTTGAGCATAAATGATCAATCCCAATAGCTTTGACCAAACTGGATATTTTACTCCCTGATAATAAAATCCTCCGTAGAATTAGCACCTTGAAGAATGAGGCCAGTGGCTTAACAATGCAACTTCAGAATCTAAATAAAGTCAGAATGCAGTGGATGAAATGTACAAGAATGTTTGTAATTGTGTGCCACTCATTAATTTTTAGAGGTTAAAAGTAGGCCACATGATTAGCTGAACAATGGGGAACTCTTCAACATTTGAACTAAAACATAAAATATTTCCAATTGACTAAAAAACAAACCTATTAACAGTGAAACTCCATTTGTACCATTATCATACAGTTCATTTTTTCCACTGATATATCTGATGTATAGCAAAAGTGTCTTATCTCATATAGGAGTTCACTAAAATTTTTGGTGCTATTTATGGAAATATAGTCTACCTTCACTACAGAGCCATCAAAGGTTAATCTCTGGGTTCAGACAGATTAACAGTAAACAACACTGATCATACGGGGATCTTTTGCCTGTAATGATACACAACCACAAGTACTCAAGAGACTCTCTTCTGCAAAACACCCACATCCTCATCTGCATGTTTTTCATGGGTTTAAGTTTGGGGTTTTTTGAGGTAACATTTCCCCCTGGAAAATAACTGGGCGAGTCAGGTGATTTTTTTTTTCATTACCCTGTTTTTGGGCTGATTCACAGTCACAGCTTCTTCAAATTCACACCCGAGGTTTCTGGTTCAACTGAAGTTACGTATTTCATATGAAACGAGAAACCCAAAGAAGGAGTTTCTTCTGGTTTCAAGGAAGGGATTATTACTTAAACCTCTCAAGGGACCAACAAAACCCACAATCGAAATCAAAATCTACAAAGAGCTACTTCTCCTCATTTTATTTTTAATCATAGTTTCAAAATCATTAAACCATAAACCATGCAGTTTTGTTTTTAACATAAACTAATGACCTGAACACTACTGGAGTTTGTCACTACTAGACAAATGACAAATCCATCACAAAAAAGAAGAAGAAAACTCATGCACACTAAGAACTATGCCAAACTTTGATAGTGATTTTAAACACCGGCGGAAGGTATGAGAAAGAAACACCGGAAACCACAAACAATCTGTTTGAGTAAGTCAGATTATGGGCTGCGTAAATAGAAAGACGGATGAATACATACATAAGCAGCTGTTAGCACTGTCCACTCACAGCAAGATAATTCTGACCACTGACCACTGACTTCTAGCTTGATTTAAACTCACTTTAAAAAATATGTAAAATTATAACAAGAATAAAATAAAACAAGATTCATCTTTTGCCTGTTAAGAGGTAACTGAGCTCCTCTATGTGCACCTTACCAGTTTAACAAAAAGTATTGCAAGTAGCTCACAGTACTTTTTGTTACCGAATAACAAGCTACTTCCTTCTTTGAGAGTTTGAATTTCACCTTTTAATGTTTTCTATAAAGTGCAGGTGTTTGCTCCGACTTGGATCAATAGTTAGTAACCTTCATTTTTTTGAACCAGCTGCAGTGATGACGGGAAGGATGAGGGATCGTCATCAGGATCACAGTTACACTGAAAGATATGCAAATACAAAAAAAAAACTTAAAAATTTACTTAATCACAGTCAGCACACAATTCACAGCAGCTGCATCTCACACACTCATCTCACATACTTGTCCTTTAAAGGGAAAGGGAAATACTTGGCTTCTGATTTCTGATTTGCCCATCAGTTAAGGATGAGCACAGCACTTGTCGTTATGTTGATAAACAAATGCACAGCGTCAGTCAAATATCCGAGATGGTGCTGACTGATATTGAAAGCATTATGCTGATTGTGAGGAAAATGTTTCAGAGCACAGTGATGGAGTCGGCTTCTGAAGCCGAGTAGCCACAGAATACAAAGGAGTGCCCATGCTGACTCTCAACCACTGAAGAGCCCATTATGGTCACCATATTGGTCCTGCTGAATACAAACAGTGACATCACTACAGCCTCATCACCATTTATATGCGTGCTGAGGGCGCTACACTACACTTTCCTGAGCGACAGGCGTTGCCACTTAGGCAAAGCATTTGCAGTGATGGTGGTACAGCTGTAGAAGATTTCAAAAGAGGAAACAAGACGATAACAGTTTTGATTCGTGTGTTTTGTTTTTCAGGATTCTCTCCATGAAGTATTTTCTTTTCAAGCTGTTACAGCATCTCACTCTGAGCCCATGTACTGATGTATACAAAGATAAAGTTGAAATTTGAGGATAATATTCGATATAAAAATGAAATGTTGACATTAAAGCCCTCTATGATATTGCATATATATATTGCATATTGATGTTTAACCCTCATAACATTAAGAGGATCTATGTTGTATCACAAGACCCAATAAGATAGCTGATCAAGTTGCTTCACTAACTCATCTGCACAAGGAATTTTGTAGAGGTTAGCCTATAGCAGCTGTGGCAGTTGTTTGACTTGAAATGACAACTGTAATCGCCACTTTTTGACTTTATTCTCAAAATATGGTATTAATAATCTTTTTATATATGTCATTGAAGTATCAGTAAAAGAAAACCAAACATTAAACCCAGCCACGCTGGTCATGACACCCATGTGAGATGCACGATAAACCAAAACTACACCAGAACGTGGTTTGTGCTTGCGAATGTGACGTGACTTTTGGTGTGTGCTGCCGTTTGCAAGGATTACAACAGCAGGTGTCGTGGGTCCTTCAGACCACCAGCAATGTGAAACTGATTATCACACAGTGGGGTCAAGGAGTAACTGAAAGTGGCTACTTTTATCGTGAGAAATGAGACACAATGATTACTGTTCACTGTCTGCAGTTGACTGGCCAGTGGAGGAGTACGTTACATATACTGTGAGTCACTACACAAGCTGTAAAACACAGAGCTACTATAGGCTGTGGAAGGATGAAGCACCTGTAAGTTGTGATGGAAAAACAAATCAGACACTTTCAGGATGTGTTGCAGGTAAGAGTTTTGGTCAGAAGGAAGGCTATCAACCTTTATCAACCTGTGCATGATCACCTAGTTTGAACAAACTGATGTAGACTTCAGGTTTCCAAGTACACTCAATAATGAATATATAATAAATAAGCTTTTATTAACTCAGCGGCAATGACAAAAATATATGGTGTAAAACTAAATAATATCAATATTTAGGGACAATAATTTGTTGATCACACTGACCTTTATTTCACCAGGAGTGAACTTTGATTAGATTTTTATAGTATTTATCTCCTTGAAATTGCGAGGTGCTTCTTTTTAGGGAACCGTTGCAGGAACTGAACAGGTACCTGAAAAAATGTGTGCGTTGGCCTTAATTTTTGTATATGTTCATGTCCTCGGGTTACCTTTTATCAGACTCTCTCTAACAATTGAGAACACTTCCTGGTGTAGCCAGGTTTGTAATCGGATGACTCATTCCGGTACATCAGAAGCAGTTTGTTTAACTGACACTGATATCACTATCTTCACAAGCTTTACAATTAAATGCACTTTTACTTTTAGTTTTCCTCCTCACCAGCACCAAGTGAAGCACTTTAACACATATACTACTGCATTTGAGCTGTATGATTAAATAAATAAACAATTACAATATGACATTACATTGACAAAATGCACAATAACAATTTGTGCATTTTGTCAGTGAGCAGGTTTTCAGACTCCTTCCAAATAAATGGCTTTTTGCACATCAGGAAGAAGTTAACCGAGTAGAATCTGTAAAACAGGATAACCAGGAGAACAAGAAGAATAAGAAACTATTCAGTTTTTTAAATGGTATTAAGATCATGATACGAACAAAACGTTTGAACTTGCTGATCTGGATTCACTTGGAGAAAAGGTTGTCTGTATTCAAAGTCTTTGCTCTTCATTCAGTGTGCTAACCATAAATAGGTCTACTACCTGAAAGGAAACCAGAGTTCTCTTTAGTTTCTTTTTACTGTGGGTCTGAAAGCAGCCTCTAAAGGTCTTTGTGTGCGTGAGTCATTAAGCCTCTCAGAATGAACAGAGAGTCGACTGGCCAAGTCAGAAAGTGACTGTGTGGCCATGAACTGTGTTTAATCATTGACGATGCTAGAACCAGAGAACATTAATTCTGAAAGTCGTGGTGGTCTCTATTTGAGCTTTCACACAGCCTGCCATTCTGTTTCACTTGTCAACCAATCAGATTCCTCTCCGAGTACAAGCCAGGTGATTGATTGGTCCATAATTTGAATTGAAACAAAGCTGATTGTTAGCAAGTTATTACCGGCTATGACAGTGAGGCTTTGTGTGTGTGTGTGTGTGTGTGTGTGTGTGTGTGTGTGTGTGTGTGTGTGTAGACAGCTACTGTAGAAGAAACTACCAAATAGTTAGTCATTTTGCAGATGTTTGGTATGTCTGTAGACAAATTGTGTCAAAAAGAAATTGAATGGTGCACGACATGTTTTTCTTGCTATGCTTTCTGGTCATCCCGTAACTGGTGACTAGTTCCAGACAGCAGTTTTTTCAAGATGGGCGATAACGCAGTATGCAGGGATCACAGGGAATACTTCATGAAATCAGAAATAAATACACAGAGTATGATTTTTCAGGCTCATTGTCTGCTCCTTCTCCCTCATACAGATTTATTACATGAAAAGAGTACGGTGGCCCTGAGAGGCCAAACGGACTGCAACTTAAGGAAACACCTGCAAAAGCACACAAAACAACGGAAATAGGAAAAACGACAATGGAAATAGGAAAAAAGAAAACACAAATAGGAAAAACGAAAACAGAACAAGGAAAAAACACAACGGAAGTGTTTCTTGGGGAGACAATAACCCGACGGACCAGTTGCAGGAACCCAAAACATGGTTGGCGTGTTTTATCATGATTCATATAATACTCATGATGGAGTTTTAGGCTAATAGTTTTTTCCTATTTCCGCTGTGGTTTGTGTGCTTTTGCAGCATTTTTCTTATTGCTGGTGTTTTCTTAAGTTGCAGTCCGTTTGGCCTCTCAGGGCCACCGTAAAAGAGGCTGCACAGGAGCCTGAAAATGGTTTTGTGCTGAATATCTTTACTTACAGTCCAGATGTAAATATTCATTTTACCTTCTACATGAAGGTTATGTTTTTGGTAGCATTTGCGTGTGTGTCATTCTTTCTGTAAACACGATAGCCTGAAAAGGTTCTAATGAATTCTGATAAAACCTTGAAGGGTGGGGTCATGTTAACAATCCATTAAAATTTGACTTATATCCATCAAGGTCTTCAAGGTCAACTTAATGATTTATTGGTCACAAATTGACAAAAATCCTGATTTCTTACAACTGTGGTGTGTATTGTAAACTGTGAGATTAGCAGCACTTGAGTTCAGTGGCTTATTTGGAAAGGTATTTGCAGAAGGGGCATATTTTGCATCCTGTATAGAAACATCCTATGTTCACAAAACTTTACAAGTTTAAAATTTTTAAAAAAAGATGAAGGCCCAAAGACAAGTGTGGTTCCACTCATGAGGACTGAGCAAATATATACGGAGCATATATCTGTATATATCCCATCTGAGGTTTGTAAATTCTTTGTAAATATGTTTGGCTCTAAATTCTTCCTCTTCTGATTTTGGGTTTAAAATCAGAGAGAAGATATTTCATGTTTTAACTAGTTTATTTCAGAAAAAGTCATACAACAATAACCACTGGGACAGAGAACAGTGGAAGATAACGTCACCCCTGCTATTGCTTTTCATCTCTTTCCACTCACATTTTCACATCCTTTGAACCCTTTTTAACATTTTTTTTCTTCATAGGCGTTTCCTTTTCTGTCATGTGTTGATACTGTGACGGAGTTGGATTTTCTCTATTTTTTCTGTGCAATAATGCAGGCGGGTAAATCCCCTGTACTGTGTATAGCTCAGTTGTTCCACAAACAAAATTAAGTTTTTAAGCAAAAGCAATATATTTTTCAGCTGAAGGCTAAATTCTCTGTCAAATGGCAAACTATTTGCATATTGTAGTAAAACAGCACATTTCATGTTTGTCTGTTAGAAGCAACGGTTTTAAACAAACTAAGAGCATGCAATCTATTTATTTTGCGCAGTTCTCATGGAAAATACGTTTAACACTAATTTAGTCTAATTCAAAGAAATCTGGGGAAAAAAAACTGTTTTGCTTTATACAAAACATTTCAATCTTTAAAAAATATAAAATTACAGTGTACAGTAGATTACTAACTCTGACATGTTAAAGAGGTTTTTGAGCTAAAGCAGACAATGAACATGGTGAGTTATTTTGAGTTATAATCTAGAAAGTGAGTTTCTAGAGTTCTGTAAGTAAATTTTTTTTCTTACACTATTATTATTTCCATCACTATATAATTCTGGATTTTTACTCTTTTCCTGGATATCATTGTGAGACATACATAACATAGCATGATGAAGTGTTTTTCAAGCCTTTTGGCAGCATTTTAAACAATGTGTTCTTTAACTTTTCAAAGCCAGATGTGACCATATGGGGACAAGAGGTGGAAGTTAGCAGCTAATTGAATTTCCTTTGTGAATTTCCCAACAGTGGGGAATAATAAAGGCTATCTTATCTTAACCCTCCAACACTGACATAAGTATTATAATACAATCACTCTCTCTTACATGTGTGTGAAAATCACCCAATGTCTTGGTGTTTTAAAGCAACCTTGGTTACTGGGGTGAATTTATAGAAGGTATGGGTGCATGTTATGGTCATGGTTTAGCCCTCTTCTCATTCCTACCATTTCCCTGCCCCTTAGCCTACCATTTGTCTGTTTATGCTTGGATCATTTAATTCATTGTGTGTTCCAGAGGACATCAGATGTCAAAATTTTCATCTAAAACACCTCCTCATCTCAAATATACAACGCGGAAACTCTGAGCAGCTCTACCACCCCCAGGTTAACGATCCAAGATGGCTTCAGCCAACATAAACAGTATTAAAACTATGAAACTTTTCTGGCACTGTTGTGTGTTTGTGATGAGGCTCTATCCATAAAATCACTGTAGCAGTGCTTTGAAACATTGAAAAAAAAAACAACAAACCATTGTGCTGTATTGCTAATGAAGAACGAATTGCTCCATTTTGCTCAGAAGGAAATAGAATCCTATGTTTTCTTGCTTTTCCAATTTTCTAGCTGGAATCCATTCAACTTGGGAAGGACATCACTTCAGAGTTCTGACTTTCTGACTCAGTAATAAGCTGAGTCTTTGTTCCACCTTCTCTAAAAGGGTTCCAGTTTTCACGTCTGATATTCTGTCAGTACATTAACTATAAACCATTCTGTATTATTTGTCTGATAATTCCATTAAAAATGCCCAGGACAGCACTGACCATAATCCACTTCACGAATTTAATGAATTAGCAGAAGGTGTAGCCCAGCGAACAGCTACCAGCTATAGCAGCCTGGAGCCATCTGTGAAAGGATTTAATTAGGTGAAAGGAGGCTCATGTGTCAAATGGAAAGTTACCCACATCACAACCTGGTTTCACGCCACTTTGTTATTATATAGTCACAGCTTTTAATCTATTGATTCGTGGTGCTGGACATAAATTTAAAATGTTGTGTTTTTTAACATGAATTTCCCCGGACCATTATTTTTTAAGCAAAAAAAAAAGAAGCAAGAAAACCGTGGAGGTGGAGGGATGGTAAGTCCTGAATTTCATGCTTCATATATGTCAATACATGTCACAGTTTTTCATAGATTTATAAATATGTTATTAAATACAAATATTTTTATATCTTTAGGTATTAAGAAACTGTTTTGTGAGTTTTATAAAATCATAACTGTTGATGTAAAATGCAACCTGGTTGTCATGTTGACACCTACCGGCTTTCTCTAACATAAAAAAAAGATTCAACATATCAAATATGATTATGAGGACATAATCCGAGGGCACACTGGAGCAGCGCGGTTAATGATGCGAGCTGAAGGGTTTTCTCTGTGGTGAAGGTGTGAACTGAGTGATGACTGGAACGTAGCTGAGAGGTAGAGGGTGGGGTCAACAAAGGCAGAACAGCCTAACGGGAGCCGGGGTGCCCTGAAGTCATACTGAGAAAGTTTGTTGTGAAAGAATGATCTTTTAGGTCACCAGAGTGAAAAGACTCCTCCAAGCATTTCCATCACTTTCTATCAAATTGTACTTTCCACTTTAAGTTTGGCTGTCTGTTTCAGTTCTAAAAATGATCATTTACATTCACTAACTACATGAGATAGGTTAAGAAAAAGAGGCCATGCAATAAATCATATTTCTTATCATGCGTTATCACGCATCAGTCGGTTTGCACAAACTACAAATAAATGGCTGAGAGGGATGAAGGAAACTAATTTTTCTATCATAGAAAAAATGTAACAGCCAGTTTGTAAAGCTGAACTACTACTGAGAGAACTTTGTGTTGTTAAACTTCTAACACTGGATTGATTGAGTGATTCCTTATGATTTGTCAGTGTTTCTGTATCAGTTTACTGACAACAGGTATGCAAAACAGAAGTCTTAACAGAAAGTTCTAATCTAATTGTGAACTGGTGTAAGCTCAAAGAAGGGACTGTGTAAACAGAGCCTACAAAGCCTCCACAGCGCCTGCCTCCCGTCAATGCTGGCAGTAGATAAGCAACAGCAGAGATAAGCTCTGCCCTGACAGGAATGTTCTAACGTTTCGGTTGCCTCATACTTCAGGTGGTTGCCTCGGGTCAGCTTCCTCTCACATGCAAATGCCATTCAAATACTAATCTTTCAGTGACAGGGAATTTGAATTCCAAACCATCTTGAGCAATTCCCAGGAATTCCGGCGTGTGTCCTTTTTGGTAGTCACTGAAGATGTGTTGATTGAGATGGGCTGTTGAAACAACCCACACAGGCCAGGGTTCACACATGCTTTTGTTGAAGGATGGCTGAAAAATGCTTTTGGGATTTTCCACGTGAAAGCAAGTAGACAAATTCCACATGAAGGTTCCTGAAAGCACTGTGAAGCGCTGAGCAGCAAGATGCATATTACAGCAGTGGTTCAGACTTCTTCTTGCAAGACACCCTTAAAATAGTCAAAAAATTCATGCCACCGACCCCACCGTTTGAGAACAGTAAGGATGCTGTCTATACTTACAATACCTTTCAATACCAAAATTTATATTGTTACTGTAGGTAGCATAAGTAGTATATGTACAGAGGCTGCACATGTCTACAAGTTCTCTAATCTATAGATGTCGACTAGTGCGGCTGCTGAGCGCTATCCGGGCTCGTTGATAAGAAAGGCAATAAGAATCAAGTGATAACTCATTCACAAAAGACAATATGCAAACAATGAGCTCTAAACCCTTGATTGTATTTTCTGCTATTGTTTTGTTGTACATTCAGTATCGTTGCACGTTTTTGCACCAGCGCACTTATTGTCAAATGTAATGTTCTGGTTGGTCAAACTGTTTATTCAGAAAAAATGAACTTATAAATGTTGCAAATCTGTCCAGGAACAATGAGGAAGTCAATGTGAATGGCTGTATTAACAGAAACATTTTAAATGCATGAAATATTCATACAGATTTTACGCGTCCAGTGTGCGAATGCCTTAACTCTACTGGTGTTGGTACGGACTACTAAATGATACAGGAATCAAAAATCTGAGACAAGTCTTTTTTAAATTAAAGTCCACATGTAGCATAGCAGTTTCTCTGGAATGTAGTGGATTTTTATTGTATCAGCAAAATAAAAAAAACCAAAAAAAAAACACGAATGACCTTCAAAGCTTTTTCACCAACAAACACACAGAAATGCACAGAAGTTGTTGGAGAAGCTCCTGCTCAGTGTTTTTATGTTTCAGCTGTGCATTTAGCTCCCTCATGATCTCTCCTACTGAACCTTTACTTTTCACGCTGTGTTGTTTTTTGGATCGGATACACCCTGAAGACACATTTACAGGAATGCAAATCTTATTCAAATGATTTCAGCAAGAATATGAGATCGGTTATTTTAAAGCGCAGGAGAAATTACAGCCTGTGTTCAATAGTGATGCACTGAAGAAAAACAAACATAAACATGTGGAGGTGGAAAGGTCACTTTGGTGGAAAATTTCTTGTTTTTCAGTTTGATCACCAGCGTTTTAAGAAAGCACCTTCAGCAGAGGAGCTCAGTTGTGATTTCCAGACATTCAAGCTGTTGACGGGAAGGACAGGGTGGGTGTGAAGTCATGGTGGTGCAAAAGCATAAACGGCTCACAATTCAATTTGATGACACACTCCCAATTTTGAAAGAGAATTCACACTCATCTGTTTGTTGTTTCTTGCTTGTAGCTTGTAAGCATGCGGCTGCAGCTTTTTCAAGCAGGTGGAAGAAAGCCTTGAAACGATCTGTTACAGCTCAAAAGCATGAGCAACTCTACAAGCCACTGTGGAACCCGCCTCCTCCCCATCTCCTCTGTTGTTTCTGACGAGATTATTGTCAGATCCATCATTACTTATGATGCTTGCTCCATTCAGTAAGGAGGTCTTGCTTCTTCCCTCCCTGCATTTAGGCTGTACATATGCACGTGAAAAGATGGGGAGGTCCCAGAACACCGCCATACTCCCAAATATTACAGATGGAATAATAGTCCTAATAAAGTGGTCCTCAAAGAAAACCATTAATGGTCATTCAAAATTTAATTTGTTGAAAGTCTATATTGAGGCTCATTCGAAGTTTTTGTGTAATTGTAATATATTCAGTTGTTTAAACAAGAACACAGGGTAATTTGTGTGATTAATGGGATCAGCAGTTTCTGGGTCTGCCAGCAGTCATATATCAAAATATTGAACAAAGTAGCCTGCTGGCTCATGTGGATATAACGTATCTGACTAGCTACCATATATGGACATAAGGGAAGTGCCTGTACCCAGTTTCATTGTAATTCTTTCATTCTTTGTTAAATAATTTCATGTCTGAACAAAAAATTGCAGCAATATTGCCATCCCTAAAGCCCCACTATGGCATGAAACCTGATCAGTGGCTTTTACTGCCAAATGTAAGAACTGTAGGAGTTTGCACTTGTAGCTGCATGTCAGCTGCCTGTGGTTCAGACAGTAACATAGTGTACTGACACACAGAGCCATGAAAAGGATCATACAGTCCTTCCAGGAAAGCATACCACATACATATGTCTGAGTCCCAATCTTTCCAGGCAATGTGACTATGTGAATGTGGATGAGCGAGTTGGCTGGTATATAAGTACCTCTAAAACAAAAGAATTGAGATTGCAAGACGTCCATAATCCGCTCTTCATCTTTCTTCAAGGCTATGTTCCTTCTTATTTGAATTTCTGATTAAACTGAAGTCAACTTCCATTATTTTTGCTCAAGAGTTGTCTACCATATTGGACATGATATAGCGACTGTTTAGTAAGAAAGAAATGCGTCTCCTGACTGGGTGACAGTGGATCTGGAGGTTTCTGGCTCTCGCTGGGTAAAAACTGTTGCAAAAAAGGCGCTGAACTAAAAGCCTCCTCTCGATTGCTTTGTAGTTTTTTTGTGTTTGTCTGCAATGACTTGCTGACTATTAGCATAAAAATGGAGATGGTTCACTGTCAAAGTGAAAGTTTTGCCTCAGTGCTGTGAGAAAACGTGTGACACAAACCACTTCCGGTTTGTGTCACACGTTTCGCACTTTCACTACAGCTCAGAGAGCAGCTGGGCAGTGTTTGTAGATAACTTCCATTCAGACTATGACTGCAGCAACATATTAGCAACAAAGCATTCACAAGGTGGTTTTTATCAACTGGTTGGGGAGTATACGTTTTTCCCTTTAGACAAGTGGTTACTAGATTTTCACAGATTCGTCGTTAGGCCTGTTTGACTGGGGCCTTATTCATTTGATTATACATTTTCACCATGAGTGTCACACGGCCAAAGTGGTGGACAAGTTAATGTCTAGGTTAAAGTCTATGGGAAAGCTCTAGTGCTCCCTTGATCTGTGACCTCAGTGAAACACTCTTAAAGTATTTATCAGAAAAACTGCTTGTTTCAGGTCTTACTGAGTACAACACAATATTCATTTAATAAATTATGGTTCCCAAATGAGCCAAAATAGACAATAAGTCAGACAGGTTGCAACCACGTGAGGGTACAGTGTTCCTCGGTCAATATGATTATTAGGTAAGGAGTGAAACATGCTGATGAAACATGACCAAAGTTTTGGACCAAGACAAGTAAACTCTATGTTTTGTTCTTTTTTGTTTCAGTTACATTGATAGTAAGCGCCTTTTGTTGAATGAGTGTTACAGGGCAAAGACATTAATCGGAGGGGGGACAAGTAAGTAACAGACTCGAGTTGTTGTATTTGTAGAGTGTTGCTAACAGGTGTTGACAGCATATAATCAAAGACCACAAGTTTAAAGATCAAAGCATCTGGACAGACGTTTATGATACTGTGAGAGGAATTTACAACTCTGGAAGTTATCACATTGATTATCATTCTGTCTCCTATCTTATTTTGACATAATCATTGGGAATGAGCCCTAGGCCAGTTTGAGTGGCCAACAGCAACTGATAAGACATATTGTGGTTGATGTCTTCAGTGTTTTCTTATCCTGGTTTTTCAGTCTAAATGATTTTTCTCTATCCAAAATGTTCCTTAGGCATTGTTTGAGTGCTCCTCGTGACATACAGTGAAACAATGAAGCACTGATCGTGTCACTGTATTAGTTGAGGGCTGATAGAATATCTTATCCTCGGGCAGTTTTTGCAGCATGGATACTGAAAGATGTTTTCAACTTGTTGTCACTTGTCCACAATTTATCTCCTCCTCTGCAGCCAAAGACGTTACGTGAGTTATCAGGATCTCGTGCTGGTTGAACCGGGTTTTCTTGACACTTTCACAGCTGACTAACTCTGTATAGTAATTTAGTATTAAGAAATAACAGCAAAGTATCTAGTCTCCACTCTAAACTCCTCAGAATGTCCCTTACTGAATGTAACCCTAAATAAAAGTTAAGATTTGATCAATATGTGCATCCATTTTTGAGAAAAGATACACAAAAAAGCAATTCCCTGGATCACCCACTGACATAGAGACATGCTTACGCATTCAACTCATGCTGTGCCAAAACTTCACACATGGGGTTTCTGTTTAGATGGGCTCGCAGCCAGAGGACACACGCATGCTGTACACAGTGAACTATTGCCTAACAGGCTCCAACAGGAAAGCCTCTGAGTTCAGCACTAAGAAATATGAACCGTCAACCCCAGAAGGAATGAATGGGCTGTTTCAGATAAAAATTTGGATGAGCACAGCAGTGCAAGGCTGCTGCACAACAGAACATTTTAGGAATAAGAGGAGGAAACGAGAGAAAAGAAACAAAATAAAACATTTATTATGTAGATTAAGGATGGAGTAAATGGTGATTACAAATGTTAATATCAGAAAATGTCAAAAACATTATGTTTCCTAGAACTGATGTATTTACCCTGGAATTAATAAACCACCCTTCCCAGGGTGTGTGTGCCTCATTAGCAGAACTACAAGCTTCAGTTCCTCTATGACAAAACGCTGATGTCAGTCAGTGCACAGTGGTCAAAGTTCAAAGGTTAGAAAGGGTATACAAAGTCTGTGTAACCTCACTGTGGCCTTTTTTAAGGAAGGCTGAGAACCTTGGTGTGTGAAAAAACAGTATCATTCTACAGTGATATATCCTAATAAGTCCTCAAACCTGATCAGCCATAGCCACTAACAACAATCCACCAGTGTGTTTGTCTGTTTAGCTGCTGCTCTGGTTTGTTTAACATAGCTTTATTTGTAGGGCACTTTTTAAAGTAAAATACACTCTGAAAATAACCAAACTGGATTTCCTCCAACACTCTCAATCAACCGATACTTCTCACATCACAGGCAATATAAAAAATTCAAATTGTCCAATTTTGTTTTCTATTATCTTAGTCTGCCCTGAGACAGTGTTAAGCCCCTTTTCCATTGGTACCTACTTGGATCGACTCTCCACAGCTCGCCACAGTTTTCAGTGTTTTCCATTAGGCCTTTTTTAGTACCTGCTTGACCGGGTTCCAAGCAATCCAACCAGGTACTAAAATGCATACCTGCCGCTCGCTGTGTGGCTTTTCGTCAGACTCAGGGAACATGCCGTTGTTTTTGGTAGCCTTCTCTCCCGTTGCTGGGTTTCAAAAATGGTGGTTTTGATTTTCATGAACGATACGCTCTAAAGGCTCATTAAGTGACACCACTGACCAGCCGATCGGTGGCATGTGCTCTGAAGACGTCACATTCTTGCCTCAACGTCCATATTTGTTGTAGCATTTGTGTCACATTTTAATTACAACACAGGACGCTTGGATGCATTGCTATGACAACGACCAGGCACATTAGGTGGTACTCGATTGTAATGGAAAACCAGTCGATCCGAGTCAAGTGGAAAGCTGTGGTGAGTCGATCCAAGTAGGTACTAATGGAAAGGGGGCTTTAAATTTAGGAATTATCGAGTGATTTTGGTTGAGAACAAGATCAAAGTTCGGGTTAAGATAAGCCTCTGCACAGTATTAATGCACTCACTGAAGAGTATGTGTCACACGTTAAGGTAACGAGTGCAGAAGTGCTAAGAACTGCAGTTCTCCTAAGACCACTTGGTGTTCCCTTTAAAAGCGAGTCAGTCACCAGCGAGTTTCACATTAAAATGGCCAATTTTACAGCAGAAACATGCAGCCTGGTGTAAAACATGTTCTTTATCTCTTCCTCTTTTTGTCTTTCAGTTGGTCCCTTTAGGAGTCACCACAGCAGATCACCTGCCTCCATCTCACACCAACCCTCTCTGTTTCTTCCTTCACTATGTCCATAAACCTTTTCTGTGGTCTTTCTCTTCTCCTTCCGCCTGGCAGTTCCATCTTCATCCTTTGCCCCATATATATTCACTACTCCTCTTCTGCACACATCCAGATCATCTCAACGTTGCTTCTTTAAATTTGTCTCCAAACTGCTCAACCTGAGCTGTACCTCTGATGGACTCATTCTAATCCTGTCCCTCCCAACAAAAACAAAATCTGCACCTCCTGTCTTTCTGCCAGTGGCACAATCTCCAAACCATACTTCACACCGTATTATCTAGCTAATTTATGTCATATCGTTAGTTCATGTATTGTAACTTATTAGGGACAGATACTAGATGGAGATATAAGAGAAAGACACAGCACTCAAAGAACGTAAATCTGTAAGTGAATTCTCTGAAAGATGATTTTTGTTATTCTGTTAAGTATTCTAAGTATTCTATTACTTGTTCTAATTAAATTTAGAAACCAATAAGTTGGGGACAGAGCAAGAATAACAACCTGCAGCTAGCACTTCAAAAGCACACACACGTTATCCAAACAAACCGTGACGTCCACTGAGGTAAAAACAGGCATCAGCTCCTTGATATACAAAACAAACAAACCCAGAGTAAAGACACAGAGATCAGCATCCACTGTGTTCACGAGCAGAGTGCATGATCAACTGCTTCTTTAAAGAGATCAGATCCATCAGATACAGAAACACTTTCCCTGCGAGGCCTGAGGGGTTTTCCTGTAATCAGCAGTCTGTTTCATGTGTGCTCATTTAATTTCCATCAGGTAGTCATATTTACATGTGTGATTTCTATAAAATAAATATCCTCAAAGAAGCGTTAACATGCTAATGGGGATGATGAGTTCTAGAAATAATTAAAATGATAACTACTTGTTTGTTTTGTGTTTCACACATGTACATGTTTAAATTACACAGTTTACATGGAGAATGTGAAACTTGACCTTTGACACACTTAGAAAAAAACACCTCACTGTTTAAGTTGTGTTGTAAACACTTTTATCTGTTTTCATCACAGCAGCCTTTTTTTTCTGCCTGTTCCTCACTTTGGATGTGAAACAATCGAAACAGCTCAAACTGTGAAGGTCAAAAACATCTGTTGTTGAAAAGCAGATGTTGCCTGTAGCCAGAATGCTGAATTGTAAAATTCAGGATATTCACATCTTGTACTGGTTAATAGTCATGTTAGTTGAAGGCATGTTGATGTTTTAATGTAGCTACATGCTTGTGCTGATAGTGTCTCTAAACCATGAGACTAGACACACAAGCCCAAAGGGGAGATGTTTGGCCACAATGCACAGTGTCATGTTTAGAGAGAGCTAAACTCAACACATCAGCACTAACATCTCATACCAGCTGTCAGGCACGGTGGTGGAGCAGTGATGATTTGGGCTTCTTCTGCAGCCATACACCCTGGGCACTTTGCAATAACTGAGTCAACTATGAACTCCTCTGTATACCAAAGTATTATACAGTCAAATGTGAGGCCATATGTCCAACAGTTAAAGCTTGGCTGAAACAGGGTCATGCAACAGACCAAGACTACTGCAGACAACTCTGCAGCAGGCAGCTCTGAAAAATAATAGCCTATTAAAGAATATCAGTCTCACCTGTTAATGTGACATCTGTTTCTGAACATCACTGGAGATTTTTTTCAATATTAGGGCAATGCTTGAACAAAATCTGATTGCACAAGTAAGTTGATCCAAAGATAGACTAGACTCCGAAAGCCTAAATTCTTTACATTATATTCATATAATTATTAGGAATGACAGTCCATGTTTCAAACGCAAGCTTGGTGGGTTTCAGTATCCCTCTATTTGTGGTTATGAGTGAAAATAGCCTTCTGATGGGCAAGATCTTTGTCCTTGGCTGTCAGTCTTTGTCAGCTATCTCAGCCAGTTCCATGTATAAAGTTTTATACACTGCCATTAATGTCCGGGATGGGCCAGCGTCCAGTGGTGGTGTGGCAGGTACAAACAGTGGAGCTTTTTTCTTTTTCTGAACTCGCTGACTCTTTCCCCGTATGCAGCTTGCATTCCAATGATTGCACTTTGTAAATAACCACGACTGATGTAATTGTGTCCTTCTTTGAACTCTTCAGGCAGAGGAAGCCTGAGAGCGTGTCTCTCCCAACATCTTTAGTGAATGTTCTGAACTTGTTTCTCCCTTTCCTTGACCACGTTTTCTTCATCATGTTTGGGTGGCTTTTCGTGTCCAGTATGAAGTGCACTTTTTTCATTCGCCTGGGGTCTTCCAGTTGCTTATGCATGTAAATCAGCCCAGGAAAGTTTTCACATTCCACACAAGCATCTAAGCCTGTGGACTGCCACTGGATTTTTTTTAAGCAGCGCTATACCTGAATACGCACTCCTTCACACAGTCTGGTGAGAGCGTTTGCACGCACAGTACTTCTTGGTGCAAGATGTAATGAAACATAAACAGTTTTCAGTTCATTAACTTCTGCTATAAAACCCTCTTCCTCCCATATTTGGCCATGATTTCTTTCCATCTGAGTTCACAAACATACACATACAATGCTATTTGTTCAATATTGTTCAGGTACATTGACTCATCACGGACAACTCACCATGCTGGGGCTGAACTGATATTCTGCATTTGCTAACTAGTGATGTTTGCTGCCAATTTTAAGGTCTTGTATTTGATGGTATTTTTGGAGAGAGGCATATTATTATTCGTTTTTTAATTATCTCAGTTTTGTTTTTGAAATCTGAGATTAGAAGCTCTGATGTTATAATAAATTTAATTCAATTTTAATTTGATTTACAACAACAGTCGCCTCAAGGCACCTTATACTGCAAGGCAAATAGGTGATAATAAAGACCCTAAAACACAGGACTCTTTCTATTTGGCATCTGTGAATGGCTTCTTGCCACTTGCTGTTACCTGAACTGCCTCAAAACTAGCAGCAGCCCTGGAGTTTGAAGATTTGATCCAGTTCTTAGAGTGACTTTTGCACTGCACTGCTTTCAGTTTTAAACAGTCTTTTACATGATTTTGTCTGCGTTGGTTTTACCCAGGTTTTCTCACTTTATGTCTCCTTCCTTGTACTCTCTCATTCAATCAGAATCAGAATACTTTATTAATCCTAAAGGAAATTATGTTGGTGACAGTTGCTCCAAGACAGAAAAATTACAGAGGTGGAATATATATGACTGACATTTGACTCTAACCTGTGAACGGTGCCATTTGCTATTTTACTGTAGAGAGTGTTCAAAAAGGTTTAACTATTGCAGTGTTTACAGTGTATTAGATGGAGGAGTTGTACAGGGAGATGGCCACGGGCAGGGATGACTTCCTGTGTCATTCAGTGGTGCTTTTTGGTAAACTCGGTCTCTTGCTGAACATGCTCCTGTGACTAGCCAGCACGTCATGGAGTGGGTGGGAGGTATTTTGTCCTATGTTTTGTGTTATATGATTATTTTAGATGAACAGACATTTTTAAATGTGCTATAGAAATAAACTTGACTAGGGAGCAGGCAGGAGAAGTGGGGGCATGCAGTGGAGAGAAGAGGAATGAAAGTCAGTAGCAGCGTGAGAGAATACATGAGTGTGAATGAGAGGTGGAAGGTGAACATGCAAAGAGTGGCAATAGTGTTGGTGGATGGGTTTAAATAGCTGGGGTCAGCCATACAAAGCAACGGACAGTGTGCAAGAAAGGTGAAGAAGAAAGTGCAGGCTGGGTGGAGTGGGTGGAGATGAGTGTCAGGAGTGATATAAATAAAAACTCTCGAACGTGAAAGAACTGAAGCAACGCTGTAAAGAGTGGCCGAAAACTCCTCTACCGATTCCTCCATCACAACAATGGGAAAACCAATAAAGTCAAAAGATAATAACTCCAAGTTATTGCTGCTAAAAGTGGTTCTACAAAAGCTGTTCAATCATAGGGTGTACTCAGTTTATGATACGTTCTTGTTAAACTGAAATTTTGTATGTATAGACCAAAATATCTTGCAGCTTTTTGAGTTATCCCAAAAAATAATCAAACAAACTGAAACAACTGTATGAACCTCCTTGGCAATGACAACTTAAATGTATTTGAATATAATGTTTTATTGTTTTTGCTGAATGTGAGCAAATGCCTGAAACCAAAAGTTTCAACAGACCTTAAAACCAGAGGAGTAGGTTGTTACAGCAGGCTGTAATAACCAGTAATCACGTGGTCACTGTTGCTTTTTTTATACTGTCACGATGTCCACTTACTTTGGAGCATGTGCTGTATTGTAAATCCCCTCTTTCTACTCTTTTCTTCTTCCCTGTCTCTCGCACACACACAGAAAGTCAAGCACCGCAGGGACGTACTTAACGAGTAAAAACAGGAAGTTGCTCACATCCCACCACACATTCCACATACCCTTGCACACACAAGCCCCCAAAGCACACACATAATGGAAAGAACAATCGAGGGATGGACAGAAAAAAGGAAACTCTAAACCGCTGCTTTAACGCTCATTGCTGAGGAATGAATGGAATACCACTCGTGTCCCTCTAAGCTTTCCTCCAATTGGCTGTGACAAATTGTGTGGGTGGTGAGGAATTCTGTGATTGGCTGCAAAGGAACGCCGGGGCCGTTTAAATTGGACTAGGTTCAAGTTGCTGCGTAATTTAATATTGAAGTGACTAACAGACCTCTTCCTCTTCTCAGAGATTTGAAAAAAAAAAAATCCATTTACTTACGGGAAAGTTGGCAAACCAGACACACCCTCTAGATTTTTTCTCTCCCTTTTTTCATTCATTGATTTGAAGTAGAGTGCCTTACAACAGACTGAGTCATCGGATGTTGGCAAGATAAATGCCAACATTTAACCACAATACGAGGAAGGTACAAACATCCATTTATGTGGAAGTTATTATCAAAGATGAGGGCAGAAAGAAAATGTAAGCACACAAGTAAACATGTTTTGTCTAAGAATACCAGGGTCACTAACACTTCCTTTCAACAAACATTAAATCCTGGGAAAAATGATCCTAGACTGATTAATGAATGAGACAAATATTTGGCCAAAGCAACAAAGGAAATGACAAATATGGAAAAGAGGAAACAGGCAAAATTTGAGAAAGAACGGAATAATGAAAATGAGCAGGGACAGGAAAATTGAATCCACGAGAAAGAAGGAGGGGAAAGAAGAAAAGGGGGAAATGGAAGGAAAGAAACCAAAAGAGAAATATAAAGAGAAGAATAAAGGAAAAAAGGCCAGGGAGGTGTCAAAAAGAGATAAGAAGAGGGCAACACAGAGAAATATTATAATAGAGGAAATGGGCTTGGTATGAATACAAGCTCAACGACAGTTAAGGGACTTTTAAAGCAATAGGAAGACTAAGGAAAGGATATAAAGTTATAGCAATGATGATAATTATAGAACACTGGAGTCTGAAAAACAGGAACGTGAGCATGCAGGAGAGGAATATGATGAATGCCATGAAAATGTGCTCAAAGAGGATATGAAGGAAGACTTTCTCTTTTTCTGGGGAATAGAATTAATAATTATGCAATACTGGTTGTACTGGGAGCAGGTATGGTTGTCACTGTAAAACACGAGTTGAATAAAAACTCAGTGACTGATAATTTTAAAATAAAATCCAACCTCATGTGTAACGATACATTTAAAACAAATATTTAATCTTCTCCTTTTTGGCCTTCATCTAAAAAAAGTAGAAATTAATTTATTGCCACTTGACACGTGCACAGCTTTGAGTTGCATCATTATAATACTCGCTCTTCTGACCTCAACTCTCCTTGGCCCCAAAACACACACACACACACAAAACAGGGCGTGACCCCGTCTCATCAAAGGTTACCGAGGGTCATCGATGATGAGGACCAAATAGGATTCAGGACATTTTCACATCTCTAGTTCAGTTCGTTTGATCTGAAGAAAAGAATCAGGCACTTTATTCTTTTCAGGTTCAACACACACACGAGCAGGTATGTCGCTCACTGTTTTTTTTTGTTTGTTTGTTTTTTATGTCATCCTGAATCATCCGGACACACATGAGAAAATCTGATTCAGGTGACTGACGGAGATCAGTTTGCAAAAATGAAATGAGTGATGATTACTGAAAATCACTTCAGGCAATGTCATAGCTAAATGTAACCTTTTACTTGTTAAATATAATGTTGACTCCAATTTGCTAAGCTGTTTTTTAATTTAAAAGAAATTCGGCTCTTGTGCCTGATTTTCATACCTTCTGTAAAAGGACACAGAGCTTGTTTTGAAGCCAATGTTTTAGGTATTTCTAATTAAGTAATCTGATTTCCTGTTGGTCCTTCTCGCTTGTTCAAAGAAAAACTTGGACTTCCCTGTGCTACTTTTATTATAAAACCCTGGAAAGGACACAGCTCCACAGAGAATAGGAAGACAACACACTACATAAAATGAACTATCTGATCAGAGTAAAATCCCAGCACTCATGCTTACAATGTCAATTATAATTGCTTATATGGATGAATATATCCTTAATGTTCTGCTTGGAAATCAGTGAACCAGACAGAAAGGATGAAATTCAGACCAAGGGGGGGTGAAGTGGTTGCCACAAAGATAAATCAAGGACAAAGTAAGAGTCTGGAGTAAGGGCTCATTGAAGGCCTGACAGCTGATGTGCTGGAAGTATGGAAGAAGTAAGAAATGTTTAATTAGACTTTCAGTGTTGGGGAGTAATGGAATACATGCACCGGCTTTACGTATTTAAAATACAAAAAATGAGTAACTGTATTCTGTTACAGTTACTGTTTAAAAGGGTGGTATTCAGAATACAGTTACTTTGTTGAAATAAGTGGATTACACGTCATTTCTTGTTTCAGGACGCTGCTAATAAAGTTACACAATTACACAGTGAATTTGCGTTTATTATTATATTTACAAACTACCACAGTTTTTGTCTTGGTCACATCATTTTATTTTGTTGTATTTATCCGTGAGACCTTAAAGGCTGGTCCATGAAAATATTGTCTGACATTAAACCGGTCCGTGGCACAAAAAATGTTGGGGACCGCTGTGTTAGGCTATGCCCTCTCTATTTTTGGTTTCCACACTGGTGGAAACCCCCCCAAAAAACACACATTAAGAGGCTCTAATGCCTGTGTCTCAATCTCGCGGCCTATGTCACCTCTACTCTACGTGAAGAAATATTTTTTTAAATTAATATTCAAAAAATTATTTAATATGAAGGCAATAGGCAGAGTGTTACAGGCATAGTCCCAAAGAATGTAGCCTCATGGGCAGTGTAGTCCGTGCTGCAGGGAGAATTCACCGCCATACCTGTTATGTGTCTGTGAGCACGAGGGAGGGAGAAAAAGGAGAGTCGAAAAGTACGAGTTGTCACCGACCAGAAACGGGAGATGGAAGCATGTAAATATAACGATAACCAGCAGCCAAAAAGAGTGCCTAACGAGCCCAGTTGTAAGTAAGCTGTTAAGACTCGACTGAACACTGTGTTCGTGTTTTCCTCCGAAACAATAAGTTCCGTTGGAGCAGCCTTTCAACGCCTCTCTCTGTCTCTCACTAGCAAAGTTGACCCAGACAACAAAGTAAAGCTAGTTTTCGGTTATGAGCCCGACACGGAACCCGACCTGTTAGCCAGAGGTCCCTTTACTACGGTTCAGAGCCGCAGACCTGTTTTATATACGCGCAAAATAGTTTTCTATACGAGATCGCTGCAAAAGGTGCAGCCTTACCTAATGTCCACCCTACTGTTACTCGTTTTATATTAAGATTTAAAAATCTAGTTGGTATTGGTATGGCGAGTAACCTTCAGTAATAGTAATAAATCACACAGCAATAGTACATAAATGTAGTTGTAAAAAGCATGATAATATATTAAGTAATCCAAAGTATTCAGAATACGTTACTCTCATTGAGCAAGTAACGGAATACTTTACAAAATACATTTTGGGGCATGTATTCTGTAATCTGTAGTGGAATACATTTTAAAAGTTAACAAAGTTAAGGGCAAGAATGGACAGTTGGTCCTTTCTACCAGCAAAATGTACAAGAGAGAATGTGCCAAATGTGCAGAGAGGCTGCGACAGCTTGGTGACCTGTGTAGATACTGGTACCGCTGTGGTCAGGAGGGCCATCTTTCTATAGGATGTAGACAGACTGTCAGGCCACTTACTGAGCTTTTGGGGAGAGAACCACTAGTACCTTTAGCAGTTAATGGTAGTGAAATCCCATGTGATGGGTGGATAGAGACAGAGCTTTACTTGGACTGTCATCCTGAAAATCGTCTTCTAGTCCCAGTGTTGCATAACAGCCCATTATTGGATTTAATATAATAAAGAAAGTTGGTGGTAAATGGGGCAAGCGGCAACCAAGATCACACAACATTCAAAATATCAGACAAATCTTCTCAGTATCAGTAAACACTACCAGATCAGTACTAAAACTATTATAGACACCGGACTCAAGCGGACACTATGTCTGCCTTCTGAACAGATTACTACCACACATGTCCGTGCGCACATTGGAGCCCAGTTTTCAGGACAAAGTCTGTTGTTTGTCCCAAATGATGAATCATCACCATCACCTGAGGGTCTTGTCGTCCAAGAGGGACTGGTCTCGTCTTCCAGTCTCGATGGCTAATACCAACATGCAGGATGTCAACATTATGTCTTATGCCTTTGCCTGTTCCAGAGACCTACATATCTGTGCCAAAAACCTCTGCAGCAAGAAGTGAAAGACAGTCTATAAGATCTGCTGAACTGTGGGTGTATTTCAGAGTCCAGGTTACCCTACTCATCTCCAGGCATCTGCGTTGGAAAAAGTAAGGGGAATTGAGATTGTGCTGTGATTACAGCGAGCTCAACAGGAAGTCAGTACCAGACAGGCACCCAATTCCCAGAATTCAGGACATACTAGATTTCCTTCATGGCAGCTCCTGGTTTCTGTTCTTGATCAGGGCAAAGCATATCATCAGGGGTTCCTGGACCCTGAAAGTCATCCCGACAACCGTCATCACACCTTGATGCTTGTACCAGTGGAACTGCATACCCTTTGGCCTCAGCTCAGCCCCAGCAGAGTTTCAGCAGAGCATGGAGGACTGTTTAAGGAGCCTTCGGGATGTAATCTGCCAGCCATATTTGAACAACAACCTAGTCCACTCTCCTTCATTTGATTCGCATGTTAAACACATCAGAGCTGTTCTACAGAGATAACAAAGACATGGTGTCAAACTCACAGTGGTGTCCACAGAAGTGTGACGTCTTCAAGAAGAAAGTGCATGTCCTCGGTTGGATTGTGTTCAAAGAGGGATATACCATGCACCCAGAGGAAATAGCTCCTGTCCAAGCTCTCAGAGATAAAACCATCCACAGTGGGGGAAGGTGGGAATAGGTCCTATATCCCAAACCTTTCAAAAGTGGCAAACCAAAACCGGGCACAATAGCGCAGAGTGAAAACGCTCATTTGCTCTTGCCTGATGTGACACTAAGGCGATATTGAGGTTCGCAGTAAGTTGCAGTGGCAGCTCAGATAAATGAGTGACCGGCAAAGTAATCCATTACAAAAGTAATGAAGGCCAGTGATGTTAATGGAAGCTGTCATTAATGCAGAATTGCAATTTTGCCGTGTTTCAGGCTAGAGCAGTATACAAGCACTATATACATTTGTGTAAAGTTGATACGTCCTTAAAGTAACCTTTTTGGAGTGTAATTCCTGTTTATAAGGTGTTTAATGTGACCAAGTAAGGAAGACATTTAGGTTAGCCGTGATGAGTAATGTGGGTGTGCTAGCTGAACGACGTTAGTCTTACACTGGACTTGGTAACCGTGCTTTTCCATCAGAAACACGATAAAAGTAATTAGGTGGTTTCAGTGAAAGTTATCAGATATGTTTTGGTAAACTGGACTGTACATCTTATGTTGTGTATTGTTTAATGATTTAATGCCTGTCAGTTACCCTGTTAACTAAGGGCTGATTACTAAAGGGTCATTACAGATAATCACTTAGAAAAGTAACGCAGGCCAGTCATGGTAATGCAAGCCGACAGTAACACAGTAACCGCTGATTAGACGTTGGCATTAAAATCACAAAGGTTTTTCCTACAAATGCATATTCCCCTGGTTGTGTCACATGAATCTGTGACAGCTGTTTTTATAAAACAGTTCATCTTTATTTTCTTATTTCACGTAAACAGGTCTTCATGAACACAATCTGAACCTTGTATGTATGAAAACAAACAGAAAATTCCACCTTTAGATGAAGAATCAAGGACTCCTATTACATTATTATCAGCAAACCTAGTTGTTATCACAGAAAACAGAAGCGAGTTCTCACACCCTTACGGAAAAAAACTGGTCTCATAATGAAATCCCACAAGCACACAACTAGATAAACAGCTTTGTTTTTAATTATTAGACAGAAAGTAGTTTGAACCTTTGAACTGATGATTAAAATGTTTTAGGAATGTGTTTATTTGCATTGTAGCATCTGGTGAAGAAACAGATCTTTGTTCTGTTAAAATGCAAAAAGCACAAAAAATAAAAAGATTACGTTGAATACCAGACCTGGATAAATTTAGTTTGCAAACTTGTACTCAGTGGATTTAAAAAAGAGAAGAAAAGAAAAGAAAAAAAGGCTAAATCTTCAGCACCAGAGTGTTCCCAGCCTGAAGCAAGTCCTGCCATTCACTCACACACAAAGAAACTGAGAGATGCACTGCTTTGTTCATGTTCTAAAGCAGCGACTGTGTGTGTGTGTGTGTGTGTGTTCAGTTGTGCTTATGTGAGCAGATCTTTAACTCTCCGCTGACCTTTGACTTTCCATGTCTGTGTCTCGGTCTGTAAACGCAGTCTGTGATTTCCCTCCAACAGTGTGGCCTACATCGGTTCTATCGCAGCTGTATCAAGACTTCTTTCTTGACCATGGTTACTTGCTGTGTACTACAAACATTCAAAACATACAATGGCATCTCATCTGACCAACAAGTGCTTAGGCTGAGCTTCTAACCAGGACCCTGCTAGAAAGTCTAGCTATGTCAGTGCCATTTACCTTTAACTCTATTATTTGATTATTATCTACTGATGTATGTCTTATTTTATTTAATTGATACATCAGTTCCTAATTTGTTCATGGAGTCTGAATTTTTTCTTTTTCTTTTTCTTGGTGTCTATATGTTTGATTGATTTTATGTGTATATTAAATGCTTCTGTAAAATACTTTTTAATACTGAATTTGCTAATTATTATTAAAATTAAATAGTTTTTATCATTATTATTCCTCTTAATAAACATATTATAAAATACTTTAATTAAGCAAAAACTGTGTTCAGGAAGGGCACTAACAGCCACTTTTCGCCATATAACTACAGTATAATGACAAATATTATAAAACTATATATGAGCAGTTTAGATGGTACTTTTTTGTAGTTTTCATCCTTCATAAACTGAGAAAATATGATTCTTCTCTTTTTCAGGGGATTTTAAATTCAGATTAGCTTCAAATTCCTGCTCAACATAAAGTCACATTAAGCCGATATCCTTTCAAACTTGTCTTAAACTTTTAGCTCAACAGTGACTCGTAACCAAACACCTATAACAGTTTAATCTATAAGACCTCCGGATATTAAAATACACTACAATGTTACAATTTAAACAAATATAAACACATAGCTAAGCATTTTCTCCTGCTGGCCTTTGTTACTTTACCTTCTAGCAGCCATTCCCCAGAAGCCAGTGACTCTCTTTTTTAACTATAATACATGGGACTCAAACCATCTCTCTATAAAACACAGATAGAGAGAGACCCCCTCAATCATTGGACCCCAAATATACATGTAGCATTTCTTCAGTAGCTTTCATAAAGTTGCCACGATGAGACAAATAACAGCATTCGTCTCAGCAGATTCGCGCAAAGTGAACCGAACACTTTCTGCGAGAACGGACACCCAAAATAACTCAGCTGACCTCTGCAACTCCAACTGGTTTTGATCATGAACCAGACACGCCCCGGACTTCGTAGCCCTCCCACTGCTCTGTGTCCCTCATTCATTCTCTTTGCTTTTTCTCACACTCATTCATACACTCATCCTCTGTTTCTGTCAGACTAAACAGTGGAATAACAACCAGTGAACGTGCCGTTCGTCTGCAGGGCGAGTGTTTACACAGCGTCCCCTCTCTCACTCTGCCGATCACTCTCTCTTTCGTGCACTCTCATTGTCGTTTTATCTCTTTATGCTGTTCTTGCTGTTTTTCCACTCAGAGTGTAATGACACAGTATGGACGTTAATGGACTGTGCACATGTGTTTTGAGGAAAGAAGAAAGGGATCATGTAGCACCTCAAACACATAGTGATAAGGTCCCCCAGCCTAACACTGACGTCATCAAAGTCCAGTTCAAACAGCTAAAACATTTATCTGAAAGAAAAAGATGAAATAAAATGTTTTGAAGCATTTTAAAATTATACATTCAACCCTGTTAGAGTGCATCAGCGCATCGACTGACTTCCTTCTGCCCTCATTTTTTGCTGGTGCAGATTAATTGTCAGATTATAGTCTGTGGTTTTCAGATTGTCTCTCAGATAAGGCCCGATTTAGACTTCTGCAGGGGAATCTTTGTAAAGCCTACGACGTAACTCACGTAAGTGTTTGACATCAGTGCTGACATTTATGCCTGTGTTGGTAGATTATGTGTTAATTACCATGTGGTTGTGTCTCAGGGTTTTATACGCAGTGTCAGCCATGATTGAATCAACTAACATCCTTTTAGATAACTTTTTCCCTCCTGGGTCCCCACTCTTTGGTGTGGTCAAACATTTGTCCCTCAGGTTTTTCTACTTTTTCACACATCCGTTCCGATAGTTTCAGCAGTCTATATCCAGGAATTTCCTGACATTTGTGAGTCCTTATTTTGATGCTGTTCTTTATTTTGTTGAAATGATGCTTATCATCCTCTACCTGATAAATTAAAAAGCAAAGGAATCAATGATCGTGAATAGTTCAGGACTGCATTGACCAGCTACAGCGCATTTCCTGCTGAAGTTACCATAATTTGTCCTTTCACTTAACAGAAACAGGGTTGGACATTTTTAAAAATTAAACATCTGGATGATTGTCTCATGAACATGAATATACAGAACTTTTTTTTTTTTTGGCTGTACCTGGATGAGATTGACCACAACCAAGGTGCTATCTCCTTGCAGTTGCTTTGGTCCCTAGCAGATTGCCGCAGTCACCCTTAATTTGAATAGAGCATGTCGGCTTTAGGCAAACACCCACTAACTAAGCGCTAAACCATAGTGAAACTGGAAACAGGGAATGGCCATCTTCAAAGTAAAATTTTACAGCTGAAACTTAAATGTTTCGAAAGCTGCAACTTTTAATTTGAAGACAAACCTTCTGGTTTGATCTAATTGTTTTAAGTTTCCCTAACACTCAGTAGGTAAGTAAGTGTTTGCAGAGACGTTGGCGTCTTCCACTCAAACTATGGGTGACCCCAGTAACCTGCTAGCAAGCAAAGCAACTGCAAGGAGGTTTAAGAGCAAAAGACAGTTTGGCTCTGTCTTTTGCAGACTGCTTGCAATCAAAGTCTGCTCAAACATGACTGGTGAACAGAGCTTGGACTACAAGCACAGCCTATTCTTGCCCTTTGACTACAGATTCAGTTTCCAGAGATTAAACAGTCAAGACCTCAGTTTCATGTCAGGGTAATTTTGACTCAAGTCAAGAGCTTAAAGATGAAAAGAACTGTGTAGCAGGAAGCACTTCCACTTGCGTTTGGTTAGTCAGCCTAACCGCTGTGTGTATGTGTTTTAAACTACTTTGACACGTTTGCCTTTCTTACATGAAGCACACGGCAGATGGTAGCTCTCACAAGTGGACTCTGTTTGGTTTAGGGAAGGAGATTTAGAATTTGGAGGCGGGAGTACACATGGCACAAACTGACTCACCAGGCAATAAGATGCACGATTGAGCTTGGCAGCCTATACCACTATGTCATCAACGTGCAATGTAGGGCGGAAACGCTATTGTGGCGGAGGGGGTGGTTTGTGGCTCAGCTGCAGGGGAGAGGTGGAGCAGCAGGTTCAGGGCGTTGTGTCAGGGGAGGCTGGTTGTCACAGACAGCAAACATCTTCTAATCAGGTCCTCCCTGTTTCAGTAGCCGCCAGGCTCGGAGGAAGACAGCCGATCGGAGCGGCTGATAGGAGCGGAGCTGGCAGCGGGGATCGAAATGACAGAGGACAGACACTGGAAAGTGTAAAATAAAATAAAAGTTGCACAGAGCAGCCATATCTGGGTCGTGCCTGGTCCTTTTACAGCTATATTATGAGGCCAGAAACTAAAACAGCTATTTTTAAATGTTGCACTTTGTAGCATTCAAGTTATATATAAAACTACTTTTAAAAAAAAGGTCTGGTGTGAGAGCTACCGTTGCAGCACAAATTGATAAAGACTCAATGAAGACCACGTTCAGTCTGCCAAATGCTAGAAAATGTATAAGCCTCCAAACTGTGGGCACGTTCTTCATTCCATTGGTGGAAAAAGTATATTTAAAAAACGACTACATTTTTTTGTAGCCATTTTCTACTTGTACTCTGTAAAGTAAAATAATGCAAATTCTGTTCGATTACAATATATCTGACAGCTTTATTTGCAAATTGAGATCTGCAAACTTTTTGCTACATCACACACAACACTCCATGGATTCTGCTTCAAAGCAGGGCCTCTGTGCTCATATGCATCAGACACTAAGGAGCAAGCAGGTTAAAGACCCTTTAATGACTTCACAGGACATCAGCACATGCAGCTCACTCGAGCAGTGCATGTGCGAAAACAGTGTTGATATTTTTCTTTTTTTGGTTCATTTTGTGATTTCTGTGGAACTGAGGAAAAAAGCTATCACACCTTTTTTGTATTTTCTTACTGATTTCCTGTTGTTACGGAAGCCCCACCTTTTATCAAGAACATGCTCACCTCGAATTAAAACCACACATCCTCTCCAACGTTGCCTTTTATGTTTTTTATTTCATCCTTTTTCATTTATTTTTGTCTTTATCCCCTGCATTCTCTTTGTGCCATTTTCGTGCTCTGGCAGCTGAATGTGGAGCCGGTCTGTTGTCTTGTTTAAGAGGCATGTGTGATTTTTCATGCTGTGGATATTGGATGTGAAATATCTCCCTCTCTTCCTGAGACTCTCTGCTCATTAAATCAAGTCTGTGAAAGCTCCTGGGGGGTGGTGTCGGGGCAGGGGGCTGGGTAGGGGGGCACCTGTGAGCCATTTGTGGATCTGACCCCTAATTTTGAGAAACCCCCCGCAGTAACGCAAGACTTCTGGGAAAGAGAAAAGTTGAGCTATGCTTTGAATGTAGGAGGCCTTCAGTAGCTGATAATGACATGTCTGCTGAGTGTTCAGCAGTAAAAAAAAAAAAGAAAGAAAGAAAAAGAGGGTCTTTAAAGGCCATACAAGAGAGTGAACTAAAATTATCACATGGTTTAAAGGTAATCCTTAAGACTGTGATACAATGGGTACCCCAGAATACCGAATGAACTGATTCGGTTTTGTCACATGTGAAAAATGAACATATTTCAACTTTTAAACCATCATAAACTGGAAAATTTCCATAACTTCAGATCAATAAGTGAAGCTTCTGTGTCATGATCAAAAGCTCCAAAGCTGCAAAAAATGCATCTTTGATGATTATTCTTAGGCTTTGTTTATTTTGCCTGTTGAGCAATTCTGTGGTAAATGGCTTCCTTTTGTTACTTATTGTTATTTATTTGTTAGTAGCTAAATGTAAATCCATTCATGTCCAAGGAGAACAGATATGCTGCATCGGATTTAGGTGCTAGCTCACACACCTGCTTTCTTTGGCTAAAGTAATACAATATAATTCAGTATCTATTATTGCAGGGCAGAGCGGTGCAGTGGTTAGCAATGTTGGCTCACTATTGCCTTCATTTCCACTATTTGGCCGGGGTCTTTCTGTTTGGAGTTTCTTCTTCTGCGCACGTTCTTCCTGTGTCTGCATGAAGAAAATAGATTTCTTCACGCAGATATTCATCTCCCCCAATAACTGGAAAAAAATGGATGGATGGAACAATATCTTTAATTATAAACTAATATGGTAAATAGTAATAATTAGTACAAATCCAAGGTATGCAAAAGTATACATAAAACACATACACATATATGGTTACATTTAACATCCCAATTGACCCCATTTCCCATTTTGCGAAGAGATGTTACTCAGAAATCTATTTCTTTTTTTTTCCGAATTTGTTTTGCTCTGTTTTTCTGGTGATATTCTTCTTATTGTTGTTGTTGCTGTTGTTATTATTATAACTTTAGGACTTTTTGGTAAGTTTGAATACAGCAGATCCACATCAGTAACATCTGCTGTTCTCTCATCCTAATTCCTCATCATTTCTTCTTCATATCTTTCATTGACCTCATGATGGTTTCCAGTGAAGTCACCCTAAAGTTAGGAAAAGCCTAGACTGTGACAGTCACTGAGTCTGTGTGCACTGAAAAGTGTTACTTGTTCTTCCTGCATCACAAATGAAGGAAGACTGCTTTAACCAACAACAATACATGCTACAGTACATGCAGTAAATGCAAACCAGTTCTTATTTGCATTTTTCTGAGTTTCATAACTTGAAACTACATAAGCATAAATCCAACACTGAACATAGCACTATGGTAAAATGGGATTATTTGTGTGCATGTGTGTGTGTGCATGTGTGTGTGTGTGCTATCATGACCCTTCAAGCACATAATTCCCTCTTTGGAGTTTTCCATTGCAGTCCTGAAGAAATTCCCACGCCTTCTTAGAAATGACTGAATGGAATTCCTCAAGCAGCTTTTCTCATTCTCCTTTCCTTTTTTTTCTTGTTGTGACTGCAAGAAGGCTGCAGGCCTCCATTCATTCTCTATGCTTGTCTTTCATCTCCCTCTTTATTCTTCTATGCCCTGCTCCTGCTCTCATAACCTGTGCACAACTTGTCTCACTTTCTCTATTCTTCTTTTTATGATTTTTTTTCTCTTCGTTCTCCTTTTCTATATTTCTTTCTGCTATTATGATAATTGCAGTGAGAGTGAACCACTTTAAAGCCCTGCTCTCTTCCTGTAAGATTTCAAGGCATGTTTTGTTCTTGTTGCCATGTTTTGACTTTGACAGGAACTTGCTGCAGCCATGGAAACGGAGCAACCTCACATCACCTGTTTGTGTATATGTGTGTGACCGCAGACCACAGACATACACTAATACCCACATCTGCAGATCTTTTCAGGTTGTTCTGTGATGTTTGTGTGCTGCCAAAAGACAGCAAGCTGCAGGGAAGCTTCCTGTCTGAAAGGAAGAGGCCAGAGTTGATTTAGTATTTCTAGGAAACCAAAGTAGTTTTATCACATCAGAGACAACCGGAAAGAGCTGTAGTGTGAGGCTGTGGGAGGAGCTAGTGAGCATGACTTTATTCATTTGTGCATTTACTTAATTATAAATTTTAATGTTGTGTTTTGCGTTAGCTTCTTGTTGTGTTTCTTTGTTTCAGTCATTAGTTTTCGTTGATGCATGCATGCAGAGAAGTGACATTATTATGCAATAAAAAGGAAGTGACATGTGGTATATTTTTAAATAGATTTAGATAGATTTGAAACCAAACAGTGCTGTTGCTAGCCTCGAACAACAAGCAAAGAAACACACTGCAGATTCTGACTTCAATACTAAGATCCAGCTCACCCCTGTTATAATAATTCAAAGTTAACTATAACTCTTTAAATAGTTTGATTCTAACATTTGATTCTAACTTCAAGCTAATTTTGGTTGTCAGAATTATCTCTACTTTGTGCACGTGTGTGTATGTGCACATGCACTAAAGCATGCATGCATGAAGCATCGCAAACAATGTAAGAGTTGCTGCTTCATATGAATTAAATACATGAAATGCAATGCCTTGCATGTGCTAAAGAAGAGTTGTAAAGACATCACATGCAGCATGATGATGAAGACAGCATTAGCATTTATACGTTGTGGTAAAAAGGATGCACATCCTCTTTCTATTATAAAATGTTCTATCAGAAAGAAATAATCTAAGCAGCTCCTAAAATTAGGTAAATACAACCTTACATGAACAACCTACATGGACTAAAGAACATAGCGTACGTCATCATTTATTATTTTTAAATTGAAACAAAAATTAAGAAGCAGTCCTGTGAAAAACTAAGCACATCCTTACTGTTTCCATGGGAACTAACGGGGTAATTAGTAGCCAGGTTCTGCTAATCCAATGTGCTACATTAACGCATCATCAGCAAATGTGAACACCACAGCTGGACTGGCCATTGGGCATACAGGGCATTTGCCCGGTGGGCCGATTGTGATTTTTCATTTTTATGGACCAATGTTTTTTTGTTTGTTTGTTTTTGTAACGGTATAAACAATGAAAGGTGATGGATTAGCCAATTGGTCATGATCGACTGTGGTCTGGACCAATTACAGCCGAGGAGGTCGGATGCACGCTCCCCCTTGCTTGGGCAATGGCTCTGAAAGCAATCTTATTACAGACAAACAGAAGAAAATAGTATTGAGGTGAAAAGGAATGCGATTTGTCCCGGACCTCAGAATGGAAAAAGACACAAAGCTGGAGTTATTCTGTGTCTTTACGCTGCACACCTGCCTCTTCTTCTCTCATTCTCTGCCCCTCCCTCTTCTGTTGCTACTTCAATCATGAAACTGGTCAATGATCAGCTGATTGGTTTTTCTGTCCCCAGTCCCGTCTCTCTCTTGTTTGTTTATCGCCCACTTTGCGCCAGAAAGAGGAAACCCGCGGATGTCGCGCTAAACAACAGCAGCACGTGTATGCGTGATAAGCTGTTGTTAGAATTTATTTAATATTACTTTCTAGTATCAGCTGATGTTTGCTGGAGCCACAGCTGTAAAAGCTGCTGGTCATGATATCGGTTTGGATATGTGGTGAGAGGGAAACATGAAGATGAAACCAGGAGATGTCCTTACTGAATCATCAGAGCTGAACAGGTGATGGAGAAACAGGTTTACCTTTTAAGTGACATGAATGAGTTGAAGGGAAGTTATGAACTGTTTCTGAGAGACAATTTTTTGTCCCACCCCAGGTGAGCACCTCTTTAAAAGCACAAGCCTCAGTTAGCATATTAAAGTTAATTTTTTTTAAAAACTGCTAAAAAAGTGTGAACTTTCTCCTCCATAGTGGTGTGAGAGACAAAAAGTGACACGGAAAACAATTATTTATTTAACTTTATTGTTGCTGCTAAAGTTGGTTCAACAAGCAACTGAATTATGAGGTGCACTTAGTTTCTCACTCAGCACTTCTGCATTTTGGCTCAGTGTTTGTCAAATAACACAAAATAAGAGTACATTGAAATACAGGTTAAATTCTAATGAGTTTGAAAGTCAACGTTTGGTGTGACCACCTTTATTTTTCAACACAGCCACAGCCTCAATACATATTGACACCTATTTGAACATAAACTGGATTCACAGATTTTAGGTCTTGTTCTTGTGTAGTTTGTCGTGTTTCAGCCTTTTCTCCCTGCTTTGCTTCCTTAAGAGTGTCTTCTTAACAGCTACACTTCCACTGAGGCCATTTCTGATAAGACTTTGATGAACAGCAGATGGGACGACTGTATGTTTTAAAAAGATGATGATACTGAGATACTATTCATCTGCTGTAGAGGGTTGTTGTTCTTTGGAAGCACACAATGCACAACATCATGAGATGTGACTAATAGTTCCGTCAGAATCATCTTGATGGTACCAACATAATATTTTTCATAGACTGAACCAAAGAAGACTCTATCTGAGATAGGTGCTTTGTTCATGCTTGAAAGAATCATAGGTCAGTGTTCAGTGGTTAGGAAAAATATTAAAAAATTTACAAGAAAATCTTTTTTAAAAGTCTTTTTTTAAGTTCAAGACATTTAAGACAAGCTTTTTTATATATACATAAAGGACAAACTATATTTTTTCTCTTTTAAAGTCCTGTAAAAACAATTTTTATAAAGTAGCTTTTACTTTGCATTTTAATGACTGTCTATTTTGTGTGTTTTCTCTTTTTCCAATAATCTATCTGTAAAGCATTATGTAACCTTGTTTTATAAAAGTGGCATTAGAAGTAAAGCTTTTCATGATAATTAATAACTGTGACTAGATTTTCCACTTATTGTGACAATACCAATACTCTAATTTTATATTGCCAAACTAATATAGAAAATGCAAACACAAACAGACACTTCAGCGTGTCCTGGTTCCACAGGTAACATCTTGCATATCTATCAACAAGGAGGAATTTAGTAAGTAAGTAAGTAAGTAAAATTTTATTTATATAGCACATTTCTAGATAGAGATCACAAAGTGCTTTACAAGATGTAACAGATTAAAAAGACAAAATACAAACAAAGTTAGCAAAAAGCAATTTTAAAAAGATGTGTTTTCAGCTGTTTTTTAAAAGTAATCAATGAATCAGCGGATCGTAAGTCCTGAGGAAGGGAATTCCACAGTCTGGCGGCCACAGTAGCAAAAGCTCTATCACCCCTAGTTTTCAGTCTCGTATGCGGAATGACAAGTAGCCCTGAATACTCGACCTCAGAGACCTACTAGGGGCATTGGGCTGTAAAAGCTCAATAATATATGGTGGTGCTTGTTGTTGAAGAGCCTTAAAAGTTAAAACCAAAATCTTAAAATGGACTCTAAATTCGACGGGAAGCCAATGTAACTGCATAAGCAACGGTGTTATATGTGAATATTTTGAAGCTTTCGTCAAAAGTCTTGCTGCAGCAGTAGAATAAGAATTAGACTACAATCTACTTTTTAAGTCTGATGTGCTAGCAATTTTTTCGGTCCAAAGGTTCCCTTGTCTTTTGTCGTGTCTTCCTTTTCTAACCCCAGCCGGTCGCAGCAGATGCCCGCCGCTCCCTGAGCCTGGTTCTGCTGGAGGTTTCTTCCTGTTAAAAGGGAGTTTTCCTTCTCAATGTCACCGAAGTGCTTGCTCATAGGGGGGGTCATATGATTTTTGGATTTTTCTCAGTATGCATTATAGCAGGGTCTACCTTACAATATAAAGCGCCTTGAGGCCACTGTTGTTGTGATTTGGCGCTGTATAAAAAAAACTGAATTGAATTGAATTGAACTGAAAGGCTCCATCTACAACACAGAGTTTTAATTAATATGTTGCTGCATGGTTTGGGTAACTTGTTCTGCAAACGAGTAATCCAGATAATTTCCACACTGAAATCTTTGTTGGCTGAGTGAGTCTTTTCTGAAGCATTCCAAAATTTAGTTCCCAGGAAATTGTGAGCCTATGTACCATTGTCTATGAGATTTTAAAAATGCTATTAAGAACATGCAGCACATGAATAGTGATGCAAATTATTACAATATTAACATGACAAGACAGCGACCTCAGTGAATGCAGTACGAGCTTGAATCCTGAAACAGGTTTATCGTTACTTAACAAGGACATTGGGATTCAGTTTCAAAACATAAAAGTAGATGTTGCTGTTCCTTTTTGCACAACAAATCTATATTCAAGTATAACTGATTCATTTTCTATATTTTACAGCATTTTTGCCTTTTTTTTTAAAAAAAGGGGGGGAGTTTGTACACAGCATCTTGTAACAAATTACATAATTTACCGATAAAGTAGATAAAGTAGAATACAGATAAAGAGTTACTTGGGAAAGCTAATAATTACCTATACTTCAATGCCTATGCCAACTGTATATATAGAAGTAAATGTGTAATGTAAAGTGGGGAGGAGCTGGACAAAAAAAAAATCTGCCTCATCAGCAAACCTCCCCTGTGTACATAAAGATTAACCAAACAAAAGTTCTGGAGCCAGCGGTACTTCCATTAGCCACATCTCTTCACTACGTTAAGTCATCTGTCAACTCACTTGAAAGGGCAAGAAGGCACTCCCACATTTCATAAAGGTAGGCATTACCCAGAAGGCCATTCAACTGTACTATGTACTCAAGGTCTGAGGCAATATGTACTTGTGCTGTCAGTAAACTGAGAACGGTTGGGGCTTTGTCAACCTTTCAAAGTCGCAAATGTTGGTCTTGCAGTCAGGAGTTGGAGCTATCACAAAAAATCACATGCCATGATATTTGTATTTTTAAAAAAACAAACAAACAAAAACTTTCAGTCAGTATCAATTTTAGCTTATTTACAACAGTGTTTTTTTGGATCAAGATGCTCAACACAGAGGGCAATAAACCAGGCAGGTATGTGAACTGCTAAAGTGTAAAAAGGTCAATTTATTTTCCAAAAAGTTTACATTTTAGAAAGACAAAGTCCAACAATATCTCTAATCAGGTGAAAACAAAAAATATACATTTATCTACTGTAAACCTGTGTGGACGGTTCTTCCTGGTTGCACAGTATTCAGTTTGGTGCTCTGTTTTAGGTCTACAAACTAAAGTTACTCATTTAGGCCTGCCACATAATACACACCTGCAAGTTAAAGGGGAGAGCAGTGTGTTTTAATGAAGCATCTATTGTTAGATCAGAGTGCTCAGTAGACAGAAAAGTAATAATAGTAGAAATAAGAAGCCTGAGGATGTGAAGAAGTTAATGATTACATTAAGAATCAAATCTGGAAAAGTTTGGTCATCTTCAGTACTTCAGTCAAAAATGTAATGGCCTAACTGCACTTATGTAAGTGACTTACCCAGGAAATACACAGATTCATGTTTGTTCCAACCTTCACTCAGATTGAAATCAAACTAGAAGCATTTCAGAAGCTTAAGGCATAAAGTCTTTTTGCCTTATTTTGAAAATTCTCTAAGTCGTTCCTCTGCCTTACTTTATACCCTATTCTTCTGCCGGGGTCAGCTTAACAGAACTTACATAAAAATTTGAATTTTTATTTATATTTAACAATTAAATGGTAAAAAAAATTATTTGTGTTTTCAGTACAACTTCATGGTGATTTTGGAGTTTATGTTTCTAGTGAACTTTTTTGAATTATACAAAAAGATATTACTTGGAATATTCAGGTGAAAAAAAGAAATACCTGCCATTCTTAAAAGATATTCATCCATCTTTAATAATCTGCCTGTCTGCTGTTATTATTTCAACATTTTCTCTCGTTCACTCTAATATCTTTCATTTTCAGTCACACATTAAGAAGTCTGACCTGCTGGCACATGCCCTAACCCTAAACTGCACACACGCACACATGCAGAAGAATCCCATGGGAATCGGTGTGTGGGTGTGTTTGGCTTGGCAAGCTCTGCAAAATTTCATTTCTTCATGTTATCTAATACACAAAGAATAGAGGTGTACCTGAAGTCTAAAGAGACCAGGAAATGATGCCAAAACCTCTGCAACACCTTTATTTGTTTATTCCCAATTCCATCACAGCATTTAAACACAGCATTTGTTTGAACTTATTTCACAAGTCTTTTGCACCACTTGGCAAAACCAGAGCTGACCTTTGCACACGTTCACACACACACACAACAGCTTCCTGTGAGTCCTGGAAATATGTCAGATTGCTCAGCCAAAACAATGAAAAGGCTCGAGAGGATTATGTTTTGCCCAAAGTTCAGCCTCTCAGGCATACCTTTCTCTCCAGCTGCTAACAGATTCTCCATCCAGGAGTTCAAAGCAAAATCCTTCAGTATTAACGGAAATATCCTTTCTTTGTGGGTATGTCACATCAGGTTCTTGTTATCAGAGCACATTTATAGTAAATTATTCTTGGAGCCTCCTAGGTTTGGGTCACAGATGCAAGCAATAACTAAATGATGTTTGTTAATAAATTTAGTTTTGTGAAATCTTAATGCAAACAGTTACACAAACATTCTGATTTATACAATGGTGAGCATTCAGTTAGCATTAGCATTTCCTAAACGATCGCTAGCTAACTTTGGCTAGCAGCAAACCTAATTTTATAACATATCAATTACATTGTATAAATAAAAGGAAAACCCTTGAAATGCTTACCGTTTGTTCCAGAAGACTTTTATATGAACAAGGGGAATTTTCCCACATTGCAAAGCTATTACATCACAAGAACTTGACTGGTCAGTTGCAATTTTGATCCTGGACCAAAGTTAATGATGTAAACGCTATAAATGACGTTGTGCTGTGACAGTCATGACAGACCGGGGGTTTGTCTGGGATTCATTGCCCAGACTTCTCTAACCCAAAACTCATGAGAAAATGACACAAGCAGATGTAAGAAACTAATACAAGATTCACTTCCATTTTAACTTAATCATTTATGTCTGCTGTATCATCCTGATTATCTCACATCAGAGCATTTCAGTAGTGACACAGCCTATTTACCTTGTGCTGATGGATGGCATTACTTTGGCCTCCAGTAACACTGTGAGTAATCTTGGAGTCATTTTTGACCAGGATATGTCCTTCAGTGTGCATATTAAACAAATATGAATGACTGGTTTGTTTCATTTGCAAAGCATCTCTAAAATAAGAAGCATTCAGAGCGATGCTGAAAAACTAGTTCATTTATTACTTCTAGGCTGGACTTCATTGTTAGGAGGTTGTCCTAAAAACTCCCTGAAAAGCTTTCATTTGATTCAAAATGATCCCGTGAGTGTACTGACAAGGACTCTTATATTGGCTTATCTTTGCTAGCTCCCTGTTTAATCCAGAATCGAATTTATAATCCTTCTCATCACATACAAGATTTCAAATAATCAATTCTATCTTAAAGACCTCGTAGTACTGTGTCATTTCACCCTCAGACTGTGGGCTTATTTGTGGCTCCTAGAGCACTTAAAAGTAGAATGGGAGGGAGAGCCTCCCATTCTACTTTTAGGCCCCTCTTCTCTGGAACCAGCTCCCAGTTTGGATTCGGGAGACAGACACCATCTCTACTTTTACTATTAGGCTTAAAACTTTCCTTTCTGATAAAGCTTATAGTTACGGCTGGATCAGCTGACCTTTAATCTTACATCAGTCACGCTGCAATAGGTCTCAGCTGCTGGGGGATTCCCATGATTCATTGAGTGTTTCATCTTCATTTACCTGTTTCACTCACTCTATTTGTACATATCTCTGAATTTAATCATTTGCTATTATTAATCTCAGGCTCTCTTCCGCAGCATGTCTTTTGTCCTGTCTTCATCCCCTCACCTCCAACCAGCTGCAGCAGATGGCCGCCCCTCCCTGAGCCTGGTTCTGCTGGAGGTTTCCTGTTTAAGGGAGTTTTTCCTTCCCACTATCACCAAAGGGCTTGCTCATAGGAAGTCATGTGATTGTTGGGGGGTTTTCTGTTTTCTCTGTATTATTGTGGGGTCTTTACCTTACAAAATAAAGCATCTTAAGGCCTCTGTTGTAATTTGGCACTATATTAATAAAAATTGAATTGATTTGCTACTGTCTTTCAAATTGTACTGACTTTAAAAACTATAGCGCCAATGCAGACACCACCTACTCTGAAGCTTGGTTTCAGATTGAACAGAAGTTAAAGCCTGGACTAAGATTATTAGTGCTATTTAAGCTTTACATAATGTATTTCACATGAGATGGCTGGCTTAAATGTGTTCCATAATGAAACGAGCACTATAAAGGAAAACGATTCTTGATTTTTTTATTCATCTTTATAATCATGGTCTCTCTGCTCTCTCAGTTTGATGTTCAGAGTGATGCCTCTGTCATACACCAGCACTGCTCTGTAAACAGTGTCCTGCCCTTTCTCATTGTTCAACATGGGAAAGTATTTAAGAGGAGGAGTGAATCACACTGTCAGCTCTTCTGGTATTCGGTGTGTTGCGTATGTTCAGTTTCTGTGAAAAAGAGAAAGATAGTAAAATCAGAGTCAACTTTACTCTGAAGTAAAGTTTAAAAAAAAGTTTTAACCATCGTGTAACTGTTATACTGTGCCTTCTTAGGATGTCCATGCACATCTTAAAATAATTCAACTTAACAAACCTTAAATTATGACGCTATAGATGCCTGTCTGGTTAGTCTCAGTAGTTTAGTCTTAGATGGAACTAGGCTAGTCATGTCTTAGTTATCTGACCAGTCTGATAGATGTTTGAGTTTCCAGAAGGTTTTGCAATCCTGTTGAACTTTTATTTCCTTACTCACATAACTGACTAATCCTTCAGTCATGCAGAGCTGTCCCTTACATATACCACAAGTCTCTAAAAGGTTTAACCAGTCTTTCAGGTATTTGTCAAGTCCCACGAGTCAAAAAGTGTTGCACACTTTTGACTGGTCATCCAGTGGTATCTGTTTAATCCTTGTGTCAGCAGAGTTCACAGTTAACCAAGCCACAGTAGTAGCTAACATCATTCTCAGTTCATCAGAAACTGATGACTGATGGATCCAGTTCACTTTAACTTGAGGGGTACACCCTTTGTTCCATTTTACAATGTACAGGGTCCACCCTCTGTAAACCATCACTGTTTGGTTAACAAATAATATATATTTGACAAAGTAGGTCTGTCTTGAAAAAGAGATTTTAATATTAAGAGACATTTACTTGTAAAAATAAAGGATAACAAAAGATAAGTTCTGACGTTTTACAAATCTCTTGAATATTTTCTTTTCTCCTAACACACAGTTTCATCCTTTTCCAAAATCCAGTATACAGATGATGTGATTTCCTGACTGTTGATCTACTTATGATGACATCACAGAAAATTGGCAGGCACAGAGATATCTCCACAGACCCTCAAACTCACCATCTGATGATGAAACTTAGGTCACTCAGATGCAAGCAGACCCTAGAAGAGTCATGGACACAGAATCTGTAACACCTGTTAAAATCTGCATGGTGACAATATGTAAAGAGTATAGTTGATCTGTTGGCGCTTTCAGTGCTACTGAGTGGGCGTCATGAGCTGGCCTTGCAAGGTCTATCTGGAAAGTTCTCTAAATTAAAACAGACCAAGTATTTCCAATAGTGCAAACATGTCTGAAGTGGACTATCTATATCTATCTGGTTTTAGAATGTGAGTCCAAAGTTCACGTGTAAACTGTAGACATTCAACAAGTTTATCAGACACAGAACTATTTAAGCCCGTCGCACTTTTAACCACGACTTTATCATTTTATCTGCTAATTCAAACACTGGGTCATTTTTCTGGGGGACTTGATTTTCTTGGTCAACAGCTGTTTGTAATCTATGAACGACGAGCTGTTCAGCTCCTTCAGAACCAAAATTAAAATTTTCCGCAGGAAAATGTTTTGTAATAGTTTCTGTGTAGATAACAGGTGTCGTGAGAACATCACTGCTTAGACAAAAGATCACGTGTTTCAAAAAATATGCAAGTTCTGGAGTGATTCTAAGTAATTTACACAGAAATATGGCGTGGGAAGTTATATAGATACTTGTGTTGTATGGGGAGTACGGTCTAACGCAGGGGTGAATCACATGTCACTTCATGATTTGGAGCTTGGTGGGCCTGGAGCAGGTATAAATCCTCCCTGTGTGTGTGTGTGCGTGTGTTGTGTGTGTGTGTGTGTGTGTGTGTGTCTGTGCTTGTGTGGGAGAACTCCTCAGGGAAGTCTATTAGTTTTAAAGGTGTCACTCAGGAATGGAATGAAGCACATGGGCGTAGACGTATATCCCACGATCCTCTGGGACCCAGTTTTAATTTCACAACTCAAATGACACACACAAACACACACACACTGTTATAAATACATTGTTACTGACTCACTTGTCATCAATATCCTCTTCTTTCTTTCACCTGCACACTTTTACTCTCGTCTTTCCTTCTGCTTCTTTGGTTACCTTTTTCCTCCTCTCTGCCAACATCTCTTTCCACTTCACTTCCCCTTCCCTCAATATTTCTCTCCCTCTGATGTACAGATGAACGGTTTGGACATAAATTTTCTCGTGTACATCTCTGCAACAGGCAGTAACTTGCATGGCCGGTGTACACGCTACGTTAATCTCCTCAGGCTTTACTGCACAGCTTTATTACAGCTTTTATGTGAAGGATGCCTTTGATTCATCATCTGAAACATTGCACAACTTCATGCACTGCAGCACATTGAACAAATGGAATTGCAGAGACCTCAAACAATAGCAGAAGATGGACGTGTTTCAACCTTTAGGACATACATTAATCTACTTTTAGATGGTGAAAGACCAAAGTTTAAGTTTGTGTAGCCTGGATTAAAGGTAATTGTTTATATCAGATTAATCACACTTGTATCATCAGATGATTCAAGAGAAGACAAGTTTACACCAAGTAACAGCCTCAAGGCCAATGTGAAATTGCATTGGCATAATTTTTTTACTCGATGGTCACTTAATGCTGGCTTTCATGTAACAACTGGTTGAGTATTCATATGCAGTCATATTCCCACAGTTTCACAACGCTGCCATTATAACCTGATACTGGTGAGTATTCCTCTGCTGGTACTTTCTTGTTTAATAGGTTTGCTGCAGAACCACTCTGACCAAATGGGAAAAGTCTCTCTGTTGTCAGCTCTTACCTATGTCAAGTTGCATGTAGTTCTCAGTTTTCTCAAAGTCAATATATAGCAATGTCCCATTTGGTCAGTGCAAATTTGCAGGTCAAAGTTTGACATTTGTTCAGGTTTGACCCGAAGGATCATGCTGTGAGATAAGAAACACTTCCCTGAATTCTCCAGAAACAGGTTTGAGCATTCTGGTGCATCTAGTTTAGTTCTTTAAAATCCTAAATGCCTTCTCCATCCACACTGAAAGTGTAAGTTTAATGTATTATTTGTTCCCTGACTGGTTCTTGGATGGAATAAATCACTGTTGAATTTCCACCTCAACCAATAAACATTTTCTTTATTGGTTTATTTTTTATTTATTTTTATACTGTAGGTACAGTTTTATTCGATGTAGGAGATGTCTATTATGAAGATAGTACATGTGCAGTTTTTAGTGCAAGCATGAGGTTACAACATGTATTAGATGAAAGTTATTGTTAGAAGATGAATGTTTTCATTTTTGTCCGTTTCCTTTATGTCTTTTTGTTTGCCTCCTCTTTGTTACCTTAATGGGTTTTATGGGACAAACATAAGATGTGTTGCTATGTGAGGACTGTGGTTTTCTCAGTTCACTGGGAAAGCTACAGGTGTCAAGAAAGCTACACTTATGAGTTAATCAGGGTTTTCCCTCGTCACTTTTGTGTTTTCTGCTATGGGACAATTTCCTGCACTCAGAACATGCTCCGCTGCCACGGGGAAACGTAAAGTGATACGTGCAGAGACACATTATGGGCCCCTTTACTTCCTCTGGTAAGTGCAACCATGATAAGAGTCTGGAAGTACATACTATGGAGGCATTTGCAAACCGTGAAGACATTGCTCAGCGAGGAGGACTTCTGGCTCTTCCTGCTCCACCTGCACCTGCCCTGAAAGGCCATGTGTCTCTAACAGTCCACTGGACATTATACGGGATTCATCGCAGCTGTGTTTTGCAGTCATCTGTCTCATGCACGTCTGGTCAAACACATACTGTATTTCAATCAATACAGTGGTCTACAATGGCTCCTTACATGATAGTTGCCCCCCCTTTCTTGAGGATCCTCCCGCTCCACTTTCCTGGCTGTCAATAAATAGAACAAAAATTTTATCTCCAACTTTTATTTTCCCGAACAATAAACCACAAAAGGAAGGTAAGGCATCTCTTGTAGGCTCTACTTCTTTAATGTTTGCTAAAATTTCCAGTCCGAATCACATTACACCTGCACAGGGAGAACAATGAAAGAAACCTGTTACTAGGAACTTAACTGACACTATTAAAAATTTTGTTTTTATTGCTAAAAATTGCCCACGCTTTTCAAATCCTGGAGAAAAAGTGATTTATTTATGGTTAGTGATATTTAAATAATAATAAGACCTGCTGTTTCTGCCAGCTTGACACATGCACACATGCTGTAACAGATGCCGGCTGTTCTTGCTGCCTTATTTGGTCGTTCCTGTGACACGCTGCACTGATACACGTGAGAGTTTCAAGACTGTTCCTTCCAGCCAAAAGATCACGTTTCAGTGCACAACTGCACACAGACATGGATACACAGAGTGTGCACGTAACAGCTGCTGCAAGCCAAGAAATTTCTCTGGAAAAAAGATAGTGGAGAAAAAGAAACTAAAGGAAGCAACTTAGAAACGAAGAGAGGGGAAAAGGTGAAGGGAACAAAATTAAAGGAGAGGACAAAAGACAAAGAAGGGCCACTTCAAGTTTGTTATGTGCATGCACTTTAACTTTTTTGCATGTTATCTAATGTTAATAAAATTACTCTGAGAGTCAAAGTTTAGATCCATTCCTAAACCAATACATTGCATGAAATGGCATGCAAAAAATCAAAAAACAAAATATCAACAGATAACACACAAAATGTGTTCAAGTACTTTCATGATAGCAGGGTGTAGATAGAAAGAGCAATGCAGATGTTGCATATGTTGTAAAAAGACAAGAGGTCAGAGATTAAGGGTTTTACACAGCAGCCCCAACATTTCTGAGAAAACAGCAGAAGGAAATCTTCAGCGCTTCAGCACAGCAGATGCAACCTGCCGTAAGACACTTTTTTCAACACAGAAAGCAGTGAGCTTAAAAGAACCAAAAGAACTGAAAAAAACATGGAAAAAGCTTATTTTAGCAAAATGGCTGGAAGGTATGTAGGTCTTCAAAATGCATATAAGCAGTAATCACACGATTGGCATTTGACAGCAAATTTTGTGACAGCTGTTGTGTCAATTTTGATGAGACCAAGTTTCCTCAGTACACAAAAAGCATCTCCAGAAGATTTGATGTAGAAAGATTTGCTGCTTTTACTCAGGAAAGGAAAACACCAAGTGACGCATCTTTACAGTGGGAGCAGACTCCAGACAAATACAAACTTTCTAATCTTCTGTCTACGGCACAGCTTTCTCGCCTTCAGGGTCACTGCAGGTACAAATATAAAACAGAAAGATGCTGGAGAAAGATTTTGTGAAGCAGCTTCTCTATGCTTAACACATTGGGAAGCTTGAATGAATTATTTGTTTAGTTTATCAGTACTTGTGAGTGTGCATTGATTTCTTTCTGCATAAACCTTTGTCCAAGTGCAGTTTCCTGATGGTGGAAACTTTAAGTGTGAGATGCATCAAAGTATGTGATCGACAGTGAAGAGGAAACAACCCACCACCAATAAAAACGAGAAAAGGATCCACAATGTAACCTGTCTACAGCTTCAGCTGGACCGGTGATGGTAACAGCTCTCAGAGCATCATTTGCCAGTAAAAGTTGGCTAATGCTAACATGGTGGCAAGCAAGCTAAAGAGGCACTTGGAAACCAAACATGCCTTCAGAGATAAACTAGACTTACTTCAAAAAAAGCACTGAGTTTCATGCAGAGACCCTTTGTTGGGCTATGAAAGTGGAAATGGAGTGGTATCAAAATATCATGCTATATCTATGGCCTGTCAAAAATGGCTTTGTCTGGCAATACAGTCAAAAGAGGAAATGATGACATGTCCGATGACAGAGGCTATTCTGCAGATACGATGGCCAGATGTGCAATGGAATTTTGGCTTTCTTTGGTCTGCATGGCTCTAATTTGGTCAGTGTTAGTTTAGTCCATTCACTACACATATACACATACATGTTCATCCACACTCGCAAAAGTATTCCTTTTCCCCCTCACTTATGCTTTTCAGGAAAATGTTCTACTCTATATGAATGATGGCAGTGTTGATTAAATTCATGAAATAACAGAATTTTTCTGTTTTTTTCTGCATGGAATAACCCTTCCATGATATTCCTGGAAATCAGTGAGTGGGAATTAGATAATGGATGTAGCAGAGGAGCACACTGCACTCTCCGGACATCAATCACCATATAAATGTCAAAAACAGCTGAGCTTGCGGCGCACATTCAAACCCACAGCGGTGCACACTCACACGCATGCACACGCAGCAGATCGATGAGCAAACTGACGACACAGACATTTTTAGATACATAAACACGAGCGAAGAAACAAGCAGGGACACACATCATCTAGCTCTTTCACGTGAGCTCATTTATTCACATAAAGCAGACACATGAGCGCGAACACAAACACATACACACGGCTGGCCTGCGCATGCTCCGACCTCTCAGCTGCTTTCAGCTCCTGTGTGGCAGATCGCTGGAATTTCAGAGTCAGCAGGCTTGAAACAGCAACACATTCAGCTCTGGATAACAGTAAAGTGTAGCATATTGTACAGCCAGGGTTACAATTTAAAAATCACTGCAATGGCTTTTATTTTTGCTTTTATTTAGATACATCCAAGATATTTTTTTAGATTTATGATGACAAAAGGGGTTTGAAACGTCCACTCTTCTATCATAGATTGGATGTTTCAAGCTGAAATCTGCACTTACATGAACAAATTCTTGCAAGCTTGTGTGAGCTGCATACAAGCTCCCAGCGATGCCTGTATTTCAATCTGCTAATGACATCATTTGTAATATGTGATGCTGCAACCATTTTAAATGTCTGTAAACAAGGTTACCAAAATAGTCTCATGAAAATCGGCCCTTGGGTCTCAATACAAATGTGTTCTGTGTTTTCCTGTGGGGAGGGGAGCTGAAGCCTGCAGACCACCACAGGATACGCCAGGACATGCCCAGTTTCTGTCAATAGAGAGAGACAGAAGGAGACACTGGTATTAATTAAGCTCTTTTTTAGTTGCGCGGGAGACAAAGACGGAGGTCTGGCTTGTCTTTTCCTTTCTGGCAACTCAAATTCAAGTCACAATACTGTTAGATCTATAAGCAGTAGCCAAATATAGACATCATCTGCAATCATTAATAATTATATATATATGTTTTCCTGTATGACTGTATTTAAATATCGCTAAATTGTGGACCACAATGCAGACAAACCTCGACCTTTGGGGATCCCAAGCTGTACTCCATGATGTTCCATACACCTTAATTTTATTTTGCGTGACAGGTATATTCATGGCTCTGTTCATCATGAAACACAGACAGAGTCAGAGAGAAAAGACACATGTCTGGACATGACTCGAAAAAAGAGAGACCCTCTCTTTGTTATGAGAGGGACAGACGGGGTAATCGGAGAGGGTGGGAGGAGAGAGAGAGCGACAGGAAAAACTGCAGATGAACTCTTCATTGTCTCTGTCTGACACGTGTGCGTGAATGAAGAAGTGGATGAGAAAGAATCTCATTAAACTGTTTAATATGTCACCTTTTATTTCTGATGCACAGTCCGGCTGAATTATCGGGAACAAAAGAAGTCAGCAGTGTTGTTTCACTGACCTCGTATGGATGTGAAGGACTGACCCTGCTTTTTGTGTTTGTGTCACTGCGAGTTAAATCTGGGGGAAACACGCAGAGGAAAAGGAAATTTCTCTACTTATTTGTCTGTCAGATTGAAGGAAGGAAGGGGTTCGTCACGATAGATATTACAGGTCAAAGGTCATGGTCAGGGTTTATATTTGGATATGAGGAAACCTACACTGGCTTCACAGAGGTGCCACAGTCAGGGATTCCCCTTTAGCTGATCTAAAAGGTTTAGATCAGATTATACTTTTTTTCTGACTCACTTCTAAATTACTGAAGTGGAGAAGACTGCCAACTGGTGAAAAGCCTGACACAGTGTCAGATAGTGGTTTCTTTGGTCGTGTCAAAAATAAAAACAGGATATTCGAAATTTCTGACTGCACTTGTACTACCACTGCTATTCTGTGTCCCCAGGGTCGCTGCCAGCAGACAAGCCCCATGGGCATCGCTATGTGTCGCTATGTTCACGACTGCATGTTCATGACTGTGTCTACACTTTGAACTCGCAAAGAGTTTGTTAAATACTCTGGTAGACTGAGCAGAAACCGATCAGGCTGTTTTTGTTGTGTTAATGCATAAAAAAATCTACATCATGCAACGCCCGCTTCAGCTGCTGAAAACCAGCCCGACCTTATCGAGAGGAGCGTAGCACTTGAGAACTTATTAACAATGTATCTTTTCTCCTAGTCTACCAACAGCAAATGTAATAAAGGCAAAGTTTCCAGTCAGTCACTGTAAGTCGGTTAAAACTGTAAACTGCCAAATTGTTTCAACACATTGGAAGATATTGTAACACTCATAAGGAGGCCCAATAACCTCAAACGTTACAACACGCAGCCCACAAGAGTTACTTGTGCACACTGCTTGCAGGTCTCTGGGTTACTGGGTTAATGGTGCAGTTGAAAAGTTAAAACCAGTTTACTGTAGCTTTGTTGTTTGTGTGTTGCTGCAAAAGTCAGAGGAGATTCTGAAGAAAGATAGATCAAATTTTAAGGCGTGTGTTTGATTAATACTTCTCACCTTTCTCTCTCTTTCGCCTAGTGAGAAAGAGAGAAGTTTGGGAGAAGTGGCAGTTTTTTTTCTCTCCACTTCTGGATAACAGAAAAAGTCCAGCTGGCAGTTAATCAGGTCATTAATTATTATGGAGCGGGGGGAGCTGTTCTACATTGGTGGGAGCTGCAGCACCTTTATTAAGGTGTTTCACTGGCTTTTGTTTACAGTTTAAACTTTTTTTTTTTCATATTTGTCTGTCTGACCTGCACTGTAAATATGCTACACTAAGCCAGCGCTTAACAGACGCTCTGACAGGTGGCCAGTTCAAAGGCTCTTTCTCCCTTCACCGATTAGCCATTCTTCATTTCAACTGTATTATTAAAGGTAAGATATACTTACTTCTTGGCTTATGGCAATTCAGAGTCTGAGCAATGACTTAGCTTTATTTAAAGTGGATTAACCCAGAGAGCCTTTGCACACTCTGCGGGACAAATAAGCACCTCTGCTTTTCAACCTTTCCTCATCACCTGACTTACACACCTGTACTCGATCCCCTCATCAGCTCCACCTCTAACCTGAGTGTAAACAGTCCTGCTTTTATATCCCATTACATGGTCAAATGTCAGTAAACTTTGAGTTTATGCCTCATTTAACAGAGCTGTTACACATTTGCATCAACAGGTAAAAGCAGCAACAATTAATTAACGAGGCAAACAAATAAGAAATAAAGTTGTTTTTTTTAAATGTGAATTTATTTGTTTTAAAACACGAGAGAGAGAGAGAGAGAAAGAGAATCTAATATAATGCCACTCTTCATCAGAATCCTGGTTATTTGATTTTTCATTTGTTTTCCAACACATCTGATGAGTTTAATAAAACTGTAGTTACATTTTTTAAAAAAGGCCAAGCAAAGACAACAAAATTTTGTTACTTTTAATGAATGGCAAACAGCCAAGCAGTGAAAACCATCTGCTAACTTCGTATTCTATGTGTCACTGATTCAAACATAATCATAGTGAAACCATGCATGTCATAGTGAAACCAGTTTCTGAATGCTGATCCCATTAACCTCACCAAGGTCCTCAGTGAATCACAAGAGAGAACCACAGAGCGCCGAAGCCACGTTAACAGCTCTAAGTTTATTAATCCAGAGATAAGGGAAACACTTGTCTTTTCCAGAAGGAGGGTTACATTAAACCCTCACTCTATAAATGTCTTTATTCATAAAGTTTTGCATTGATGAGCAAATTAATTTGCAGGTTTACATTTGAACAAAAACTGAAATCCCAGTAGGACACCAGTTCACTTTTCAACTTAAAATGAGCTCTTTTACAATCACTCAGTCATCAGTGTAAGGATGGAGACACTAATTATGTTACAAATTTATTACCAGCTCAGAATAAAGTCTAAAGTCTCCGTCTTTTAAATACTGAGACTGTGAACAGTAATGCAGCTGTCAGACTGTCAGACAGTCAATATTTTCCACGCCTCACTGTTCAAATCACACTTTCTGTATCTGTTTGAAGCCTTAGACACAAGACACGGATCACTGATCAATGATCAGTCAATTATCGTGTCGTAAACGGTCACACTGATGTAAAATGTCTCTCACAGCTGAGATCTTGGAGATGATGTGAGTAGTTTAACAAAGAGGAAATGACTGAGACTCTGAAATTGAACTGATTGCGTTTTAAATGTACTTTTTAAATGTGGTTACAGACTGAGTGTAATCTGATTACATTTCATGTTGAAATTTGTTGACAGAAATGTAATTATATTGATTGATGTACTGCTCACTGGGAAGACCAGAGCAGAACTGCCCAAAGGTAGCTTATCAGAGCCTCTGTAACAGATCAGCAAACCGTGTCCAGGTCAGAGTCCACGTGCACGGCACTGTGGACCTTTAAACAGTTTAGGATCATGGATTCAGATCAGATCAGGCCCAGATTATTTTACTCTCTTATTTTGTCCCAGCACAGTCTGTATTCCTCATTTATAATGGCTCATTCTCCCAAAAGTATACTCAACACAAATTAAAAAGATTATAAATCTGTGAAACATTTGACCTTTCTTATATTTCCCTTTACTCATAAAGCTTAGAATACCTCTATAAAAATGAAGTTATTACATCAGTACATGCCATTACTTTAAAACCTGATGGCAGGAGTCATTCAGTCTCTGTCAGGTTCCAGCTGAAAATCAAATGTAAATTTAGGATTCCAGTTTCAATTAATGACAATTTGGGTAAATGATGATCAAACAGTACAAAAAGTGTTAAATTTTTCAATCAAACTATTGTACTGCCTGTGATGATGGTGATTGAAACGACTTATTTCTCCCATCGTGTTTTTTTTTTTCACATAAATCTCACTGTGAGCACGACACGCATTCGTATTCCTCGGTCCACTGGAAGAAAACGGAGGCTCTGCTTTTTATTTACCCGTTACCGTGGTTAATCTTGGCATCCGAGCCCCTCTGATGATGGCTTTTTTCTCTACTCAGGCATGAACTTAATCAACTCTGAGTTTATTTTTAAACTCAGAGTTTGTTGAACCTGCTTCCTGGAATAGGGCCCAGCTTTCACAAGTAGCAGCATTCCAACTCCTGGACAGGTGTTGCTCAGGCACAGCTAGAAATCAGTCATGTAAATAATCCTCTGTATGAGTTAGTCAAGAGAGGCTGTGTCAGGCCTCTTATCCCCACAAATAAAGACAACATGTTAAATATGCTTAAACCTTTTGGCTCCATTTGTTTGTGGTTGTTTATTAAAATTATAGAATCTTTATAAAAGATGAGCTTCAGTGTGTGAAACAGCTGAAATTGATAGTAAAGACCTTTATGGGAAATCCACAGTGTGCTCTCTTGATCTATGGCCTCAGTAACTTCCTCAGTAAGTTTATGGTCTCAGCCACAAGTTTCAGGTCTTATTGAATACGCTATTATGATTATTGTATAAATTCCAGATAAAGCATGATATGCTTTATGGCAGTGCTACTGTGTAATTGAAAGGCTGCTACCATATGAGCATGCAGTATCTTTGGTTTCTCAGATCAGCTTCTTGCTTGTCACGTCTACTTTTAAGTATATGTATGTGAAGTGCGTGAGAGTGCTGCAGGAGATATATGAGGACAGTGTGACAGATGGGTTGAAGTTGGGGGTGGGATTACATCAGGGATCAACTCTGGAGGTATGCACAGGGGAGAAGAAACTCATCAGTAAGATAGTATATGTTTATGTCAATGACAGGGAGGCAACGGTGTAGCTGCAAGCAGCAGAGTGGTGACATTTGAAATACCTGGGGTCAACCATCCAAAGCAATGGACAGTGCACAAGAAAGAGGAAGGTGAAGGGAGGGTGGAGTGGGTGGAGACAAGTGTCAGGGGTGATTTGTGATAGAAGGATGGCAGCAAGAGTGGAAGGAAAGGTTGGCATGTATGTATGTTTTGGAGATGGTGGCACTGGCAAAAAAGACAGGAGGCCGACCTGTAGATACTAAGATTTTGGGGCCGGGACTGACCAATGAGTACGTCAGAGGAACAGCTCAGGTTGAGTGGTTTGGAGACAAATCCTGGACAAGTGCAGAGGAGGGATAGTGGATATACTGAGCAAAGGATGTTGAATATGGAGCCACCAGGGAGAGGAAAATAGGAAGACCATAGATGCGGTTTATGGATGTAGTGAGAGAGACATGGAGGCAGATGATCCTCTGTAGCGACACCTGATGGGAGTGGCTGAAAGAAAAAGAGGGTGATGGCAAAAATGCTTAGGTCAAGGCTTTCGCTGAACAATGGGCGAAGTCATGGTGCCTACATATATCCATCTTTTACACACAGTTTATGAATAGATCAACAGCCAAAATAATACTAACTTCCCTTCACATGTGCTTTTCTACTGTATTTCTCAAAAAGAAAAAAGCCTTTTTGCTAAAATATAAACAACAGAATAAGTTTTTAAAAAAAAACAAGATATTTGAAATAAAACCCTGTTTCAAAACAAGTGAAAAAAAGACCAACTTAAGTTCTCTTTGTTCAGATGAGGTCATTCAGATTATTACTTCCTAGTGACTGATAACCAAACATCTGTTAGTAGTAACTGTGAAATCCCAGCTGTGAGCAGCTCTTCACTGAAAGACACTCCTGAGCTTTAATCTGCTGCCAAGGAAGCACGGCGACTGTTAATAGCTGACAGAAAACTGCAATGAAAATCATTCCTAAGCTACCTACGAAATGTGTCATTCATTCACAACTGCACAGTCATACTGAAATCAACTCAGGTTTCAGGCATGACTGCCGCGGATCACAGTGACACATTGCATATTTTTAGCATGGCGGTGAGTGGGGGACATGAGGGTATTAGAAGATTTGGGATTAAAGTTCCTAATTTCTCTAATGTATAACTCTATGAGTAAAACAGCAATGTGGTGGGCACTGCAGCTACTGCAACTATACATAAAAAGCAAAAACAAAACCCTGGCATTGACGCATTGACATTGCATCCCATGGTGCACGACGCAGGATTTTTTTAGGTACTGAGAGTTTGATTGTTCCTGTACGTCCCAGTTTCAAAGTTACCTCAACACCTTGGGATCTTCTGTTGTATTCTTCAAGCAGTCCTGGTGCAGTTTGTGTAATGTTGTAGGGTCCTACCAAGTGAGAACACCCCCTTTTGGGTCTTCTACAGCAGAGAAGAGTTTGATTCAGTTTGGGGGTTTTTTTATATCGCATCAGTCACAGCAACAGTCGACTCAAGGTGCGTTCTGTTTTAATGTGATGACCATATAAGAGAGAAAAACCACAGTGATCCCTATGAGTAAGCACTTGGCAAGGAGGGAGGAAGAGCATCTTTTACATTAAAACCAGGCTCAGGAAGGAGTAGCCAAGGGATCAGGGTGAAGAGGAATGTATATTTGGAAGATGAAATTACTAAATGTAAAATGAATTGTCTCTACTATATCTGATATGGTTGGCTGATATTTTCCACAATTTAATGAAGCATGTGAAGGACAAATATGCTGCCTTACTCCCATGGGCAAAGATAACTCTGAGTCCTTTTCTGTTATTGGATATTCTTCATATTTGAACAGCTTACGTAGGGCCGTGTAGCAAGGCACTGGAAATCATCAGCATATTTCTGAGTATTTTCAGTGCTGATGTACCTGAAAAAAAACAAGCACAGAGCTACGGTTAGGGTTAAAGATTGTTTGTGCTTCTTCCCCAGAAACTTCAGTTACATATTACGCTTTTTTTTTTCATTATCTTGGGTGAAAATCCCACATAACGCATGCTTATGCTTTACTTTTCCTGGGTTAGGGGTTTTAAATCTTAAAAAACTACAACAACCTGCTACTTTGTGGCAGCAATTTGTCAGCATTTCATCACAGGGAACAAAGCGGCATCCATAAACAAATGTGTTCTGGTCTCTACAGAGTCCTGACCTCAACCCCATCCAGCAAATTTGGGATGAAACAAAATACCAGCTACAAAGTGAGGCATCATTACCCCTAATTAGCGTCTGACCTCGCTAAAGCACAATTACAGTAGACAGAGAAACCACTAACAACCGCCAACCTCATGCTTTTTGTCAGCGGACTAGGGTACAACTGCATTCAATTCTTGGTCAATTACTCTGCTTTGACCACATTTATTCATTGGCTCCAGCTCCTGGGCTAGTGATGGAAAGATTACGCCCCTGCAGATACCAGAAGGTTTGTCTCTTTTCTGGTATGTTGCTCTTCGAGGCTGCTCCTTATGGCTGCAAGTGAGAGCAAATTCATAAGTTTGGAGTCTCTGACAGAAGCACAACCTGGAGAAAATAATAGGACAAGTTATCCATTTCACAAGACTGCTCAGCAGGTAATAACTCACTCTACTGCAGACTGGCTCCTGCTTTAGCTCTGCACCTACTAAAGATGACATCTTCTCCCATTAACAAATCAATCCCTTCATAAACTCTGTGCTATTGAGCCCTCTCAAATGAAATGTAATGTGTGACAACCAGATAGGCGTACTCCATCTAGTGACAAAGGTTAAGAAATAGATAGATAGATAGATAGATAGATAGATAGATAGATAGATAGATAGATAGATAGATAGATAGATAGATAGATAGATAGATAGATAGATAGATAGATAGATAGATAGATAGATAGATAGATAGATAGATAGATAGATAGATAGAAAGGCAGAACCTCATCATTGAGGTTAACCTGGAAAAGCTGACCCGTAAACCTCTTGACACTAATAGCAGATATACAGATATTACCTGTAATCAAGGTTTTTAGGCATTGATGGTGTGTTTCAGACTCTGAGCAAACTCAGAACTGAGCAGAAACTCCACTTCTGTTTTTGGTATTCACCTGCAGTCTCAGTTTTTATGGTGTCTCACAAGGTTTGTGACACAACTTGGTAAAGCTCACGCATAAGTTGAAACCTCAGCTCAGCTATAGTTGTAAGTCAGCGTGCACCACCTAGAAGAGGAAATCAATCTGTATTCTTGTCTTTACACTGACTCTTTATGCAACTGTGGCACTTTAAAGTTTGAAGATGAAGACTGAAAAATAATCGAAAACCCCAAAGAAGATTTTTCCAGCTAATGAACCCGAGATTTTCCTCATATCATTCAAGACATGGAGAACGGCGTCTGTTCTCCTGCTAGAGTCTAAGGAACCATAGTCCTGTGTCCTTGAGCGAGGGCTACAGTGTGATTCTAAGTGTATAAATGGAGGGACTGGCTGCTAAACAGTAGCCTGTTCACTCAAGCGCTTTGCATAAATTAAGAATAGTGAGTAGACTTTTAACAATCTCCACCACCCTAACCTCCCAGACACCTTTGGCTGACAATAGCATCAGCGTTAATGTTTTACAGCACCGTATGATAAACTTCACGGGAAAACAGTTTCAAGAAAAAGAAGCTGATAAAAAGCTTTCTAGACTTCTTTGAGCCACAACAGCACAATGACCCACAATCAAAAGGACCTCTGTTTAATCAGTGAGACTAACAATTCAAAGAAAACACACACACAGTATTTGTTCTTATTTGCACTAAAGTGACCTTTCAGCATACCTAACATGAGCCGATGATCATACAATAAGGGGGAATTAAAGCTGTTTTTAAATCTTCAACAAATCCCTGTGGCTTAAACATTTTTATCCTAAAATAAGTGATAGCAGATGAATCTGTCCAGATGCAAATGCTGCATTTGTTAAGCATCTAGCTGACCCTAATTGTGTTACGATAGATCTAAGATGAAATGCTTACAGGTCTGCTTTTTATAATCAGCATATCAGCAGAATTTCTTTGTTCAATATGAAAAATTAATTGTTATTTTGTAACTGTTTTGAAAATGATGGTCAACTAAAAAAAAGACTGGGACTCCTGCATACTCTCCACTAAGCATTACTGACCACACTATGCATATTTACTGGGTTCAACAAATCAAATTAAACTAATATCAAATAACACAACAAACACAATCTAGGCAACCTTAAAAACTTTCCAGAAGGGAGATTCCTGGTTCCTGGTTGATTAAATGGGGAAAAAATATCAGACTGGACTAGAAGTCAGAAAACTCTCAGAAAACAGTCATTATAGACAGCCTGAGCCTATGGCAGGAAACTGATTCAGGCTTAACTTAAAAATTTATCAGAAATCAAAATTTGAAGCCTAATGTTTAAAGTACAGAGGGTGTCTGTCTTCTGAACCCAAACTGGGAGCTGGTTTGGCAGGCGAGAGGGGCCTCTTGTCTGGTTTTAAAGTCTCCAGAAACCAGGAGTAGGCGTGCAGTCTGGGAAGGAAGTGCTCTACTGGGGTAATATGGTACTATGAGGTCATTAAGATGTAATGGGCCTGATCATTTAGGCCTTAGGAAATGCCAAGAATTTCAAACTTAATCTTTCTTTAACCAGTGAAGAGAATCTAATATTGTAGAACACAAAAGCCGCAAAGGCAGACAAATGTCATATAAGCAGTTAATAGCTAAATTACATTAGGTAGGCTTTTCAGTACATTTCATTTTAAATGTGACATGTTTTATGGTTCCGCTGTGCTTAAAACTGTTTATTTAGTGTCTTATAATGTTTAAACATTCACAGCTGTACATGTCGTTCTCAGATGTGTAAGTTCAAATGTTACTGATAAAACAAACTTTAATGTACCGTACACTGAGTTATACTCCATAAAACACATATCAATAAGTGAGTTATGAATAGGGAGTGGTAAATGTTCTAAGGTCACTTTTATTTGTCGACTATTTGAACAGGACATCCGATTCTTGTTTATCAAAAGATTTTTACTTTCTTTACTGCTCCACACCCTAATCCTAACAAGCAAGGAACTCCATATCCAATCTATCATTACAATGACAGCACTGTTGGTAGTGAATCATTTAACTGTTATATTTTTCCACCTGACCAGGAGCAGGAACAGGAAGTACTAACTAGGACAATATACAGTGAAGCCCAACACTCCCACACCTGTTTAACTGTTTCTAATCTCTGAAAATATTTATTCCCAGTACCACCTACTTTTCAGTGTCTGTTATGCATGCTGACATACTAATGACGCCAATAATTCTCATGCTAACAAAGTAAATTAAAAGTTACTTCATTTCATTAACATTCATGATTCTTCTTTACTAACACTGAAAAACCTTTAGAAGTTAGTGGAGATTTTTGTTTATGTGAAAACAATATTTTCTGTATTACTTTAAAAATGCACTTAAAACAAGAAAATTAGCAGGAAATCAAGGAATCATGGCTTTCTTACAGGATGGGTAAATGACCTGTTAAACTGTTGTTTTTCATTTGGAAATATTAAAATGAGATAGATCCATATCTGAGTGACTCAATTTAAACTCACTTTTAATACTTAAGATAACAGCTGTGTTTGTATAGACAGTTACAGGAAGTGGAAGGAGTTTTGTTTCATTAGAACAGAATTTCCCTCTAACGGTCACAACCTGGCAGGTGTGGATCAACGCACCTGTAAATCTTTTACTTACAGGTGAGTGTGTGTGTGTGTGTGTGTGTGTGTGTGTGTGTGTGTGTGTGTAGTCTTCATTTCCATCACAGTGTAAATAAGATCAAAGCTTGTCCCCAACTTAGATTTGGAGTTACGATATGTATGTGGACTAAAGTTAGTCCTAATCCAACACGTTTTCCAAGACTTTCAAGTCACAGCACGCAAAATATTAACAAAATATTCAAATAAACTAGTTTTATTCAATTTGCCAAGTAATATTTTTATTTTTATTTTTTTGTTTCTTTCCAATGTCTACATGAGATTGAGAATTATAAATGTAACTTTCACCTATTCTCTCGCTTGACTCTAGCGGTTTGTGAATTTTCCACAGAAAGCTACAGAAAGTTAATGGCATAGAAATGAAGTCCACTAATCACTGATGTCAACGAACAACTTGCTCACAACACAGCAAACAGCAAACAATCCACATAAAGATTTTTTTTTTAAAACGTCATATATGTCTGTAAAGATTTGGTATTCTCTTTTGTCAGTGATCATTTTTAAACTGCACAAAAAAGATTTTCTCTGTGATTTTTCTCGATTACAACAGCCATTAACTTTTGGATGCAGCTGCATGTGGGATTAGCCGGTGTTTACCCTGCTAGCTCCCTGCTACAAAGTCTGAGTGATGTCAGGTTGTAGTCGTGTAAGAAAAGTACAGCTAATACTGCAGTAGTGTGAATACTATTTCCTACTATAATGCTGCATATCCATACCCAATTCGAGTTCATGTGTGGAATCAACTTATGTCTAAACCTTCTGCTCTGTAAGTGTGCTGATGAGATGTAAAGATTAGCTGGATGATGTCTTGATCGACACCTTCAAGAACTACCTGAGCCAGGCAGTTTCAAATTCACCCCCAGCAGCCTATTCTGTTTCAGGAGGCTAGGCTTGAAACCAGTCTGCACTAACCACCTCCCTGGACTCTCTCCAGTTTGGAGACCATTCATTCACTCTACTGATGACACTATATTCCTTGCACTTGCTTCAGCCTCATCACATTTGAAGACCTCTGGAGTAGGACGCTTGTGTCAGAATGCTGTTCGCAGATTCTAGTTTAGCATGCAGCATAGTCATGCATCAGTACCTCCCAGGAAAACAGAGCTCACTCGACATCAACACCTCTCACTGTAACTGAGTCATAGACTTTCCTGACTGGGAGGCCTCGGGCAGTTTGGATTGGCACTGACCCTCACAAAGAGCACAGGATCCCTATGAGCTGCTTACTCACTTTAGTGATTCATCATTGTATTTTCCGTCCAAACCACTTCTCAGGTTGCAGATAACACGGTGGTGTGGGTCTCCTCAGCAACAATGAGTCATCAAACAGAAAGGTGCAACTTTTTTGGTGAACAAAAAACTGTCTTTATGTTCACAAAACAAAAGGATTGTCATTTTGTTGAGGCTTTCCCCCACCACCTACCACCCCAGTGTATATTTCAAGTCCCTCAGTACCATCTCACTGGATAAGAAAGGGCAGTATCTCCACTGCTCATTAAGAAGGGCAAACCTCCCCTTATCATCATCACCCATAGACATGAAAGACTAGATATGCACCAATCCTTTTGTTTTTTTATTAAATTCATATATTTTCGTATTTACTCAGAAGAAAAAAATTGCACTTTATCTTTCCATGTGAGGCAACATTAATATCAACTTAAACACAAAGTGGAAATGACATCAGGCCCAAGATATAAAAACAGAAAACAAATACACCTGCGTTACATATATTTGCACAAGCCATCTGTCAGCTCAGTGTGAGAGTGTTTACTGGAAGCTAGTTTCAGCGTGGAGCCGTTATAAGACAAGATGATTTTTATCAACTTCATGAGAATTCATTATATCACTTTAAATGCAATGAGAGTTTTTCAACAAGTGTCACAGATAAAAATGAAAGAACTGGAGTGAACAAAACAGAAAGCATCGTCTTCTCAGCTTTTCAGTCACATCAACTGACTTGACCACAGTTTATGATTAAGTCAAAGATACTGCAACCAAGACAAGAGGGGAAAATACCTCCACATGACTCACCCTTTGTTAATAGCCTCATCCATGCTAGAAACTTCTGCACTGCTGCTGTTGAAGTAAACACAAAACAACAAACCGACAAATGAACTGAACACATGGACTCACTGATCAGACCAATGTCATGTCCAGATATCTGACTGGTATATTCCTATTAAAGGTCCAGGCTACCCATAGAGAAATTATTCACTCTTGGCGCCAAAACACAACAGCAGTCACCTCAAGGTGCTTTACACTCTCAAGACCATACAGTAATACAGATAAAAAACCCAACAAAGAAATAAACCCCTTTCATCAAGCACTTTGGCGACAGTGGTAAAGAAAAACTCCCTTTTAATAGGAAGAAACCTCCAGCAGGGTCAATGACGGGGAACCATATGTCACCACTTACTGAGGGTAACATAAAAGTTTCTATAGCATATGGGCCAACACAAAAAGACAATAACTCGTGCATCTTAGTTCCTTGTCACCTTCTTATATATTAGATTAGGTTAGCTTAAGTGCCAATAACAATATATCCAATCTATCCATTTGTACAACTTGTAGTCTTTGAATATAGTGGCACCATAACTTTATCTCAGTAAGACAAAATTTACAAATTTTCATAGTTCTCTGACTGGTGATTGTTATCTGCACTGTAAGACCTCATGTATTCTTACTGGTCTGTTTCTGCCACTGAGACAATGACCAGGCACATTTTACATGTTGCTTTCTATCACTTTGTTGCATTATAAACCATCTGTGTACTGTTTCCCTGACCCCTATCTCTCACTGTTTTTGTTTTTAGTTTCTATGTTTTCAGTTGAGTAGTACTGTTTATATCGTGCTGCTCACATGGCAGTGTACGTAATGTCCAGAGTGATGTTGTTATATGAATACCCTCGTAAACAGCCAAACTGTTAAAAAATATAATCAAATGTTAAAGACTGTATGCTGGGGCCAAGCAAAAACCTATGCAGCTAAAAGAAGAAGAAGAAGAAGAAACCTGTGAGGAAGTGCCAAAACTGCAGTTCCTTCACTGCCTCCAAAAATACAGGTTTTTGCAGCTTGGTACAAGGAAAGGTTTTGGCCACCATGGATAAGCTTACCAAACTTGTTAGCATCAGTTAAAACATTAATATCAAAGCTATAAATGTGGAATCTGAACCAGAAAACTGAATAAAGTATTGATAGCTTTTGTTTTTCTTCTTCTTCAGTAGTTACTGGTTGTTGCTGTTTGGAGAGAACATCTACAGCAACAGTTCTTATCTTCACATGGATGAACCCCACCAGACAATGGTGGGGTTGTCTCAAGCGTCTAATGAGAACATTTTGTAGCGGTTTATAATAATGTCACACTATCAAGCTTTAGTAAGGTATTAGCAAGTGCTTAAATCATCATTTATATATCATTACTCCTTCTTAGTGTGTCATTTAGAAATACATTTATAAATTTGTAAATCTTTTACTGTTACACCAGGTACAGCTATCACTGCTACTAGAGCATGGCTAGTAATAATTATAATCATAATCATAGTCATAATAATATATCAATATTTATAAATGGTATACTAAGGAGGAGTAATGCTATATAAGCACTTGCTAATACCCTATTAATGCTTAATAATATGACATTATTATAAGTGCTACCAAAGAATTTAATTTAAAAAAATTGCCACTCAGAGAAACCATTTTTCTCACGCAACATTAAAAACAGGTCCTTGCGAGGTTTTGGTTTGTCATTCACTCTGGATGATTTTGGTTGCTTTCAGCCAGATACTGGATTTGCTTCTTGCACCATGTGACAGGTCATCTCTACCTGGGAGTGGATAGTATTTCAGTGTCTCTGTTACTCTAGCTGCACCCTCAGCTTAGACGCGCTGTGCTTGCAGTGCTGTTTTTTTCAACAGTCACTCTGTCAGCTGGTGTGTCCACATCAGCGCTCTGGAGCTGCACAAGCAACACTCTGAGTTAATGTGTTACTAGGTGTGCATGTACACAGTGTACCTGGAAAAGGTCATAGTGGTGACCGTGTGTGTGTTTAGATTCTATCATGTGCTAAGAAAGCGTACAGTCGCAGAGGCTAGCATTTTGCACTGCATGCAGCTTTGTGTTTGTGTGTGACCGAGAGCCTTTATTTATTGAAACAAAGGGTGTAAATTGAGCTTTACCCTGACCTAATTTTCCATGTCAGCTCAGGACAGGATCATCATGAAGGCATCATTTTATTTTATTTAAGTTGTTTCATTAGACAAACCAGATTCTAGAAGATGATTTGTAATAGTATTTTCTAAAGTACCGTGGCTCCTGGTCCTGACAGCCAGAATTTGATGCAGTTCTGTCCTGATGCTGCTTGACAGTGGTCTCGTGATAGCTGATAGCTCATGATAGACTATCCCAAAAGGAGCAATCCTGCTGACAAAGTTCTTCAATAACCAAGTCTGGAAACTCAACATCTTCATGTAGGAAGGAATCCAGGATGTTGTTTCAAATCATCTTATTTATACACAAAAGGGACAATTAGGGGAAAAAAACAGGTTTGAGCAACATTCGACATTGTTCCAAAAATAAAGTTTAACTTGTTAGAAAGAAAATGTTTTTTATACTTCAGATATGCACACTTTCAATTGATTATGGCTTCATTAGCTGCTCAATCAAGAATGCTGATGCAAACAGAGCACTCAACAAATGCCATGTTAATTCACATTACAGATACAGTAAGCCAAGGAAAAAAGGAAAGTACACTTACCTACATGTTTACAATGATGATGAGTAGAGAGAGATGCTGGCCACCAACAGCTGAACCTCCACTGCGCAGAAAAACATGACAGGCTAATGTTTCCTGGTTTGGGCGTTAACAGGCTCATTCAGCCACAGTTTTACAGTAAATTTACTGGAATTTACTTGAAGAGGTTTGAATGATTCTTCCATAATTTTCTGATTCTTAACCTTGGAGCAGGCAATAGGTTCATCTTCGGTCTAAAATAAGCTGCTTTAGCATACACACTAAAAAAGATGATGTGGTTTATAATGTTAAAGCTACTGTGGTGTCACCCACTGTTTAGTCCATATATGAAGCCTCAAGGTGAGACTTGTCAATCACAAGTCATTAGCCAGTGAGCACATCCTGGATAATTCTTCACTCTGACATTCAGAATGACAGAAATTAACATGATGCCTCAAAATGAGTAAAACTTAGTAAACGGAAATCCGGACAGAGGAACGTTTTCCTATAGACTTCTTTAGAACAATAAGCCTTTTTGCAATCATGGCTATCGCCCACTAAAGGCCATTACTAAGAATGCAGATTCAGCTCATGGGTCAGCTTCATTTTTCAAACTCAGAAGCTTTGACAATCTTTTATACTGTGCGTTTTAGCTACTCCCTAGTAATGCCGCCTTCCCTTTAAGGTGTCTTCTGATTGGCTAATCCTCCACAAATAAAAATGAACAGCAGGTGGGCGGGGCTTTTGAGTTTGCAGATAGAGCCGCCTGCCAGAGACGACCAAATAGGGAGCTCTCAATGACATCATAGAAAGCTGGAAGCAGAAAAAAAATCAACATTTAGAATAATTTGGGGTGTTTGACACATTATGTGAAAATGTTATCAGTATATAAAGAAAAGCTGAAAAAGCAGGAAGGGGGACTTGAAGCTCAAACTTAAATATTCAGGATATGTTGAGTCCTGAAATCATCTGGCTCCCCTGAACATTGAAAAATGAATTTTCATGATACAACATCCTGAAATGTGTAGCTTACTTTCCAAACCTCAAGCTGTTACCCAACTTTAGTAAATTCAGTCTTTTTTCCAACCACAACCTGAAAGTGAGTTTTAAAACAGATGCAAAGCTGGCTGCAGAAAATGTGCAGGTTGCCCAACTGACTATGTTACTGAGTGTGAGCATTTGTTGACTGGAGCCTGTGTTGCTTCAGCGCAGATGGTTGGTTGTTGCTGAGGGAGGAGAGCCCAAATTATCTGACTCAATCAGGGGTTTGAACCCACAGCACTACTCCCGGAAACATACCCAGGCATCCTGCCACAGAAACAGTTACAACCACAGACGGAGGTGTCATAATGCATTAAATAACTATCTTTTCATTTAATTCTGGAGAAATTCTATATCTTTCTATTGTGTACACATTGTGCATTACTTTAACAAAACTTTAACAAAAAGCAATGCATTAATTTAGTTATTTACCCCTTAAAGAAAGTAACTTTTTAAACCACGTCTACAACATTCCCACACATGTGATGCAACTACGAGTACGAAGATGTATGTATGAATATGACAATAAACCTTACATATCACCAAATTTTTAAACATGGAGGCAAACTGTGGCCTCACAATGTGGTGCCTTGTTTTCAATATTTTAACAGTTTTTATGGGTTTCCGAGGAAGTCCATGTGCTTTTTTAGAATCAGCATAAAAAAAAGCAAAAATATGAAAAAATAAAAATAAAAAATGAAAACTAGAGGAACGAAACTTAAATTTAAGATTCAGACTATACGGTTTGATAACAGCATCATCAGGGCGAGAAATGGGTTCTAGAAATCACTCCACCTCCCTGAAATGCATAAACTCCATTTGAATGAGCCAAATGGAGGAAACATGCCTGAAAAGATGCAGCTGGTGACAAGAAATTGTAGATTGTAGGTTTGTAATGAAAGCTCTCAACTCTGTCACCAACAGTTGCTCGTCATTTTGCTGACTTTCCAAACGGTGACAGAGACGCTGGTCAATAACGCGGGCTAATGTCTCTGCTTGCACATCATCCCACCATTCTACATAATAACATTGTACGTAATCACAAACTGAGACCAATATTTTCTTATAGCCATCTCTCATAGTGTGACAAACAGAGCAGAAAGTTATTACAGTGCTTGTTGGAAAAATATAATTAGTGTTGCAATCATTAAATATTAATTAAATATCATTTCACTTAATTTGCTGCCCTGAAATGTTAACAGCTATATTTGTCTTTGATGGGCCAAACCTGAACCGTCTGTGTGTGTGTGTTTGTGTGTGTGTGTAATATGCAAATATTTAATATATGAGCATGTGCGTGTATTGCCCTGATGAGAAATTCAGCTGGGTGTGTTGTGTGTGTGTATGTTTACATTTCCTTCAATGATTTAGCTAGAAAACACTGTAGTACCAACCTTCCTGCACAGCTTGTTCTCATCCCCAGGATGTCAGTTAGTGCCAGTTTGTAAATTATGGACACGGTGTCCTTTAGTCTGTGCCGTGACGCATGTTGCTTTACGGGATCAACGAGGATCCACTCTTAATTTACCACTTACCATCTGTCAACAAAACGAGTTATTGTTGTGAAGGGCTGTCTTTTACCCAGTCCCTTAATCTAACCAGTGAGTGAATAAAATAAACCAACAAGTGGGGGAAAAGTGGGTCTCTGAAATGGGATGGTTACCTCTTAGTTGTTGGGTTAAAAGGCTGGAAAATGTATTATGTCACTGATTGTCCTCACAAAGATAGGTTATACATATATATGCATGGTATTTAGTATTTTCAGTGCTTCACAGTGATATCGCATGTTTTCGCCGTGGGATGGGAGAAGACATAAATTCCACTGCAGTCTACGGTTTTGGTGTGAACAGTAAGAATGTTTCCAGTGGGGTCGGGAATGATGAGAAATCCTGTACAAGCAGGATCAAGAAAACTGCCGTGTTCCAAAAAACACAACTTCAGTGAATAATAGTGTTTCAGCTGAAGTGTCAGTACAAGATCTTGTTTCAGCATCAGCACGCATGATTGCCATTGCACTTTAAAGTGAACTTCACAGGTCAAAGCCCATCACGAGCTAAAAAGAAGTGAAAAATTCTGAATTCAGAAGTATAGAAATAAAATTTATGTATGGCTTGGTAAAAATCAAACATAGACATAGAGACCAGTTAGGAAACTGGCAAGAGATGGACATGTGAAAGCCTGAAAATCTCAACCTTCGCAGTCTCATTTAAATGTAAAGCGGCACAGAAGAGTGTGTAACTCCTCAGTAGTTAACCATTATTTAAACTTTTAAAGTCGGTTCTGTGTTTGTGAGGTCTGTGGAGGGGCAGGCTCCAGCCTCTGTTCGGCTGACCTGGACTTCACACGTTACATCGAGTTTTCCTAGAAAATTCTGGTGAACGAAACCTTTGAACATTTCTCCACCAGCTGTTCAAACAATGACAGACTGAGTGAGACAATGATGTCAGCCAGGTTCAGCAAGCAAGGTGCAAAAATACGAAACAACGTGATGCAACATAAATGCATTTCAAATCAGCGGAAGAGGAAAAATTAAAGGATATATCTTTCTATCAGCGTCTTTACTTTGAAGTGTGCGTGTGTGTGTGTGGGTGTGTGTGTGTGAGAGTGAAAGTGACTGAGGTGAAAGTATGTGAACATGAACATGTGAGCCACATGTGCCCACGTGTTGCTAAGAACACACCAGAGATTCAGCATGTGATACAGTGTTGCAAGGACACACAAACACAGCTGTGCTGGTTCTTGCTTCTGTGCCACAAAAGTTATTCAGTTAGCTTTAAGTCTTATTGAGGATTATTTAACAATTCACTTACATTTTTGTTGTGTCTTTGTATCAGGGCCATAAGTACAGTAACACTGGACTGAAGGCAGCAGATGTTTCAGGTATTGTAAGACATTAGAAACAGTAGTTTACACAGCAGAAACTTGCTTGTGTCCAAGTGGCTCATGTTGCATATTGTCTACTTCTCTTTTTGTCATATCTGAAATCAATTTTAAATCATTAAAAATCATAAAATGTTTTGATTTTTTAATGAACTATTGTATCTATAACTTTTATCTGCAGTTCTTTTAGTGGCCACTTGAGGGTGGGAGTCCAGCAGGGAGTCAGTCCTCACATGACTTGACAGCTTGACTAAGAGAGTTCAGGCTGTGTCGAAGAATAAAGTTGGCCATAACAAAAACTCTGTTTTTGCCTTATTTACTGCATTTCACCTATTTTCAATTTCCCTAGCAACGCATAACGAAATGAGGGGTGGTTCAGGACCTTTGCACAGTACTCTATGTAATATATGTTCTGAAACTGAAACTGCATTAACAGTTTCTGAAGTCACATACACTGTCTTAAATCAGCTCTGGATGTGGCACACTGGCACGATATGTTACATGACCCTTGCACTCAAATTCAGTGACAGCACATCTCTGCAGTGGTTGCAGTGTTATCACTAATAAAGTGTTATCTGAACATATCTGTGAGTTGTTCCTGCCAGCTTTTAACAGCACTTTTTTTATATCCTTTATATGCAGCCCTATTCAGTAATGAGGTTGGGTGACTTCAGTGTGTCAGCTGATTTGTCCTTTTAAACATTACCCTGCATGTGTGTGTATTTCTGTTAAAACTCTGCTGCTGCTGTCACACCTTCACTTCCTGACTATCACGTTCACATCACATGAACGCTGCATGCACACATGCCTTTCTATAGCTGTGAGGACACCGAGCCACATAATGGATCCCCTATTCTAACACAACTGAATGCCTCAACCGAAACCTCACCCTCACGTAGGCCTAACCTGACCCCAGCGCTCTGTCAGAAAATTAGCTCCGCTTCCCTCATTCCTGAGGTCTAAAAGTGAACCGAGTTCTCACAAAGGCAGACGTACAGCTGCACACACATCACACACGTAAAGCATGTTCCTCCCCTGCAGCTTCACTTTCAGGCGAAACTCAACCAGCATTTTTTTCTTAAGGGCAAAACGAACACACACAGAGAAACGGCTCCTGTTCATACTGGGAACATGTTCACATTTGTGAATGAAAGACACACACCCTCTCCCTCCCTCTCGCTCTCTCCCTCGGAGGAATGCGTTCTTCAAAGGGCTCCAGAAGCTTCTCAGTGGCGGGAAATGCACGTCTACACTATAAAAAGTAACAGACGTGCTGCACAAACATTAACAAAGTCCTTATTGGAACCGAAAAGACTGCAAAGTCCAACCAAACAAAGTATGTATGTTTGGTATATGTATCGGTGTATGTGGCACATATAAGTAGAATACATACAGATAAAACTGCACATGCAGATATCTGTACATGTATGGACTACTCTGGCTGCAAACAGAAGTCCAGTTGTATTAAAGTATAAGGGAAAATGGCACAAATGGCACTGACTTCAGCAAACATTTTCCTGACGAGTTATGTCTCAGTTTCAAGTTTCAAATAATGTTTTCATACAACATGAAAGTTTCATTTAAAAAGGAAGATTTTGAAAAGCACGAATTTTCTAATAAGATGCCTTAAAAAGTATGTCAAACATTGCATCAGTTTGGATGCTTCTTAAATATCTTCATCCCGTCACTGCGAGGATTTGCACCACAGGATGCTGCTATTTTTGCTCCGTCAACAAATTTAAATAACATGCAGCTGCATCCTCACTTTAAAGCTTTAAAACTTTCCAGACTGTTTTTATCTGAGTGAATCTAACAGTTTCAATCTGTAAGCGCTTGCAAACAGATAACCTATGCTGTGCAATGAAGGTGATGCTAAACTGGAGAATGAGGCTTATTTTTGCTTTCTTCTTATACAGGCCATTTACCATTTTAGGAATATTTTAGGAATATCTCAAAAGGACAACTGACTGATTTCATTTTACCTCACTGCTCAGACTGATTAAATATAAAAGTGGGTAATAATTTGAAAAAAGATGCATTTACTTTGATGATGTTTATTTCCATTGTAAGCTTGGTCTTAAATTGCATTTCAGGAGGTAGGTACAACTAGTTTAGTAAACAACTAGCTGTATACTAATTGGTAGGTCAGTGGTTTGATTCCTGCCTCCTCCAGTCTATATGTAAGGTCCTTGAGGCAAGTTACTGAACCCCAGATTGCTTCCCAAGTATTCATCAGTCCACTTAAGGAACAGAATAAAGAAATATGTGAATGTGACTGAGTGAATCCCTTTTTAAAAAATAAATAAAGCATTTTAAGTGCTCGGTTAGAGTAGAGAACCACTATTTAAGAACTAGTCCATTTAGCATTTAAGTTTGGATAACATGAATAGGAGCTTCTTTGACCCTCAGTTAGATACAAGTGATATAAGTGTTAATAACTTTCATTAATGCATACAGTTTATATGATCATTTAATAATCCGAGTCATCCATCATTTGTGATTGCTGTTCATCATGTGTGTAAAAATGTGCCCATACAGCGCGTCAACACTATAGCTCAACTTTTTGCAGCTTTTCGCAATGTGACCACCCACAAACACACTCACTTTCTCTCCCAGCTGCTTCTGTTTCCCTTCGGCTCGCTCAGCCCCTCCTCCTTCTCTCTCCGATTGGCTGCTGACTTTTTCGCGGGCTTTTCTCTCCACATGACTACTACTGCCGCAGCCGCCACACTCAGCGGACACGGGAACAAAAGTTCAGCAGGGTGGTTTCCCCAGCGACGCATCTCTGAACACAACCTGCTCTGTAAACAGGCCACAGGCTGGAGGCCAGCAGGCTGAAACCAGCAGCAGCAGGAGCAGCAGTTTAACAGATGGACGAGTCCAGCACGAGTCCACACAAGAAGTCTGAGCGGGAGATTAAAGCTCAATGCTCCTTCTTAAAACAGCAGTTGGCAGAGTTCATGTGCATCTGCCTGTGTATCTGAGTTAAGTTCAATACACTTTTTGCTGCATATTTTAGTTAGTTGAAAATAAAAAGTGGAAATCGACAATTTATTCACTGAGACTTGGGATGTTTCCACGATGGAGTGAGCTGCCGTCCAAAAACCTGCTGAACTTCTTAAATCTGCCCCTCAAAAGCACCCTGCGTATTATAATCATTCAAGTAAAACTAAACAGTTTCATCTGCCCACTCTAGAAACTATCTGAAATTAAAGAGAATAAATGTAAAAGCTAATTAGAAAATACAAAAAAATACTAGTTCTGGTGCGCGGTGCCCGATGGTGGATATGGTTTGCTAATTTATCAGACCTGTAGTATAGGGTGAAGAAAGACTGTATACAAAGGATGGATGTAGTGAAGCCATTAAATCTGCATTCTTTCTTATGCCTATCAGAGAGCGGTTTTAAGACGTCTGACTATATAGAAATCTGTGGGAAAACGGCTGTCAGATCATTGAATCTATGACCTCATCAAACACTCTCTCGATGACTTTATGCTCTCAGTTGCTCGTTTTATTTGATGAAACATGTTATTCACTTGGTGAATTATGGTCCCCATTAGAGTCAAAAAGGAAGATAAAGTAGATCATACTTCAGTCCCTACTATATGAATGTGTATTGTCCTCTGTTTCAAAGTCAGGTCCACACCTCACAGTGAAAACCCTCAGCTTAACATGCAACTTATGCATGCAGTCTGATTCACTTATGGGTCCTCTGTGTGTGTTTGTGTGGTGTTGCTCCTATAACTCCAGGACCATCAAAGTCCATTCAAAGATGGGATAATGGGGCTATCCGGACCCCACTCTCTGACCGGAGTTTGAGTCCTGAGGGAGCTATCATCCCAGCATCCCAGAGATAACTCTCTAACAGGGGCTGAAAGGCCAAGCACATGACTTTGACCTTTAACACTTTGTGAAATCAAAAGCATTGGGTTTAGATTTAGTGGACTTATTTTTGATCAAAGGCTGTTTAGGTTTATAAGAAGTTCACAGCCTCTCTTATAGCAGTAACCATCAAAGAAAAGCCATCCTGGTTTTGCTTTCTGGAGGCAAACTTTTTCTTTTGCCATGTGGAGCCTTTTTTAAAACTATACCATCACACACAGTGATGGTTCAGACGGTTTATGATGCTTTAGAAGCGACACCAGCAGGAACATCAGATTGTGCCTGTGGTCGCACTGTGTTAGAATTTATCCTCACCCCATAATTACACAAGTGATTTTGGCAACTGCTGATTATCCACCTGCTGGGATCCAGCTGGGTGCACCGACACAGTGGACTCCAACTACAGAGGACAATTTCACTGGGTCAAAAACAGACTTGGACCAAGTGCACTGTATTATTTTATTTCTTTTTATAGACAACATATAAGCAAAACCCAAGTGAAACTTGCCCTAATGCTGGTACATAAAGACAGGTATCGCGACAAAGGTTTAGTTTCAGATAATAAGTAATAATCTCTCAATTATTTGAATTTGACTGCATTCAAACTCCGAGTGGCAGTTGTGACAACAACCACTTGATGTGTGATCTATTTTTAAAGATGAGTTTGTGACGGCTCTTCAAGCTGCAGGTGGTTTATTTTAGAAATAGGTCAGTTAAGTTGCCTTCTATGTTACCGTTACTTGCTAATATAGATGTTCCCATTTATAAATAAGTTGTAAAACCACATATCAAATATCGCCCTCCTAATCATCATCATGTCACCATCATCATCAACAGCGTAACTGTTCTCGGGTTAAGAGGTTGCCTAATGAATGTTTGCTATTGTACCCATGTCACATCGTGTGAGCTGTCTGTAGGCTTTTACCAGGTTGATATAGGTTGTTTGCTCAAGGATGAAGTATCTTTGATTCTATTTATTAAGAAATTACTTTTTAATTAAAAAATTAACAGCATCCGTCCATCTCATGTAGCTTGTTTTGGTCGGGGTCATGCAGGTGCCAGAGATGCCCTGAGTTCCCTGACTTTTAGCTCTTGACTGAGGTATTCCCAGCCAGTCAGAGACATAATCTCTCCAGCAGGTCTCCTTCCAATCAAACATACATGGAACACCACAAAGGAGCTTATTCAGACTCTCAAACCACCCCAGCTGGCTCTTTTCAGTATGGTGGAGTAATAGTTCTACTCCAAGCCCCCTACCAAACGACAATGTTCAAAGAACCAATTTCATCAGCCGGGACCACATTGTATCAGTCCCCTATGGCACCTCCTGCAGATGGTGAGTCCACATAGGGCCATGTACCAAGACCTGGCCACAAGATACTTGCAGGTGAGATGACTAGACTGGACTTATTCTTATATAGCACTTTTCTTGTCTACCAGAGAATTCAAAGCACTTTATACAACATGCCTCATTCACACAGACACTTTTTCTACGCTTAAGTGCTTTCTGTCTAACAGTCACACACATTCACACTACAATGCATCTGAGAGCAACTTAGTACCTTGCTCAATGATGTTTGGCATGTAAACTGGAGCAGACACGGACCGAACCAGAAACTTTTCGATTAGTAGATCACTCGCTCTGATCTCTTTGGTTTGAGAGACCCTACCAACTCCCCTAGACAGCAGAGCTCCTGGGATCACGAAAGTACACAAACCCCTGAGCGGTCATCAGGAACATCCATCCATTAAACCTAATCAACAAATATTATTTCATAATTTCAAAAAAAGCTTGTTATTTTGTTAAAATTGTCTGTTTTGGTGGATTTGGAGCTTTTTCCACCAGCAGGATAAAGTGTTTGGAAATTATCTTAAATAACTGATAGTTGTTTTATGGGTTTGAACACATCTCATAAGAGCCCGATACACAGAAAAGTAAATTATTTATTGGAATTTCTTTTCCCTTCCTTTTCCTCCATCCCATCAGAGAGTTGGCTCTGTGAGACAGAGCCCTCATTATTCGGAATTAGTTTTGGTGTAGTGGATCTCTCTTTTCTTGCCCGTTGGTTTTATCTAACTAAATTTAATAAGGAAAAGCAGGTGGTCACGAAGTTTGTTCTGGTCGCAAATCCAGTCAGCAGCTGTAAGGGAGCAGTGTACATGCATTCAGCCTGAGGTCCTGGAAGGAAAGGGGGAAAAAAGGAATTCCAGCGTCAGATCAATGAAAGCAAACAGAGGGAGGTGAAACTTGGCAGGCCGTTAGGAACACGATGACGTGTGTTTACTGGACAGATCAGGGGTTTTGTTTTTAGTCAACGGATCAGAGTGGAAGGGATTGCAAGAATAAATGAAAAAGCAGCACAAGAGTTTGTTATGAAGTCAGCCCAAACTGACCCGCCGAGGACCTCTAGTGGTAAAAAGTGATTATTCATAATTTTAGAAAACTAAAAAGCATTTTAGAAGTTTACTTCAACACCAAAAACACAACATTTATCTGAGCCTCAAGCTCTTCTTTGCTGTTAAATATTCTCCAATTGTTCCGTTGTTTTACTGCCTTCCACTCACTCATTTCCCCACGGGGATCAATAAAGTATACATTATTATCATTATTATTATTATTATTTATTAACAGTATACCAGCATTTAGTGAGATGATGATATAGTCACTATAAAGTCATTAATAATTAATAATCAACAATTTTTCACATTGATTGAACTTCTCTTATGAAGCCCTATTTTATATGATTGCTACACAAATAAATACTTAAATAAATACTTTAAATACTTAACTCTGCTCATAACTACATTAACAAACGACTGTTTGTAAAGGATCTTGGTCAGCAGTGTGTGCCGGTCTGTTTAATGTCTGCACACGGTCATTTGTCACATGGTGTGGCGGCAACATGACACAAATAGTTTCCATGGCGAGGGCACCCTGAAAGGGCCAGTATGCTGTCCCCTGGCCAAGCTGACCCAAGTTTGGCAGGAAAACTGTGTTTGAGTGTGTCTGTGTGTGTGGTCAAGACTGGTGTAGCAGGTCATCTTTCAGCACCGCAATGACCTGATCCAAACAGTCAGGAAAAGGGTGGATTCAGGACAGCTCAGCTGGTTTAGAGCCCAAAATGAATGAGTTTCACAGTAAAGGCTATACTTTCACCCTGTCATGTAAGAAAAAAAGCAAGAGGAACTCTGAGTTCCTTTACACAGTGTTTATAGATAGAAAGCAAACACACTCGGGTTTGGCTTAGGGGCTTATTTGAAGCTGGGATCAGTTGTTTGGTCATAGTAAAGGTTAGATTAAGAGAAATCGGGAGTCATGTAGGTCAGTGTGTGTCCTCACAAGTATACAAAAACACAGTGTGTGAGTGTGTGTGTAGTTGTGTCTTCATAGTGATGGAAATGGTTTTAATCAGTGTAAACACAGGCTGATCCAGAGTCAATCACCTGGTCACATTTGATCACCATTATACGGCCCTTCTGTGTCCCATCTGTTATCAGTAAGGGCAGCTGAATGTCCTTACCACAAACACTAAACCATAAACAATGAGGCACACAGGTAACTCTCCACCACCTGTGTACAAACAGAGGCTCAAAAATCAGGTGTATTCATCTGACATCTATCGTTTTGTAATGCTTATCCGGGTAAAGGTCAGAGCAGAAGCCGTCTGCGTCTACAGTGGCCACTTTTCATGTAATGGAGATATAAACTGAATTCTTAAGAATCTGTTTTGATAATTTCCAACTCTATATTTTTTTCTCATAGCCCACTAGAGCAGCTTTGTATGATCCTACATTCAAAACAATCCTTATTCGCCTTAAGCTGGGTCTCCGGTGTAGCCCCTCAGTCCACTTACTCTCTGACATTAGCTGGTTAGTTCCCTTCTTCTTCAAGGGTGAAATCTAAACTATCTAATTTCAGAGAATTATGAGGGAAACTATGTCCATGAGGCATGTCTTTCCACGAGCTCCTGTTCTCATCCTCCGACTATTTGACACAACCGGTTCAGCCACTCAGCTGTTCCATCCACCACATCGTTACAGCTTCGCTTGTAGGAAAAAGTCTGGTCCCTCTGGAAAATCAAGTCACCTCTGGAAGAATGTACCTGCCTACCTGCTCTCCACCTCTGCCCCCTGGCGTGAGTCCCTTTGGCATCCAGTCTAACTCCAGTCATTGTAATAAATACTTGGAAACTTGCTTGGTGTCTCTGCGTCTGCGTTTGGATCCACTTGTTCTGGCTAAAATCACGACACAGTGAACCTCATCTTGGGCCATGTTTAAGATGAACATCCTTTGTAACAGCATACACATGTAAATAAACATGCCAAAGTCTAGGAGGTTCGCTTTTAAAATGATTTTTTTTTTTTTTAAGTAATAATGTCAAACATAAATTATATTAGGTTTCACATCTGTTTTTGAGACTCAGAGTTCAGTTGGCTGGTTCCTATAGCAACACTGAATCACTTTTATTGTAGATTTTATTTTTATTGTATTGTAGGTAATTCATTTACAAAAAGTTAGATCTACAAATATTCATAACCTGAGGCGGAGCCTGGGTGGATCTGGTGCGTGTTTCTCAAATACATACATCTTTCAAACTGAGGGAAAGTCTGGAAATCATTTCTCTTTAAAAGGGTTTAAAGTTCTCTCTTCTTCCTTTTTTCCTCATCATCCCTGTGTTATCTGTGGGAGTTTTTAAAGGCCAAGTTTTTCCTTTGTCTTGCCGCTGTTTAGTTTCAGATAACCGGCAGGTTGAGCACACAGTGTTTGATTTCCATGTTATCAGTAAGCCTTTAATGTGACTCATCCTGACTTTGCTGCCACCGCTGATGATAAGGAATCATAATAGCGTTTTCTAGTGAAGCAGCACTGACAGCGGTTGAGTTAGACACTGTAGGGACAGTTTCGTATAAACAGTGTTAAATTTTAACGTTACACTCCCAAACTGCGCTGAACTTAAAAGCAATTGTCGCGCTCATGGAGATAGTGACATCAGCCGTCTTACATCCGCTGAACACCTGCCGAGCAACATCACAAAACCTGACTCTAACAGGTACATCAAACAAAAGCAAACAACCTGTGGGCGTCTGAAAAGTACAACAGAGTACAAAAGTATGCTGTGTGTCACTGTGTATGTGTGACTAAGCTCCAGCAGTCTGCACTGTTCAGAATAAACATAAACATAATCTAGGCAAAGCACTTAAACCTTTTCGGAAACATAAACAATATGAAACTTTGCAAGCTGATGTCTAAAGCGCCAAGTGACCTGTCATAAATGGACTAGTTATTATATAGCGTTTTTCTACACTTATCTCGCTCACCCAAAGCACTTTTTTTAGGCTTAAGTGGTTTCTATCAAACATTTACACATCAGAGAGAAACTTGGAGTTAGCATCTTGCTCAAGGATATTTGGCACACAGGCTGGAGCAGCCAGGGATCAAACCACCAACCCTATCCAATCGGTAGGTGACCTGCACTACCGCCATCCCAGCCTTAATAATATATTTTCATACACAGTTTACATTAATCTGCACAGCTACCTTTATTACAGACTAAGACAGTGGATATCAAACTTTTTCTGTCAGCTGACAGCCCATTAACCACGATGATTTTGTTTTTTTAATCATTAATTGTAACAATAATGATGATAATGATAAAAAAGGATGCACATTAAACTTTGGGTACTTTTTGTAGTACATTTCTCACATGATGGTTTCACCCAAAACCTCTGCTGAAAATGACCCACACCTTTTTTTAACACCTTGACTCATGTGATGAGGCACATGATTAATGGTGAGTCACAACTTCCACAAGGGGCACTGAATTTTTTCTATGCTCAAGGAACCCAGTGTGCCAAAATACTCCCCCCCCCCCCCCCCCACCACCCCCACCACCACCACCACCCCCCAAATGCACTGCACTAGTTGTTACCAAAGCAAGCCTGAAGTCTTTGAACTTTCCTGTGCAGTCACAATGCTTTCTGCAGTGGACTCACCCTGCATCCTCACAAACTGCTTCTAGTGCCCATCTGTGATAGGGACGAGTCTATGTGATCACACACGAACAATAGGACGCACTCTGTCCATGACAGCCCATTATCATCATTCTGAGGTAAGCAGCTAAAAATAGCACAGTGTTACTTCCTATCCATGCACAACCAATCTGGTCATCATTTCCCTCAGTGACATCACAATGACGCAGAACTGGGGACAAACAATAAATCACGATGCAAATGAGAGATTTTAATTTCAAGGATCAGAACTGAAGCAAATCCTGGTCAGTCACATAAAGTCATCTCAGGAAAAGGACCTGAAAGGATCAAATGAAAAATCGATATATTAATGAAAACATTAATGTATATTAATAACATTTTAATGTTACTAAACATCATTAGTAACATTCAGTAACAAGAGGTGTTATTGATGAAAACACCAGGAACAAGAAATGTTTTTAAACACTGAAACAAAGAATGAACTCGGCTGCGACATCTGGTTTGTTCCATTTAAATGAATTCACTGAAAATGTCATTAGTAATCCTCTTTAAATGGCGTGGGTAATCAGACAATTGTAAATTAATTTTTAATGATCCTCCAGAATGATGATTACCTCCAGACATCATGCTGGAAGTCTGAGGACTGAATATCTCAAACTGCTTTCAACTTTATTCTGACAAACAGAGCAAAAGTTTTTGTATCTGTAATATTCTTAATAACAGCTCCATCAACCATTTTTGTCTTTGGTATATTTTGGTATATTTTTTATTTCCTTAATTTCTGGTTTTTCCTATTATTATCAAATGTGTTAGTTGTAGTAGTAGTAGTTTTTATTTTTAATTATATTTCAGACTGTGTTATTTGTCTCTTACTTGAATGTTGGTCTTTTTCTGATAATTACATTAACCAAGATGATGGTTTTGTGGACATTAATGAGGAGAAATGTCTTAACAGCAGAAACTATGATCAGCAGGGGTTCTTGGATAGTTTGGCTGGTTAGCTATAAGGATCATAACACAGAGGTTTAGAGTCCCATGTCACTGTCACAGTGCCTGATCATAATCATCCACCAACACACACCTGTAAGTTCACTATGACACTGAACCTGGAGAGAAACTTCAGGACTTCACTTTGGCAGGACTTATTTTCTGCCTGAGAACCAATGAAGTCACTTATTTTGGGGCACAAAAACATGTTTACATTTCAGTCCTTTTAAGTCAGAGCTGCTGGTTAACTTTCAGCTCTGTGGACTTTAAACTTAGAGGTTCAGCTTCAGCATCAATTTTTTCTTGTAAGCATCACAAAGCCCAACTGTTTGTTTCTTTATTAAAGTATTTCAAGGACCTTGTTGATCCTTGTCTCTGTGAGACACATGAATTTATCGAATCAGAAAAGTAATAAACACTGATTTTTTTATTATTATTATGCTTTGTAAAATTGTTTTTCCCTATTATAAATAGGATGATTGTCATAATCTCAGTTAAGCCAAACATTAATAGGAAAACAGACTAAATATTCAGAATTCAGATTTTAAATTCTGAATTTTTTTATTGCATTTATTATTTATTGTTTTCCCCCTGATGTGCTTGTCCACATCGTGTGAAATTTGATCATGCTGTCAAAATCAAATGATGAAGAAAAGTCTTCCTGCAGTGAAGGCAAAACTTGAGGTGATAAATCATGAAGCTGTCTGGACCCACAAAAAATGCTGAAAAGAAAAGAAAAGAAAAGAAAAGAAAAGAAAAGAAAAGAAAAGAAAAGAAAAGAAAAGAAAAGAAAAGAAAAGAAAAGAAGAGGGTGGCTCCAAAAGTAAGTCAGTCCCTAAGAACTCAACTTTAGAACTGAAATGTTCACTGTCTATTCCCTGCAGCTATGTTTCCATTATTATCAGCTGTATGTGCGGGGACTTTTAATGACTCATCTTTTTTTGGTTTTTATTAAGGCTTAAGGACATGTGCTTGCTTTGATGGACAGGTGTGCCATTGTGTGCAGCTATACCATATACCTGTCTATTAAGGTTTACTTGTGTCAATTCATCTCACCTCCCCATTTGTCTTGGTGTTGTTGAAGCCTTTCTTAAGGTAGCAGATCTGTGTATGTGTTGTACCGATACAGTTTACAAATGCTGGTTGCTAATTGAGATTGTTAGCATGAGCTTTTAATGTTTTTCTCACTGTGGTTTTATGTCCATCTCTTATATACAGTCTATGATCTTCAGGTTTTCTGAGTTTGTGTCCACTGCACTCTCGTATTTATGGTCCGTTCAAGCCCATCATCTCAAGGTTATACACTTTGTGAGTAAAGAGTGGTTTTATGAGTTCTTGAAGCCATTCTGTCGGCTCTGACCTATATGACCGGTGACTTTTGTTATCAGCAAAGTGTTTAATCTACAGAGCTGCAGATTAAACACCTTGCGGGGTTTTTGTTTTGAGATCAGCTGCCTTACATTTAACATCCGGAAAATATCAGCAGGATGGGATGCACTAGAATATCATACACTGTGTTACTGGATAATTCTGTATATGCAGGTGCACAAGTGTTTTTATTAAAGGGATTAGAGATGTTTTATTAGGTTTTTTTAAGCATCACTTTAAGACACTTTCTAAACTATACAGCATCAGCTGGGCTTCATTCTGAAAAATCAGATGGAAAAAAAAAGGTGCGGAACAAGTAGCAGGAAAAAGATATGTGGAGATCTTTCACGTTTTCTGTACATCCACAGCAGGAAGCCAGCTGAGTGTTGTTGGAAGAGGATAAAAGGACTTTAGTGTCTGTGCTACAGCGCAGGGAAGGCTGTAGCTCATTCTCTGGCTGAGTCACCAGCTCTGAGTGAATGTTCACAGCGTTGATCTCACCAACATCCATTTATCATGACTCATCAGGACATTCACATAAAATGTTATTTCAGCCCAATGAATACACTTTTTATTTCAAAAACATGAACAAGAACACACTAAGGAACAAACAACTCGGCACGATCCACGAGCCTCAATCATCTCTCTCTCTCACAAAGAGGGGAAACCTCTCGAGGGTAATGATGCTTTCATCAAGCGGGGACGATTAGCATCAACTTGCTGAAGAAAAAAAGAAAAAGAGCATGCTAGCAAAAGCTGAAAACCCCTAAAAGCTACATGATGAGATGGCACTATTAACAGGATAGAGATAGATCTGTTTTTAGTATGGACTAATTGAGCTGAGAAATGTAATGGCCAGCAGGGGGCATTAAAATTTTTTCTGACAGGTTTATGTTCTCAGGTGCTATTTTCAGTTTGTTTGTTTTTTAATACAATATGTTTATTTTGTGAATTTTGATTCCACTGAGATTAATAAAAATACTGACAGCAGCCAGTGCTGCCCCTCAGCCTACTAATAGATGTACCCATGGTATCAATTTGAAATTCCTACATCGCATTCACAAGATTTTCAGAAAACTTGACCTCTGACCTTGATCTTAAGGCTGAGGTCACTGAGATTCAAACGCATTCAAGATTTTCAGTAGATATAGCTATGGTATCAATTTGAAACTTGTACGTCACTTCGTTCTCGAGTTATCGCATTCACAAACTTGGGTGTCCACGTCACCTCCCCGCCTGCCCGGCAGGATTACGACGACGCCTAATCTGAGGGGTAATAAAGAAATATAAAACAGTTTTGTGATCGACATATCGCTTGTGCGATATGAGCTTGCAGTGTTCTCATATTCTCTGTCTGATCAAATCCACTTTAAACACAAAATAGCGAAAAACCTCAGCTCAAAACTTCATAATGAGACATGGTCTCTGTGTGTTGGCCCTGAGACAGCCTGGTGATTTGTCCAGGGTGATCCTTGCCCTTCACTCTGTGACCGATGGGATGTACTCCAGCCCCACAGTAACCGGAAATTCAATAAATGGAAGAAAAGGGATGGGAGGATCACATTATATACAGTATATTAAATACTGTGGGATATACAAGGTACCAGGATGGCCTTTAACTTTTACTTACAGTACCTAAAGTGCTGCTCACAGACTGTCTCACTATCAAAAATGTAGTTTAATCATTAGGAGTATATATATTAACGTAAATAATACCTTAAGTTTATTTTCAGTATTGTGGTATTCAGAACACAAAGTTGGACAGAGTGAAACAGGACATATGTAAAGAATTGGAGGTGAAATTACAGAAAAAAAAAACAAAGAGGTAAGCATGTTTACCCTCAGAGGTGCATGTAAAGGGTAAGCTTTATACTGTTTTGGTCTCTTGCATCCTCTGCTGGTGCAGAGAGAAACTCCATCTGCTGCAACACTGGTGTAACAGAGATTTGTGCACTGTCACTGTGATGTGGGCTTTGACTCACTGAGCAGTTTGCCTCCTTCAGTATTCGGGTCAGCGTGACTCACCGCTGTCACAGCTTCAAGGTTTTATGTAACAGTGACTAAGTTCCTTACAAGTGGACCAACTCACCTGTCTTTTTGTGTGTTTTGTATGCTTATGTGGACAAGTATCATCTTGAAACCTCTTAAAGAGAAGAACGTGTCTGGACTGTGCTGACTTCAAATCTTCAAAGCGCTTTTTTGCGAGTTTGGTCTCGGTTTCAGGATTCATAATAGTCTGGTTTAGGCTGGGATTAGAGGGGTTAATGAATACATTATACCAACAACTGTTCTCACAAAGATTTAAAAAAAAAAAATGCAAGTGTCTTTAATTCAAGTCCCTCGCCTCCCACCTGCTGCCCCTGAGCATCAGATGACTCTGAGCAACACAAAGCAGGGGGAGCAGAAGAAGAAAGAAAAGACAAAGATTAAAAGATGACTCAGTGCTGTATGAAAGGACAACATGAGCCGAGTTACTGCTTTAGCCTGCAGTCACAGCTGCTGCCATCTTTACCTCAACTTTCACCTAAATTCCAAGTTCAACTGCTTCTACTGCAACAATAACAACACATACTCTTGTGAATGTAGTAGTCGTGCATACAGGTGAAGACTTCAGGGGAGGCTGCAGGTAAGTTAAGTTACTGTGTCGTGTCGTACGTAGTGCCGACATGGGACAGTTTTCCAATTTCATTGTACTATTGTACCATTTATGAGTGTGCAATGACAATAAAGACTTATCTTATCTTATCAAAGTCACCTGTGTGGGTGTAACCTGAGGAAAATACCTGCCAGCAAGCCCCTGCTTCCTCTTCATCTTCCCTGAGGTCATGAATGTTATTAGCATTAGCTAGGATGGGTGCTAACAGCCTCCCAGTAGCCAGTGTTGTTACATTACTGTGTCAGTCCATAACATGCTCTGAAATTCAGTGTAACATAATAAGCAGTTAGGAATATAAAAGTTAAGCTACAGCCCCACCCAAACGTCCTACTGAGCACAAACACATGATCTTCCTTTTAGTGTTTAAGTTTGAGCACAAAACCGACAACACAAAGTTGAAAACCAGCCTGATAAGATTTCAAAGCCATCACCGACCACGTGCAGGTAGGACCTGAGGCCACGATGCTTTTGTTACCTGCTGAAAATGAGGCCGGTAGGCTCAGGTCAGCTTACACTCCGCTTTGGCATCACATTGGACTGTTTGCTGCCTTTGTGTTAGCATGCTGCCCATGCAGATGCTTGCAAAGAGCTAATGTTGTGTTAGCAGTATAATATAGCCATTTGCACCCTGGATCCAGTTTGGACTTTACCATAAAAATAAAAATAAATGGTCATATCCTCGCTCCTAAGATGTTATAGACGACGACGACGACGACGACTCCATTCTCCTCCTCCCTGGCAATGAAATCAGCTGATTTTACAAAAAGGCATTTTTTTATTATTTTTTTTTACTATCTGCCCATCATTCAGATTATTGAGGATCCTTTCAATAAATTCAATAAAAGACATAACTTTAATTACTGTTTTACTCATCTGCCACTTCACTGGTCCTACAGCAGCACAGGTACCACTGCTTTTGCATGGCAGCGTGAGCATTAAAGGATAAATCATGTTGAGCTTCTGTAGTGAGGCAGACAAATAGGCAGAACAGGGCCCCTTTAGGATACATATCTTCTGATGTGGGTGGGGCTTCTGTCCTGAGATGACCACAGTAGGGATATATGCTGTTAATGTCATCATACTGTTGTAAGAGTAGAAAAGAACTAAAGCACTTTGAGCTTTTGGCTTTCGGTGATTACTTGTAAAAATGTTGAACTCTTTATTTGAAACTTTGGCCATGTTTAATATGAACATCCATCCCACTAACAGAATATATAAATGGCATAAAATAAGGAACAGCGTAAAAGGTCCCTTTTGAGGACACTGTTAAGTGTGTTCGCTGTACTCCGTGGAGAGGATTTTGTATTTGTGCCCCACACATGCCTAAATCACACCCCAGAGGATCATGTGAGAGCACTCCGGTTAGAGGAGGTGCTGGCTGGTACTGTAAATGATAAAGTAGCTGCAATACAACAAAAATAAAAACAAAAGATGAATGTTTACTTGCAGTGTTTGACCAAAGTTATCAGAATTTGCTTATTTTTGTAGAGTTTCAGCTCTATGAAAAGCTGTCAGCAGTCCTTCAGTTTTCTGCATATTTAACTTCTTATAGAAACAGAAAACTCCTACAGTAAATGTATACTGTTACAGGTGTAAAGAGTACAGTAAACAGAACACAGACAAAAAAAAAATACCAGAACCAATCAGCATCAGCATTATTATTATTATTATTATTATTGTTGATCCCACAGCGAGCATCAAAAGATGAAGAACAGAACATGTCTACATTCTCTTGGTTTATATCATCTAGATGTCCTTTCAGTCCTTTTGCTTAACAGTCTGATGTCCAATCAGGTATCAGATCCTCAAACACCTGGAAGTTCACTGGGTTTCCTCCTTTAAAGCTTTTCTACAAAAAAACCAAATATGATGATCGACGATCACCGGCAGCATCAGATCCAACCACGTCATCAGATCAATAATAAATCAACAAAATAAAAGTACAATCAGGATACGTATACGTACATCTTTATATAGATTTATAGACTTAGATCTCTCCCAGGAATAGAAGCACTAATATATACAGACAACTGCTGTGGGGCTCATTGGGTCCAATCAAAAAGACAGGCTTAAAGACGAATCAGAATGAAGCTGCAGGAACTCTTAGGCTATGTCCACACGTACCCGGGTATTTTTGAAAACGCAGATTTTTCTATGCGTTTGCACCTTTCGTCCACACGTAAACGGCGTTTTCGGTCACTGAAAACGGAGATTTCTAAAAACTCCGGCCAGGGTGGATATTTTCTAAAACTCCGTTTTTGCATTTACGTGTGGACGAGAAAAACGGAGAAAACGCAGTGTCAAAGGTGTGCGCCTTTTTTGACGTCACAGTGTGCGCCACGTTGTTGTTTCGGTGAAATGAATTTCTACAATACTGTTACTGTTAATTGTACTCTCTGCAGTGTTTAAATGCTTACATATACACACACAGTTACTGTCCCTTCATATACACGACTCGGTTCTGCTTCTATGCCCCATCTTTGTTTACTTTTTCCCACCGAGGCTTCTAGACTTCTGATTGGCCAACATTTCTACACGGTTAGGAATATAGCGCCACCTGCTGCTTTGGCATGTTCCTAGCAGCGTTTTCCTTCATTTCTGCCTTTACGTGTGGACGGGATTATTTTTTAAAACGAAAACGGAAAATCTCCGTTTTCAAAAATACCCGGGTACGTGTGGACATAGCCTTAAAATACACAAAAGTCTCTCCAGGAACTGACCAGGACCAGCTGACCACAGAGCAGACTGCATTTCCCAGCATGCAGCAGGTCTCTGACAGGCAGCTTCAGAGTAGAACTTTAGAAATACTGAGGCCCAGATTCTCGCACCAAACAAATTAGGAGCTACGAAGCAAAATAAAAAATTTACCAGTTGAATAAACTTAAATTTCCCTGCTTTAATGTCGTCTCAGCAGTTTCAAGTATAATTTTGGTAGAAAGTTTCATAATTGCTATCATGTTATAATTTTCTGTCCAATAGGCACAGACTGTACATAAAAGATGGATGTAGCCTCTGAAATCACCCACTGCTGGCACGAGCAAGGGGGCAATCTGAGAACCCCAGAAACACTGCACAGCTTAAACTAAACCTCACTTTGCTTTATGAGACTAAATTAGGAGAACAATTAAAATGAAAATAACGTTGTATTCAAAGCAGTGACAGAGCCCAACAACTCATCAGGAAAGGGAGATCACAGGTAAGAAGTAGGGTTGTTTGTCCACAGACTTCTTTTTCTAACAACATTTGTCCCCCCGTTGGCTGTTAGCGAGAATGCAGGTATTCACTTAAACATAGAAGCTACGTCCATGTTTTATATAAACTTTTTAAACCAAAATTTTAAGTTTTAAGAATCAGAGATAAAATTTTATTAGAATGTAAAATTTCGAGCTGAGAATTAAAACAATGTGGAAAAATTAATAATCCATTAATCAATCTTTTTTTTTTTTTTTTTTTTTTAAAAAAAGCCCCCCCAAAACAAAAGGAAAAAAAAGAAAAAAAAAATTTTTTCTTTGATTTCTAAGATTGTAATTTGATCATTTATGGATTTTGGACATTTGACTGTTCTGTGCCATTTCCTGATCTTTTATAAATTATTGTTGGATTAATCAAAAGAAGAACTACGACATTAAATTATTATAAAAGTAATCAGCTGTTCCTCCAACAAAAATTATTTTAACCACTCAAGTTTGCCAAATCTTTAACTGAGGACAATCCGAGTCCAACACGCTAACAGCTCACAAATGAAGAAGATGGGCAACTTTTAGAAGCAACACATCGGTTTAGCAGCTGTATTAGCAGGAAACACCTAAGTAATGAGGCTGCCATGGTAAAATATGCTAAGCTCCAAATTATTTCTTTAGTCAACTTTTATTAACCTGCACTTGATGCTATATTTTTCTGGTTCAAGCACAGGAAGTGAGCGCCCCCAGTTTCTCATGGCCTTAGACTGAAGTGCATCAGAAGACAAAACTGTTTAATTACTGAAAACATCTGAGGTGTGACTTAAAGGACTATAAACTAAAAAAACAAAACAAAAACAAAACAGGGAATAAAACATAAAATAAAGAGATTTATAAGATTTATAAGGTCATGATTAGCAGAGGTAAATATTTTACCAAATTGGAACAAAGATCAAAAATAGAACCAGCTATTTCAGTCCAACCAAACTCTGTAGAAAAAATGTTTAATTTAAAGTTACGACAGTTTGAGCCTCCGCAGCATTTTATCCAAGTTGATTACAGTAAATCAGCTAAAACAAAATGTTTCAGAGATTTTTCAGTGGGTGGAGTTGAATTTAAAACTTCAAGCAAAACCTAAACTTCACTGCATATAGCAGATCCTTTGTTTATAGAAACTAATTTGAAAAATGTTTGTGTGTCTAAATGATAAAAGCATAGTGCTATAAGTAGCTTCTGAATTTTCCAAAAGTCAATATGGAAAAATCACAAGGTCTTTGTCAATACTCAAAAACTGTTTTTAAACCTGTAACTAGAGCTGAAAAAATAACTTAGTTTAATATAATCTGAGTAATTTAGAAAAACGACAGACATTTTCTATGGTTTTCTCACATTTTATATAATAATATAACTGTTTATAAATATCGAAATAATTGTCAAGTTACATCTGCTCCTGATGCCCCTCAAACATAACTTCAGCATAACTTTTACTACCGGTGAATAAAACTGTATTATTCAATGTTCCTCATGCCAACATGTTAGTTGTGCTTAAATCGGCATCATTGATGTCTTATAACTATACAGGGGAACAACAACAAGGAGGACTCCTTAAAATATTGTAACCAGGATATGCACACTTATCAAGTGGACTTCAAAACCGCATAACATGAATTATCACTCAACATTGCCTCGTGTGGCTGGGAAACTTTGCAGTTATGTTAAAGTAGGTGGTTCACAAAAAACAGCCAAAGTTTTTAACATGGCCTACAAACCACCCAGATTCAGTCATGCATTTACAGAAGACACTAGAATAAACTGATGCAGAGGTCCTGTGGGTTCCAATAATAGTGGAAATAAAGAACTACAAACAATTACTTTAAAGTTGTTTTGGATTAATGTATATGTTGGTCACCAAGTAACAAGAAATGCCAAAAGAAAATTTCTTGGTATTCATATAGGATCTTGTCCACAATATCTCTTTAAAAAATGATGTTTAAAGCATTCTTGTTGATGCAAATATCTGTGTAAATAAATCTAAAGATTTCTTATTCTGTGGTCTCAGGGGGTTCACTTAAGTCTTGAAACATGGCAGCGTTTACCTTATAAAGTACTTTCAAACCATCAGTCCCTGTGGTAGTTTTGTTCTACAGTTCAGTTCATCATAGCCAGCTATGTTTAGCAAAAATGCAACCCACATTTGTCAAGCCGCTTCTTCTGAAACATCAGTGTTGTCTCATAAAGTTGCCAACAAACCGCTGTCTATTTGTGATTTTTGCTCTAAAAAATTTGATGCTTATTTACACAGCAAACCAGAGTTTTTCCCCACAGTAACATTTTTCATTGTATTCCACAAACTCTCACGTTCAGAGGGAACATTTGGAGTCCCAGGAGTGGCACAAATCTCCACTCTAAGGTAAGAGCAACCAAGTGACCTCAGACCATGTGCCACTCAAAAAATATATATATATATATATGTCTCAAACCCAGTCCTTGTGTTCTCAAACTCTTTCTTGTTCTACCTTATTTAAACCTAAAGCCAGATGCAGAGTCATGAGTGTTAGCATTTGGCTCTTTGAGATTACCAGAAACCAACTAGATCAAATACACCAGACAATCACTGACCCTGAGTCAGTAAATTCGAAACTCCACGATCATGGTTCAACCACTGTGGGTCCACTGAACTACTGATTACCCCACCATCCTGGGAGACTAGGCAGAAAGCAAATCAAACACAGCCAGGCCGAAGACGCTAACAGCTTCCTGTTCTGCCTAATTACATTTTCTGACCAGGAAGTGAGTACCAACTAAAATAATCAAATCAAAAGTTCTTTCTGTAAGACTGAGTCACACAAAACCTTTATCCACAATCAAAATACATGAAAAAAAAGGCAAAAAGACAGTTGCTGCAACAACAGAAGAGTCTCAAAAATGCTTAAAACATAAATTTAAAAGGGCAATCAAGTAAATTTATAAAATAAAACAAGCAATGTTGAGTTCCAGCGAAAAAAAATCATTCTGTCAACACTTTCAAAGTGTGTTTGAGTTTTCTCTGTGCTGACACACTCTGATATCTCTTCAGAAACCAAACTAAACTTAACAGTTTAGCAGAGAAGTAAAAATCTGCTGGTCAGCCTCATTTGTGATTGGTTGGAGGGGGTAGGAGAGGGGGCAGAGCGATCATTGGTGATGGTCCTTCTGAGCTTTACTCCTCTAATAAGGGTCAACATGTTTCTGCTGCCTCCTTCTTCTTCTTCTTCTTCTTGGGTGAACTGCTCAGGCTTTTGGTCCTGGCTGCAGGGTGGAGGAGCCTGGGGCTGGTAGTTGATGTTGTTGGGCACACCGGAGGGCTCTGCCTGAGTAGTGTAGGCCTGGTGCTGCTGTTGCTGCTGCTGGAACAGCTTCTGTTTCTGCTGCTGGTTCAACTGCAGCTGATACTGATCGTGCTGATGCTGCAGCTGCTGGGCTTGCTGAATCTGGGGCTGTTGGAACTGCAGTTGCTGCTGATGTTGAAACTGCTGCTGTTGTTGCCATTGCTGGAACTGTTGCTGCTGAATCTGTTGCTGCTGCTGGAACTGTTGCTGCTGAATCTGTTGCTGCTGCTGGAACTGTTGAATCTGGAATTGCTGGTTGTGCTGTTGCTGTGGTAGACTGTATTGCTGATGTTGCTGGTATTGCCTCTGGTGCTGTTGTTTGACACTGTTCCCTCCCTCAGATGGCAGCGAAGGAACAGTGGGTACGGGCACTGGGATGGGCATCTGGCCTGGGACAATCTGGTAGTATGGGGAGGAGGGTGGTAAAGCACTAAGGCTCTGGGTGGAGGTGCAGAGTTTACTGTGACCTAAACCTCCCACCCCTACAGAAGAGGGCACTTTGAAAACGTTCTCATCGCTTCCGCTGGTTCCGCCGAGGGCTTTGAGTGGAACCTGTGGGGTGGAGATGGGGATGGGAACCCCACCACTGATTGTTCCTCTGCGATAAGGTGGCTTAGATGAAGGTTTGCGCCTGATGGTTGCCGTGTGGGACGGCATCTGCCGGTTAGACCCACCACTCAAGTCGGACTCAGCCAATAGGCTGACAGTAGAGGCGGGACGCTTGGAGTGGATGAACTCCCGGTACTGGAATCTGAGGTCAGAGTTTCTCGGGATGGTCGAAGACTTGTCGAAATCTGACTGGCTGTTGCCGTGGGAGAGGTGATGTAAGGAGATGGAGTCAGTGTCTCCGTGGAGAGAGATGGACTCATAGTCGACTGCAGAGATGGAGAGAGAATGTTAAAATGTTAGTTAGTTGCTCTGCTTTCAGGCAAACCTTTCATTACCTCTGGATTATCTCAGTGACATTTTTTTTTTTTGGAAAGGGCTCTCATCTGCTTGCTTGACAGACAAACAACAGAAGCATCAGGAGCACATAATCACATCAGTGACTCACTGTCATGTTTGTGAATGAACAATTAGGGGATGCATCATTGTGGAAACTCTTATCAAACAAAAACAGGGCAACATGCAACCCAATTACTTTTAAAACGCATGCAAAACTCCAGTATAATGTTCCAAATAATAAGGTTAAAAACAGACGTCAATTCATGGCAACGACATTAACTTTAAAAAGGTCAAACACACACACAGACACACACAGACACACACAGGAGGAAGTAAATTACAGAGTACAGACAAGGCAGCTGAATTTGTTTCTAATATTCTGTTTATTTTGGGTTCCAAACTGAAGTAAAAAAGGGACTACGTAATTTAAATGTGTCTGGCAGCTTCTCATCCGCTAGCATCAACACCAGAAATATGAAATGTGAGTAATTAATATCTTCTCTTTGCAAGCAAATGTGATGGGAGAAGCCTCAGTCTCCTATAGGCTGGGTGACTAGACTAAAAAAATATAAATAAATAAATTCCATATGTGGATTAGCTCTGTACCCAAAAATGTATTCATTCATTTAATAGGTAAAATAAACAACGTCAGCTTGTCCACCTGATGCCCTCACAGCAGTGTCACAAGATTTAGCCAATTTTTACATCACTTTATACTTTGATACAAAAGAAGCTTTATTTATTTATCTATTTATTTATTTAAAGGATCTGCTGGGTAAACAGGAAGTGACTATCCAGAGAAGTGTTGCCTCCTAGGCACCATGCTTCATAAGTGAATCTTCGATAATTTGCTGATGTTTAAAATCGAAGTCCTGAAGCCTAGAAAATGCTTATGTTTTGTAACACTAATACTGTAAAATTGAGAAGAGAGACTTTATTTTCCTTGTGCATGATAACTGAGATAACAGGAGGAAACTGCAGCCACTAATGATTAGGTTATTAAAATTGGCCATACAAGTGCCCTGACAGGCACCAAAATTAATCATTTCATCGTTGCCAAAAAGATTCTAATATTTGAAAATTAGGACAACGTTTATTGCTTCTTTTAAATAAACAGTGCTCTTTTAGCTGATGTAAGATCTTTAATAGATGAACCAAAAGTAGATTTAATGGTATGTTGCACGTGACATAAGCAGACAGACAGGCAGATATACAGGCAGTCAGAGACCTACCATAGATAGGAGGATCTCTCTTTACAGCTGGAAGAGAAGGAAGGCAGTTTAACCAAGAAAACACAAAACTACTCAAAGAAATACAACAGGAAAAGAAGTAAAGATGAGCTGATACACCAGAAAAGCACAGATGAAACAAGTGAACAACAGGCAGGTTAAGAGAGTCAGTTTCACTGTCAGAAATCAGAAATGAGACCCACAAAAGGGTAAATCTGAGAAATTCAGCCAGACAAGCAGCAATTCACACCAAGGTTAGGGCTCCATGAGAGAGTGGGTTTTCCATTTTCATAATAAACACAACATCTAATTGCTTTATTGTTGGCGGTGCTGCTGCCACTTTAGTTTGTATTTGGATCACATGTTGCTCGTCTCGGCCACATAGTTGGTTCAAAGAGCGTTTAATCAAGAGCTCAATTAGATTTTCTATGATCTCTAGGACAAAAACAACAGCAACAAAAAAATCGTAACAGCACAGGGAGCTGTGTTTAGTACTAATAAAAAAAAAAGTGTTGTGCTTTAATGTACTCACTGTGGGTGTGTATAGTGTCCTCGGAGCAGGACGGGGTGGTGGTTTGGGTGCTATAGCCGCTGGAACAGTGCAGAGAGTCTCTGCTGCTTCTCGGGGCGTCAGAATTCAACGCACCCAGTGACAATGCCAGCTGATCCTGGGCCAAACAAGGCTAAAGGAGTGAAAGAAGGAGATGGATGAGGTTACAACTTTTTGGCTAACAAAAGATCCATATGCTCCCTTAAGATCATGCTTCTCATTCATTGTTGACCATCCAGCGGTCAAAGCTTCTGTCACTGCGCCAACAAGCTGGAATAATCTCCAAAGTGACATCAGCAAAACTTTTTTGTCAAGCTTTTGAAAGTGTGGTTGGAGGACAGGTGGTGCTTGTGTTATTTTATGTAAATATTGTAAACGTATTCAGCATTAATTTTTAGCAACCCTTTTATTTTTATTTTTTATTTTTTTATAATAAACTACTTTGGATTGAAAAGTGCTATAAAAATAAAATTCAATAGCAGAAAGAGGAGAGGCAGGAACCAGGACAGAAAAGGGTTTTCTTGGCTCATAATCGGCCTTCAGGATGCGACGAGGTAAATAAGCACAATATAGTAAAGGCAGTGCATTTAGATCATAATTATGATCGCAAAAGCTGCCTGAGAGGACAGGATAAAAAAAATAAATAAATAAAAATAAGTTTAAAAAATGAAACGTTAAATAAAAGTGTTAAAATTCTGGAAATGTTTTCATTATTTCCAGCCAAAACAACTTGAGACACCAAAAATTCCTCTATGGCGGAAAATCCCTGTAAAAGAGTTTTTGCATATGATCAGCCTAGCCTAGCTAACAAACAAAGCTAACAAAGTGGCTCACAACTTTGTTAGTTTTGAGACTTTTTAATAATCTATGCTCGTCCTCTGCCTCCTCCTGGGTTATCAATATGCCTGCATGTTCAGGGCTCCAGGTAAAATACGTTCAGGTGTCTTTTAATTCATAAAGTCAATTAGTGATGAATGTAATTTGAGTATTTGGAACAAGTTTTTTTATTTATTTATTTATTTTTTGCTTTGGAGAAAAAAACCACAGAAGCAGCCCGCTCTCAGACTGGGATCCAGGCTGAAAGCCAGAATGTCACCTTTGTAGTTTTAACTCAATGACTGTCAGACTCAGAACATCACCTGTGCGTTTAACCACAGGATGTTTGCACAAGAACCACCAACCACCTTTTAGAGCCTGTTTAGCACCAAAAACACCGGTTCACCACAAGGATCTGTATCCTGGCTGAGAACATCAACTGTGACACTTTCACACAGATGAAATACAAAGAACTTGTTTTTTTTCCCCGAAGCACTTAAACTGTCACAGTGGAGTGCCGTAAAAGCACCTCCTGGTTCTTCCTGTCACTCCCTGAAAGCAGGAAGCAAGAACATGGAAGGACAAAAAAAAAAAGGAGGAAAGCAAAATACACAAGGTACTGATAACAGTAGAAAGAAACAAAAGAGAAGAGGAGCCGACATAAGATTAGGGGTGTAGATCATTTTAGTCCTCTGATCTCCTGCTGCCGTCTGGTGGACGATTTGGTTATTTTAAAGACCCAATTCCGCTCTGATTTTGAACTCTATAATATACCATTGAAAATACACTTGCATGCATTTTCTGACTTTTATTTATTAGGTTTTGTTTTAATAAACAGTTTTTCTTAGTTCATTAACTGGATCAATAAACAAAAAATATAAACATAAAATAAACTCATGTGTCTTCAGGGATGTTTTGTCCTGTATTATTTTAGTTTAATATTTATCATCAGTTTTGATTTTTAATTCATTCTCGTAAATTTTTTCTTTACAATTCCATTTCATTTCAGCAATTTCCACAGTGGTTTTTCTCATTTTAATTCAGCTGTTATTAGTTTGTGGGTTTTTGTTGTTTTATTTAAACAGAAATTTCAATACAGGCATGTATTGTTTCGTATTTTTCTTTTAATTTCTATTCAGCTTTTTATTAGTTTTTCACTTTAGTGTCGTTTGTTTGTTGCTACAGCTTTGATGTTTAAAAATGTTTAATATTTGTTTTGTTTTTTTAACATTTGTGTTGTGAGTATTACAGGTTTACATTATAATATCAAACAACCCTCCCAGTCTCAATAAAGATGGCATCAATTCCTCCCTTATGTTTTTTAAATCATTTTAGACAGCACACACATACCGTTTCAGTTAGTTACATGTAGACTTTAAGATACAGATGAGATTTTACAAGAACAATCACCAGAATCCAAATATGCTTTCTGTTGGTTTTACCTTTCCAGATGCAGACATGGCGCGAGCTCGCTCTCCATGTACGTAGGCATTGTGTGGAGGGGCCAAGAGGCCGTTCTCCGCCCCTCCAGTTCCCCCAGAGGCCAGCTGATTGGTAGAGCCAACTGAATCCTGTCATTAAGAAACCAAGTCAGAGCGGATCAAAGGTACGAATCATCAAATGTAGAATCACAAATCAACCGCACAGAGTACAGAGAGTATAGTTCTGTTCAGCCATCATAAGAGTCTCTGGTGGAAAGAAATTGACAGAATATACATTTGTAATAAAACCTTGTAACTTACATTTATGTCAGCACAGGCATCAGTTTTAATCAGATGTATAAGAAACAAGCTCTATTTTCTATATATCAGACTTGCATAATGGCTGCTGATGTTAGACCATCAACACGACATGTTAGCAGTTCAGCCAGCGATTTACTGAGAGAAACATCACGTAGAAAATACTTATTTACTTATTATTTTAAAAATATCAATAAAAGTTCCTCATTCAACAGCAACATGAGCCCTTAATGATTTTGTTCTTCCTCACATAATTTTGAGATAATTTCCTCAATTTAAAACATAAACTTACATTTTTATTACAGGACGACTGACAAGACACCACTGACAGCAATAATGACACCAGTTTAAAAGGGCATTACACCAAAATTCAAGAACAGAAAGGGCGTTTTGGTGGCGGGAGACAAATGACAGGTACTTGGAATAAGGAGAAGGCTTGCTTTTGAGGTGGGATGAAGCAATCGTGTTATTCATTAAATAACAGTGTTAACAAGGAAAAAAGTACGATAAAGATGTCACGTTTGGCTTCGTGTAAAGCCATTAGTGGACGGGTTTGATTTTTTTTTTCTTTTTTTAAATAAAACAAATTATGACATTCACTGCTACTGAAAATAAGGAGTGGGATGTTATGAATCTTTTAAATGTCCAGGTGATCGTATATCAAAAATATATTATGGGCGGTTTTTTAGAATTCCTAATCCAAAAATCCAACATCAACTAGGCTAAAATGACCACAGCATTCCAGCTAAATTCCTGGCTTAGAGAAAGCAGTCAGGGAAGAGACCTTTATTTGTGTCATTTTGAGTCTAAAAGCTATCAAGAAAAGTAAGGGTTTTTAAATTGAATATTAATACAGTACTTAACTGTAACACATACATCTGAAACATAAGCCTAAAAAAGTTGACACAAAACCACTTTTAAAGAGAATTAAAAAAAGAAAAGACACCGATAAGTAAGCAAATACTGCAAGCACTCACACAATTGCAGAGTACCTACAACTGTACTTGTGAAGGCTCAGAAACATTTTTTATGAAATGGGATCAAGAATTACGTCTAAAATTACAACAAAATGGATTTGAGATATGAGGTCCATCCTGGGACACTGAGTGGAGGAGGCCGAAGACAATTAAAGGTGAAACTGAAGGTATGAGCTGATGAAAAAAAAAATGTGGAATTAAAAAAAACAGCTGGAGCCAATGTGACATTGAAACCAGATTCACACCGATGGAAGACAAAAGGGTCAAAATCACAGGACGGCACTCGGGTGGTCGGGAGGAATGTAATAGTTATATAGTTTTTTCCTCACTGTTTTCAAATCCCTGCGGCTAAAGCGGCGACTCTGAGCCGGGCGGTGGCCATAGCCAGCTGCGTAACCATAGCGACCACGGCTGCCGTGACGGCCGAGGCGAGAGGGGGAGTTCCCTTCGCTGAGAGATCGACCGCTTTCATCGCAGCCGGTGAGCAGATAGGGGGAGGAGCAGCGCTACACACAGGAAAGGGTTAGAGTGGCATGTGTTTGTTTTTGTTGTTACTGTTACAAGCTTTTATTTTGAAGATCCTTAAAGCTGACAGTGTCATTTTAAAATGTAGATGAAGCCTGAAGAATGTGGAGTGTACAGCGTCGCAGGAATGGTATATTTAAGTGAAATGCACCTTTAAAGATATTGAAAATGTTTGACCAGAATTTGCTTTATTATTGCGGAAATTTGATTTAAAACTATAAAGTATATAAGTTTCAATGAAATAAGAGTATCTTAATATCACTGATGTACAGTATATGGCTAGAAATATATGGACACCCCCAAATGCTACACTTGTGATTTCCGGGCATTAATCTGCTGCTAACATTTGCCCAGATTTGTTCCCATTCAGCCAAAAAGGTTTTAAAGTCCTACAATGAGGTTGGGGGATCTGGCCTAAAGCTGAGCGTACACACACAACTGTCAGGCTGATTTTAAATGCACTTTGGAAGCGTCGGCCATAAGCTATTTAAGAAAGATGGACATAACCACCGTGCTGTCAGCTATATTTTGCAATTTGAACTGTCAGTACAACATTTTTGGTGTTGCCATTTTTTGTGCTGCCATTTTACATATATACACATTTTTTAGCCAAATGTTTAAATATTTGGACAAGAGGATGAAGTGATTCTCTGTTAACGTTAGCAAGCACAGTATGGATACAGTGCAGACACACAAAAGTTCATCTGAATTAGAAGGAAGTTGCTTTCTACAATTATATAATAAAGATTTACCATTACTGTCCTGGAAATGAAAAACTGAGCTAAAAGACACAGGAGTGTGTGAAAAGGGATGACCATGTACTTTTGGCCACATAGTGTAAAATGTATTCTTAACAGTATTTTTGAGAACAACAGAAATAAAATTGTTGTAACAAAGGTAAAAAGTGTGTTACCTGCAGGTGTAGTCCATCCACAGCACAGCTGATAGAGTCCAAAGAGGGAACATGTCTCACTGATCCTGACTGGTAGCTATGAGGCAAAGGCACAAAAATTAAGAAATGAAGGCTCGCAAACAGAAATAAAAAAGAAAAACAAAAGCAGCGACTGTCTGGAATGTGAAAATCACATAAAAAAGAACTTATTTTAGAATTAAAAGCCATAAACGCTGCAAAACACAACAAAGTCAAAGAGGAATGAAGTTGCTGGTATAAGCTCGGTGAAAGTTTGAAATGGAGCCGAAAGCCAGTAAAACACGCTTTGTTGTGATTGTCTGTTTACACTCTCATACTGGACGTCTCGAGTTATCACCTCTGCAGAACGTGCACACTCTCATGTGCGTCAGTCATAAAAAGCTACGACTTTATGACAGTAACTGTCCGATCTGACACTTTGATTATCACAGCTCAGAAAACTATGTAGTCTAAGCCTGGATTTAACTTTGACTTGCATCAACTTGCACGAAAACAAAGTTTAAGGTGAGATTTTTAAATATAGTGCAGTAAACACAGTAAAGTTACAAACACGGTGACAAAACATCAAAATGAAAAGAAAGCAGCAGTGCACACTGATATTATTAGAATGTGAAATGAAGTGATATGAAATACTGTATTGCTGTAAACTGATATCAGCTTTGGTGTGTAACCCACCTGCTGATGCTGCTCTTCCTGGACAGAGTGTTACTGGGAGAAGCTGGAGGTGTCTGATAGGTGTAGTTGAAATCAGAACCTTTAAGGTCCAGGATCACCTGTAATACATACAAAAGACAGCTGTGGTGTTTTTTCTTTTATTTTTCAAAGTTGGGATGTTTCTACTGAAGGCATAAAGCTCAGAAATACATTAAGTGCTGAAGCTGGAACTATATTCAGTGGTGGATTAATACACATTTGCAGCTCCAGTGGGTATTACCAGAACCAAGTTAGTCAATGAAAGAGTGGGTCAAAATAAAGTACAGTGTGCAGTTTTTTGGACAAAGATGGGCCTCCGCAGATAAACCATGCTTTGCATACATACACAACACTTTCAGTAGGGCCAATCACTGTTGGTCGTAGTCTTTTTCTGACATTTGCTGAAAATAACAAGAAACAAAATAAAAAAAATAAAACATCATCTGCCTTGAAATTGCTAATGTACTTGGGCGGGGCCTTCCAGGCATATTAACAGCCACCTAAATGTTTCTGGCAGCTTGAGCATTTTTTATAATCTGTCAGAGAAAACAATGTCTTCACTCTTATGTTGAAATTTAAGGTTCTTTTAATCTTTTTCAATGCGAAGGGAAAAAAAGGAATATTAGTATTTTTTACTACAAATTAGGTTTGTTTTTGTTTTTTTTAATTAAATGACAAGGACCTGCTGATTAAATGATTTGTCATGCTGGGCTACTTGTTTAGAGAAGCCCCATCTCCATGTGTTGAATTGCTTTGATCTGCAGTAAGCTGAAGAGCCACAAATCATAACCCGTTGCAAAAACTGATCTGTGTGCTGCAACATTAAGTTCACCAAGGTTACAGTGCAGAACAAGAGCTACTGTCAACTTGTCACAGCACTTGGCAATTAAAATATTTGTGGATGAGAGTCTCCCACCACAGAGAATACAAATCTGGGGAAAACAGAGTAATAGCACTAAAAATGTAATATTAGGCCTACAGAGGGTGCTAGAGGAGAACTGAAAGACCACTAAGTAATGATGGAGAAGGTGGTTAAGGTACCTGCTCGCTGGCTGGTGGAAGTTTATTGGGTTCAGCTGTCAAGTTTGTCAGATCTTCCAGAATGGTCTGCAGGTGTGTCACCTCACCCAGCATGTTGATCTCATGGTCCTACAAGACAAGCTCCTTTTATTTTACTTTGCCAGGTTAGAAAAGTCTGAAAACATTTTGTTCTGTATCCCTCTTTCACACACAGACACACACACAACTGACCAGCACAGGCTTCAGCATGCTGACAAAACTACAGTATCGAGCTCTTTCTTCTATCAGTGCTCTGCACACAGCTCGCTTCTCGGTCTCCTCCAGCACAGCGTAACGCACATTGACGTCCTGCAGCGCGTTGTCCAATTGTCCCCGAGCTTCATCCTTCCCTAAAACACAAACAGGAGGAACTGATGATAGACCAGTCGAGATGATAGAAATATATGGAGACGGCAGAAATGTCTGTAGTCCAAAGCAATTCTGATATTTTAGTTTCATGATACAAGCCACCAGTATTACACACACACACACACACACACACACACACACACACACAGCTGGAACAAGACTCTTTGGATAGATGAAAGAAAGATTAACTCATAGCAAAATGATGACAGGGCAGGGTATGTAGAAGAAAAGGCTCGTGATAGAGCCATTGTACAGATGGATGATGGCTCTAAAGGTACAGCAAATGCAACTCAATAGATCCTTAAGGCAAAGAAACCGACTTCTCCACTTCAGCTCAGCTAAAAATTCACTGCAGGAAGGAAAAACTAAGGATAAAATGACCACAAACGAGCAGAAACGGAAGGCAGCTGCAGTAAAGATCTCAAAAAGAATCCCAAGGAATGAAACAGCTGTGTGTGGAGAAAACCACACAAACTTTACATAGAAATTCGTGCAAATGAAAGATAGGCATCATCTTAGTTTTCCAAACACTTTTGAACCTGTGACAAATGCTATGTTTAAAAACCATCTGTAATTTTGTAACAGTATATACATTTATTTTTGTGTAAAACCCATCAAATGAAAGCTGTGAGTCTGCACTTAATTACATTATCACCACAATGTTTCCCACTGTTTAGTTTTAATTGGATTCAGCGTTAATTTTTTTTATGAAAAGTGAGGATATTATTCAAATGTCCTGATGCTTGATTACACAACAGTGAAAAACTTCCCACCATGCCATCTGTGGTAAAACTTTTCACACAAATCCATCATTAACTTTTTGATCAACTTTCTACTACAATATAACAACCAGCTAATGTTAAATCTAAAAATATTTGCTTTTGGTGTATTCATGGTGTGGAGGCAGTTAACCAAAGCAAGTATCACAGTTCTTATAAACAACATTAGTGCAACACCTCTTCCTTATAATGAGCAATACTGTGTGTGAAGGAAATCACACAGGCTCACACTGTGTTACCCATATGCTACCACCAGAGGGTAGAACAGCACCACATAAAAGCAGTGAAGACACACACGCAAACGCATCACACACATGCACACACGCAAACAGTCAGCTGTTTGTCACACACCCTGCCTGACCTTATCCTTCTGTGTGCGCTGAAAATAAGTGCTTAAAATGTGAAAATTAGTATGGCAATGTAGGATTTCCCAGCTCAGACTAACAAGACTGAGCGTTTTGTCATTGGTTAACAGGCATCTTGCATGCTCAGAATTCCTTCAATAATGTGTCAGTAAAGGCTCTGAGTAATTGAGGTGCTTTAGAGTGGGAAGGAATTTGAGTTTGAGGAAGAGAAACGGACATTGGTTTCCCTTTCTCTGACTCCTTTGATTTGATTTACTACATTGTTTACTGGACTCTATGCCAGCATGTGAACCATACCAGGCTTGTCACATGAGTCATGAGAAGCCCTGAAACCCAGTTCACCACTGCAACAACCTCGAGTCTTTGTTAGACAGAAATAGCCTTCACAAAGCTAGCCATGGGACAGTTCAGGAGTGATCTGCCTTGAAGATGATATTTTACAGTTCTGTTATCACCATTTTAGCTCTTATTCCTCCCTGTAAAGCAGGCTGGGTATTATGCTTAGCTGATGCCTAAACCCCGAAACCTTTCTAATGGCCATTAGGGAGCAACTCCTTGTTAGTCCATGACAAAATTACCCTATTGCTCTATAAACTTAGGAAACACTTTCCAGGTGAAAATTTGATCTCAAATGCTGGTTTCGAGTGTTATTAAAACCAAATTATATTTATTTTTTACATTATGGTCCTCATTTGAGTCACAAAGTAAGATAAAGCAGCTGGCCTATGGGTGTGGAGTATCCCCTAGTTTTTCAATCAGAAAACACCAAGATGGCAACCATGAAAACAGTCAGCTTGAAGTTTCACAACAAAACTTCGGTAACTAATGGGTGGCATCATCTTGTCTTAATCTTTGATACAGAGTCTATTCTTTTACACCGCCAGCCATTAGACCCGAAGAGGGCACATTAACTGAGATAAAGTGAGCAAAGGCTCATATATGAACAACTGAATTCAGATATGACACACAAAGTGCTGAATTATGTTAAATGCCAAGTATTTGGTAGACTGAAATCCTAATGTCCTGGATCCTTGATTCAAAAAGCATCAACTTTTCTCCAAATTTATGTATCAGTCTGGTGCACTCCAAGGTTCCATTATAAAGATTACATACAAAAAACAAACAATTTAAATGCTGCATCAGCTTTCAGCTAGCTTACATCATGCCAACTGTATCCTGCACTAGTACACACGTTCATGGCTGTTTTATGAATATGGACTCGTCACTGACAATCATCAAAATGTAATTTTTGCCATTAAAAAAACCCCCAAAAAACCAAAACACTCCTGAATACACACCTTTGAGTCAAAGAACATATTTTTTTCACCAGCTGACAGAAGGCTCTGTCTCTTCAGTGAACTGTGATCAAATCCGCTCCCTCGTTTCTTTCTTTTCCACTCCAAACTAACAGTCTTCATGCCACACTGACAGGCTGTAGTATAGGTCAAAGCTGCATAACTAACAGATATTTCCACGCAACATTCTCAGCGTCTCTCCACTGGAGCCCACAAGTTTCCACATCACACTTCTGTAAGCTGCACACTGGACCTGCTTGTACGTACATGTGCTAAACTCATTTAAGGTGAGTGCAAAGAAACTTTCCCCCTTTCAGCAGACAAACATAAAAACAGCGTTCTGGTGTCAAAACCGGCACATACGTCATTCTGCTGCAAAGTTCAAACATCCAAGTGGAGAAACAAAAAGCAAAGCACATTTTTGAGACCAAATTCTTCAGGATAATTTTCAGGATTTCCTTAAGAATCTGACCAATTTGTTGCACTAGAAAGATTCTGAAACTGAAGTTAACCTAAAATCACTAAAGGCAATCTGAAATGGTGTGTAAAAGACATGACTTAAATGTTTTATGGCATTTATAACACATGCTCCATGTGTCGCCACTGTGAGCACAAAGAAAGTCACTCCATGCAAACTGCTCCTCCACAAACGTCAACAGAGTTTTGATGTCACCAAAGCAATAAGGATTATTTCTGAACTGTGAATCATTCAATGTTACTGGAGGAGGAGAATGTTACAAAATCATTTCAAAGGATATGGGGGAGAATCTGATAGAGCAGAGATGTAACCAAATGAATTTTAGAAGCAAGTCTTGTCAGTCCAAAGCTCCTGGATGGATTATTTATTTATTTATTTTAAGGCAAAGGGTCAGTTTCCACCACAGTCTAGATTTCTACTAGAGATATGTGAAGTCACAGTATGGCTGCATTAAAAGCTCAGTAGAGAGTGACAACACAATCAGTATCTGTGGCTCATCCCCACAACGCAATGATCTCAAGCCTTTAAATACCCTCAAATTAAGAAGCAACCCCCTACACTGAAAATTGAAGTGGGAAGTCTGCCTTGTATTAACCTCTACTTTCCACATGCTTCAGCACAACACAACACACTCTTTGAGAGCAGAGGGAGGCTAACTACCAGGTTTAGTGGTACAGAAAGTCTCCCGTAGATTTCCCTTCAGGAATAATTAAGTGCCACTGAGGAATAACAGAGTCTGTAGGTGTAACTGTTTGGTACAGTGTTGTCTGGTCTGAGTCTGGCGGTTCAGACCCACAGGTAGAGAGGACAAACAGAGTTCTGACCTGCAGACCACCCAACTGTGGAAACAACCACTGGATGTAAAAATGAAGCCGAGAGGCGGTGAAAGAAGTTTTCAAAGAATTCAAAGGATCATGCTGTGCAAAGCAGCAGCCTTCATGTTTCATACACAGCTTCCTTCATTTTATTCTAACTTGATATTCCTCAAAGAATATCTATATCTATATAGTCTCTGACACATTTGTCTGTCAGCTTTAGATGCATTTTAGTTTAAGAACCTAAATGCAGGTAAGTTAACAAACACAATCAGTTAGGATAGGTGCCACTGGGCTATATAATATAGCGAGTATTTCCATACTGACTACATTTTATTTGCAATATTTTCTTACTTTTACTTTAACTGAACTCCAGCACTTGCAAACAGATGGTTGTTTCAAATGAACAATTACAGCCATCTAACATCTCACATTACAGCTCACAGCCACCTGCAAAATCCCACAAATTGATCCCCGGGCTTATCTGTTCACCAGATTCCTGTTAAACTGTTCTTTAATAAAGTTTGAGATATTTTTCCAGCAAACATGGTGCAAACAAAACCTCTTTCAAACTTCAACAGCGAGAAGTAGGAAAAACAGAGACGGGGACAGCAAGTCCTGTGAAAAACAGTGAGAAGCAATTTCCACAGCCAAACACAAACCCACACACACTGAAGACTCTGTGCAGACGTTAAGCTCAACCTAAACACAGCCTGTTCCCTCAGGTGTGTGTGAGAGCATGGAGAAGACTGAGGATAATTTCACGTTGCTAACAGAAGCTCAGTGTCCGTGTGTGCTGTTAGTCTGACTTCTAGGCTCTGTGGAAACACTCACAGACTGCTGTTTCTACAAGGCTCCGGCTCACCACCCACAAAAACACAAAGACCTGAACTCAGAAGCTCCATCCTGCAAATTCATGCTGTTAAAGGTGAAACACAGTTCACGCAAAGCTAATTCTCACCAGCTGGGAGACATAATGTAAAGACACCTCATGGCTGCTTCCAAATGTAGCTACAGCTTACCTCAATGCGTTTGAGAATTTGTTCCTGTGGCCATTTTAACATTAATTTTCTCAATCTCTAGATGTTTATGGCTTAATAATGTATAACACACAAACTAAAATGCCTCAGGCAACCCAAAATCTAACCGATCTAAACCTAATTTAATTCTACTTAAGTCAGACACATGTAACCTGAGAAGTTAATGAGAGGAATCTTTTTCCTCTGGACTGCACTTCCCTGTAATCATGTGTCAGTCAAACAGTATGAGGAAAGAGGTCACTTATCAGTGTGTGGAGCTGCTTCCACACAAGCTGCAGTGAATATTGTCTTTGTAATCTGCAACAGCATTGCTGAATGGTGCGTTTTTATTTTTGTACAACAATAAGACTTAATGACACAAAAGAATAGACTAAATCAGGCCCTGAATACATATATAAATGCACAGTGGTGGTGCAGCGGTTGCAATAAATGCAAGGTTAAATAATGAATGATCAGGCCCCATCATATCTTATAATATCATATTATCTCTGGAGCACTTAACTCTCTAAGTGCAGGCTTACTTGTGGTTCTTAGAGTCTCCAAAGTAAAACTAGTTGCAGAGCTTCAGCTATCAGACACCTCTCCTGTGGAACCAGGTCCAAGTCTGGCTTCAGGAGACAGACACCCTATCTACTTCTGAAAATAGGCTTCAAACTTTCCTTTTAATTTACAGATAAAGTTGGATCAGGAGACCTTGAACCATCCCTTAGTTATGCTGCTATAGGCTCAGACTACTACTCTTTTCACCGCCCGTCTGTTTATATGCTGTTAATGCATGTCATTAACTTTTGTCTCCTCATTCCTATAATTTGTATTTTGGCCTCATCTCTCCATGATCCCATTTCTTTATCTTTCCTCTTACCCCCAAAACCAGCCATTGCAGATCACTCCCCCTTTACTGTGCCTGGTTGTGAAGTGTCTACTTATTCAAAGTAAGATCATGTGACTGTTGGGGTTTTCTCACTAATATTGTAGGGTATTTTAAGTGCATAGATATAACTGTCGCTGTAAACTGCTGCTATAAAGATCAAAAATATAAATACAAATACAAAAGTGTGAAAAGGTAAATGCAGATGTGGAAGATATTCGTATTACTGAATACAACTTTACTAACTGTAAAAAGTACAGAATCCCAAAAGGAAAAAGCAGCTGTGGGCAGCTATAAAATAAATTATTATTTGTATTAAATGCAATTATTGTGTCTAAAATAATAAAACTAATATTTCTTTACTCTGTGTCACTTGCAGTTTTGTTAGACTTTAGAAAAATCTAACAAAACTGAAATTAAAAATAAAAAAGGACATGACTGTCATTTAACTTAACTTTGCTATCATCATTTGTTAGTGGAGTTTATCTGAAAAATTCCTTGTAGTGACAACAGTAACTCAGCTCAACCTCCCAGCCACCACTACATCTTCCATGGATCAAAAATGTAACACAATCTGAAATAAACTTGTAAAAAACATTCCCAACTACACACCCAAGGAATTAGACTTGAGCCAAAATATGATCTGTTCACTCAGAGAAAGCAAACCCAACCATGAACCAGGGTTCAGGTTTGGTTCTTGGGTACTGGAGGCTTAGCAGATCAATTACGACCTCTTTAATTATATCCATATATTGATACCATCTCCCATTATTTAGTGCAAAGTTATTATAGCTAACTAGAACTAAAACTAGTGTAAAAATATCCATGTTTTTTTGTTTTTTTTAAAAAGGGGGCGGGGAACAACCAAAATGATTTTCTGTGCACACAAAAGTAAAATAAAAAAATATAGAGGGCAAGTATTTTTTTTATGAAGACTGTTCAATTTCAACAGCTTGTAATGCCAAATGATGCCTGCAAAATATTTTTGAAGCACAATGACTAATTTTGATGCTGATGCTCAGCTGCTTTTAAAAGCTTACTCATTACACAGTCTAGACCGTCTGCGTCACATGCTGATGATGTCTTTGGTGTGAGACAGGTGGTCAGGCAGTTTTAGGTGATGTCAAAGGTTTCTGCAGCACTCTCCAAGGCAGGATGAAACCAGTAGAAGCTGTATGCAAAACCTGTCTGGATATTCAAATGAGGACATTTAACGTCCTTTAACCTCCCTGCTCTTAATCTCTTAAATCAACTATACTCCTTTTATACCTCATTGTTCTTGCTGTCCTTTTACCTTACTCTGCTTTCTAGCTCTATCAGCCTCTCTTCTTTATTATTTTCTTCCTTTGTCCTCACCATTTTCCACCATCAAATACTTCTCTTCACTTCTTCGACATCTTCAGCCATGAAGCTTCGCTCGATTCTCTTACACTCTGGATTTTTTTTTTTTTTTTGTAACTCTTTCTTGCCTTTTAGAGCAAAGCAACAATACTGCTTCCTCCTGCTGCTCCTCACTATGAACTTCGTCATCCCCAGTGTCTGACGGCATCAGTTATTCTTTCCACCTTTTATCTTTTATTTTTATTCCATTCCCAGAGTTTACACGTCACATTTTCTGTCTCAACTGTCTTCTCTTTACAAATCTCTCTACTTCTCCTCCTCTTAATGCATTTTTCCTTTATCCATCTTTTTTTAAACACAGTAAACACAGCTGAGTCATAGAGATGATGACTTCAACCCATCACTCTCATCCTCTTCCTCCTCCTCTATTAACAGAGCAACACAAGGAGGTTTAAGTTTATCAACCACGCAAGATTTGTTTAATTTCTCTTCATTTCCTTGCCATGTACCCTCTTCTGTACCTACATTTTGTTATAAATTAAGTTTATATTTCTCGTGTTAAAGAAAGCATAAAGACAAAGCAAATATAAAAAGTATAAATATAAGGCTGGTGAGGTGGCAGAGGCAAACGTTAGAGGGCAGAACGTTGAACCAATAATAAAATAAAATAACTATTTCCTAAAATTAACTATTAAAGTCTAGTTAACAACCACTGATTACAATGCATTATGGAAAATAAATGGTACAGAAATAAAAGATGAGACTACCTTTTAGAAACTGAAGTAACTATTACTAGTACTATTTACATAGTGCTAGTAATAGTGGCTATTTACTAGTGGCTATTTACATGTAAAAACCTCCTCTAGGCCTAAGGGGCTGAGGCAGTGACCTTCTCATGCTTGGAAAATTACCAGAAATTCAAATTTCATGGCAATATCTGACATTTCCTCGACATCTTCTGTGCTGCCATCAAACGCCCGTGAAAAACAGCAATTTGAAAGTGCTGTTTACTGATGCAAACACTTGTAATGCAGTGAATCATTGCAATTGCTACAACTTAACAGATTTTTTTTTTAAGCAAACCTCTACTCAACCGAACATGTTTTTAGTTAGTAGATGACATGCACTGCAACTTTTAAGATATGCAAAGACATGCTATCAAGTTTCTAAAACACTTAAAATCACCTTTATGTCTTATTTATGTTTCCCCATATCTCTTCCCACCATCTGCCTCCCCCCCCACACACACAGCAGTTGTAGATTCCCTATCCGAAAGTGGTTAAACACCACATAATGATAGACTACACATTCACACACAGAGAATCATATGGGATGAGATGATTAGTGAAGGAACAGATGTTTACTGTTATGAGGTCTTCTTTTAATTCAAACATACATCAGCAAAAACAGACTACAAAAATGAGCCTGTGAGGAGGAGGAGGAAAAAGATGATTGTACAGCGAGGAAAACTGCTAAAAATACAGAAGCTCAACATAGTTTCATGTAGGTGTAACTATGATACAACAATATCAATGTCTGGACTATGATTGTGCAGAAAAAATCCAATACTGCAAAGTTTCACTGGGAACAAGATTGAACAAAAAACAACATATTCAACACAGCTAATCCATAAAATGACAAAACGTTGTGGGCTTTATTTCTGTTTAAGACTCCTTGTACCAACAAATGGCTCAGCAGTTAGTCTCTCAGTCTGTCCCTACTTATTATATGGTGTCTACACACAGTGAGAGCACTGTACAGCAGGATAATTATAATGTGAAGCCCTGATTGGTGACTGTTTTGGTGCATTGTGCAGGGGAGGGAAAAAAAAAAAAAAAGATGCTCTCATGTGCATGTGTGTGTGCTCTGTCATTACGTGGTGACAACATGTGAAGCTGTGGTTCAGTCTCTGTCTTTGAGTTGCTTTTGCTTACTTGTTTACTTATGGTCTCTCTCAGCTTTGCAATTCTCAGAGAGCGTACAGTTCATTCAAACCTCAATTTCAATTTTTGCAGCCTTGTCCATCATTTCTATAAACAATTACTGCATTGGACCAGCTGATTTCAAAGAGAACTTTATAATACCTTCAGTGTTACAGTAAAACAAGGGATGATTAGAAACACTGCCAGCCTTGTCTACATGCTTGTCACTTTCAAACTGACCTACATTGAGAGAATTCAGAGAACTTTTAGCATCAACTTGATTAAAGCTTTTTAGCTTCAGATAAAAAATTTCCGGCATAACAGCACCAGCTCAGGGCGGATACGTGAGATCTCTAACTTTACATATTCAGCACAGTGTTATCATTACAAGTAGAAAGCACAGCTGAAACCATAGACCCAAGCTGTAATTAACCCAAATTTTTCTTCAAATGCTCCGACTTTCTACTGATCTTTTAGACTGCCTGAAACTATTGTGGTCAGTCATTTTGAGCTCAGAAGTCAGAATAAAGGGAATGTTGCAGAAAAAAGACAGAAAGCAGAATTAAGGACCACAAAGGAATAGGCGAGTAGCAGAAACATGTTCAGGGATGTTAAAATCACAGGCATCACTGTTTACCCTGGGCGGGTCTGCACTTGTGATGTGTGCTCGAACTATTTTTGTATCTTTGCATTTGCCTATTGGATTTTGTCAAGCCACAGGACAGAGAAGATATTTGTATAGATGCCTTGAGGTTGCATTTCAATCTTGGTGTATGCATGTGTGTTTATGAATGCAAGAGTGTGCATTTGTGGCATTTCTGTTTTGTTTTGTTTTGTTTTTCCATTTCTTTCTATCTAGCATACAATGCCTTCTGCAGTCCTTCCTAGCAAGCTTTCAGTTTGTTTGGTAATGGGATGTCAAGGCTAGGTGCAACCATTGCAACTGCAGGGTGTGTTACTTTGATAGCAGGGGAGGGAGTGGCACAGGTATCTGCCTGCCAGTATACCTGGTTTCTATGGCACAAGTCCAACTGACAAGCCTGGAGTCTGGCTTCAGGCCTCACTGTACAGAGGCTGCTCTCACAGTATTTATTCAGTGAAAAAATACTGGCAGATTTAAAATAATGATCAATTACAAAATTACTATGAGCACAAAAGCTGATTATTCCCCTCCATTTTGGGTAGGGAAGACATTTAATCTCATATTGGCTATGCTAAAAAAGTGGCAATTACCTTACTGTCGTAAGGTAATTGCAGCAAGCCCCAAATCAAACCCAAACAGTCCAAGAAGCATGAAGTAAGTGGAAACAAATCCACGTAATTCTAAGGTCAAGACCAACAAGACCAAACAAGATTAACAAGCCCGAAGGAGATACACCCTCAGACAAGATCAAACAGCCGCAAGGTAGCACCAACCATGTCAACAAGTCATTGTTTACCCCAAAGCCCAAACACAATTTAAGGAACAACAAGTTCCATTGCCACACAGGCCAGGCCAATGATCATTTCTAGTGCAAGACTAACAGTGCAGTTCTAGTACTACAGATTATTTCTAAACCCAATAAAGTTAAGTGTATCTATCATTTGATAGATGAGTTTTTGAGACCACTATTTCTCCAGATGCTCCAAATTAGTACAAAGAAATAAGCAAGGATGACTTTTTACTAGTGATATTTGCGTGGTGACACACAGTATTTGAGTTAAAATGTCAAAACTTTGAAAGAGCTCATTTTTTTATATACTTAAAACCAAAGTGGTGCATAGCTGTTCTTTTAATACATAAATATGTTTTAAGATTGGATTTTTCTTCTTCACTTGGGGCACAGATGACAGAATGATGGCCATGCCATAATGTGGCAGAGAGCTGACAACACTCATGTTAACACAATGAGGGCAGGATCAAAAAGATCCATGTTGTTTACTATGGAGATTAGCTCTCTGTGGAAGATGGCGTACATATATAGAAGGTGGAGCCTTGTATAAATAAGCTGTGATATCTGCATGTTTTACAACTTATATATACATGGGAAAAAAATGTTTTGTCCTTTTCTTCTTTTTAGACTGTTTTCTGTTGTCCGACTGCAGCTGAAAACCTGCTGGAGGTGAAATGAAGGTGGTGATTCTTACCTTTTTTCACCTTCTTCTGCAGTTTGATGGTGTCTGAAGATTTCTTCTTGATATCTGCTCTGGCCTTCTTGTACTCTGAACAACAGGAAAAAGCAGAGTGAGGAAGCTTTTGCCTTTGCCTAAGTGTCTGTTAGTGCGTGCTAGCCTGTTGACATACCTTTGGCGTGGTCTTTATCCAGCTGACTGGCCACTTTTTTCCACTCCTCCATTTTCAACTCCAGTGGTGTGATGAGACCTTCTGAGAGGGACCTGAGGGCAAAAAGAGATATATAGACTCACTTTCTAAAACACTGTGCTGAAACATTTTTTTAAATAATTAACACTGTAAATCAAAAGAGCACTTTAGTGAAGTTCCAATAACTGAATTCTGAATAAAATCATTTATTTATAATTATTCTTTTTTTGTATGAAGGTGATGATCATCCCATGATTAGCCTTAGTATGTATCAAGTGCTTCCTTTGTCTGTTTTTGTCTGGCCAACAGTCAACAACATAAAAATATTCATTTTATGAAGAGCTGCTTATAAATTGACTTTTGTCCATCCGTACAGTAACTAAACTAAAGGATTAGTAAACAAAACTCCGGTACTAATTACATGTAGGCCAGTGCTTTATCAATTTAAAAAATACCAGCAATTGTAGGTTCTACTGCTCAACCACCTAGTAGATACACCTTTGGTATCAATTTTAAAATCCTACATCATCTTGTTCTTGAGTTATCGCATTCACAAGGTTTTCAGAAAACGTAACCTCTAACCAGAGGTCAGTCAAGGTCAGAGGTCACTGAGATCCAAAATTTTTAGTAGATGCACCCATGGTATCAATTTGAAGCGCCTACATATCCTTGTTCTCGCGTTATCGCATTCACAAACTTAGGTGTCCACACTGCCCGTCCGGCAGGTTCATGACAAAATCCCACAAACTTTTAGAGCTGAGGAGTAAAAACTGCTCTCTAAACCCAGGTCTAACCCCCTCAGTGTGAGCATTCGATGCTTTTACACCCTCATGTTACTGTGGATATCTGGAGGAGAGAAACGGCACCAAACGTCTTTGTGATGAAATTGTATCAATCAGAAAAGACTCCTCACTTTTCAAATCAATCTTAGATCATCTTAGTTTATTTGCCCATGTTTCACACATTTTATTGAGCAAGACTTGCAACAAGTCATCAATTAAAATCTTAAAATCAATTCTAAAATTAAATGGTAATAAGAATGATAGGAATAATCTGTACTTTATGTAGACTTACATGTATAACAACTTTCAAAATAAAAGAGGAAATAAAAGCAACCATGACCATCTCTAGATTTCCTTTTTTGTATAAAACTGAGCTGACCTTACTGAGTCTCCGGAGCTGCCTAAAACATGACTGAACATCTGAGGTGACCTGCTTTTTCAACGTGAAGTGACTGAAGTGATCAAAAATGACACCAAGGTTTTTACAATATGGCCCCATATTTAGTGAATGAGAGCCCAAATGTGTTTCCGTATATGTGTTAGGAGCTTCCATTTTACTGTTTTTCATAATTTAAACAAACTGGCCACACCCTACAAAAGCCGTTTACAACAGACAATCTGAATAGTAACTTTAATCTAGACTTCTTTTTCTTCAAATGAGTGGTTCAGATAACTGAACTGGGAATCTGTTCTTGCGTGCACTTGATGCTAAATTATGTGCTGCTGCTGTGTCTTTACTATGAAGCTGCTGAGTTGTGTTAAATAAGGCTGTAAAACCACAACTTTATTACTCAGTAAGGGACAGAATAATTTAACCTGAGCATTACCTCAGCAGGCTGGAAAGAGACAACTTTACAATGTAATAATGCAGCTGCTATAGGAGATATCTGCTACCTTTAAATAAGATGTTTTCTTTAACCTTCTCATTTATATAGATGAAAGAAGATGGAAGAACAAAACCTGTAGGGGACTCCAGACAGGCAGCACAGGTATACCTAATAATGTGGCTTCTGAGTGCATGTGTCGTGATCCGCATGAGACACAATATATGCGTCACTGACTGACACCTCTGCTAATGACAGCAGACAGTAATGAAAGGACAGCTGTAATGTTGCAGTGACAGTGATAATGGGTGAAATCAGGATAGCATGCAAGTCCAGTTTTCTCACACTCTCTCACACACACAGCCTGTTGGTGTTAACATATGTCTGTTGGAAATAATTACCTAATTCCCACACTGCCTGATAAATGGTGTCACCACACCATCATTCAAACCTTCACCTGTCTCACCTCCCTCCTACATAAAGATTATATTCATAGCTGTGTGTGAGTGGAGGGTGAGAATTAGTGTCTTACGTGGTAAACAGTTTAAGTTTGGACTCGATGCTCCGGTGTCTCATACACATCCTGGTTAGTGCTGAGCCTATTTCCTTGGTGGCACCTGGAACAATCAGAAAACAAACTTTTATTTTTAAAAAGAAAAAAAATCAGAATAAAGTTCATTTTAAAGCACTCACAAAATTAAATAATAAAATGTAAATAAATTACATTATGGTATTAGGTTATGGCTTATATAGTTTTTTTCTATGAGATTAACTGTACAAACTGATACAGAGAACCACAGGAGTTACCAGTCCCGGCTCTATTGATCTAGAATTCCTAACAAGTGTTAGTGTTGTTTTTTTTAAGGGTCCAACACTGCTGATCAAAAAAAAAAACAAGAGGGGAAGCAAGAGGAGAAGAGCAATCTTCCTTTCAGGACAGGTTTCCTGCCCCAAAGAATTTATTTTTTTTTTTTTTAATCCACATAAAAACAAAAAGCTTCACCCAGACCTGATGGAAAATGAATTAAAATAACACAGAACAACATATTTTTACAGTTTTTAATAAAAACAGTAAAGATGTCTTTACCCAAGCATTTATTAATTTCTTTTTTTAATCTGAGAAATAGCACTTTGTGTGAGAAGCACAGTCAGTGGCTTTACTGAGGGACTGATCATTGTTACGGGTGGAGTCCACCCCACGCTTAACGAGTCAGTTTCCTGTCCGAGTCAGGAAAAACCTATCTTGGCTAACTAGCTAGTCAAACTCTATGGTTTTCAAAAAATTTTGTGCAGAGGCTGATCGTTAAGGAAAACCAGGATTTGCCAGTAATGCAAAAAAATTGTGTGTTCATCAAGACACACACCTGTTGCTATGCATGCTCTAAGCATGAATTAAATAAATTGACTTGTAATCCACATTATTAGAGAGATTTGGTTGGATTTTGTTGGTATTTGCTGACTGTATATTTCTGAGAGACATCAAAGGAGCTGCTGAAAGACCAGACATAAGACAGAGTCAACACCTCCGTCAGTTTAAAAGGAGCTCTTATCACTGCAATTTTACCCAGACGACTATCGTCAATGTGGCAACTCTTATTTATTTTTTAAAGCTTTTTACTGCTGCTGCTGAAAATATATTTAAAAAAACCAGTGAATGAAATCTAGATCATAATCTAGATCATCATGAGCAGATGACAGGATATCTGTCAGGTTTTTGTATAACACACCACCTTAAACTTTATATACTTCAAAACAACATAAGGGCTCCGATTATTGTCTCGAAATCTAGAGGTTTCTGAGCTCGGCTGATCTAAACGATGTCTCTACATGGGACTAAACAGAATTTCCACATCATGATTTTGAGTGTCTGGCAATCCTTGCAGCAGCAATTTATATCTGATTGTTCAGATTTATATTAACATATGTAGTGAAGACATAGAAGGACTTTGACAAGAGGTATTAAGTGTATTTATGTTTCACCAGTAGAGCTGAATTTGCTCACTAAGTTGCAGTCATGACAACAGACAAAAACTAATCAATGAAAATTATCGACAAAATCGAACATGATGACACAAAATAGCTCAATGAAGTAAAAAAAAAAAAGTCTAGTAAAGAGCTTGAAACATACAAATGCTAAATAAAATAAAAATGGTGAATAGAGTAAAATTGTAGTAGAAATCAGTCTTGAAAAAAAATTCTCAGATAAGTAAATGAGTTTTTGCCTGCATGATCTGTAAAACACATAAAAACAGGAGCTGAACTGAAGCCCTTGAACAATATAGCAGTTTGTGTGAGGTTGTTGCTTCATTAAAGGCTATTTGGAAATCATCGGATTAAAATCTTATGACGAGTGGTGCAACATGTGTTGAAATGATAGGTGTGTGTCTCATTTTGTTAATAAATTATGTAAGAAAGACACCACCTCCTTTAATAACCAGTTTGGGTTTATATGATGTTACAATGTTGGCTTCATGCTGAAACGTCCACAAAAGCATGACAAATGCAAACACAGCCAGGACATATTTAAACACACTGACTAATACACATGTGATAATGAGCTTGTGTGCAGATCAGGAAGTTAGCTCTCTCAGTCTCTTTCTCCATCTTTATGTCTTCTACAAAAGGTATTCCCTATTTGCTCCCATTTCAAAGAACAATGATCTGAGTGGGTGAGAGCCCAGAGCTGTGATGTTTCATGTTATGAATCGAGACATCATATATGAACACATCCATTACAATCTCCAGACCAGAAATAGAGAGAAGTGTTTGCATCTGTTAGTTTGATTGTATATTTAGGCTTGATGTAACACCATGTTTGCAGTAGGGATAAATACCAGAATAAATACCAATAGATGCCAAAATACTGTAAAGGCAGTGGTACTTGTTTTTCTTTGTTACCATAGTACCATATGTACTGAGGTGACAGTTCTTCTAGAAATGAAACAGGCAGCGTACAACTACAAGTGTTGTAGTCTAACTTTACTTGAAGAAAAATAAAAAGATACCCCACAAGAACACTAAAAAGCACACATGGAAAATAGTGATTGGTGCAGCTGCCACGACAGCTCTGCTCCGACACATTGGTAAGATTGATAAGGAAGGTTGAGCTGGCTAGGGAAGTAATTTGCATTGGAGGGGGAATGACCAAAGGGGTGAAACTGATTTGCAAAAGGAAATATGCAAATGATGTTATCATGTATTTTGGATCAAGGGAGGAAATACTTCCAATTTAGCAAAGCACTTAAAAGACCGACATCCAGATAGGTTCAATATATACACGTTTTCCTGAAATACATTTTATCATTTTGTTTGAGAAAGCTGGCACTGCCGCTGTGAAATCAACTCTGCTCCATAGGCTAAAATCTTTGCAATGCCTAGTATTTAATGCTTATGATAATGTAATGCAACTATAATTATAGCAAGCTTCAGGGCAACTATCCTAACATTTCCATTAAAGCCTCTCCAACAAAATTTAATGAATGATCTGCCACTGTGTCTATGTTTTAAAACAAGCTTTTAATAAACGAGTTTTGTATGTCGGATGATCACTTTGTTTTGGTATCAAGTTGAGTTTCATGATTGAGAATCATGTAATTCAAGTGAAATTGGTACTGACTACTAGATTTCTGGTGTTGAGACATCCCTAGTTTGCAGAGACATTTTTTTATTTCACCGGGGTTGTTTTCGTCAGTAAAACAGTGAGGTCTGTGGGGACGCCACGGTGAGCCATTTTACACACAAAAACCAGACTAAAAGAGTTAGAATGACAGGCCTAAAAAAGAAAATAAAAAAGTGGAAAACACACACACACACACACACACACACACACACACACACACACACACACACACACACACACACACACACACACACACACACACACTCTTCAGGTAAGTCTTATGATTTAATAACATTTTAACTGATCAGCTGAAATTCATTCAGTAGCCTAATGGTCACTAATTACAGTAGGCCTATTCATTCAAGGTTTAAAAACAAAACAAAACAACAAAGCTCTCCTGCTGATATAGCTTCCTTTCCTTTCCTTTGTAAGGTAAGTGGGAAATAAAGTTCTCAGTGTGTGTCCATCTCTCTGTGGTTACACATTTTGCTTTTAGGCCACCCAGGACGCAGTATGAAAGATGGATAGCACTGCCTTAACAAGTTCATTTTGATGGCATCTCTTGTCCAACTCTGGCAGCTATTTGTATATTTTAGCAGGGCTGACAGAATGACTAGACAATGAAGAAGCTTACTTAATCATAAGACATCTTCAGAACATTTTCATAACACTATAGAAAATGTGTCAACGTAACACATCAAGTCAGTGTAACACAGGACCAGTTTCTGTACCAAGTGTTTCTTAGTACAGAATTTACAGCATAGCAGCCTGTGTGATGGGGGGGGGGGGAATCAAGAAGCACTGGCAAAAACCCCTGGTGAACTCATGTTTAAGAAACCAGCTTGGGATGATATGAGCGTTGTGGTATCCTGTTCAAAGCCGCCATTAAGAGATGAGTTCACTGTGGTCATATAGGGACAGACATGGTCAGCAACAACACTGTGAAAGACTATGATGACTAAATCTTGCTCAGCTGCCACCATGAGGCTAAAACCCACAGCAGCATGAGATGTTAATGCAATCAGGACAGGTACCATTCTTTACTGTTTACACCAAATTCTGACGCTGTCATCTAAATGATACAGCAAAAATTTATACAGAGATTCTTATATGCATATGTTTGTATTATTAAAATGAATATCTAAGGTTCATCCAGGTTGCAGTGTGTTGAGCCTATTGATATCTATCAAATATAGCTTTTTTTACAGTTTGTATTGTTTCTTAAGGCTTTCTGTAACTTTATTATAGAGAGATAGGTAGATATCTATAGATAGATATAGAGAAAGATATGTAGATAGACAGACAGATATATCGAAATACATATAAAGCCTAAAGGTGAGTACGCATTAAATTCCTTGTGGATGAGCAGTTTCTGAAAAAGACACACATGCTGTTTAAACTAATTTCCCAATGCTACACTTGATCTCCAGCAGCAGTCTTGACCATGTCTACATGCTTTAAAGCAGTGAGATTCTGCCACGTGACTAGCCGATTAGGTATTTGCTATAAAGAGCAGTTGGGCATAAAGTGGCTGGTGAGTGTATGGGACCTTTATTCAGATTTGTTCCACATTTCGGAGGTCACATAAATGTTGAGGCAGAAGAACTAGAAGGGGGAAAGAAATGCCTCTTCATTTCAACAGTGAGTCCTCTGTCGTCCTCTGCTCATCATAAAGGTTTCTTTGTGGGACTCAGTGTGTCTGTGGACACAGCACTTCCTGTTAAACTGTTAATGTTTTAGCGTCTGAGACAAACAAACAGAACCGTTACTTCCACAGCCCGTTTTCCTTTTGTTATGTTTTGTTTGTGTTTTTGTACAACAAAAATGACAACTTTTGACAAAGCAATCCTGTTAATTCATTCAAATTAAAAAAAACAAAAAAACAAAGGCAGTTACATTCCTAAACTGGTTACTATCCTAAGCACCAGAAGTCTGGGGAAGTTGTTGTTTTTTTTTTGTTTTTTTTTAGATTGATCTGGTCGGTCAATCATCCTTTTCCATCCACCTACTTTCTTAACTGTTTATTCAATTAACTTAAGATCCCTGGGTCTATCTTATTTCTTAAAGAACAAGAGGCTGGGTATACCCTGGATGAGTCGGCAATATGCTATATGACCCACAGTCAGACATACAACAATTTACATTCTGACCAACAGGATTCATCAGTAAACCAGGATCTAACATGTATGTCTGGAACCTGGAGTACTCAGTGAAAACTGGATATAAATTCAATTGAAGAACTGAAAAGTGCCTTTCCCAGCTATTTGCAGCAGCTGATTAGAAGTCCTAAACAGTTGATAAGAAGTCTAAAAGATATAAATGGCACAAAGTCATCAAGGCTAAAATTAGGTTAATTATGATGCAAGTGAAAGAACGTAGCTGTTGTCTCAAGGTCCTTTGTTTTCTTTTGATAAGACATTTAACTGGCATATTTGGCACACCCATTCTATTTCCACTGACTAATATTACCCAACTGCAATTTTTTAAATATAAAGCAGACCTCAAGCAAGTCTGTATCGGCTGCATATCCAAAAACAAAATAGACACTACTATGGAACCATTAATTCTACCTATAAAGACAGGAGTTTGCAATGGTGTTGAGGAGCAAGATTGTCCTTTCTCTTTTAAAACAAATGTGGACGTGCTTTCAATGTTTTTCAGGCCTCTGGCAAAGATCTTTTGCTGATTTGTGACTGTGTGGGTATGTTCTGTGATTTCAGCTCTCCTACTTTGACACTGAATCGAACAATTAGGGACATCCACTATACTCAGCTCTACTGTGATGAAAGTGATACAGCAGATTTTCAGCAAAGAGACTGATCTGTGTGAGCTCACACCGACTCATTTTGTGTTGTTTGAATATCTAAATCAGAGAGCTGCACAGGGAGGAAGCAGGAAAGCTCACATAGGCTGCAAAGCTGACTCATAACTGACACGTTTAAAACAAAAGGACAATTACACTGGCAGATCAGGTGTGTCTTCTCATCCACTCATAGAGCGATCTAAGAGTAAAACTGAACTGACTTTCACATTAACACTCAATCTATCGTCCATCACTTCATCTGCCTCTATAGATCCTCTTTCTTTCTTATCCATTCTCAGTGCCCCCCCTCTCCTCCAGACTTCTGTTATCCCCTTTACTTCCTTTCAAACTCCTCTCTGCTGCAACTAAACAAAATAATTATGAGCCCGACACGTGCAGCAACATGGTGTACAGCAACATTCATAAACACGTACTCTCAGGTATGAAGTTTAGGTTCATTTCACGGGTGGGGCAAGGTGTGTTTTTTTGCCTATTGCACTTCCAGTTCTCAGCTCAGGTATCAATTAAATCTTAAATGTTACAGTCATATCATCATTATCTTAATACAGCTAAAGCAGATGTTCCAACAGGCCTAAAAATATTTTTTGAAGTCTTTAAATACGTTATAAATCTCCATTTAAAATTCTAAGACATAATGATGGCTAATGAGCTTACAGTAGACGGAAAAGGAACACTATCTGGGCTGGTCCCTCAGTTCTAAGGTTTTCTGGGCTCTTCTAGATAAATTTAGTTTCATGTCATGGTTCAAGTTAAGCTCAAATAACCCTTGCTGTATAAACCAGATCATTCAAAAACTTCACACAGGTTTGAATGTCTTGAATGTATTTCAAACATATCATACATACCTGCACAGAATGAAATAGGTCACAGTTAATTACATTCACATAAAGAAAAATAATTACCTTTTCATCAAAATGAAATGGTAATAACCAAACCATAAAAACAGCTGCGGTCAATGACGCTTCTATCATGAGCCAATAAATAAAGATTTTTCAATATCTGTTCAATCAGTGCAGTTCAAGTCCTACATTTTTGCCATCCTCTGTCCAACATCCAAAGTATTTCCAAAGAAGAGTTTAATCATTCTTATACCGGGCTTTGATCAATTAACCATCAGCCTAACATGCATGTCTTTGGGCAATGGGAAAAAGCCATAGTACTTGGAGGGAGCCCACATAGCTACAGGGAAAAAATGCCAACTCCACAAAGAAATGCCTCACCTGGGGTTCAAACCAGGAGACGTCTTGGTGTGAGGTGACCGTGCTAACTACTGTACTACCATGATGCATATACAGTGCGCTTATTGGTACTATTAACTGTTAAATATTTTTCAAGTAAATGTTCATTTCTTTTGAAATATTAATTTATAAAATTTGATTTATACATTTTTTTTTTTTATTATTGCTGACAGCCCTAAATGTACTACTGTAACATAGGTAACAATGGTAGCTTGAGCCAGCTGTTAAAGTGGTAACATTCTGTCATTTAGACATGGATCACTTTAAGGTAATGTTCCTCACAGCATCGTTCAGACGTTCCCATATTTCCCATTTTTATTTATTTATTTTGTTTTCTTCTTACATTTCCATTTGGCAGTTTCAGGTCTCCAAAGTTTAAAGCAACAATGTAGATATCTTTCATTTTGTTTTCCAAATAACCCAGTGCTTCCATCAATTCCTAGAAATTACAGTTATGACCCCCCCCCCTATTTTGCCTCCATATAAGACAACAATCAATGACCTTTAACCCTAACACTTTTATGGTGTGAACATTCATTTAGTAAGACATGAATTACACCATGTGTGATTCAGCCGTTGAATCACACATGGTGTGAAAAGGCTGTGGAAAGGTTGGGGTTAGGCAATCAGCTCTCATGGGTCATTTTAGTGTAATGGTCAAATGCAATATATCAACAAGAATACCCACAGGGCTAGTGAAACAAAAGTGTGCAACCAGGTATTGAACAGTGTAGGCGGTTCTTGTGATTGTGTTCAGACATGTCTAACAGAGCTCCGTGTGGCATGGAGATGACTTCAGAGAAAAATGTAACCTGACAAGATCAGACAGACTCAGTGTGGGAGTGAGTTTGTTTTTGATTCTCACATTTTGTTTTGTTCTGAATTTGATGTAATGCAGATTTAAAGCTCTGAAGCAGTTTAAAAATTGCGTTTGTGAATGTGAAGTCTTTTTTTAAATACACCCAAAGGACAGAAGTATTTGGTTACCAGTAAATCATGCTTGACCATGGGTATCATACAATGCTGTGTCTTTGTGAGGTCTGATATATGCCGTCTGCGGTCCATTTCTAATATTTTTTGCCAGGGGCATTTCTTTTTTAAATTAAATCCTGCTCTGTTGCTAACTTGTGATGTTCTTTGCTGAATTTTCTGGCACAGAAAGCCAACACACAGATGGCATATTCCTGCCATCTGTGTGCCAGCAGATTTGTGTGAAGCCATTAGCTGGAATGTGTATTACATCAGCTGACATAATAACATTAATACTGCCACTATTGTTCGAAAACTCCACCCTAAATATGGTTCTGTAACTTCCACTTTACAGAAGATCCTTAATGAGCTCCAACACCGATTTCCACATCCTTTTGGCCAAACACCAGTAGTTAAACTTCACATGTCCATAGACAAAGCAGGAATCGTATACAGAGGTTGTTTATTTTAGGCTTCAATCGCACAAGCTTAGAGCCCATTAGTGATGTGTCGGTCGCGAACGAAACGGCTCTTAGAGCCGGATCTTTGAAGTGAACGACGCGAGCCGGCTCCCAATGGTTTTTCTTCTCTCTCATCCTCGCTCTCGCACTTTTTTTCCGCTTCACTCCGCACGCGAGCCTTGTGCTGGGAAGAGGGGGGAGGGGCGGTAGTTACACTCACAGTAGCACAGGAACAGAGCGGGAGGGAGAGAGAGAGAAAGAGAGCCAGGGACAACAACGTCACATTAGAAAGGTATAGTAATCATCCACAACTATTTTCAGTTGTGGATGATAAAGGATTCAGAAAGTTTATTCATGCAGGCCCATATGACAGAGAATATGTATCTTCTTTTTGTTTTCATACTTTAATTTATATTTAATTGTGTTGTGGTTTGCAGTGTTTTATGTTGTTTCACTTTAAATTTGTTTAAAAGGAAAAAGCTGAAAATTTAAATAGTTAAAAGTTGAAATGTGAATACTGTAGTTGGTTTTTGTATTATATGATTTATTTATTACATTTAATGTGGAGTGAATAAATAAAAGTATATTTACGGTGGCCCCTAGAGACAAAGCACGTACAAACTCCAAAACACATACAAAACACAACAGAAGTGCTTCAGGATGCTAGGCGCAGTGATGAGCTTCTGTTACCTAGTGGTTACACAAGCCAGGAAGTACCAACGACCAGATTTGGTGTGTGGTAGTAAAAGGTAAATGAAGATTTTTTTAAAATTATTTGAATATATATGAGTGCTTGTGTATAAATACACAAACAATACACATATGCTTTCAATTGTGTAATTTAAGTGATCTAGGTAGCTCTGTTTTGAAAGTTCAGTTAATGCTAGAAATGTCTTTTGGAATTTGTACGTGCTTTTTGGAGTTTGTACGTGCTTTGTCTCTAGGGGCCACTGTATATATTTATATATATATATATATGAACATAGATAAATAAAACCACTTTTTTTTTTTACATTAGTAATTCCTTTTGTGCATAATTTTATATTGTTGTTAATAATAAATTAATTAAAGCAACAAAACAACCTGAAGAGCCGGTTGGGAGCCGAAAGAGCCGGCTCTTTTTAGTGAGCCGAGCCAAAAGAGACGGTTCTCTAAAAAGAGCCAGAAATCCCATCACTAGAGCCCATCAGCAACCCCCTGAAAACCATAGGTTGCTGAGGAAACATGTTTACTGCCTGACTAGTTAGCAAGTAGTTGCTAGACACTCCTGGCTGTTGCTAGGTGAAATCAGTCACAAACAGGGTTCTGCAATAAAAATAAAAAAACTCCTTCGTCACTACAGATTGCTATGGTCACCTGTAGTAACATGGAACACACCGACTTGTCTGCAAACACTCACCAACTGCTTGCTGAGTGATTATGAAACCGTGAAAAACACAAACTGGAAACAGAAACCAGCAGAGTCTGGAGTTGTGGCCGACTGTGGCAATCTATTAGAGACCTAAACAACCACGAGGAGGAGGAGGAGGAGGGGTACAGTACTTTATACCTATTTGCAACTTATCCCACTTTTAGCAACTGGCTGGGAAATACCAGTTTTTCCTTAGTAACCTGTGATCACCAAGGGATCACTGACCAGTCTCTGTGACTGACTTTGTTTCAACTATCAGAAGCCATAAACAATAACTGAAAAGAAAATTTGATCAACTGCCCAGCCATACTTAAAGGACATGCTCAAAACTTTTGACAGGAAACCACATCAGACAAATTCCTACTCAAAGCACTGGCATCAAACTGTTTTGATCTTATTTTTGTCCCAAGAGACATATACCATACCATAGACATAGACACAGGGCCAAACACAGAGTTCTAAAAATACTGAAATATAATTCACCAAAACAAGATATATGTAAGTAAATAAGAATAACATGACTACAATCAGTCTTAAGTGAAAAAAAAAGGAAAAACAAAACTCCAGTCACTGATCATTTCCCTCCATTTTCCAAAGACGACGCCAGAGAGACAGAGCAAGGGCTGTTCGTCCTTCTCCTAAACCCAGATTTTCCAGCTTCACTCTCCTCCTCACTGCTCATAATGTGGCCCTTTCAGAAAAGCCTGTAAGTGTGTATGTGTGAATTAATTCCTGTCATTTTTTTTATGTTCCTGGGTTGTTCCACCAAGACTAGCCGTCAATGTTTTCTTTTCCTCCAAACCTACTGTGATTGTGGCCATCAGGAGAAAAAAAAAAAACTCCTATGTATCATGAGTTTACATAGTTGATCAGTTTAGACTCAAAGGCATTTCAATTTCTGCATGCACTGTGGCTCATTTAACCTTTCCCCCTCTATTGATCCACTTGTTATTGATTAACTGACCATCTGACCAGTCAATATAGAGAAAACTGCATGTTTACCTCTGCAATACTTGAGCAAACAAGCATGCAGAGAAAGCTGACCTTAGGAAACCTCTGGTGGAATTAGTCAGGACTCAGTAGGTCGTCTTGTGATCTCTGTGTGTGTGTGTAACTGTGTGTGTGTGTTTTGAAAGCCCCATGATGCTAAAGACGTCAACAGTTCCTTGGTTACTGAGGAAACCAGTCATGTGGAATCAAGAGACTAGGGGAACCTGCTTTGAAAACCAGCTGATTGTGATGAGATTTATTTAACGCTAGTGTTGTTCTTATTGTCACACTTTAAAATTAACATTAATAAATACTGGCTTTCATTTACTCATAGAAATTAGAAGAGGAAGACACACTGCAGGAATTCTTAAACAGCACACATAGTGGTGGAAGTATAATCTTATTTTTGAGCAGAGTCAGCAAACTGCATGTATCTTGGTGTTTTATAAGGAAGCAATAGTAAATAATTTCCCTCTGTTGTGTTTCATAGCATTCGGATCACTACAGGTCATTAAATTCATATTAAAAAAAATTACTGGCAGCTGTCAGTGCTACCCCTTGGTTTCTTAGTAGATGCATGCATGACATCAATTTAAAAATCCTAGGAGACTTCCTTCTTGATTTATCATATTTGCCAAGATTTTTAGAAAACTTTACCTCGCCAGGTCACCAGGATTCAAACTCTTCTAAGATTTGTAGCAGATGCAGATGCCTCGTTCTCAAGTTATCGTATTTGCAAATTTTGGTGGCCATGCTACCTGCCCACTGCCAGGGTGATGACAATACCTCATCAGCATTTTACAGCTAAGTGGTAAAAACTGTCTTGTACTTCTCGTAATTCCAATGCGTTCCATCTCTTTCTTCAGATACAACTTTACTGTAATTTCCCCTGTCTACATTTGTTTTGGTGACTTTCTTTTCAGAGACTGCTGTGAAGTTGATATTAATCAACTTCACAGCAGTCTCAGTTAATTTTCCTAAATTAAGTGAGAAAGAGTTGAATTTTAGCTTGCGATTCATGTCTGTATGTTAGTACGTCTACTTGAAACAGTGCAGAGCTTCTGTTTCTTTGAAATGGGTGAAAATGGGGTTGTTGTAAAGCTACATGGATTTTAGCAATACAAGAATCAATTTGTGTACGCTATATTTCAAACATTTTCACCTCACTTTCACAGGTAATTCTGACAAGAAGGTGCAACATTATACACCAACTGAATTTAACCTTGTCATTTTACCTTGCAAAAAGTGTTGCTTCATTTACTGTTGCTTCAGTTCCTTTTTAAGTTTGTGTCTCTATGGAATTTTACAAATTAGTGTATTTGCTTTAAGTTTGTGTCTCTATGGAATTTTACAAATTAGTGTATTTGCTGGAGGACAAATTTGTTCATGTGCAAGTGCAGAGTGGGTCAAAGATTGCAGTCAAAGGAGACAACATGAAACTATATTGACAAAGTATTTTGTTATTCTATATGCTTTAAATTCGCACTAATAAACTGACCCATCGCTTATTTCTAGCAAAAAGTGGATTCAGAAAATGAGTGGATGGAGCAGCAGTTAAAGCCATGAGAAAGAGCAGAGCCTTTATCATTGTTTACTGAAATATAACAGAATTAAATTACATGTGATTTAATTGGATAACCCACCCCACCCCACCTCACCCACACGGGAAGAAGAGGTGACATTAGCCAGTCAGCAGCCTTAGACAGTATGACGCCTCATCTCTTCCATTTAGGGATACTCTAACCGCCGGGTGTTGATTGCTTTAAAGCAATCAATGGCTCAATGCAATGAGTTCATAAGTGGCTTTAAAAGCTCCGACTTACTTTCTAAACCAGCTTCTTGTTGAGAATTATGGGGCCTTACAATAACCCTGTGACAGACTGGCAACCTGTCCAGGACGTTCCCAAACGTTCACCCTGTGACACCTGGAATAGGCTCCAGCCCCCACAACTCTGAACTGGAGCGTATGAAAATGAATGCATGAATAGATATTAACCCACCACCTTAAGGTCTGAAGTAGTTGCAGCTCAGTAAGTAGTTGCAGCTCAGTAAGAAAAGATCCCGCATAGTTTTGTGGATTTAGCAATACTCTGTCAGTTTCAATTTTAATCATACCAAAGTGCTCAGTTTGGTAAGCAACAACAAAAGCAGATAGAGGATGAAATGTGGTGGCTTTGTTGCTTTGTGAGGTCACCTATCAGAATATTTAAAAAAAAAAAAAAAACTGGATGTTCACTAAAGTGTGCCAATGCCTATCTGTAATAGGAACCTAAAAGAAAAAAATCAACGCGTGAGAATCAGCTGCCATCAATCATATAGCATCCTATGGCATAAATGTGTCTTTATGACATTTGGAGAGAGAGACAGTTTTGTATTTTTTTGATAGTTGCATATGTGGGAAGCAGACTTTAAATAAAGCTATACTGTCCAATCAAAAAAAAAAAAAATCTTTCATTACAACAGTTTACCTGTGTGGTTTTATTTTGCATGACTTTTGGTTCTGGCTGTATTCAACGACTGATGTTACAGGTGTTGACACAACAGGGATTGCTGTCAGCGTCTATGAAGCATGAAAGTGGATAACGAACAATTAAAGTCAGCTGTCACTGAAAGTTGTCCTGACACGTTTCCACATTGAGAAACGGCAACATGGGGTGTTCAGCAATGCTGAACAATGCCACCTTTGACCAAGACACCAACTGATACCTGTCACTCATGTCTGTCTGTCTGTCTATCCTGGTAGAAAAAAAAAAAATTCAAATGCACAACTTCTCCGTTTCCCATACCACAAAACTATGACATCATGAGTATTACCATGAAAAGCAAACAAAGAACCTACGCACAGACCTGCCAAACCAGTTCTGATATATATGTAGTCCCCTGCAGGCAATTCAAGGGGTTGAAAAGGAGAAATCAATTAAGGCATTTACAAGATGCCAGGACTTGCCTGTGTTAAAAGTGCATATGTGTAGGAGTGTGTGTTAAATGCATAAGAGGTCACTTTTGGCCCTGCTTAAAGTCAGCTGTTCCTTTTTTCTTTTGTCTGCCTTTTCTCTCACACACTGGACAGCTGAGTTGAGACTGCAGAGAATGAGGGGGATGAGGCAGCTGTCAAAACACACTATGCAGGTGCACGCGCACGCACAACAGAGGAATATGACGGGGCGTACAAGCCAAAATTCATTCTTTCACTCTCACACACATATATTTTCACTTTCACATACATATATTCTTCTGTCAGACACATGTATTGTCACTCTCACATTATACATATATTTTTCTTTCAATGTGTCTCAAGGAATGTGTCTCATCAACGCGCAGTATGTGAAGGCTATATCAGCTTCACATTGAACTAAGTGCCAACAGATGGTAACCTTCCTACATCCACCGCTGGGGCCAAACAAGAACCAAGGTTAGCCTGGATACAGGCCTGTTTGATTACGGCAGAAAGTATAATTAATATTATTTTGGATAGTAATTATAATTTCATTTATTTAGCATGACTACTCATTAAATTAACACTTTCCTTTGGGAGGGGTGACCATGCACAAAAGCATGAAAGGGTGAATGGTCAATATAGTTAAAACAGGGAGTCTGACTTGGATGTTAAGTATGTACATTTTCTTGATGAATAAAATGTATTCTGTGTGCAAGTGAATTAAATACCATTTGTTTTAATTACACTTATGGTGACATTCCTAAAGCCCTTGAGGTGAGCTCCAAATTATTTTATATTTAGGAATTATAAGACATTTTAGAAGGGACTCAAATATAAATTTAAATATAGCCCATTTTAAATGAAAAATAGCAAAAAACAGGTGGATGATTTGATGAGGGATACACAGGAGTCTAGCACAAAGTTCAGACCAAAGAATTGGATGTAAAGCCCATCTTAAAAGGGCAACAGCTGGTCCCTGCCTTCCCTCCTGACAACATATAGATTGGGAAACAACAGGAAAAGACATTCTTTGGAGATCTCCACAGCAGCCAAACAGAGACTGATTGACAGCGAACAAGGCAACCTAGGGCTGTGCGATATGACCAAAATCTCATATCCCAATATAAGACATTTCTCATCCCGATAACGATATATATCACAAAATAGTGCAGTTTCTGTAAATTCTGTGAAACTCGGGCAACTTGACTTGTGTGAAGTGTTTTCAGCTGGGCGTCATTTATCTGGAGAGGAGTGTTTTGACCGATGCATGAAACTATATATTTTTAGACATAAGTTGCAATAGCTACCATTTTCTTTGTCAGTATTTATTACATGGCGTGCTGCGGGGAAAAGCCTGTTCTAACGTTTGAGTCTAAGGTTTATTTTGAGCACCTGACGGTTCTTTTTTGCTTCTCATCCGTAAACTCTCTTTATACACTTTCACGCGATTGTTGCGTGGGTGGTAGAAGAGGTTTGTCATGTTTGAGTCTGTGGTGTTGACCGGTTTGCTGCATAATTTGCATAGTACAGTTTTCTGGTCCATGTCAGACTTTTCATAACCAAACCATGTCAATGCTACAGAGGTAGCCCCTCGTTTAGGAATAAGGTCCTCGATTTCTTTTGACTGGTCCTTCTGTTTGGAGCTACCTGGTTCTGCCTCATCTTCACTGGCTGTTATTCTCTGTGCCTGCATGGTGACCATCTAAACGATGAAAAAAATATTGCCGTAAACAGTGTATTTTGCGACGCCACTAAACAAACGATAGCATGTAACATGAAACGATAGATGTTTTAATTTTGTCATCCAGTATATTTCGTTATATCGCACAGCCCTAAGGCAACCCAACCCTCAGTCAGACTGGGTGATAGACCCTTAGAGATCCAGAGACAACTATTATGGCTATAAACAGTCAAAAATTTTCTACAGAGACACATTTTAAAACTTTTTACAAATTCTATTTCTTCTAGATAGATGTTGCTGAGTAATGTCCTTCTGGGGCTGCATTAAACAGCACGTGATTTCGGGGCACTGGTTAAGTAGGTAAGCAGGTGACCATCTGCTTCTTACATCATACATCATTAGCAGTTTCCGAGTCCAGACACCTCTTCAGTTTCCAGACTCAAACAAACACTGCGGCATCACTGACAGTTAGAAACTCTAAATTCTTTTGTCTTTAATGAAATAATAAACAAAACACAAGCTTTGTAGTGAAAATGAATAGAAAATATATAATATATAAATATATAAAATAACTATGAATACCTTATGTCATTTATATAATTGCTGCAAGTTCAGAAATACCAAGATACAGATTATACAAGGCAGAACAGGCTGATGTTGTACCAAACAGGTTCTGATTAACAATTCTCTCAACCTGACCTGAAACGTTTTGTGCCTTCTTAAACAAACTTGAATGAGTTGACAGCCTGTGTGTGAAGTCTTCTTGTAAACTAAAATTATGCTTCAACATTGCTCACTGGGGGATCAATGAATTGCACTGTTTTCTAGGCCATAGGCCAACTGCAAAGGTCTTAAAAAAAGAAAGAAAAAATTGAAAACCTACAGCTGTTTACATCGATGTTTACTAGCTTGCAATCCAGCCCCGACTTCTTGGCACACTGCAGTTTATCTTGGCATGTTAGGGTCTACCACTGAATGACTGTAGTGTGACACTACTGGAAAAACTGAATATGCAAGTCAAGAGGAATGTATCTAAAACCTTCCACATTTTCACCACTCTACTAATCTGTATGTAAGTTCATCTTCTGTAATTCATGATGTAATTTCTGTTTAAGTGACCGTTCTCCAAAATCTACAAGTCAGATATGATACTAACGCTGGTATTGGTACTGGATCCATACCATCATGATAGGAATGATACTTTGCTTTTTTCCTCTACGTAGAGCATGTAGCCCACTGGCACATTTACATTCCTGGTCTCAAAAAACCCCAATTTCAAAATACAGAAGCTGAAAGTTGTGTTTTGTTGTGTTAACTTATTAATGTGGAAATTGTAAATCATAGTGATTTAGTGGTCAATTACGATTCATCCTATAAATCATTACACACTGCCCTTCCCTACATATGTTGCTTTTATTAGTTAAAAGTATTGGTATTGGCAATACTGGCTCTGTATTTTTGGGGTACTGGATAGAAACCAAAATCTGCAGTATTGCAAACCACTACTCAACACAGCAACGTAACCCTCCCACCAACAAGCACGTGGGAGGTGGAACACTAGTTACAACACTATTGGTAAGCGTGTTTGAATAATGTTTATTTGGAATTAATTTGTACAAGTAATTCCTTCAAGTAGCCTATCACACTTTATTTTATTTTTTTTATTTACACTGACAAAAAGTCCTGTAATCTGCTGCCAATTTAGAGAAAACACAAAAGTTTATTTATTTTGATTCATTCTTTTTGAACAGATTTTGGAATTTCCAACAGACAAACATTACTGATTGGTTATGGTGGCAGTTGAGTTCAAAATTGAGTGATGTTTTAAAAAGTTATTCAATTTCCAATTCTGTGAACCAAAGACAAGCGAAAAACAACATTTGAGAAATTCCAACCATTAATCCAATCTTAATGAATTCAGAGTTGCTGAGGTCTGGAGCCTATGCCAGCTGGGTGAGAAGATGAAAAACCATAAACCCTATATGTTGGAGATTTTGCTCGATTCAGAATGCAAAAATGGGAACTACAGTTTATCTGTGACCTTTGAACCTTTGAAGGAAACATGTGATGAGGCGGTTTAGAAATTTTGTCTACAGATTGTATCCTAAAGGCTGTTAATCAATTCACTGTCAACCCCTCTCACTTATACACACACATTTTCTTTAGCACTTCCTGATTCAATATTTCCAATAATAACCAGAACTATAAGAAATCATTTCTAAATTTTGGCTGAGTCTAAACAGAGAAATGCAATATTAAAATGTGTCATGGTCTTAACTCTAACAGAGCCTTTTGCAGCCTTAGTTACAAACAAATTTTGATTTCTTCTGTACATTTTCAACATAATTATTAGACTTCTCAGTTGATGGTTACCTGAGGACATGCAAACAGGAAAGCACCGACAGGCTACAGTAGGATTTGAATTAGTGACTGCTTTTTGTTCAAGGCCCCCCCACAGAAAGTGTGTGAGAGTGTGCATGGGAGAAAAACAAACACATGCTTTATGTGGTGACTGCTCTCTGTGGATGCACAATGTCAAAACCTTTTCCATTAAGCTAGTAGCTAAATGATTACATGTATAATACATGTATATACATATCCATTTTTATATACAAGTATGAGGCAATAGAGTAGGTCTGCCTCACACACACACAAATATTAGTGGATTTTGCTCTAAGTACAGAATGACTTCTGCATTACATAATCATACCAGAACTGACTGATAACAGGGATATGACTACGGCTCTGAATGCACTAGTAAACCCTGCGTTTACACAAGCTGAGCAGTCGTGAGGAGCGACACAGCTGGTCAGCCTGAGTATGTGCAGCAGACTAATCACAGCCCTTAAAAATGTTTAATTAACTGTTCAGTATTTATTAACATCAAGGGCATACTCTTCATTAGCTGAAGTAAGGTCCTGAAAGTCGAAGGTCCTTTAACACGCAAAATTAGCCATGTTGTCACTTAGCTCGACTTATGGTGAGGAGGTATACCCTGGACAGGTTGCCACTCTATCACTGGGCCATCAAAGAAAGGCAGACAACCACAGTCTTTCATCTACACCTACAGCCAAGTTTGAATCACCAATTAACCTGACATGTATGTTTGGCTTCTTCCCACAGTCTAATTAACCTAACAACTCAGAGGAAATCCACACAGGCAGAGGAAAAACATGCAAACTCCACAGAGAGGACCAAGCTAAACAGGAGGTTCAAATTAAGGACCTTGTGTCGATCTGTGTGCATCAAAAGCCAACATCATAAGTGGCAGATCAGTTTTTAAAAATAAATAAATAAATACATTTGCAATTTGGCTCAGTCCAGGTTATCACAGTCAGTTCGCTTCAACACTGATTATCTGTATGTTTAAAGTAGCCAACAACTTAAGTATAATCCGTCTGTAACACCGGCTATGCAGAGGTCAGGACTCATCGCCCAACATCAGTGTCTAAGCTCACTAATGCTCTTGTGGCTCCACTGGAGCAATACACTGCAGCCAGGCTCCATGATTCTGGAGAAAAGTCCTCCCAGAAAAGTGTAGGCAATTATGTCAGATAAAACATAACAAGGGAAGTTGGCGCAATGATAACATACTCCAATATCCAACTGAAATTCTGGTCATCAAGTTAGACTGGAGCATATTTATTTTGGCAGGTTTAAAGAAGGAACAAGAATTCATAAAATAAAGATGATTTATTTGGTCCTGCTGCAGGAGTTTAAAGCCAGTTTTGAGGGTGATAATGGGTGTTTTTGTTTGTTTGTTTTTTTCAAATGAAGAGCTATCCTGCTCTTTAAAGTCAAAATGATAATCAGTCATCCCTGACCCATCATAAGTAGGGTATTCCAGAAATCTGTCTGTCCTCTAATTCCTCCTGTCGGAACCTGAAGCAATCCTAGACCTAGTGCTGGGCGATATGACGATATATATCGTGTGGACGATAGAAAAGTGTCTATCGTGCCATTTTGTCTTCTATCGTTTCTAACCCTAATTTTATAAATTATTACATAAAATATATCATTAACCCTTTACAACCGGTCGGAGCAGGCACACTCCGTTTTGCCTAACTATTTTTTAATTCCTGTAGAACTGGAACCACGTAAGGTAGCGCAATAATTTTTTTTTTTTGCATATGAAACCGTAGGAGTTGTACTTAAATCTTATTCCATTAGCTTGCCCTAGGTCACAGTTTCCTTCCACATATAGCTTTGCAAAAATTGCATAAAAAGCACTTGCAGCAACAAAAACATAATATTCCAGAAACACGCTTTGCCGATCCGATCAGCTGTTCATAACACTTCCTACGTTGGAATATAAGTCAGCGCGAACTATCGCATGCCCGCCATTACCTGTCCGGAACCGGAAGTGACGTCATTTTCGCGGAAAATGTAGTTTTTTAGCTTCAAAGCCTATGTTGGTGTTTTTAAAAGTCATGTTTGACTTTATGCTTTTCTGTATCGTTTCTGGGATGCTTAGAAGTCAAATTACACTGTTGGAAATAGTTTATTTTGATGCACATGCTGTGTTTTTGCAAATTTGCATTTATTTATTTTCATTTTTCCTGTAGTATATAAAAATTAGTGTATCTCAAAAATAAAACTATGAAGACAGTCAAAATAAATTTCTCGTGGTTGGAAACTATTTTGTGCAACTTTTTTGTATTTACAGTTTTGAGGGATAAGCCTCTTAAATTTCTCTTACTAGAAACATGTAAAAACAAAACAAAAACGATTTTCAATTTTTTTGTAGTTTATTGCACTTTTTTGCAATTTATGTAGTTACTATGGACTTAATGCATACATATTATTAAAATTTGGGCTATAACGGTTGTATTGATGTATAGCAACTTGAAATGCTCCCACAAATGGCACTACAGCATGTAAAATGTAAAGATAAGCTCTGGCGGACTTTGTCTCATGGTAGGTCTTAAAGGGTTAAATAGCCTGTGGCAAATATATTAGTGTTGTCTTCTCACTATACATACTCTTAACTTTATGCAAGAGAAAATAAAGTATAAAAAAATGATATTTTTCGCAAAGAAACTCCGTCTTGTGGTTTTGCGACATGGTGCTGCTTTACGTGCACCCGGATTTGCGACATGCTTTACGGTAACTCAAAACAAAGACTGCGCCCTCTCCACTCGCTGTTTACAGACTGCATACTTTCCAGATGACCACAGGTCAGGTGGTATATCGTGATATTTATCGTTATCGTGATATAAAATAATTCATATCGTGATAAATATTTTTTCCATATCGCCCAGCACTACCTAGACCAGATGACACTTACAATTCCTCCAGTGGTTTCTGGTCCCACCTGGGGTCTTCTGCCCAGAAGAACAAACCATCTCAAATTTTTACACAAAGGAGGTGCAGGGCTCTATTCCAAACTCCCTCTGGATAACCGAGTACCTCACCCTGTCTCCAGACATTCATTTCAGGCACTTGTATTTATCCTTTCAGTCACTACCCAGATCTCACAACCTCATTCATAGAATGTTAAATGTTAAATTAAGAGCTTCACATTCATACCCATTATGGTGCAATATCTGCACATCAGTACTACTGCCACTGCACTAATACATCAACCCATTCACCCACCTTTCTTTAAATGTGAATGTGTGTAAGCTAATCTTCAGGGTAAAACATACAGCTGAACATAAGTTCTTCTTGTGTCACTAAAGAGAGAAAAGCAGAGGAGGCTAACAGAAACTTTAAAAAAAAAAAAAAAAAAAAAAAAAACACTGAGAAGAAAAATTACCTAAAACAGCCTCGGGCATGAAAGAACAATAAGAACAAAACAGCTAAAGGAAAGAGGAGGGGGGGGGGGGGGGGGGGGGGAGCAATGTACTGACAATTAGCTGGGGGCTTTTCCTGCCACATACCATCCTTTAGTAGCACAATGGTTAATGGTTTTTACTTGATATTCTATCCCACCCACATACTGTCCACGGAGAGTTAACAGCGCTAATTAGCTCCCTCATGATCTTACTATTTATAATAAAAAGAGAAACAGTGAAAGATCACACTGTGAGGAGAAAGAAAGAGAGAAAACATTTATCTTGATTTGCTGTGTGTCACATAAAAACACAGAGCAAGATGATAACGACTGGGCCACAGACAGTAACGTGTCAATTGTGTGTATCTGTGTGTGCTTACCTCTGGTTCCGGTCGCCATGTCTGCCACCTTCTGAAAAGCATCCAGGAAGGCTCCGGTCACCACGATGGTCGTTCTGAAACAAACAACATATATGTTACCTGTCGTGCTGAATTTACACATGATATCATTCCATCATGCTATCATTTGTTCAGGTTTAGAAAACAAAAGACGCTACTGCATTAACTCCTCCAAGAAAAGCCCAACACACAGTGTCATGGCAACATGCATAGGTAGAAGATCAACTGGTTGACAGCACAAGCATCACATTGTAAAGAACCAACAACTCTTTAGGTGGATTAAGTTAAATACCACACAAAAACCTTTTTAGATTTTTACTAGCTTTAGTAAATACGCTCTACTACTGATGAGGTGTCTTGCAGAGCTTATTTGTGCTTAGGGTCTCAATCAAGTTTCAAAGAGGCACAGGCTCACAATTTAATGGGCATTGAGTCCACACTTCTGTTGGATGGTAACATTTAAAACGAAAAAAGTCTCTCACTCTCTGATGAACATTTGCATGAGGGGTGGAACTGTGGTCACGCTCAGACTCACTGAGGGAAAACGAAGCCGCCGACGCAAACAAATTAGATGTGACGAGAAGAACGAAATCAGACACATAAGTGCCACCATAAGAACTTTTCTAAATCTGAACACACACACACACACACACACACACACACACACACACACACACACACACACAAATGACCAACAAATCAGAAGATGCATCCTAAACAACCCTCTGCACTACTCTAGGAAAAAAAAAAAAACACTTTTATTTTGAAAGTCAGTCTGGTGAAGATAAATGAGTCCAATCACCTGCAAAGGCCAGTGTTAGGAGTGCAACTGGAGACCTTGAGAGGCGCACATCAGCTACATCAATGGATCTTTTGTCTGTGTATGTGTGTCAATTACCAGTCAGGTCTATGCTTCTATAGCTGCGCAAGTGCATGTATGTATGCACACACACACACACACACCACACACACACACAAAGTCATTATCTCTGAAAACCAAACTAAGAAGATCATATGACACTCCTGTCTCTAGTTTGTGCATCTGACCTCAGTGGAAATTCTCTTTCATATTAAGACCAAAGAGTTCTTTCTCTCTCTCTCTCTCCCTCACACACACACACACACACACACACACACAAACACAAACATACACACACACACACACACACTTACTTAACAATGCAGTTCACAAACAGGATAGGCTGAGGACAACAATCCAATTCACAACAACTTTTTAGAAAATATGGAAGAATAGTCAAATGACTCGACAAATTAATGCACCAATAATAATAATAACAATAGTAAATGCTATACAAGCACTGCTCAGTGGTTATTTGATAACCTGTAAAATTTAAAGCTCACATCTAAGTCCTCATGTTTTTAAATCAGATATTGGGTTTGTATATGTGACATTATGTTTTTTCCTATTGTGAAACATACTGCAAAACAAACTGAGAAAGACTAATTTAGTTATTTAAAGATTGCATTAAACACTCTATAGGTTAGTGCAGGATACAGGTTAGGATGCTGTACTGTGATGGATTTAAAGTAAACAACAGTGTATTGGACTGGTGCACAGTGGCTGTGGTTTCATGGTCAGAGTTAGGTTACATCAAGTGTAGCAGAGATTCGTATAATTTTAGTTGATGATGCTTAGATCCACTTAATGAATTCCATCTTCATACCAACTTTATACCATCTTGAAAAAAGACAGCATGAACTGGAGTCATGTTTTCTTAACTGTCTGTGCTCAAGTGCCTTTAAATATATTTTATTATACCACACTGTTTAAATCTTATTTACCAATTTGCTGTGCTCATATGATTTTGCATGTTGTCCTATCAATGTACCAGCAGTAGACTTATAAATAAAGGTAGGAATAAATCTGGTGCATTAGCCAGAGTACATGTTAATTAGTGCACACTGTCCATAATTATATATAATAACTGAACAGAAGTAGCTAACAATAATTTAATTTAACAACTTTCCAAAAACACTTAATAACAGTACCAGCATTGACAATAATGTGGTGTAGCACATAGACACACAGTCGGACTACAAGAAATATATAATATATAATTAAACACACTCTTGAAGCTCTGTGTGTGCAAAGATGTATTTGATCTTCTCTATCTAAATCCCTGACTGAATGAACACTCTGGTGATCCTGCAGAAAAACACAGAGTCCCAAATACTTTAGCAAGACTGAAAACCCCACTGGAGCCCAAGGGAGGCTTCAGTTTGTCTTTTCAGCTTGTAACTGTTGCTTTAAAGTTAAACTACAGATCTACAGAGCAGAGTCTGACTGTTTTGTTTGCTTGTTTTTTTTGTTTGTTTGTTTGTATTTTTAAATCCCACATCAGAATGCACAGCTGAAATCTCTAATTAGCCCAACTGCAGAAACATATTTTTTGCTATTAAAAATGATGCAGCAATGAGCCATCCCTGTTAAAAGATGTCAAGTGAAACGGACTTCTTATATTTAATATTACTGGTGCCCTTTATTCATTTGAATCTTTCATTTTAAAAGCAGTGTTATGTCATCATGTCTGTTATCAGCAAAATTTCTCTGCTAGTCAAGCTTAACAGGCTTAGTTCATGCATAAAAAGAGACAGGAAAAATGGAGTTAACTGTTTCATCACCCTCAATGATCAGCCTGAAAGTTAAACTTTATTTGGTCAATTCTCTACTACTCACAATTCCAGTGAATATTTATATTTTCACATATATCCTAAATGTGTGCCCAGTATGCAGAAGAGTCCAACACTTCTGCATGCCTCAAGCTATTTGTTGTCAAAATTTCCTCCTTTTCACTAGGATTACAGCATTTTACCAGCTCAACTGCATCAGACAATGTTCCATTTTGAGGTCTTTGGACTTTTACAAATCATGACATGCCTGTATTTTGTGTTTTCATAATTCATAATTTTTTATAATTCAAGCTATGAAATATTACCTGGTGAAGCTTTAGTGTTAATGAGGCTAGAAGGTATCGAGAAAAAGTAAGTTAATAAACAAACAAACAAACAAACAAATCTTTATTGGTGGCTGAATGAAGAAATATAATTGTGAAGTTAATGTGTGAAATAAAGCTTTGTGTGTACAAATTATCCACAGCTGATCTTTTAAGTAGCATTAAACATTAGAGCAAAGTGGATGCCCTTTATTTATGCCTGTATCTGTAGCTTTGTGTGTGCATAGCTGGCTGACTGGCAGGGCTAATGGACTGTGACTGGCTACAGCAGGCAGAGCGATGCTTATCAAAGTAAACTGGCCTACTGGGAATTCAGCAATTATACTGTCATTAAACCAAGCCAGCTACCGGACAGAATTAGCCTGGGTCAGAACATGTGCAGCTTTCATGTAAAACAACAGAATACAACAATAACCAGAATATTTTATTATATATTTATGAAGTTCTATGGGATAAAAACCCAAGGGACCACGAAAAGCCTGGTAGTGTTATTTTGCTGTAAAGTAAAACCTTGGTATTTCTCATAATTAAAGCCCAATATTATCATTATTATCATTATTATTATTATCATTATTATTATCATCATTATTATCATTATTATTATTATTATTTATAATGATAATAATAATAATAATAATAATAATAATAATGACATAAGATCAATAAGCGGTAGAGACAATCTTTTACATTATAAAACCCTGCAGTGGTTCAAGACTCTGACTGAGAACCTGTGTGGAAGTAAATCAAACCGAGCATTGTGATCCATTTGTGACATTTTCATGTACACACCTTGACCTTACACTCCAAAAATCACCTTGGACATTTAAATATGCTAAAATAATGTATTTAACAATTGAATCAAATCCAGTACAGACATTAGATCATGAGTCAATACATTTCATTTCCTATGAAGCGGTTTGCATGCCCCAATCTGTTAGTGTTTCATCTGCAACCTAAAACTGATGTCACAACGACACAAGACAGGATGCGGTTGAGCTGTCACCGTGGCCAAATATTTTCCATGGAAAAATGAACTGAAAGAACATGACTAAGTATTTGGCAACATGCCATCCAATTATAGTTCAGGGAAACTGACAATCTTCTTCTGCTGAGTTGCAGGAGGATCAACAAGATTTTCTGACTGATAAAAGATATCAAACAGCCACATTCCTATTTTAAATAGGGATGGTCATGACCTTCACATATTTAAACTATGAAGTTATTAAAAAAATTATGTAGAAATGAATTAAATTAAATTAAAATGAATCTGGCCAACGGTAGAGATTTTGACTATACTGCTCTACTGCGATAGCGCATGTTGATGGTGTCATCAAGCGGCGCCTGTTTTGGTCGAAAGCATCGCAGCAGCTGCAAGCAGTATCATCTGCAAATTATGCCGTGCGACAGTAATAGCGAAGAGACGAAGCACGTTTTGTAATATGAGGAAAGCCAAAAACTGCGCTTCCTCCACTTCCGTACCATTGATTCATTAATGTTGAATTCTCTTGCAGCTGCTCTATTCCCATGTTGTTGCAGTATATTCATAACTAACCTCTTATTGTGGATGGATTATCTCAGTTGTTGTTCTGACTGAAGTTTGGTCCATTTACAGCATCCTGCCATGCGATTGTATTTGTCCCTAACCACCAGGAACCCTCACGTTGAACTTTTATCGAGTGGAAAAAAGTTAGCATTCATCCGCCAGCTTTACTGTTTATGTTATGCTAACATAGCTGTGTTGCTAGCGATCACATAGCACATCATTATATACCAGCTAGTCAAACTTCAGTAACCCTACAAAAGTCACTGCTGTTTAGTTTTCTGTTTTCGTTTAAGTTGGAAGTGATAGCAGAGCTTTACGTTTTATTTTTTCCCAGAAACCTCTCTGTCAGAACATGGTAAATCATGTTTAGGTGGAAACTAGCGAGCTAACTTCCTGCTAACTTCTAACTAATTTAATAAATTCTGTTTTCATGGATACCTGGATGTTAAACTTAATTGTTACACCCAGTAAAGCAGCGACGCTGACCATTTTATTAAAGATGAAAGAATTTAGACAGTTTTTAACACTCAGTGATGCCGCAGTGTTCATTTGACTTTGGGACCTGAAGCGAACAGAGTTTTGGACCCAGATTACTCGAGGCTCCCGACTACGGTAGCCGTAATGCTCCGACAATCCATCAAGCGGTGTGGCTTCGTAGTTTACCAAAGTCGTACAAAAACATTTTTGATAGATTTTTGAGCGCCTGTTCCACATAAAATCGGTTCGAGGTCACTAAGCACAACCAGAATTCATACATAAGGCGCACCGGATTATAAGGCGCACTGTCGATTTTCGAGAAAATTTTAATTGCGCCTTTATAGTGCTGAAAATACGGAAGAAAAGAATATATCGCGATATATATTGTTACCGCACATGCTTCAAATTATACCGCGATATGGATTTTAGGCCATATCGCCCAGCCCTACTTACCAACACCAAAAACAGTTTGCAAGTCACTATTAAACAACAAAAAAGTAACAAGAAAGTTTCCATGTTGGAGTGGTAGTGAGAGAATAAATAGAGGAGAAACATGCAAAACTGTTAAAATGTTAAACCTAACATGTCACAACTGTGACACACTTATGACTGTTCAACAGCTATTTGACATGTCTTTGATGATTTGATGAGTGCTTGAACACAGTATCGTTGCGTGAAATGGCAATATCTTGTTTTATTCAATAGGTTATGACCAAAAATTAGTGATAGAGTTAGAAGACTTCATCTACAGGTTAATCTGCTCTACAGGTGAAAATGTTTCACGTTAATAATAAGCTGCTGATTTAAAAACGCACACACACAAAAAAGGGGTTAAAATGTGCCTCTTACCTGAGCTGTGACTGCAGTTTATTTCCTTTGGATACAAAGTCCTCCCATGTAGGATAACTGGCCTGCGGGGAAAAATGAGAAGACAAATGATGGCATTAAACCTCTATAACACAAGTCAGGATGCAACAAGATTCCTTAAGTCTAAAAGAGATGTTAACAATATTTCTTTTACAGCCATAATCCTGAAGGAGTTGTAGCCTTAACGAAGGGAGAAAGGGGCATTATTTAGGCATTAGTATTAAACCTGCCAGACATTTGTCTGCACAGGACTGGAATGTGCAGAAAACAAATCACACAAAACTGAACAGAGACGCATAAAGCTGAAACATTTGACCTATTTTGATCCAAAAGGAGCATTCAACATCAACACTCTGTGAAACAAAAACAGTGAAAAATGACATACCTAAGGAGAGTTCATATTCCAACAAACTATGTTAAGAGAAAGAAAAGCACTACAGAATATGTTGTCAGTGCTTTAGCAGAGCATTACAGCTGCAGTATTAAATCCAGTGAGGATTAATGGACTCCACTTAAATGAATTTGGGATTGGATCAAAATGAAAATCAGGATGACAGAAAGAGAACAGAGGTCTGAAATGTACAAATGCGGGGAAAAAAGCATGAAGGTATTAAAGAAAGTAAAACATTTAGGTCAAATGAGATGGAAAATCTAAAAATGAATACTGAATATAAGTGAAAGGTTTGACAAAAACTTGTTTTCTATTTTGCTGGATAATTAATTGCCAGTTTTCAGTTAACTAATGACAGATTTAAGCAATAAATGCAGCTCTTAACTGAATCCTAGGGGATCTAACATTCACATATATTTAGAGTTCTTCAGATTTTCTCTAAAAAAAAATAAAAAAAAATACAAAAGCAATTATCAGCTGTTTGGCATGTTACTTTTTGCTTCTAGATGCGTGTTATGACAGGGGATGGGGATTCTGAGCCTGACAACTAATGAGCAGAAACACCCGAGTGGCGCTAAACATGAGCAAACTAATGTTGTTCTTATGCAGATGTCGCCGATTCGCCATGAAACTGCAGTTCACACTCTGAATCCATCATAATGTTCATGATGTCAGTTTTAACCTGCACTTAAAAAAAACAAAGAAACACTGAAAACATGAGAAATTCAACTGATTAATCAATTAGTCAGCTAATCCTTAAAGCTTTAAATCTCCTTACCAATTTAACACACCCTAAGGGCTCAACAAAAACAAAGATGGCATGAACACCAGGGATCTCAATGCAAAACCTACTTCACATGACGTCATCAGTGCACTAGCTGCTAGCTGGAAAGCCAACATATTAAAAAAACCAGAGTTAGAAAAATGTTAGTAGTTTGGAGACTTGTCATGGCTACTTTTTTTGTTTTGTACAAACCCCTGGCGAAAATCATGGGAGCACCAAATGTGCTTACTTGCAGCAAATAAACACATCCCACATAACAGGCAAAACTATTTTTTTGTGAAACATACTTCAAGCAAATCAAATTGGTTTAATTAATGGTATTTTTAAACATATATATCACAATCAGTACTTTGCTCAACAGCCTGAACTGCTCGAGAAACTCACTTCTTTTTTGAAAGGAGTTGTATAATGCGTTCCAGCTCTGTTTATGGGGCCATGCTTACTTTTGATCAGCCAGGTCCAACAGCTTGTCAAGGTTTGCAAACATGCTCTGGTAACTGATTTACATATTCAGATTTATTCGAGTATTTGTTTTAAAAATTTGTTCATTTTCCCTCTACTCTGTCTGGAAAAAAATCTAAAACCAAAACAATTTAACTGAATTTGCTTCAGGAATCTCTCACAAAGCCAGAATATTCAGCTATTAAAATAGTTGTGTGTCATATCTGTGATTTATTTACGATTTAACTTTTTGTATAATTTATTATAAAGTTTGGTATAATTTTTTTGCAGTTTGTATATTTGTTTGTGACTTAAATAACAAACTGTGTTAAAGTGTGGCAAAGGAAAAAAAATCTCCCTGTCGACTTCATTCTCTCTGTCTCACTGTCAGTAGTTTTAGTTTAACACTTATTAGGAAGCTTTTATTGCATTTGCACTACCATAAAATGTTGGAGTCAACTCCACTCACATCATTTCAGTTCAACCTTTTATATTTAACTTCCAAAGTTAGGAAAATGATGTTTAAGTCGAACTTGATGTTGATTGAGACAAGAATTATTGCTCAGTCACTTCTTCAAAGTGCGGAAAACAGCTTTTAAATTTAACACTAGTATCACAGCAGGCCTCTGTAACAAGAAAGAAAAATAAAGAGACCATTGTTTTGGAGCTGGAAAAAAAACTGAATTATTAACATATCTTGTTTGCATTTACCGTTGAGGGTTCAAAGCTACTTCTTTATCTACATTTTGTAAATGCAGCTGAATGATTATGTAATGTAACGCTGGTTCATGCAGGCTCTGACCTTGGGTTATATCTGAAGGAACAGCTGCTGGTGCAGTGTCCTGGTTATTATATTAAAACGCAGGAAAGCCCTGCTCGAACAGAGGTCCGATTCCACTTTCTCTCTCTTTATTTTCATGAACCCAGTCACCCTGTCTGTCCTCTGTCTCTGCTGGTCCACCAAGGAGAGGATAATACCGATTTAACCCCTAACACAACACCATTAGCCTCTTAGCTCTACACTGCTAAAGCCGTTAGCCAGCCCCCGCTTTACAGCTAGCCAAGTATGCACGCAGCATGGGGCTGACAGGTTTACTAGCTGCAGGGATTTAGCTCTGCATGATGAAATACTGCAGGTGGTGGGCAGAATGTCTCTGGTGAACATCTTACAGCGAGCTGTGATAAATAGAAAATGAAGAAAATTGAGAGAGAAGGAAAGACTACACTCCAAATCCATTTCTGATCTGTGGGTGGAGGAGTGATAGGATGAACTTGGGGTAAATTTGTACTGGGGTTTAAGAAAAAGCTTATATAGCTTATGACAATTAAAGTTGACTTAATTTGAAAACTTATATACTTATATATATACTCACTTATATATAAGTGAGTAAGTTTTCAAATTAAGTCAACTTTAATTATCATATCTCTATCAGCATTGGCATTAACACAGTACAGAGTTGATCTGTGGAGAAACAACTTTATATATTTATTTATATTAAAGTATAACAGCAGTAAGCAGTTGGTTTAACAATGTTTTGATGCCGCTTTGACTAACTGGGGCTGCATCACTGATGGGCAACCACACCCTTCCCTCTTTCAGTGATGGGAGGTTGGAAATGAGCAAGGTACAAAGCAAGCAGATGGCAGCTGAGCAAACCAGCACCGTTTCTGGAATACCTTGATGTCAAAAACAAGCAGTCGTATGTCACCTTTGTCAAAGTAAACTGATATAACCACTTGACTGAAGCGCTGTCTAACCGTTTTCTCCACAGGTGTGGAAAGTAGAGGGCTACTGGTGCTAGCACTACTGTTAGGCACACTCTGCACACTAATCTGGCATTGTGTGACACTCATTTCAGAGACGTGTGGGACTAATAAAGGTTATCTTGTCTTATTTAAAACATTTTAAAACATTACTATTTTGTTATCAATTTAATGAAAGTTTTTTAAGCAAAAATATATATGGCCAATGTTTAAACATGTCCATTTGATTGTGCTCAGTTCTGATTGTTTTCTGCGGCTTTTCTGCTTTTATATTTTCCAAGTTTAATCAACTAATAAATTGATCATCGAGAACATCCCTAATATTTACCATAACCTCTCCAGCAAAATGGCTCCAACTACCCTGTTGATTCCAGAGTAGCGCTGTGTCTTTGAGCAGTATCATTTTGGACATTTGTTTGAAGATATTTTCTCTAACTGGACTTCCTTAAATTTTAACTGAAGACCTATGCTTTACATTATTCAGATTTATTCCCAGTGAAGATTCCCTCCACTGACTGGACAGAGGACAACAACACTGACTTGTAATAAGGCAGTAGTCCATTTTATGCTCTGGAGATACTCTGGAAATTTAGGACCAGCCTGGCCAGAAACTGTAGCAGGTGGAGAGCTGCCAGATGCAGTCCAAAGCAATAGATCGTGAGTTTCACATTGTAAAATACTCAAAGAGAAACTTATAAATTATATTATTTGATAGTTATTTTAAAAAACTATACTAAATCTGTGGGAAACACTGAAATTGATGTGAAATTAATTTCTAACATATAATAGCATGACGTCTAACCTCTTGTATCTGGGTATATGCATGTTTTGTACTGTATGGTTGTTGAATTGTATTGCTGCAAATCTCTGTGATCATTTTTGGGTTCGCATATGCTTACCCAGGTTTATTAGCATTCATACAAATTTAATCTGGTCAAACTGACATTTCTTTCCCATAGATTATGGTAAAGTTTGCTTGAATTTCAAAGTAGAAATTATGACCAATGTGCCGAAGTCAAATCTAGTCTCTTTTATACTGCCTACAAATCTTGGTAATCCGTACTAATTAAATTTGGAGTCCTTTTTAAAGTTGAGCAGACACCGAGCGTCCTGGACAAGAACGTCAAGCTACAAACCAAGAATGCGTACCATAAAAAGCACATCCTGCTGCTTGTATTTCAGTCTGTGCAGCTCTTGGAAGCCTCTTCTTGTTCCCCTGCCACCTCTCGGCTAAACCTAAAATTCTGCCTGGCTTTGTTGTGACTGCCAGGAATGTCACAGTCGGTTGCAGACAAAATATTCCAGCACTGGTTCTGCAGCAGGCAGGGCTGAAGAGACCGCAGACAGCCAGAGTATCAGGGTCCACTGCAGCTTGATACTAAGAGCTTTCGAGAAGTGGTTGCTAAATTAGGGTCCCAGGACCCACAAGGGTCACTGATGATGTCCAGCGGGTTCCCCGAGACAGCTGCCGATGAAACAGCTGTCTACTCTCATCTGGCTGGACAGCTATTTTTACATTTTAACTCTACTACATTTCTGGAGCGTTAGTAGAAAATGCAAATGGAAATGGTATTGGTATTTACTGTTACTCCAAAAAGCCATCTGGGTATTTTTTCAGTTTAAATCCAAATCAGAAAATGTCCATTTCTAAAACATCAAAAGAGATGCACCTATTGAAGCCCCCAAAACTTTTCCAAGAGTGGCATTTTAATTAAACAAAATGGTGACTCTTTACACTGCTGTTGTTAAGCACATGGCAATATCACAGCATAGAAATATGAGCCATCTGTGTGAAAAAGCCTTGATTTGGAAGCTTTCTGGTTTCCATTCATAGTCCACTTTTAGTCCAAATTGAAATGAACTAGAAAAATTTGCATTTCCTGCGAAAATGCTGTGTGGATGCCTTAACGCTGAAGCTGTCTGCTGAAAAGCTGAAAAAGATGAAAAGTTGCAAAAAGTTGTATGGTGGTGAAGAAACTGAAAATTCTGCTGAAAACAAGTGAAGAAGGAGAGATTTTTGCTTAAAAGTGGTGAAAAGCAAAAAATTCTACTGAAAAGGGGTAAAGACGGAGAAATTTTGCTGAAAAGTGGTGGGGAAAAAAATGTTGCCCTGAGCAGGATTCGAACCTGACCCTCCTGGTCTCAAGGCGGCTACTCATCATTCTCCCCAAAGAAGAGGTGGAGAGACTGACAATTCTGCTGAAATGAGCAGAAGCTGCTGAGAATTGTGCTGATAAGAGGTGAAAAGGCTGACAATTCTGCAGAAAAGAGGTCAATCAGCAGAATTTCTGCTCAAAAGAGGTAAAGAAGCAGAAAGTTGCGCTGAAAAGAGATGAATCAGCAGAATTTCTGCTGAAAAGAGTTTTTTTTCTGAAAACAGCAGAATAAACTGAAAATTTTACTGAAAGGGGGCGAAGATGCTTAAATTTGTGTTGAACAGAGTTAAAAAAGTTTAACTGTGAACTGAAAAAAGTTTAACTATGAACTGAAAAAAGTTTAACTGTGAACTGTGTGGATGCCTTTTGAGGCATCCACACAATTACGTGGAAAACAAGGGGAACTGCATTTGACGAAATATAACATGGAAACAATAGCCCTTTATGTGCTGATTTAGCTTTTAATTAACTTTTATCTATCTGCTTACAAAAACAGTGAGCAACATCTGGAACAGGAAATCAAGCACTGGGTAGCTGTTGTTTGCTATGTGTTTACATTTTTTTCCTGATTTCACCAGATGTCCTGAAATATTGACCGTTTCTCCTCACAGACAAAGTCAGCAGATTAGCCAAAAGATTTCTTGATTGGTCAACTGGTAATGGGTATCTACAGTAAAAAAAAAAAAAAAAAAGCTCTGATAGTTAAAACTCAAGGTACTCTTAGTAAATGTTTGTGTTTATATAAGGATCTATTTTTATATATGAATAAATATTTTGTCTACAATTTTTTTTAAAGAACATCCTAAACAAATTATTGACCTGGTTGCAGGGCTTGAATTTCAGTTCTGAATTGCAGGTATTGTACACAATATCAACATACCTTCAAATCTAGCAGGTACAACAACTGGCAATAAGTGTTGCAGAGGTAGACTAAAAATCTCCCTTAGATGTGAATGAACCTCTCTGCTGTTTCCTAAACTCTTGCCAATGTACACAGATAGAACAGAAAAGAACAAAACACAAATATCCTTTACTGTTCCTCATTGGGAAAATTCAGGTGTTCCAGCAGAAAAGTGGCAGACAGATGGAGCAGGTTCAAACGTGCAAACTCCAAGCTATTCAGTTAGCTAAAATGCAAATTAACCAATGAGGAAACACCTCAGCAAAAAACAACTGACTCTGGAGGGATTAGTTCAGAAGTAAGTCCCACTGAAGCCAACGTTTACAATGTGAATCCTCAAAAACATTATATATGTAACGCCAAGGTGAACCATTAGTCCAAACATAAGTTTCTTGGTTAAGTGGCTTATAATATGTTTATGTTATAATGTTTAAAAAAGCTGTTCAACTTGTAATCAGTGCTGAGGTGGTGACGTGATGGGACAGAGGGGATCAAGAGAAAAAAGAAGAAAAAAAAACAGAGACAGAAAAGAGGATGACAAAGCACAATCTGAGGTAAGAATAGGACATACTGTACTTACAATCAGTAGTATCCCTCCCCCAAAGTCTATAAATAACATTAAAGGAAACATTTAAAGGGGAATTCCCCCAATGTTATAACCTAAATTTAATACCCGAGTTGTTTTAAAATCAGTGTTAGGTTTGGTGTCTGATAATTACCATACATCTTCACTTCTTTTAATCAAACAGCTTTTATACCTGTTTGAAGCTCTGCCCAAAGAGTGGAAGCTGTACGTAACCCCCACTGGCACTGACACAGTAAACTCTATTCACACAGCCTAAGCTGTCCTTGCAGAGAACACATATACATACATACACAGACAGACAGACAGACAGACACACACACACACACACACACAGGGCTGTTATCCTATCTGCTTAGTCAACCAGGCAGCATTAATAGGTATAGAATTACCTTGGTGTGTGTAGTCACCTGCCATTAGCATCTAATCCTACCACAGTAATCCTGACTTGCTCTACTGACCAACACAAAGAAAGAATGCAGCAAGAGCAAGGAGAGATAGGCGTGACATCTCAGGAAAGTGAGAATACTGCCCTTCCTAGAGTCAAGGATTTATTCAACCACTCATTCAACTAGTCAGCCAGCCAGTGAGCCAAGAGTTCGTTCATTCGTTTGTTCATTCATTCATTCATTCATTCATTCAGCCAGAGAGAGATATAACATGAGGTTCAGATACCAGTGAAAAGCACAATTACTGGTGCAACATACTAACGTCACTGGGATTATCAAAACAACAAAGCCATGTCAGAAATACTGAAAGAGGTTACGCTTCAATGCCAAAAATATTTTGTAACCAAACCCTCCTGAGACCCTATGCCCCAACTTCCCCAGAAATTAGACTACATGTCACCTCAGCGAAACCCACAATAACTGCGATTGCGTTTCCTACCTCCTATGCATTTCCAAAGATACTGCCATTATTTGAATTGACTGAAAAAGGCCAAACTCAGCACCAAGTATTGTTTTGGTGGCAAAATTGCAGAGCAATGTACACACACCACATACATAAGTATAAATAACTATAAATGTTGGTGTTGACCATGGTATAGGCTACATCGTAAGCTCTATATAGATTCAACACAAAAGTGTAAATTAACCATAATGCTACCCTACGCTATGCTAACAGTTAATGTTTCAATTACACTTTTTGCACTTGCAAGTTCACTAGGGTCTGCTCGAGTCTGACAGACCCGTGAGTCTTTGAGGTTTTGTTCGTTTTTTGCCGCAAGGATTTGGCAACAGAGATTTTACGTTACACTGCATGAACTACGCATTTTGTCCATGTGGTGGACTTTCAAGAAGTATAAAAACAGGATATAATAACAGGAATGACTATTTGGCCACCATGTCTCCATCTTTCCGAGAAAGTACAATCAAGGCGTCAAGTAGTCTGAGACGTTTCCAAAACAGTCTGGAAAAATAGCTAATACTTGCTAATATGTCTGCATTGCACAGCAAAAGTGCTAGAACAACAAGAGATTAAGAGGAACAGAAGCATATATACATATATATATATATATATTGCTTGGTTTATTTACTATGTATTGTCTACTTAATATTTCGAAGAGTACTTAAAATAATCTTTAAGCTTTTCTTCTGCGCTGTGTAGCATTTTCCATTGAATTTCTTTCTTTGTCCATGTAACTGCATTTTGCTGCTGTACAAATACAGTTAAGTACTTTAGGTCTTACTTGCACTTGTGCAGCCATGCATGCAGCTCACTGCAAAGTTTGTGTGTGTGCTTTTTGTGCTGTCTCTTTTAGAAAAAAAACAAATAAACTGATAACAGTTTGTGTCGATGTGGGTATTACTGACAGAGAGGAGCTGTTATTTTCCAGGACAAGCAGGTTTCACATGAACTTCAGTGAACAAGCTTAACCTAAGGAAAGGCTGACATTAAGGCTAAACCTCACTTCTCTATTTGTATCCATCAGTCAGCACGCAAAAATGCCATTAATTTATATAAGCAAAAAAGTAAAAGAAAAAAAAAAGAAAAATCAGAAATTTTAAAGAGATTTTATGGAAGAGGCTTTGACCATCCTCCAAAGGAAAATCAGACGGGCTGTAAAAAAAAATATTTTTAAGAGGTTAAAAAAAAATTAAAGTTTTTTATTTGAGTTTAATTTTGATGAAATGGTAAGGTGACACAGACTCATCAGTTCAAATAAATGTGGACTAATCATACTTGCATCCATATTCACCCCCTAAAAAGGGCAGTTCTGTATGGGGAAAAACCCTGTGTTTACCCCAGTGAAATGGATTAACAGGTATTGTTTGGTTTCCATCTTTCACATAGGAAGCTGAATCAACCAATTGTCTAGTTTCACCAGTAGGGCTGAACAAACCATTGCTGCAAACTGCCCAAACAACCCACAGTTACCTATGACCTCAGTGTCTTTGAGTACACCTAGAAGATTATTCGCTGCCACTTTCACCAAGTCACAGATTATCAGATAAGAATGCAGAATGGTCTGTTTAAATGTTACCTTACTCATCGGAAACTAATCACTGTTTGAGTAAAGCATCAATCTACTTAAAAAACAAAAACAAAAACAACAACAACAACAACATCTGGTCACCTGATGCAAGCCTTCCCATCTACCATTTTGTCTTTTACTTCTAATTCCACAGTTTTATTAGTGGAAAAATCCACTCTTGCCATGTGTGGGTGTATTGATACACACCTTCTCATAAATCACTGAGTGTCACACCGTGGAAAAGTTATTTGCTAAAAGAATGTGATGGCTGAAATTCCACAGAAACCAGTTTGAAAGTGAAACCTGGCAATTACGCACCACTAAGATGTTTAAGTTTTACCTTCATTTCATTGACAACAAACATTGTTGTAGGCTTTTTGGTTGCATTTCATTCTCAGTATCTCACTGACCTACTGGATAATGAACACGATGTTCTAATGAGCTCTTACTCTGAGCGTCATTATTATTATATTTTTCAATAAATCTCCAAAAATCTGTTGAATGCATGTTTAAACTTATCTAGAAAACCCAAATATACATTTTGAGTTAGACTGACCCATTTGTGAAAATTTTATATTAAAAGAGCTAAAAGATATTTTTCAAAAAAAGAAGACTGTGTGTTTTTCAGGTTTCAAAAATGTATCTATGTTCATTTTCTGGGAATTTTTAACCTGAAAATATAAAACCGTATTTGAATTATTGTTATTATTTACTAGAAATACAAATGGATAAATGCTCACTTGTAGCACATTCTTACATGATTCAACTTCTCAAAAAGAAATGAAAAAAAAAAAAAAAAAAAAAAAAAAAAAACCAACCAACTCCACTACGTTTATAAGAAACCACTGACCGACCACAGTCCACACAGGTTAAAGATGGAAAAGTTACCAGCATCACAGGGGCGCAAATTTCACTGTCCGGCTGGTTGATTGTGCGTTTTTCCTTGGTAGCTGAGAAGGTCGCTGGGTGAGGATTTGAGTCAAAATAGTGCAATTTACGCAGTTTATGCAACACAAACTGTTCAATAAACTACATTTTTCGGGCATGAAAATACTTGCAGACGGTGAAGTTAAGAAATTTTGGAGAGTCCAGATGTTCTTGATTGCATTATTGCTTGGCTGCTTTTTGTACGCAGCCTTTTCCTTCTGGAAAATTCAATCTGAGTTTGCAGCTAAATAAATGACATTTTAATTGCTTGAACAATTTATATCTCTGTGTGTTCTTTATAAAGAACGTGTCCCGTTTATAAATATCAACTGAACCACAGGTTCCCAAAGTAGTATGTCAAGTATGTCAAAAACTAATCTGGCAAACCATCTGTCGATACAAAAATCCGTAGCAATAATCCAAAAGCTCACAAACTATAAAGCCCCAGGGGCAGCGGATGTTCACACCTTGGGAGACCTGCATGTTAACAACAGTGCAAGTGACGGACAGTCAAAGCCATCAGTCATGGAAGTTTAGTGACCCTGAGTAATTTGGAAAAAAAACACACCCTTCAATAATCCCACCCACATAAACCTTTAGAGAGTTTTACTTTCTATTGATTTGTCTTGTTGGCCACAGGCTTTCCTAGTCTTCTTGATTGGAGCCGAACTAAGTTGTGAGTGAGCTTTAAGTGAAGAGCAAAAACACAAAACTGTAAAGAAAGGAAAGGGATGTGCTTGATTTTTTTTTTTCTTTAAATAAAAGACTGATTCATAGCAAGCTATTGGAAATAAAAGACCATCATCCACTGGCACAACCCTATTTTGGTCGCACTTTTAAGGCACAGGAATATCAGTGTTTGTTTTTGAGATTGTTCATTCAATAATGGAAGGGTATGGCGATACTAAAAGAAATTTTTAAAATAAACTAGAACATAACCACAAAGTTTTCTCATCTGGGATAAAGCACAGCTGAAGCTTAGAAGTTAACTTAATAATTACTACGTTAGCTTAAATATATATATTTGGAAATATAAACTAGACATTTTGTCCACTGGCCTGCCAATTATGTCGGAGACAGTCGGCGCACTAAAAGTAACTGTGCTGAAGGCATCAGAAAGCAAAGGAAGGGGAGAGAGGGTGAGACTGTTCAAACAGCACATTGATAGTTTGTTTGACGTTATGTTTGAGTAACACTGGTTGACTCAAAGACAGAAGACTAAAAAGGAGTGGGGGTTGATGGAAGGATGTGTCAACGCAGAGTTAATGGTTTGTTCTATGAAGTCTACGTGGTCCACACTCGACAGTCTGATCTTTTATCTGAATTTTTTTTCATAAGAAAATGGCAGGGAAAAAAGGACTTTCTCGTTTTATTATACAGTCCTAGATGTGACGTAAATAATTTTTCTTTCAGTTTGCTCCCATACACTTTGTTGTTCTCTCCTCTGTTTCATGAATTTTTTCTTTGGACTGCATCTTTCCCTACTTTCTTCATATAATATTTATAATACCATAAAGTTGCTCACATAGTTTGCTATATTTAAGAGCCAAAAAGGTTACTCCTTAGGGTCCACAAACACCCGCCAGGCTCAGTCAGTTGATTCCAGACTAAAAAAAATATTGTGCTGAACAGTTAAAAGTACAATAGGAACTAAAAGAGATGAGAGATAATATTTCTCCATTCACGCTCTTCCTCTTCATTTATACAACAGTGGCCATTTTGCATCAGACACTTCAACTCAACATTGAATTTTCATATCAGGTAAGCTGTGACTCCAAGATATATCACTTCTACTTTTCCATCTCTCCAACACAGTCCATGGTCAGTTTATTTGTGCAGAATGTATCACTCTCATTTTGGAAATGTAGAAATGTAGTGTTCTGCTTCATCCCCAAAGAATATCCTGGTTCATAGTCAGTCATACTCCAACTCTCCTCTCCATAACTGAAAAAGTTAGTACTAGATCTTCTCCTGGTTAGATCCATCAGACCAGGACCCATAAGGCCGCAGAGTAGAATAGGGACAACCATCTGCTTTCCAAAACTGCGATAGACTAAACCTAACCCCCGTTTGTGTATGGCTTCTCTTTTACCACAGGCGAAGTCTAATGAGAATGAGAATAAAGAGTCTAAAGAGTTCTTTAATTTTGGTGAGATGAGTCCCCAAGCAGGCTGTTTTTGCTCAGATGATAACACAGCAGATCAAAATATAATTGTTGCTGTCCCCATTCAGCCCTGTTTAGTAAATGGCAAATGTACTTTTTTTATATTGCTAATTATAGATTTACAGAAAAAGAAGGATGAAATCCCCAGGCTCAAGAAGTCTGTTATCTACCACTTTATGAGTCAGCTTTGGTTGATATCATAGGCGCTCGCAGCTGCCCTGCAACAAACAGAACATAAAACTGTGGAAAAACATTGTAGTACTTTAAACTCTTTACTATATTATTTTAGGCCCATTAGTTGATGTACTTGCAGTTTCTTTTAACTCCAGTTACAGAAATTCATTAACATACGTTTTGCATTGTAGACAGACTGAACAGATGCCTTGAATGTTTTCTGAATATGTGGCTCCTTGTAGTTTCATGTTGAAACACTCAATATTTCATCACTTCACGTTCTCAAACCAGCAGTTAAGTAATTTTCTTGGCTCTTTCCTTAATCTTCAGTTGTCGTTGTCCAAAGTGCTGACAGGGGTTCCCGTTAGGGTGGAGAAGAGGAAGTAAAGGACAGCAGATCTCCATGTGACCGTTTCTTTGCATATGATTTGAGTATCTCTTTCTCTTCAGTCGTGCCACTTAATCTAATTCTGATTAGGCATCCATTTCTCCACAGCTCATAAAAAATATTAAGCATTACAAAGCTACAAAACCAAAAATGATGGAAATTTCCAGTTCTTGAAAGAAACTTTCAACTGATTTCCTGCACCTAATTAAAGGTTCTGCATCACAAACTACCAAATAAGTATGTAATGACTACTGTTCATAGGTAATGTATGTAATGATATCCAGGTGTTTGTAAGTTAAATCCAACACCCTCTTTTAAGCTGAACTCATCCGTACTGCATGATCACCTCCATCTGTCTTCACCTGTTGACTCATGTCCAGCCGACCCTCCGCCTTCCTTCCAAATTTTCCATGCACAGTCAAGTCTGTTGCTGCATCCTGATTCACGAGCTGAATTCTCGTGAGGTTGCGTTTCTGCACGTTAGAACAGATCAGCCTGATCTGAAAGGTCACAGTAAAATTTGAGAAATGTAGTCTGCTTAACTGAATAAGATGGGAACGACCAGTATGTCTTCACAGGACTTTTCCTGCTCAAATTTGCCTTCAGGGGTGATTATGTGCTTAAGCATTATTGGTTCATATATAGTTAAGGCAATGAGGCTAGGTTAGTTTACTCAGGGTTTAAACCAGTGTATTGCAAGCTCAGCAGCCTACATGACCTAAGCCAACCTTCCATGGAGCCTAATGAGCTTTCTTTTTCTTTTTTTAATAGAAAAGTTATAAAATGATTATCTTACTGCTGCCTTTAATCATTTTACACATAAAACAACTTTTTTTTAAAAAACAGGAAGTTTGATAAGGAAATAATAAGGTTAATGTCATACCTTAATACTGCAGCTAATATCTGTCCACTTGTAAGTTCAGTAATCATGGAATACAGTACGCTAGGCCAGAATGTTAAACATAAAGGACAACTTAAACAGAAGTAGACCACATGAATAAAAGCCCTGGATAATAACATTAAAACCTTTTTATTATGGTGTATGTTTTTTATTATTTTTAGTCAATATTTTTAAATTTGCTCATTTGTTCAGTTATTTATTAACTTCAATATCATATACTTACTGACTTAACTTAAAAATTACATGTCTATTTACACTTTTTTTTTTCCTTGATAAAATTAAAAGAGATGAAGGACAGACGGGAGAAAGAGAGGTCTAGACTGCTCACAGGGATTCACAGGGATTTGCATGGTGGCCATGAAGACAGCAATGAAGAGCGTACACCCAACCAACACTTCAGTCATGTGCTGACAAAATTAGAACAGGTAATCCTCAAGACAAAGTCAGCTGCAGACAACCTTTCTGACATTTTGGCTGAATTAGTACAGGGCACAACTGTAAAGGGATATTAAAAGAAAACATAAATAGAAAAAAGTATTGTTTTTTATCCTGATTATCTTGTTTTCATAATTGATGGAAGGCAAAATTGTTCATGAAATTAAAATCTTATTAATTCCCCAGCTCAACCCGCAGTTAGACATTTCTTAGTCCTGAAAAATACACTGGTTTTTGGCAAAGAAGGAAACATGACACTACAATTAGCTTCAAGTAGCCAGCTTATTCTCACATTGGCACAATAAAACATCATTTTACCCTTGTACTCAGGAAGCTAGCGCTCTTTAATGTGCACAGTTTGTTCACTTTCTCCTCACAGCTCCATTGAGTAATATCTGGAGAAGTTCAGCACTGCAATGAACTCTGCACACTAATCTATCATATGCTTAGAAGGAAAATCACAACAGTGTAAAGCTGGTGAGCACTAAGCTTTTCTCAGCAGGATTTTACTGTTTTTTAATGCGCTTGAGGGCAGCTTACTGATGACAATGATCGATTTAAAAGCACCTGAATGCATCATAGCTTTACTTTGTATGATCATTTTATCCTGGGAGGAGGCTCAGGTCTTTGTTCATTGTCTCAACTGTAAAACATCACCTGAGGCACATCTCTTCTTTCATTTACTTTTTTCTTTTTCTTCTTTGTCTCTTGGTTTCCTAATTATCCATTTTTCACCCTGTCATTTCTAATGTCCCTCCTTCAGTTCTGTATTTGCTCTCATTTTAATTATTCTTTCTCCTTCCCTCACAACATAAACACACACAGATGACACACCTTTACATGTGAGTTTGTTTGGCTAGTTCTGAAGAAACGCATGCTCATTAAGAGTGTGTGTGTGTCCTCGCCCACATTCACCTGAGGCTGCCTATTTTCCTGTCAGCAACAGTAGACTTCCCTGAAATCTGCCGCTCCCACACACACTAAACTATGAGGAACCATAAACGTTATATGACCAATGTGACAAAGTATTGGTGACGTCACACTGCATTAAAGACTCTAGTTTAACATTTCTGTGTGTGTGTGTGTGTGTGTGTGTGTGTGTGTGTGTGTGTGTGTGTGTGTGTGTGTGTGTGCGTGTGTGTGTGTAAAGACTATTTTGCTCACCGTGCATTCATACACAGTTCAGTACATATAAGCCTCATTGTAAAATACATTAACACAGTCTTGAGGGTTGTTTATGATTTTTCTGGTGTCCTGTGTGTCTATGTTGAAATTGAACACAGCTAAAGCTTGCTTGTTTAAATTATTTCCTATTCAAAACACACACACACACACACACACACACACACACACACACACACACACACACCTCTACTGTGTTTTTCTCCGTTCATCTTCAGTACAGTGCAGGGCAGAACACATGCACAAAGTACACGTGTGTATAAACACATAGCCAAACAAGTAGGCAGGAGAAGAAAGAGGGGGAACAAAGGAGGAAGAAGAGAGGTGTGCATGAAGAAAAAGTGAAAGAGTGTGTGTGTGTGTTGGGGGAAGGGGGGGGTTCAGTCAGAGCATGAAAACAGAAGTACTGAGCATGTCAGGATGGAGGGATAGATTTGAGCAGAAACAGAGGAGTGTGGGAGGTCGATGGCTCATAACGCCACTCCTGATATAGCCGAGACAGAAATCAATAAGCCGTCTGTCTCTCTCCAGGAGAACTCAAAGGTCTCATGAAGCTGCAGCAACATGGATTTTCTTCTGATAGGTAACATGTCTTTGCATCAAATGGGGAGTTGGAGGAGAATATAATAACTTAATGAGTTGAGATTAAAACACAGCTGACCACTTGTAAGCTCTATAAGATAATTGCATTATCTTATAGAGCTGCGGACTGGAGCATCAATTTAAGACAGCACAGAAAGTCTGCTCGCTAAGGAGTCTTAAGTGAATAAACACTGAGAGCCTCTTTAGCTCTTGGACGCATTTCCACACATGCTGTTAAGACAGTCCGTGTGTTAACTGATGATGTAAACATTCTGCCGAGCTCTGTCAGACACAAGTTCACAAAACTATTCAACAGTTATTCTCGGCCTCTCCAGCTTTTTTACTCGTGCTATTCGAACACTTCAGAAAATATTCCCCCTTCATCAGACTAAGATTTCAATGTGAACATTAACCTTAGGATCGGGACTTTCCCGATAGCACATAATCCTAATGACAAGGAAACACTTTAACTACTAATCTTGTATCATCTCAGATGTTTTCTTGGCTAAAGTTTGGTCTATTTTTTCTTTCTTTTCTATGATGCCAATTATCACTGTCCATCAAGAACCCTCAACATGGACATTTACTCAGAAAAAAAATTACCCTAATCCTCATCCTGTGCTAATTTTTTTATGCTAGCCTGACCATAACTTCTAACACTGTTAGACCTCAAATCCTTTTTCCCCATCTATGGATGTCTGAATGTTCAACTTTATTGTAACACCTGAAGAACATACACACTGATTATTTTATTGGAGGTGAGAGAGGAAGACACTAACTCTCAGCAGCGTCTCGGCATTCGTTTACCAATGGGAACTGAAGGAGCATTCGGATCTAAAAGTTCATTATGCTTGATTCAACATTGTAATAATGTGGGGAAAACACACAATCCAACACATTTTTCAGATGATGTTGAAACATCAACCACATATTTCACTGCAATCCATAGTCCATTTAAATTAGGCAACATCCGGTCCTGGGTGTGGGTGTGCATGCTAGTCAGAGCTTCCAATGCTGCAGCCCTTCCTAACCGGCAGCAAATATATTAGTCAATTAAAATAATTATTAAAGTTTTGTAAACAAACAATGCCAGTTAACTGCTGGATCTCAGACGACACTAGCCTGGGCTCACTCTCTATTAATTGTAAACGATGATGGCCAAATGTAAAGCAGACAACAATGCCACTACCTGGCACAGTTGTGCTGTATACTCTGTAGAGGTCCAAGTTGACACCCTGGCAGACAAATTTAATTGAGCTTATATTCATTTATTTTGTTGTTTTCATTAAAATTATAAATAAACTTCAAGGAAATCCACTTAAATGCAATGAAGAGTTCAATCAATCCACAATTTCTTCAAAGTCAGTGAGTAATTACCGTAAATCCCAGACTACAGAGCGCACCTGATTAAAAGCCGCATGCTCTAATTGTAGAAAGAAAATCAATTTTGTACTTGTACAGGCCGCACCGGATTTTAAACCGTATGCGTTTCACTTGTAATATGAGATATTTACACAGAAATATTACACGTGAGGATTTTTAACGTTTAATTTAATCCGTAAGGTAACATAAACATGGTAACATACAAAAATACATACTGCAAATGCTTTTTTCCCTCGAACAGCGCCTGTAACACGGCTACCTTTAAGTATACGTACGTATCGGTAACACACAAATTGCGTTGCTCATGGGTTTTTTTCGGAACAGTCCACAAACAACATTACAACGTCTCCTAACAACCGGTAAAAATATATACCGTATATATACTACTTATCAATTTTATTGGTCTACTGTTACCAGGCAAAATGTTTTTGGCCGCATGAAAAAAAATATGCATTAGCCGCACGTCCGTATAAGCCTCAGTGTTCACAGTGTGGGGAAAAAAGTAGCGGCTTATGACCCGTAAACTACGGTAATATCAATCAAATAATCCATATCCCAATATTTCTCAAAATAATTGTGTTTAAGATTTTTGCTGTAAGAAAGAAGAATAAGAGAATAAGAATAAGTGTAAGAATAACCACCCCACTGGAGCAACGCATAACCACATCAGGACAGATGTGTGGACACTAGCCTGGAAGGAAAGAGGGCTGATGGTGCTATTATGATTCACTCTGCAAGGCTATGTCATGACATACCCAACACCCTTTTCTTAGGAGTCCATGGGGGGAAAAAATTAAGTTATATCTACCATTAATATCTACTTAATAATCCAGACTGTAACTAGATTAACTGTACTGGTTTCTCCTTTCCATTTTGCAATTTTTTTCCTGGCCACCATGAGTTGAAACACTGTCACTTTTTTCCCTAGCCGTCCAATGGGGAGAGGAAATGCAGGACTACATCTGCACTAATCAACTCTTACATCCTATTTGTACAAGTGCCGAAGAGGGAGAGAAGTTTCGTCTAAACACATAAGTGAGATGTGCTAACATTAAATGACAACAGCATCCAGTATAAAACTCTCACATAGAGCTGAATTGACACTAGTGTAAATAAATTAGGTAAATAATGTAAATACATGGTTATATTTTTTATTTTATCCATCTTGGTCCTGCTAGTTCCTCGTTTATTCTCTTACGCAGGAAATAATATTCTCATGCTCTTCCTTACAGTCTGATGAAGAGCATAATCTACATTGGGAGAATGCTGACTATTAACACCGGTACTGGATCAGTACTCAGTAACAGAACTGGAAGAAGTTGGATCAGTGCATCATAAAATGACCTACAATCTGCTAAAAGCATCTGTGCCTCCCTGCCTATTGGTTAATTCAGAAGTGTGAGATCTTCACAGGCATGTTATGATGCCCGGAGGAGAGATTTATCTGAAGAGAGACTCTCTACTTAATTAGACATGACTCTTTGTTTGTGTGTGTGTGTGTGTGTGTGTGTGTGTGTGTGTGTGTGTCAGATGGTAGCAGTGCCCCTATTGGGTCTGTGCCATGTTGGTGAACCAGGATATGATGACTGGCACACACACACACACACACACACACACACACACGCTTAATACCATTCCTCTTCCTTGTTATCTGACAGCAGAAGTGACTCATGTGTACTGCTTGCTGTTCTCGCCACAGGACGTCTGCAAGTTCCATCATGTTACACGCAAAACGTTTAACTAATTTTCCTCAGACTCTTCATCACACAGAGATCCAGAAACAGACAACAAGCACTCACTCACTACAGCAACATGACCCCTCTATTAGAGACGACGGTCTGCTTCAATCAGAGGTGTGTTATTCTGTCCAGGAATGTGCATTACAATGTTGAGAAAAATAAAAACTGCTCAAAGGAGGGCTGCTATAGCTTCCGTGAGTCACCCAAAGATCCACTGTTACACAATATCGCTGTATTTCTGAAGACTGAATCATCTGCTGTAGGTCGTTTTCGTAACAGGACACCAGAAAAGTGTACAATGAAGGAATCCCAACAAGTTGCTTCTGTTCATTCTGTTCAACTGCACATAGCATTTTCAGTCACTTGGGATAAACGTTTTGTAACATTTATCCCAAGTGAAGAAGTCACTTCGATGAGTTATCTGGATGATTGAGCATGCATCAAGATACAGTGAAGCAAGTTCAACACAAACAAGTTTCCTTTGCATTAGCAGGCTTGACAAAAGCTAAAACCCCCAGTTGGAGATGGCGGGTAACACAACGGTGGTTTTCAACTTCCTCTGTTAAGCATCTGCTTCAGGCTCTGTGCGCGCTCACATGTCATATAACAAAATGATCCCTATGAGTGCCACCTACCACAACGTTATTTACATAATGATGATCTATAAGAAACATAAAAATGTATAACAATAAAATGCAACACAGTTACAAATAAGACAAGCTACTGCAGAAAATCAATACTCTAGTAAAACATTTCAGTTTTCATTATTATTTTATGGCTGAGTATGTGCTTTTAACAAGATGGTGGCACATTAGAGACTACTCTGACAGAGATAACCACATTTAAATTTAGGTATAGCCTATCGGCAGCCCTTAAATTTTTGCTCCATATAACTCAAATGGATGATGAGCTGTATTTCTGTTTATCATTTCAGAACTGAATAACTATTTCAGTTCTACTAGGCAGGAAAGCTGGGAACTAGGAGAAGTTGTTAATCACCAGGGACAGACTCAAACTTGGGCTTCTGCAATAGACTTAAGACATAAGGGTCACCTGCCCAATTGGCGCACCAATTGGACTGGACACCTTTTTTTCTTAAACATAGCACAATGGGATTATCCTATGTTTTAAAGGCATTGCATACATTACATTCATTTTGACATGACCTAAAAGCCCAAACAAGCCCTGCAGGCTGTGCAGAGTTTACTTCAGATCATATTTATGCATCTAATTTTATCATCCGAGTTAAATTTAAAGGAAATCCACCGTGAAAAGTAACATTTAAAACTCCCAAAGTCTGTTTAACAGATTCCAAAATATCAACAAATGGCTAAACCTGACCAGTAAAAATCACCCATGCCCATGCCAGTGCGTGAAAGACCAGTAGAACCAGAGCCATTTGCTGCCTATTCTGGACCGGGGGGGGGATGAGATTGGAAAAGAGAAGCTGCTAACTATGAACATCTGAGAGCAGTGAAACTCAGACAGACAGGCAGCAAAAGGGCAGAGTGCTTGACAAACATCAAAGGGTGCACAGCTGGTAAAATCCACCCCCATCCAGCTCTCTTACCCTCTCAGATGGCCCACTTCCAGTTTTAACCTCTGCTCATTCATTACCTAATCAACATCAGCAGCACTGCACATCCAGAAATCCCATGTCAAGCCTTTAATAACCTAAGTTTCAAGCTTACTCGTGCTTTCCTGAGACTCTATATTTTGAATTCCACTTTGTTGATGCATTTTTTTTATGTTATGTCCAAATCTGTCCCAATCAAATAGCTCACGAGTCATAATTTTAAAAATATATTTGCATATTTTTAAAAAGTAAGTCTCACGAAGAATAAATAGAGCTGCCAAATCAGCATTGCAAGGGTCAAATCTTCATAACAATATTACAGGCTGCTGCCATGAAGTTACTTAATATGAAGCAAATGTGATTTTTGAAGGCTGAAATTACAGGTAACCCAATATATCGGGATAAGTATGTAAAAAATGAAGGGGAAAAAACAGCTTGATAAAAAAGATGTAGAGACATGTAATAAGATGACTTGTGTGTCCGTTTTTTTACCTTCATGTCGTTCATGATGAGCTGGAAGAGCCCTCCCAAGGCGCTGCATTCTTTCTCTATTCCCGCATCCATTTTTTCCACAGGCTTGGAAAAATCCTTCTCAACTTCCCAACAACTTTTTTTTCCTCCTCCTTGAAGAGAAAGAAAAAAAACTTCCAGCCAAGTTTGAGAAAGTCCAAAAGAAGAATCAATTGAGGCTTTTATTTAATATAGGGAGGTGAGTTACAACACCCCGAGGGCAAAGTCCGCTTTTTAAAAAAAACTGTTTAAAAACAGCAGTGGAAAAGGAAGAAGGGGGGGGACACACATGAGTCCAGTCCGAGGTACTAATGCTGGGCTTCAGTCAGCCGATGCTACCAGCCGGCCAACTTGACAAACCTCCGAAAAACCCGCACATCATGCCTGAACCAGCAGCTTTCTGTCTGGAAAATGTCGGGCACTTCTAAACTTTAACCCCGCTCTGCGTTCACTCCCAGCGGACGGAAAGCCCAGCTAACCGCAACGAGCTAGCAAACCCGGCTAACTCCGCTAGCAACCTGTGTGACTGCGCGCGCGCGTGTGTTTGTGTGTGTATGTGCATCCAAAGGAAAACACGCGCGCACACACAGTCCGGGATCAATCCGTTGGCCCAAAAATAAACCGACGCGGCTTTCGGCTGGTGTGCTGCTCAGGTTTAACGGTCTGAAAGACGTTGTTTCCAGGAGTGTATCCGAGTGATTTGACGTTTTCCTCCTGCGAGTTTTAACGACAGACGTTGCCCCGTCCTTCTCTCCTTACTCCAGTGGGAGTCCTAACCTGAAGTGAATGAGCGCGTCCGCGAACTGCGCATCAAGGTAGCCGAAGTGACAGCGCCCACATCCGGTCGAGAGTTTCACAATAAAAGCCATCATTCTAAAATTTCAGTTTCTGTAGTTTTATTAGTTTTTATTTTTGTGTCATTTCGAAATTGCGTTTTCACGTTTCGGTGAGTTATAATTAAAAAAAACGACCAAACTCTCTCACAAAGTGCTTGCTGTTTTCTTATTTGCTTCTTTCATGTTTTTACTGGCTGGGGAAAATGTGCTCAAAATTTTGAGATGGACATTTCCAGTTCCCATTGAAATCTATACATGTAACGTTAAACAGTATATTTAATAAATTCTAAAAGGCACTTTTTCTTTCTTATTTTACAGGAAATTTATAAATTAAAGCAAGGTAAGTTTTTTAGTTCTGCAGCTTTACTTGATTAAAATTACCTGCCTGTTTCTGTGTGGAAATGATGCTTTAAAACAAAATGCATTTTCAAACTTTGAAATAAAAAAATATTGTACATGGAGGATAATAGCATACAATCCCTTCTCATATTACTAATTGCCAAACCACACTCCAGCAAGCACCTGGACCCACTGAACTAGTTTTTGAACTGGTGATTTGAGATGAGATGACTTCTCTTAGATTGTAACATTTTAAATAGAACTGCTCCATCAGTACTTTGGGAGTTTGTGACTGCATCTACAGATTGACTCATGTGGTCAGTTTTAACCGCTAATTGTTGCATATTATTATGGATAACAATTTTTTTGACAGTCTGCACTCTTATCTGAAGCAGTTCTTGCCTGGAATTTATCACCTCCAAAAATGAGAAATATAGCCTTAAAATGTTTCCTATTGAACAATCAATTAGGTCGCATGATCTGACAAAAACAGCAACAACATTTATTTGTTTGGGATAACTTTTATATTTTTATTTTGTTTTCTTTTTGCTATTTTATTCTAATAAAAATCTTTCCTGACTGGGGACTCCAAGTGAAAATCAGTCTTCTTGGCTAAATGTGATAAATGGATATTTTGCCTCTGTGTGAAGTTTGTTAAACCATTATACTTTTACCAAAGTTCCAGTGGCAGCAATTCATTTTTCTTTTGTAAGCAAACAAATAAAATCACTCACTTTCTTTTTGTCCTTAACATCCTGCACAATCCCTTATTTTGTATACAAGAAATTATCTTGAAAAGTTGCATTTGAAATGCATTAATAAGTAGACCTGAGTGAAAATGTGTTTTTAAAGGTTTACTTTGTTGGGGCTTTTTATTTGTAGTGCCACGTAATTTCCTGTCGAGGCAGCGTTCGGCTCACTTGACGCTGCTGCCTCCGTGCATAGTGGAGGTTTGTTGTGTGTTGAAGACGCGGCAGTCTGCCGGGGCGGAGCTACGAGCTGTGACTTTAATGCGACTTTACTGGGAGATGACAAGAAGAGCTAAACTAGTCATCAGCCAGTTTAACACGAGTGAAGTCTTTGCAGATATACGTATGTGTGTCTGTTTATGCAGACAAACATCATCACTTCTGACAAAACTGACTTGTAGCAAGTTGTCTCTAAAAGTCTGAGAATCGCACTGTGTAACGAGCTATTTACTCTCACGGCTTTATCTTAGCCTCCACTGACACTGTGAGGAACCTTGGAGTGACTTTGGAGCAGGATATGTCCTTTAACTTGCATATTAAACAAATATCTAGGAATACCTTCTATCATCTGCACATTATTGTTAAAACAGCATTAAATCAAAATGATGCAGAAAAATAAGTGCATTTGTTACTTTTAGGGTGGACTGTTGTACTTCTTCATTGTCATGCTGCCTTAACAGCTCACTGATGAGCCTTAAGTTGATCAAAAACATGTAAGTGAGAGTCCTAAATGGGACTAGAAAGAGATATCACATTTTTTCTCATATTAGCTTATTTTCATTGGCTCCTTATTAACCCCACAATTGAATTTAAAATCCTCTTTTTCACAATCAGATCCCATCATATCTTAGAGAACTCATAGTACCATATAATCTTAACATAATCGCTGCATAATTGCTATCAGACTACAGGCTTACCTGTGGTTCCTAGAGATTTGAAAAGTAGGATGGGAGGATCCTGTGGAACCAGCACCCAGTTTGGATTTGGAAGACAGACACCCTTTCTACTTTTAAGATCAGGCTTAAAATCTCCCTTTTGATAAAGCTTCTATTTAAGGCTGAACCAGGTGACCATGAATCATCTTTTAGTGATGCTTAAATAGACTCAGCAAGCTGGGGGACTTCCCGTGATGCAATGAACACTTTTTCTCCACTCCCTTCTTTTCACTTCCCATGTGTTTATATGCCTCTGTTTGAGGTCTCTTCCTGTTTATAAATGAGGTTCTTTGTTCGCACTACCACCAAGTGCTTGCTCATAGTGGATTATAAGATTGTTGTAGTTTTTCTCAAATATTAAAAGATCTTTACATATTGTATTAAGCACCTTAAGGTGTTGTGAAGTGGTGCTACATATGAAATTAAATGAAGTGAAATGGGAACTGTAAACTGTAACTATTTCCTCTTTTTCCAACACCTGGTTTGCAGTTCAGTGATGGCCACCTGATGATTTGCTACCAGGTTTTGCTTATATTATTCTCTAACGCTTCGCCTCTGAGCTGTCTTTTCCACATTTGTCCTGATGATTATTTAAAAATTTGGGAGTTGTGTGAGTTGGACAACATTTATCGCGCTCTTGTCTGTGAGAAGCCACAGATGCATTTGGCTTCAGAAATCCTTGTCTCTGAAGGGTTTAGCGTGCTCAAACCACAATGCCTGCACAGGAAAAAGGCGCCTCAAGGGACATGTTATCTTACAGGCCACACTTGCTGTTTTTATTTCTGAAAAAAAAAAAAATGAAATTTATCATTTGGAGTCATTTGTTTTCTTGTAATTATAGTGGTGTCCAGCTGTTTCCTCTTTATTGTCTAAGTCCTGCAGCTGAGTGAGACTTTTTTTTAGATTGCAGCTTTAAGAAACAAATAACCCAACAGTCAAATCCAAGTCATGGGCCAATTAGCAGGTGTGAAAGTAGGTGACTGAACTCTGTTTTTTCATTCTTGACGCAGGTATTTTGACTGAGAGCAGCCCAGAGGAAAGCACCATAAATGCTTTAGATGAGAGACTTTCTGAAAATGTGGCTCTTATTGCCATTTATGGCAGGCAGGATTTTTGTTTATGAGTGCAGAACAACATTTAATAAATGCTAATATTTATAAATGGAACCTATTATACTTTTCAGTATTTTTATATTGTCATGTTGGATGTTTGTATTTTGTACAAAGTTTCACATACTGAGATCAGCATACACACAAGTAAATATGGTGAGTACAAATTCAGACTTTAGACCAGTCCAGCTCTATCTTAGACAGTTTTTTTCTACTCTTGGCTCTTGATGATGTCACAGAGACTATCTTGTCAGGACATTTTTGCTGTGAGGCAACAGTGATAACCACTACCCCACCTTGCTGCCCCCTGTAGAAGAGTCCAGTGATAAAAATATCGAGATTGAAATGAGCATAAAAAGCATTGAAAGCATAAAAAAGCATTGCGATGTTACTGTAACTGGATATAAGTAAATAGTACATTTATTTGTCTTACCTTTAGGGTTCCACATTGTAAATCCAAAGTCACTCATTCAGCTCAAAAGTTTATTGCAAACAGCTCTCACAAAACTTTTACATATGTAGGGTTATGTATAGGTTTGAGTGCATCTTGTTGCCATATGTTTTTTTTTTAATGTGGTTGCTGTTGTTAATATGAGACAACAAAAAAGCCACACAAATATTGTTTTATTATCTACTAAAAAATAGGCCCTAATGAGCAATGCATGCTTGGCTAGTGAACTTGAACAAAGCTGTATAAACCTTAAAACCTTAGCTGACTTCACATAGGAAATAAAGTCAGGGTTGTGTGGGATGTGAATAAAGATTAAGCTCTGATGTCATGTTGTTCTTTTTCAGCATTTTGGTCAACCAAACTTTTTTGAGCATTCTCCCTTTTGTGAGTATAAAATTTTGCTCCCCATGCCCGACGGAGGGTTAATGTGACTTCTTTTAGTGTTACCTTTGCCCCCAGGACTAGGGGGTTGGGGTCTTTCTTTGTGGAGTTTGTATGACTTTAGTTGTAGGAAATGCTAAAAATACAGTCTCCACCCAGATTCAAAATTAGCTTTGGATGTGGGGCAGATAAAATTCATAGAAAAAAACATGCTATTAATGTGCAAATGTGGCTCATGGGCTAAAGAGCTTTGAATATTCAGAATGACTTATCTTTAATAGTAAAACTATAGTTGATACTTGTGTTTATGATGTGGTGGCTGCATATTTTGTACTATGTACACATGTACCGTTTTTTGCATGTCTCAAAGATGACCCAAATTTCAAGTAGTCTGCATAATGAAGGAAAATGCTCCCATTTCCCATGGAGACAGGTGTAGTAGCATAAAAGAGATCTTCATAGAAGGCTTTTTTACATTAATGAACATTTAAAAATGTCCATATATGTGCTTGGTTATTGCTGATAAATGCTAAAGCCTTCTTAGATGTCCCATTTAGTTCTTTTGCGTTGGTCTGTTCCGGTTTTAATCACCACTGGAAGCGACAGGAAACCACCATTAAATGACTCACCAGCGATTACGCGCTGTCAGTTCACTTTATCAAACATGCAGGCTTTTCACATTCACTCCATATTTATTATGTGGCAACGAGCACATAATAAACACAAAGTGTGTATGAATGTTTGTGTGTGCGTGCATCTGTGTGTGTCTCGGTGTATTTTCCTGATTCACCCGGCAACAAGCTGAGTCACCACTACACCAGCCTTCCTACCAACCTTGTTCCCATGGCTACCAGCATGCCACAATGGTATGTGTTCATGTTTGAAAGTAAGTGTGTGTGTGTGTTTGCATGTGTGCCTGATCACTGACTACCATATACCAAACACAAATATGGTTTACATGGAGACCAAAACATCTGCTCAGAATAATGTAACAACAATTAAGCAGCAATTGTTCTATTTTTAAACCAGAGAGAAGGTTCACTTAGAAATTTGATCAAACATCTGCAAACACTGACATCATTGTGCATTTTAAAAAAATAAAGTTAGACATTTTAGAGGTAGCATTACACAGAACAACGGAAAAAAAAAATAGTACTCAAGTAAAGTAATCAGAGAAACAAGGAAAAACATTCAAAATGAATTTTATATTGAAGGATAGATGTGTTGAATTACATTTTAAGTCATTTTTTTAAACCAGTTATTCATATCAAATTATTTTTTTGTTGTTTGAACTGTATGAATGAATACATCAACACGTAAGGTTGAATACTACAACATACTAAACTGAAGGTTTTTCTAATGAGCTAAAAATATCCTTTAGGAGGATAACCAGCAGCAGATTTCTGGATTTACTCTTATTATAACCACTTGAAGTGATGCTGCAGGAAACATTTGTTTGGTCTCAGCTGCAATGCCGGAAACATATTTTTACATAATACACAGACTCATTTGATGTGTGCATTTTATACCTACAGTCTAAACTGATGAATCTACAGGGTTCAATGTTTCCTTGGCAGATATCATGTAAGAAAATTACTGTTAAATTTAATCTACAGTCACAAAACCACAAACTGCTGGCTGTTCATCGCTGGTTGCATCTTTAAGTTCAGTTTGTGTTTGTCTCCACCTTGTGGTCAATTTGTTTTACTGCAAACCAGTTCACTCCAACAGAAAAAATGTTCTGACAATAAAACATTAATATCCAAACTTTTTGTCTATTCCAAGGTTTGTCTGTTCTTCAGTATTACCTGATGATGACATCAGTTGCTGTCTCTACAGACTGTATATAGTAAGCCATGAGACTGAACATGGAGAAGAAATCACTCAGTTGTTGGTGAAGAAAAAGCACCAGGAAATTATTTCCCAGGTGGCTCATTCTAACTTGATGGCCGGTTAAATGAGATATGATAACACTCAGGATAGAACAATGACCTGGGTTGTGTTGTATTGTGCTTATATGTCCTGAATTACAACTAGTTAATAAGCTGTCAATTCCAAAAGATACTTTGCCATAAATAGAGGTCTCATTTGATCATTGTAGGATGGGTCATCTCACCAAAGTGTGCAAAAATGATGTTTTGTGTTGGTTTTGCTGTGCAACGGAATGTCCTAAAGCAATCCCTTTACACGACATCTCTGTAAAGGCGGTGACCTAAGTATGAACTGCTGGATATTAGACAAAGCATGTAAAATTCATGACTTGTAGGTTCATGCACAATGATGAATTCAGTGGCTCAACTTTATGTTGTTTGCAGTATAGGAGTTGTTGGTGGGTTCCATGGGATTTCCGCCCTTTGAGCTGCTGTTTAGCAAAAAAAAAAAGAAACCCTTGTTGGCTACTTTAGGAAAACTGGGAGGGAGGGCAGGGGGGAAATTAAATTCAGTATTGTGAAAAAGATTTTGTTTATTATTCAAATATGCTTTGCTTGTAACTGTGTAAACCTCTGAATGATATGCTGTGATTGTGTAAACTCTGAATGACGATTCACCCCGATAAACATGAAGCTTTGCTATGCTTATCATATGCCTGTGAAGACAAGTTCCTGTGTAAAGAGGAACGGAAAGTTCCACTTAAGCAGATGTTTAGTATAGTATGGACTGAACGTTTTAGCAAGATATGCATTTGTCTGTTAAGCAATCTATGTTCTTTAGCAAGATATACATTTGTAATCTATATTCTGGGAACAGGCGGAGACTGCCTCCGCCCTGTTGAGTAACCTACATGCCTATATAACCTGCAATAAAGAAGAGTACTGGTGTGACTCTCATTAGAGACGTTCACCCCATGTACATGTGATTGATTATATTGTCTCACTGTGTCTCTGTTTTACTTTGGCAGCCTTCTATTTGGGAGATTTCCTCCAACAAGTATGTTTTGGCTCTGAGAGTTATCAAGGTAGTTTACACTGCACAATTTGCTCCGGGGCAAGGAACAGCAACACTACAATACCAAGCTTAGGAAACTTGCAAGGGGAGATAGTTATATTGCTTTCATCTCTAGCTCTAAATTCCTCACCAAGTGGGACCTTCTGTGGTCTCACAGCGAATGACACAAACAGCATAAACATCAGAGTGAGACTCATCTGTATGCGTCAGTGCAATCAACATGCTACCAGTTCTTGCAGAACATAAAAAAAGAACTGAAAGCTATTCTGAAAATGCAAGATGGGTTGTTATGAGATTCTTATCTAGCCTCAATGTTCTTGTGGTTAAGAAGATTTGGCCTGTACAGTTCTGTGTGGATTTTGTCAAGTGAATGACTCAAGATTCAGATTAATCTCCAGGTTTTTCAGAGCCTAAAGGGGGATCCAAACATGAGCTGATTAGCTCATCATCCATCACTTTGTCCCTGGTGGCTGGTTGCTAGAGTTGATTGAAGACTGCAGTTGCCTAGGTAACCCCGTAATATATTAATGTATTTATCATATGTCAGTCAGTTGTATCCTCAGTTTTCATTGGTAGTCGCTCAGTCACTTGCCTCAAAGTTGAGAGAAGTTAAACTTGGGATTTGCCTACTTTCTATCACCAACTTTTTCTTCACCCATCATTGGTTGACTTTCTGTGGTCTGTGGTGATGTGATCACCTCATCGCTGCACACTTCCTGTGTGGACTCCCATTAGGAAAAAAAAAACTTACCAGCTCGTGACATTTAAATTTAGGTTTCCATTTAGGGATACAACCACCTTCCAACGCTTCATGAACCAAGTGCCACCTACTTGGATGATGTCATCATTCATAGCAATAGTCTGGAGGAGCATGTGCAGTGGGTGGCTGCGGGGCTTTGAAGCAAAATGGGCTCGAGGCCAAAGTAAAGAAAGGTGCAGTTAGAAAGAAGTACAAATGGAAATCTGGATTACATCACTAACATACTAATGTTAAGGTAATAAAAGGTGGCAGCAGTAATTTCACAGCATAAGTGTACTGTCTTTTTCTAATTTGCTCCTATTTATAAAACAAAGACTACCAAACAGCCAACTTGGAAGAAATGAAAAGACTGACTCAACAAACATGCTCTGATAAACCAAATGTACACCTTAAAATGAAATGCATCTCTGTTGTGATGATCTACACAAATAGTGCTTGTTAACAGCTCGAATGGCCCAGAGGAAGAAGTTTTTTGTGAGTCTGGAGATGTGGGACCTGATTGACCTGAGGTCCCACACCGATCAGAGGGCAGCGGGTCAAACAGATCATGGGTGGGGTGTAAGGGGTCACCTGTGATGGCCCTGGCTTTTCTGACACAGGAGGATCTGATGATGGCCTCCAGGGTTGGCAAAGGTGGATCCATGGGTCCAGGTGAGATCAGCAGACATGTGGGTGCCCAGAAACCTGGACTTGCAATGTGTTTATTTTACACATCATCACTTCTGAGCCTAAAATAAAAAAAAATAAAAATAAATCTGTTAACCATCCAGTAAATATACTCACTGACTGCTCTTTGTTCACATGTACTTTGAACTTCTCCATCTAGTGGTTGATGAGATTTACTGCAAACGTCATCACTTCTGCAGAAACAGGTACTTGTTCAATATTCAATTTTATTTTCCAGTTATGAACTGAAACATGAGTGGAGGACTGCATGACAGCGGACACTTTATACGTTTCTGCATTATGGTTCTCTTCTTTTCCTAGATTTTTCTAGATTTCCTAACAGCCGTGAATAAATGAGTTTGTTGGATTTCATTTTAAATGACACAAAATGAAACACTCATCAGTTATCAGAATCAACTCGTCATTCTAGTTTTGGAGAGATTTTACTAATATTTTGCTTGGTTTAATTAAATACTGTCATGTGTAAAAAAAAGTTTTTCAAAGGACTCTCTGCTGTTCTGTGAAAAGTGTCAAATCACAACAAGAGTTTATATTGTAAAGTAAAGATCCTACAATAATACAGAGAAAACCCCAACAATTAGAGGACCCCCTATGAGCAAGACTTTGGTGACAGTGGCAAGGAAAAACAGGAGGAAACCTTTGGAAGAACCAGGCTGACGGAGGTGCATCCATCTATTGCGACATGTTGGGGGAAGGTGATTGCTGTTAATAATTGTGATTTCCTGTTAATAAAGTGCATTTAATTAGCATCACATGGTATCTGGCACTTCCCCTCTTGATTATTTTTTAATATGACTAATATACGAAAGTCATTGTACAGAAATAATTTTAGTAAAATTATATTGGATTGATTATAGAATGATTCATCCTTTTTTTCTGTTGTCTTTCTTTATTCTTGCCTATTTCCAACAACAAAAAGCTTTTAACAGAAAAACTCAATTGCCAAAACACATGTGCAAGACTTATTTTGAAAGGCAGGGCCTCCTGTTTGCTCAACATTTGCCAAAAATTAAGCTTGTGACTAAAGAAAAATTAACTCCTTGCGCATGTTAAACAGTTAAAAGTGCTGGGCTCAAGTAGTCGGTCAGAAACTTGTGAGGAATTTTATTAGTTGATATTAGTGCCCACAGTGGGATCTATTTGCAAACACGCAGGTATGTAGGAGTTGAAAAACAGGGAGTGTCGTGTTTCCTGGCGTTCCCCAGCGTTATCTGATCCACAGCTCATTTCCACAGTGAGAAACTGATCCTGCACAGCTCTGCATTGAACAAAAGGTAAACTATATTATATTTAACAATTATCTTTTGCCATTTGTTTATACTATAAAAATATAATCTGCTGTTTTATACCTCTGGTAGGATATGTTGTTGTGACTTTTTTAGAGATTGTTCTTATGGCCAGTTTGTGATGGCTGTTGTGTTGTTTCTGTGGAGCTGCTGTTTAAATAAAAGGGACTCAAAGCTTCAGAGCTAGCTCCAGCTTAAAAAGGATTAAAAAAAATGGACACAAGATAATTAAATTAAAATGCACAATTATTTGTAAGTATGAAAAGTTGTCCAGACAGTGACACTTGTGATTTATTTGCATCTTCCAGATGTTCGCTATTGTGATTCCCTTTCTTTTCTTTAAAAGTCAAAATTAGGGCATTAACATTATCTGAGAGGGCTTCTTCTAGTTCTATGTGTTAACTATTAATCTTTCAGAAAAACAAAGTCCAAAGCAGCTTGTGCGTCTGTGTTAGCTGTTCTTACACTAAATTTGGCTTTCCGGGCAGGAAATGAGCGACCTGCTGACGACTCAGAGCCAGAACTGTTACAGGGAGCAGATCCAGAAGGAGATGTTGACCCGTTTAACCTGGAGGAGCCGCTACGCCAAACTCTACCCATCCTGCTACAATCCCAGGAACAACAGCAGAGAGCCCACACAGCTGCCACAGCTGCCAAAGCTACCTGCCGACCCTCAGTGAGCCCCTTCATTCATATTAAAGTGGAAGAGTGAAGATTTAAAACCATGCCTTAGTTGTCTTGAGTATCCACATGTGCTCAGCTATCATTTGTTTTCATGGTCTGGGTAAAAGTAGGTTTATTTGATGTTACTGAGACCCACATAATTAGACTAAAACTGCTGTAGCTAGGCATGAATGTGACATTAATATTAACCAACATTGTTGATGATTCCTGTGCAGCACTTTGGTCAGCGTCTGTTGGCCTTAAATGTGGGACATAAATAAACGTGACTTGATTTAATATTAACCAAGAGTCCAAACCTCAGAAACATGACAGATCCCAGCGACCATGACATTACACACGCATGAAAATAAACATTAACTTTCTGTTTATGTTCCATCAGGGCTGTTGTGCCTCTTGTTGCCAGGACTACTGAGAAGCAGAGCGACCTTCTTCGTCCTCCTCCTCCTCCTGTGTGCTCTGTGGGAGGTGAACAGCAGCTCAGTGTGCCTCCTCTAATGAGGCCGGTTTCGCCCCACACCAGAGAGGCTCTGTATCAGGACTCCTCTCACCATGTAAGAATCACTTTGACAGTCAAACCTTCTTTCATAAAATTAACATTTAAACATTTAAATATAAATATCATCACTTTTGCTGTCATTGACTGAAAAAGTGTGAAAGGTTGACATTTTCACTGTTTCTGTTAAAGAGGGTAATATTTAGCTGACTTTATCACACTCAGTGACAGAGCAACTTACACAACCAGCAGTGAAGTCCATAAGGAATTATTCACAAATCCATAGGTTGGATTTGAATAGTCTGTTTTGCTGGAGTGTTTCTTTTGGTTCAGTCAAACTAGAATAAAAACAGGAGGACAACCTCATTGCAATTTGGAAAATTTGGCGATTGCCCGGTGATTATAATAAAAACATGTTACATTCAGCAGCCAAATACACAGTTACAGCCACCAGTTGACTGGCCAGGGGGGGAGTGTGCAACACTCTCGAGCACTGGGTGACCGCCTTCATTCTCAAGGTTACTACAGGCCCCCTGGTGGGAGGAAAACAGCCTCCAGACAATCACAGACTGACTCTCAGACAGTTTGGTGAAGATGCACTTTTAACTGTCAACTGCTTGTATTCTGGTTATGTTCTGGTTGTTCTGCTTATTAAAAAAAAAAATCGCTTTTTTACAGCAACTATGTCACTATTTGTGGAGTAATTTCTAAATTTTTGTTTCAGAGCTACAAAGTTTGGCTGGACTCTGAATCTAAGTCGTCTAAGTAGTATTATCACACACAGTTTACATGTAATTGCCAACTTGACCCCAGTCAGTAGGTCACAGACTGATGGTAGACTGACTCCATCTTGCTGACAACACATAGAAGATAGCAACTCATCATAAGTGGTCACAGACCTGTCCCTGTGCTCAAATCAACCGTTTCAAAGGCAATGAGACTGCAAGTTCACAATATTTTGGTTGTGCCACAATTTTCAGTTTTCTTCAGTGTGACTGTAGCATAACTGAGTGAAGTGAGCTGCAAGTATCTGCTGTAGCAGCAGCCATGATCAATTTCCTCTTTAATCTTTTTATATACGTAGAAAGATAATTAGATATAATAAAATAAACCCTGCAATTTTATAATTTTAGTAAGTTTATTCAGTATATTCCTACATTTGTGTAAAAGTGATGTTTTATGTAATCTATGTGTCTTTTGCAGGGCAAAGGGAGAACTCTGTACTTGCACAGACGTGGACACATTAAACCTGAGGAGAAGTTTAACTTTCCCCTGCTCTCCTCCTGGGATTATGGCTGGAGGCTTGGTACGATGGAGTCACAGTCTCCCCCCTGTGGTGTGGAGACTGTGAAATGATGCATACACCTTAGAAAGATAAACTTGTTGAATCTAAAATCACCATTAGGTACTATATGTACTATAACCTCAGTAGTAATCCTGTGTTTTAATACCAGGAGATCCTGTAATAATGACTGATTAAACTATAGTCACTATTTGGAATTTAAATATGTTAAAGGTTACACAAAGCAAACAAATACACAATGCAAAAAAAAATACATATACAGGTGTTTTGCAGATGTCAGGTGTTTTTACAGTCTGATTACAGTCAGAGGTGTGTGCCTCAGAGGACCATATTAGGCATGTCCCACGATCCGGGGGGGGGTAAATTAGAGTATTCAGAGCAGTCTAAAAGCTGAGGTTTTGATGCAGAGAGATTACATTACATGTGCTGAACAGGTTATTTGAAACTCTGGCCGTGATTAATATGAACATCCACCACTGAAACAGTTCATATGTATGATGAAAATGAAGAAAAATACAAGGTCCTATCTTAACGTAGAGAAAAAAAGTTAAAGCACATTAACATTTTTTGCTAGCTTACCTTATCAGCGTCTACTCATACAAAATCATGTTTTTCAGATTTTTCCAGGGTCCAGCCTGTTGAGGTCACTGGGCCAGTGTCAGACTTAGTTTAACTGAACAACATTCACACCATGAAGCTGACTGTGATTAACTCAGACATCTCTGGTTTTACTGTAAATGTGCTCAGCTCCAGTCTACCACCATAGATTTGTAGATCTGTAGATGCTTTCCGCTCACATTTTTAATTCTTCAGATTATTGTAATCTTAATTTATCCACAGGTGACTACACGCTGGATTACAGAACTCCGTCCAGCGCCAGGTCATCCTTGGTGAAGAACACCTTCTATGCAAAGAACGGGGTATTCAGCCGCCCAGCAGCCACCGACACCCTGGGCTGAAGTTCTGTTACCCCATTCCAGAGGCTGCTCTTTAAAGAGCACTTCAAAGGCAATCGTGCCAACAGATGTCCAAATATAACCCCAGGCTAATGTGATTTGGGGATTTCCTGGTATTATAAACTCATTTACTTATAAAAATCTGGATTTTTTAAATATATATATATATTTTTGTTTGTTTTAGAAGTTTTTGAATGGTATGTGTTGAACTACTTTTTGACTTCCTATCAAACAAAAGACAAAACAAAGCTTTGATAAATGAGTACACCTGTAAGTGGTCATATTTATCATGAGATAAAATGCCCTGTCAGGAAATATGGTGATGGGAATAAAAAGTGCACATGCAGCCCATCAATCCATCCAGAAATCCAGTACTTCCTGTAATGCTGTCTGTTTACGATGCACATGGCTGTAGGGTTAAGTGTCTAATAACCTGATACCAAATGTTGGATATTTAATGAGTCTCTTGCCTGGAAAGAGTCCGGAAGAAGCAACTGACCTTTATACGCCTGAAACCTGAGTACTAGGTGTATTCCAATGAGCCACCAGAGGAAATGTTACACAGCACAGGCTTAGTATTGATTTCTAATTAAACATAATTATTTAAAGACTATATTTTCTGCTCATTTCGAGCTCCATAGTTTTGCTCTTGGACTGTACAAATACTGCATGACTCACAGTACAACATAACCCTTCATTAACTTTTATTGGGGTTTGGTGCAGCTCCTCAGTTTATCATCTGTCTGAAACAAGTTGTCCAGCTCCTCCAGCTTAAAGGAAACTTTCCTCTGATTGGCTGCTGCTTATAAACAGAAGGTGAGTGGAGCTGAAGATGAACTGACCATATTAGTGGATCCTATCTGTTATGACTCATGCTGAGCCAAAATTAGAAAGAAGAGTGCCTGACACCAAGCAGGCATTTAGAGCAGTCTGGCCACGTTTAATGTAAAAGCATCTCCAAAAGTTGATTCTGGTCATCTGGACGTAGCGTTTTCAGTGGGAGAAACGCCGAAGTCACTTCTTCAGTCTCAGCTGACTGCAGGTTTCCCCAATCTTATAAACAGTACATTTGCATAATGACTGAAACCAGCCCACTGAATGAACACTGGGCTGGGAGGTCAGTTCCTTCATCATAATTATGTAAGAGCATACATGACAGAAGAAAAAATGAATTATAGATCAGTATAATGTCTAGCTAAAGGTCCTTCTCTGAGTGTTTTGGAATTGAGGCGTTTGTCTTTCATAAGGTCAGCTGTGTGTGTTTTTTGTTAATTAATCACGTACATTCACAAGTTGTTTTGTGGAGGAAGTAGACTTTATACAGAGTCTACAAAATGCAGGTTTTAATTTATGATTTCACTCATGGGGGGGTATCAGGGGCGTAATTTCCAGGGGGTTAGGGGGTTATGAACCCCCCCCACCAATATTCAGACCCAACCAATATAACCCCCCCAATAAAATTATGAATTATCTTGCATAAATAGGCTGCTGATTTTCTTTACTCATTTCAGGTATTACCAGCAAAATAGTTGCATGTTTAATCATCTGGGAATTTACCCAGATTTATTTATTTATTCAGGCAGAGATCTCGACCCCCCCAATGTTCAGCACAAAGTTACGCCGATGGGGGCTATCTTTGATTAATATTAAAATGTGTACAATAATCTGAAAAAAAAGTTTGACATATATGCAAAAAACAAACAAACAAACAATCAAGGAGGGGGAAAATATTTTTTTCACAGATAAAAGATGGACGGTGTCTGAAAAATCGACCCACTGTGACCTGCCTTCTTTCTCATGGCCAGGAGGAGGCGACTTATTGGGCTGACATCCATGAGAGAATGATGCTACGGCTCAGCTGATTTGTGATCTCAGTAAACACATTTCTGATGCGTTTGTGGTCTCAATTGCTAGTTTTAGGTCTCACTGAATTCACTATCATTGTTTTGTTTATCATTAGTTGTAATTATGATGCCCACGAGAGCTGGTACTCACGTGTTCATTTTAAAAGTATAGCATCCCTCAGTTTCACAGACGGACCCACCTTGAAGCTTGACTAATGCCACAAAAGCTCCATCATATATGTAGTCAATGGCCAGCTCCTGATATCACGAGTCATATCACTGTAATTAATATCAAGCAGCTAACCTTGAGAGATAAATTGTCAAAAAACACTTACCCAGATTCCATCAGCAACAATTTACTGTTCATAGTTTACGGTTACTTATTATTATATAATACTTACTACTATTTTAAAATAAGTTTCCATGTCCCCATCACCAGCCCAGAAAGAGAGAAATTTGAGAGTAATAACAACCTTATAAGAACGAGTCAGTGAAGCTAATGCTAAAGCTGTGTTGTTCAGATTGTTGTTCAAGACAGTGACTAGTAGTAAGTACACTGTGAATATTACCTATTTGTAGAGCCAAAAGCTTTAGCCAAAGTTTTATAATGGTATATAAAAATTGAAATAAGATCCTGGATTTAGTTTTATGGTGTGCATTCAGGTCACCTACCAGCCCCACCTCGAGCTGAGGACGCCATCATCTACCTGCTCAATCGTGTCTATGCCCATCTGGACCAGTCGGCGAGCACAGTAAGAGTCATGTTTTCGACTTTTGCAGTGCATTTAATACCACCAGGGTGACCTTCCGGAGTGATAAGCTGATAGTGATGCAGGTAGATGCCTCTCTGACAGGAAGACCAAGATATGCGTCTTCAGCATTGTGTGTCTGACAAGGTGATCAGCAACACAGGGACACCACAAGGGACCGTCCTCTCCCCTTTCCTCTTTCCCCTCTACACCACAGACTTAAGCCACCGCACAGAGACCGGCCATCTTCATGTTTTCTGATGATTCTGTGGTGGTTGGACGCATCAGTGACGGTGATGAGACAAAGTACCGGGATGTGGTGCGAGCAGAATCAGCATCTCAATATGACAAAGACCAAAGAATTGATTGTGGACTTTAGGAGGACCAGGAAACCTGTGACCCCTGTTTCAATCCAGGGGGTCGATATGGACATTGTGGAGGACCATAAATACCTTTAAGTGTACATTGATAATAAATTGGACTGGGTTAAAAACACCACTGCACCTTAAGGTAGGAGAGGCGGATGTTGTCCAAGATAAGGACAGTGCTGCACAATACCTCCCACCCACTCCATGACGTGCTGGCCAGTCACAGGAGCACGTTCAGTGAGAGACTGAGATTACCCAAATGCACCACTGAACGACACAGTTAATCATTCCTGCTTGTGGCCATCTCCCTGTACAACTCCTCCATCTAATGCACAGTATACATTGCAATAGTTACATCCTGTGCACATCCTCTACAGTGAGAATAACAAATGACAAGTTTTACAGCTTAGAGTAAAATGTCAGTCATACATATTAAATCTCTGTGATATTCTGGATATTTATAATTTCGTAATTTGTATATATTAGAGCTATTTTTTTTTATAATTTGTAACATTGTAATATATTGTATTATTTAATTTAGTTCAGTCTGTTACTGTTCTTATTGTCTTGAAGCCACTGTAACTATATCATTTCCTTAAGGATTAATAAAGTATTCCAATTTTGATTCTGATACATTTAACAAAATTCATTCTGTTTTAAGATGTGTCACAGCGGACGTGAAAAACATTTGCATTTGAGTCTTTACATTTGACCACAAGAGGGCAAAATTTGCTAGTCATGTAAATCTGTAAAATATCTGATAATAGTAAGACATTATGAAAGTATCATTTAGTAATTTTATGAGTAAAGAAAGTTAAACTTTGAGGCCATGTGAAAGAAGAGCTTAAAATTAAATGTGTTTATAGACTTAAACTTATAATTAAATAAAAGAACTAAACAAGCTTAAAACACATTATTGTAAGATTTCCATGTCAGTTAATGTGGAAGCAGTAGACACTGGACCTTTAACAAAACACTACAGACACAGTGAAGAAAAACTGGGGAATTGTTTACTGTGTTTTCATACTCTTGTAAATCAGTGTAAAATGCATGCATGGGTAAAACATGATTTGTGGTTAGTGTAATGGGATGAATTCTGCAACACAGAGCTAACCTTTACAAATGTGGATAGTCTTTGCTCTGTTAAAGAAGACACAAACATCATTTAGTTCCTTTAACTGTCCCAGAAGGTTTGTAATTTATTAAACTGTGGAGACTGCAGATTTAGGAGGTTGGGAAGATCTGGAAGCCAGTGAATATGGTGCTGGCGCTGGCCTGGCCTGTCAGGATGGTGTTCGTCTTGACTGTCTTCAGTGAGACCACGTCGCCAACTTCCAGCTCCAGAACTGCCGTGCCAGAGACGACCAGAAACCCATTATACTGGTCACACAATTCCATGTCACTTACACCATTTTTCTCCAACTTCAGGCACACCTAGAAGATCACAAGTCACACACAGGAATCTTATTTATTATAAGACTGCAAACAAGCATTCCTTATATAAGAATTATTTCAAGAGGTGTGACTGCATTTTACACAAACTTAACTAAAGTTATTTTTGTAAGAATCTAAATAATAAAAAACAAACAAACAAAAGAACAAAAAACAAAAGGAAAACATACATAATTAAAAATATTTAGAATTACTAACTAAACACAAACAAAACAAACAATATTGTAAATAGTAGAAATCATGAAAATCATCGCAACTTTATATTCTAAAAGATTTGTGTATTTTACATTTATTTTCCAACATAATGAGGAAATACAAAAATATAAAAGACAAAGATTGGCTTAAAGACAGGCAGAAATAAAGTAATGGAGAAAAAAATCCTCTTTTACGGGCTTTTTCCAAAATGTTTAACAATCATTGCTAACGATGAATTTTACAATCAAACAATCGAACCTATCAAAATGTATGAAATGTGATCACTGGAGTTGTTGTAGTTCCCCCTCCCTGATAATGCATATTAATTTACAGTTTTCTGAATATTTCCCAATTTGGAATCAAAATCCAGAATGAAGTATTTTTGTTAATGTAGAAATATTTAATTTCAAGTAAGAATTCAAGAGATATTTAAATATAGTGAAGCGAAAGTAAAACTTTGATATCAATGTTCTCATTGTGGATACTGATCCCTTTTACTATCAGGTGGAATTATTTTAATATTCATACTTTAAGTTGTAAGTACTGAGCTTTAAAGTTGAGTAGGATACATGACAGCAGTTTAATCTATACAATATTGGAACAGTAAAAAGGAGAAGGACAAACATGAACTTGGCAGAAACAGAAAACACAGAGTAGTTTTACAAGTATAAGTTATTCATACTCACCTTGTACCTTCCTGAGATGTGGTAACTGAAGAAATATATGCCTCTGTTGGTGCAGGTGTACGTTGTATCATTTGTCAGTCTTTCTCCTCGAAACGGTTCATTCTCTTCAGCCAAAATTGGTCTGTGGGAGATTTACAGATCAACAACGGTTGTTTGTTTTTTTGTTTTTTTAATTTTTGAGTTATTCTAGTTCTTACAAAACAAAGAGCTGTGGTTGTTTTTTATTCATACCAATGTGTGTATTAGAGATGTGCAAAGCAGCCGGTATTTGTATCTGTATTTGTATTTGTTGAGGAGGGAAAAGTATTTGTATTTGTATTCGAGTAATATTTAAGATAGGTGTAAAAATCCATTTTTTTTTTGTGTTACACTTCTAACAAACATTATAGTGTAAGTATTCTTTAATTATATCCATTATAATTATTATGGATATGCAATATTAGTTGATGTTTTCCCATAAATCCAGCAATGAACATGTAACAAGGAACATCATTGAAAAGAAAATAACAGCCACTGGCTGTTATGTTATTTATGTGATTGCCAGATGGCTCAGCAGCAGCAACACTCTTCTATTTGGTTCCCCAAATCCATGTGGGGAGTTTCAGCTAAGTTAATGAGTAACAACTTCACAAGCATTGTTTTAACCTTTTTAACCGAACATTAACGTTACTCTGTCAACAGCCTATTGTGTAAATTACCGAGCTAACAGAGCTACGTAAAGAGAACGAACACCAGAGCACCCGACTGCAGACGTCAATAATGCAGCGCAATGGCATAATCTCCAGATCTTTGCGAAAGTTATAAACCGGAACCCAGTTAAGGTACAAAAACATCGATTCAACAAAAATCGTGATGCAGTTCACTCTTTTTTCGCTCAGCCGAGCCTTCTCTGTTGCTGTGTGGAGCAGCCCGTGTCAGTCACCTCTTTCACACGTCACTCACTCATCTGGTCATGTTCTGCGGTCTCATAAGGAAACTCAGGTTTTTGATATAAAAGTTTTTCTTGTTCCTGAACACAAATATTTTTAAAAATATTTGTTCGAAATAAATATTCGTAAAAAACACGTTATTTGTGCCTTTATGAATACCGTATTCGTGTTCGGCTCCACCCCTAGTGTGTATCATAGATCTAAGCTTTATCCAGACAATAAAATGTTGTCTCTTTAGCTGACAGTGAAAGAGCTTTCGAAATGGTCAGTATGACCTAAAAGCAACATATAACTAGCAGTGAAAAGCTGTTTTTCTCAATCTACTGCTTACTGTGAGCGACAAGTTAATATCACAAAGACTTGGTTGTGTCAGTTAAGAGAGTTTTGTATTTGTGTTTCAGTTCAGATGGTCAGAAGAAGATCTCAGGGCCGCTGCTCGCTCATGATGTAAGGACTTATCCATCCCTGTACAATTTGCCTTTTTGACTCTGATGAAAACCACATTTTAAAAGAGTAACATCTTGTTGGGTTGAAAAAGTTTAAAAACCACTATTTGAAACAATAACCACCTCAGGATAATGTTTAATGAGGTCATGAATCGAAGGAGCTGAGTGTCGTTTTTCTATTAATCTGATTTTTTGGACCAGTCACCCCCTGCTGGCCAGTAGAAAGAATGCAGGTTTAAGCAGTGGCTGCACTTTTCAGACCTGGAAGCTATTGCCATCTCTCATATACAGTCTATAGTTCAACTAAGATTACACAGTGTTGATGAATCTGTTACTGACTGTTCATGTTTTTAAACAAAAATCTAAAACTTGTTATGTGTGGAGACTTTACTATATGCTGCTATTTTAGTCAGTGTTATTTAAATAGAATAACTAAGTTAATCAGGTGCTCAGTGGTCACTTTATCTCTCATCCAATCAAACAGTTTTTCCCTTTTTGTTTCCTTACCACTAGCTTTGGGTAGTTTCTATATTTGCCTAGCAATCATGAAATAAAATACCACTCTTTTTTCACTCTGAAGATTTAAAACTTTCAGCGCACTGACCCATTGAAGATGATGGGAGTATCTGCTGGTGATGATGTCGTAGATTTCAAGGAGAAATAGGATTGTTGTTGGCTGAAGGGGCTTCCCTTCGGCCCGGGTAGACCGGGTAATCCCCTAGTGCCTGGTTGGCCTGGGTCCCCTTTCAGTCCAGGTCGCCCTGGAGGACCCATTGGACCAGGTTCTCCTTTCTGACCCCTCATGGTATGATCTGCCTCACCTGCTCATGCAAATAAACAGTTATTACACAGCATAAAAATATCAGTGGAAATTGAAACTGAGGTACAAGATAATCAGTTACTTTTTGGCCAGCGTGGCAAATGCACCATTGAAGTGTTTTTAAATCTGTTAATGAAGAAGTCCTCTGACTAAATAGATGTTTTAGTAATAGGAATCAAAACCTGCACTCCATATAGTGTACAGTTAATATTGAGTATTTATTCTCTTCGTGTGCAGTCTGCGCTCACCGGGGTCTCCCTTCTCTCCTTTAGTGCCATCATTGCCGTTGGGCCCATGAGTGCCTGGTATCCCAGGAATCCCAGGGAATCCCCCATTGCAGGACTGCATGTCAGCTGGAGTGATGTGAACCAGAAACAGCAACACTGCAGTACTGCAGCTCAGCCACTGGAGGGCCTGATCACAAAGATATGAGTTACCTTTCAAAAAAATGGGCCCTCATATATAAAAAACCCAAAACAAAACATAAAAATAAAATAAAATAAAGCTTTCAGAAGCATTTCCATCTAAGTGGAGCGACAAGCTACAAACTGAAGATATAATTTTTTAAAGATTGTATTGAATCCTTACAAAAATAATAAAATAAAATACAGAAAATACAGGAAAAAGGTTTAGGATAAGTACATTTGAGTCTTTAAAAAGAAATCTGTGAAAGACAAGAGCTATAAAACATTTAACTACACTTAAAAAGTGAAAGATCATTGACACAGATTTGAATCCAGCATGAACAACCATTCAGCAAGAAATGTGAGGAAACCCAACACTTCTGTACAAGTCTGTACATTTTTGTCTGGCTAGCTTTTTAGTATCTGTCAAAATCATCTCACCATTTGCAGGTAATGAAGTGTTTCCTGCTGCAGCGGAGCGATAAGCTGATGGGGAGCGGAGATGAAGACTTTTCGTCGTGCTTCACTGTGACTGCCACAGCTCAATCGGGCGAAAAAAGAGGAAGTGAAACTCAAGACAGCAAGAAGAAAAACTATTGGTGTCACTATTAATCCTTTCTGGGGTACAACACTAATTCTTCACTCTGTAGGGACTTACATGGACAAATCCAATCTGTGCCCCCCCTATTGGGTTTTGAAGATACTGCAGCAGTCTTTAATAGGCCGTTTAGGTCACCATAGAAATATGGTCTGGTCTAATTATTAGGGCTTTCTCTGTATTGCTGTAGGCTCTTAACCTTGCAATGAAAATTGCCTTGAGATGATGATGTTGTTGTGATTTGGTGGTGTGTGAATAAAAGTTAATAGAATAGCTGGGGTACCTGGAGAGAACCCATGCTGAAATGGGGGATCATGCAAACTCTACACTGGAGTCCACAGACCTCAAGATTAAAACCTATGGCTGTCTTCCTGTGAGGTAACATTACTTACCACTGCGCCATTAAATATACTTATTCAACATAAAACACCCAATAATCACGAAAAATGAATGAAATAAATGTTACATCTAATTTGACATTGGTTATGAACAATATCAAGGAGGAAGCGCTGAAGTCTTAAACTGAACAAAGATTTATTGTTTTTGCATCATGAACATCCAAAAATGATTTGCTTTTTAACTATATGATAGTACATACTCTTAACTGCATGTTTGGAAATGCTGCACTGATTTTACAGTTTAAAAAAAAAAAGCTTGTCTCTTCTTCAAACTCTTATGCTACATCTAAAAATATAACGTCAGTTATTCAGTTTTATTTTTTATTCAACACTGGTTTAAGACCATTTATTTATCTTGGAGGAATATAAACCAACATCATCACATCAGATATCATTTTACAACCCATGTGAAACTGATTGGATCCATGAAGCAAAAATACATTTTTATAGGGAAATAACTGTCTTTTTGAAAAGAGGTGGCATGGGTAATATGCTATGTACTTCATTAATGAGGTTCTTTCTCCCACAGCAAGATGATTGAAAATCATATGATGCAATCACCCTACACTTGAATGCTAAAACATACAACTTTAGAGCTGAAATACATGATAGAAAAACATTTTGACCCCTTCTTCATAACAACTCAGGGTCGGGGGAAAATTTTCTTAGAACTCATCCACCAGGATAACTCAGTTAGGATGATGTTTATTGACAAATGTCCTGACAAAGACAGCTGTAGTTGATCAGTGTCTTTGTGTTTTTATGTTTTTAAGTCCAAATTTAACCAATAAAGAACTTTTGAATTAAATGGCTCAAATATATAATGTTATTAAAATATTGTGAAGTGAAAATATAGCAAAACAAAATGGAAATTACATCCATCAGTCTTATTTACAGTCTACCAATAATTTCCAGCATGTAACATATTTCAATTCATCTACTTTTTCCTGTTTGTTCTGTTCTCATTTGATTCTTTATGATTATTGCATTTAGTCAGTTTTACCCAAGAAAGTAATTTTTTTCTGAAACCTTCTAAGGAAGTGAAACTGTTTCAGATAAGGTCAGAGAAGTCTCCACCAAATGAAGAATTGATGATGAAGCATCACTGAGTGCATCGGATTAAAAAAATCTTTCCTCTAAATTAACATTTTGTTCTGTTTTTCTATCAACTTCTTTTTTATTGTTAGAAAAACACAGTGTTTCCAGGCAGTGTGCGGCTGAACTCCTAACCTCAGCCTGGATGTTGGTATCTGTTCCACAAAATATTTGATTTCCTCCACATTATGTAGCTGGTGTTTATTTTTAATAACGGCATCCTGTTAATTTGCTAGTTTGGCGTTTTCTCTTCTCACATCCTCTTTTCATTTCTTGCATTTTAGATCGCAGCAGCAAATCATCCACGAAGTGGTAGGACATGTATAATCACAGAGCAGTGTCAGCAGATGCTGAGACACGTAGTGCCCAGGTCGCCAACTCCATTGCTAAAGACCTTGAAACTTCAGTTGACCTTCAGATTAGCTCCATTCCCTGAAGCACAGAGAACTTCATGGAATTGGTTTCCATGACCAAGAAGTTCCAGCCAAGTCTTACCTCACCAAGAGTAATGCAAAGCGCCAGATGCAGTGGTGTAAAGTACACCCCTACTGGAGTCTAGAGCAGTGACGATGTATTTTTTGGAGTGGCGAATCACGCTTCTCTGTCTGGTAATCCGATGGACGACTCTGGGTTTGGCAGTTGCCAGGAGAACTTTTCTGCATTGTGCCACGTTTGGTGGAGGGGGGGATTATGGTGTGAGCTTGTTTTTCCCAGTGGCGCTACAGTGCTCTGCCCCTTAGCTTCAGTGAAAAGAACTCATGTTGCTTTAACGTACATATTAACATACTAAAGTTTGGACAATTTCATGCTCCCAGCTTTGCGGGAACAGTTTGAGGATGACCCCGTCCTGTTCCAATGTAACTGCACATAAGTGCATATAGTTAGGCCCATAAAGCATTGATGAGCAGGTCTGGTGTGGAAGAACTTAACTGGCCTGCACAGAATCCTGATCTTAACCTGATTGAACACCTTTAGGATGAATTAGAGCGGAGACTGTCAGGCCTGATCTTCCAACATCAGTCTGACCTCATGAATGCACTTCTGGAAGAATGATCAATAATTCCATCAAAACAGTCCTAAACTTGGAAGGCCTTCCCAGAAGATTTGAAGCTGTTATAGGTGCAAAAGCTCAACGGACGTCATATTAGACCCAGCTGATTAAAAATGGGATTTCACTGACATTCATGTGTGTGAAGGCAGACGAGTGAATGCTTTTGACAATGTAATGTATGTGTCCACTCATGGTCACTAACTATGGTATGATAAGTCATTCATAGCTGCATGTAAACAAACACCTCCACATTCATTCACTTCATACTGGGGAAACTAAGTCCCTGATTGTCTTCCTTTCATCGCAACAGCAACCGAAGCAAATCCCTTTTTTCTGCTCTGGTCATGCAGTTGAGAGTGTGGAGGATAGATATTGTTATCTTAATGCACCACAATCATCTAAACCTATTCCACAGGTTTGATTATTGAACATCACATAGTACCTGTCATCATCCTGGGTCTCCAACTCAGTATTTTAAGGTTTTTTTGGTATTTGGTTTTTTGTGTTTAAGCTTGTTTTTCGGTAATATTAGTACGTTGTTGTTTTCCCAGGTCATGTATCATATCCTCTGTTTGTAGTGAGTTCATATCCTAGTTTGTTCTCTTTTTGTGATCCCTTTCTGTATCCCCAGTCATGTCCCTGTGTCTCTCTGGTCTCCCTGTTTTCTGTCTCCATTGTGGTCTGATTTCCCTGTTTGTTCTTATGTCTTAGTCCTGGTCTCTGTGTTAGTCACTTCATGTTTTATTTTAACATTACCTCTTCTCGTGTGCGCTCAGTTTTACTTCCTCTGTCTCATCGGTTAGATTCTGTCCAGTTGTTTTCCCAGGTGTGTCCACTCTGCCCTAATCCCCTCCTGTGTCTGTGTCTCCCTCTGTTCTTTGTCGTGTCCTCCCTCGTGCTGTATGTAGTCTCTGACAGTCAATTTTACTGCTAGTTTGTTCAAATCCGACTTTTTTTACTGATTTTGTTCTCTTTGCTGTGTGTGTGTATGTGTGTGTGTGTGTGTGTGTGTGTGTGTGTGTGTGTGTGCGTCATCATTGAAACTGTGGTCATTTTTGAAGTGAACAGAAAAAGAAAATATATAATAAATGGAGACATTAATTCAAAGAATCGTAACAACACAAAGGCTTTTGGTTGATGCTCAGCTCTTTATTTGGTTTGTTTGTTTGTCTGAATGTCTGATGGGACATTCTGTGCTTAAATGTGAACTCGAGATAATGATGGAAATTAGAAAGATCAAACTGTGAAAATCACACCCACTAATATCAACTGAGTCTGCAATATAAAACCAACTTTATGAAACTGAACAAGAGAAAAAGAACAGAACCATCGACAGTCAGTTACAGACACAAACATCTTCTCCATTTGAAGTGTCAGCTTTTCAACTGATAGGAACTCAGAGCTGATTCAGCAGAAAGAGAATAAAATGGTGCACGTTGGCTGTTGAATATAAATGAAAAATGAAAATGACAAATAAACAGTCTGTGCTTTTTACAAAGGTAAATGGATCATTGTGAAGAAAGAGTAAGAAAATGTTTTCACGTTGTTTCAGTCGTTCAGCTGTCAAACTGTTTTCTGTTTCCTGTCCCGGGGGTGGTCAGTGAGAGTGAAGCAAGAAGCCAGAGAAGATGCTGTATCCGTTTCGTGTCCCTCTCATCGCTCTGTAGTCTTTAGTCTCCAACCAAACCTCTTGATCTTTTGACACGTACACTGCCAGGCCACCAGAAGTCACCTAGAATCAGTGGAGTTCGAAAATTAAATGGAGGATGTATCTATTTCAGAGGTTAATACACTCTGACCCAATAACAGGAATTGTTAACGTCTGATGCTTGTACCTGTCTCCCCGTCTGCCGATGGTCACAGAACGATGCCAGCAGCATGTTGTCACGCTTCAGCAACACACACAGTTTTTCATCTAACGAGGCGTGGTACACAAAGTAGTACGTTCCTGGGACCCGACACCTACATGCAACACAACAACACAATGAAGATGATTCTATACAAGTGGATTTGTTTCTTATGTCTTATGTCATATTGGGAAGAATTACTTTGTTCAAAACAGAGAGTTATCAAAATGTTATTCTCAGTTAACTCTGGAATATTTGGTAACAAGGAAATTTCAGGACTGGACTTCCACAGGTGGTATCCCCTCAGTTCAGTGATGTGGATGGGTGAGTGATTATTTTTTGCAATGTAGTACGTCTCAGCAACTACGAGGTGCAATCATAAAGTTTCAAGACTTTTGATGCCCTTTTCAATTCAGTTCCTTTGCTTCTGCACATTTGGACTGCTTTCTAGAGCAATCAGTAGAAGACCTAATCTAACCTCAAAGCCTTTGTTGTTAAACCCTTAAGATTTTTGAGAGATTTTTGGCAAGAGGAAGTCACAGAGTGCTAAATCTGGGGAATCGAGTGGATGGGAAAGACGCAAAGACTGGATGCAAAGACTCTTGGTGTAACTCATGAAGCAAGAAGAACATGGAGCTTGATGATTGGAATTAACTGTGCATGACCCTGTAGTGTTTTGATGTATGCAGGTTTATACACCACTCTGCTTTTAATCATTACTTATTATTAATCTCTGGATGTCTTCCACATTTTGTCTTTTGTCCTGTTTTCCTCCCTCACCCCAAACTGGTCATAGCAGATGCCTGCCCCTGCCTGAGCCTTGTTTTGTTGAGGACCTCTTCCTGTTAAAAGGGAGTTTTTCCTTCACTCTGTCACAAAGTGCATGGGGTTGTTTGGTTGTTGGGGTTTTCTCTGTATTACTTTGTGGTTTTTAACTTACAAAATAAAGTACCTTGAGACAAGTGTTTTTGTGATTCGCTATTTAAATAAAATAGCAGACATGCTCATGTGCATCCTAATTATGACGGTGTGGATTGGTCAAATGGTGATTGGTTGACAAAGGGAAGGGAGCAGCAATGAAGCTCACCAGGAATGGTAGAAGCGAGATTTTTTTTTTTTTTTTTTTGCAGTTTCATGGTTTTAACATTCAGCTGTAATAACTTGACTCTTCCCCTATGCCGTAGAAGTTGCACACAGGCTGGTGTACGGCAAGAGCTGCTAAATCAGTCCTCAAGTTGTAGTTGTCATCATTAGTGATGATCCTGGACATGCAGACACATCACTTTGAAGGAGAAGTTGATCCTTCAACATTTGAGATGTGCACAACAAGATGATCTCGATAGAGTTGTAGTCGGACTTTGAATCTAGTGTTGTCTCTGATTGTTATAGTATGAATGCTTGAACTCTATGATCATTATGAAATGTATTATTATGAAAGTTTGAGCAGGAATCATCGTTGCCATCAGGTTTCACTGCTGAATGAGTCTGTACAATTTTGAACCTAACATCAATCATTCAACATTAAACTGGCAAACACACCTACAGTGATCGGTCTGGCCTGAAAGAAAAATGTCTCACCTGAAGCGTCCTGTGTTTATGTTGTAGTCATCGTTGATGTTGGTGATCGCATCTGTGAACTTAATGACGCTGGCTTTATCCGGGTATTGGTTTGTCGCTCGGGCCACACTGAAGGCCGCCTGCTGCTGGACTACAACAGCCCTGCAGCAACAGAGAGTATTTTTTTAATAGAAGCAGCTAATTAATGCAGAACAACTGCAGTGGACTGTTTTTTTTTAACAGTGAACATGATGCAGCTCATCTTGAATCCTCCCTTTGCAATACTTGCCTTCCCATGATGCATGATTCTGCTTCTTCTTCATTCACCTCTTTTGACTGTCATCATGTTTATGCATCACTCTGCATTTAATCATTACTTATAATAATAATAATCATCATAATAATAATAATAATAATAACAATAACAATAATAATGTATAATTTATTGATCCACATGGGGAAATTATTAATCTCTGGCTGTCTTCCACACTTTCCACTTGTCCTGTCTTCCTTCCCTCACCCCCGTATGGTCGTAGCATTTGGCTGTCCCTCCCTGAGTCTGGAGGTTTCTTCCTGTTAAAGGGGAGTTTTTCCTTCCTGCCAAGGGCTTACTCATAAGGGGTTGTTTGATTTTGGGGGGGGGTTCGCTCCTACATTATTTTAGAGTCTTAACTTAACAATATGAAGTGCCTTGAAGCAACTATTGTTTTGATTTGGAACTATTTACATAAAATTTAATTAAAATGAATGAATGAATTAAACATAGGTTTAAAAAAATAAACTCATTAGCAGTTATATATTTCATATAGTTAAATCAAGGAATGGCCTTTTTTGTTTCATATAATTAATGTAGCACGCATAAAGCTGGAGCAGCATTTAACCTGCTTTAGGTTGCGAGCAGTTGTCTCATTTGGCCAGGGTATAATCCAGCTTTGACAGTTTACTGAGTGAACTGTTGAACTGTTTACCTACCCTTGTTCTCCTGGTTCTCCTGGAGGTCCAGCAGTTCCTGGGGTACCTGGCTTCCCAGACTCCCCAATCTGACCTCTTTTACCAGGGGGCCCCTTTGGGCCGGGCTCCCCCTTCTCTCCTTTCTGAGGTCCGAGACCACCTTGCAACTTTGCTCCTAAAGAAACAAGTTCGAAGCATTAGTACATTAATGTAATTACTTTCCTCAGTGATCAGTAACGTGAGGGATTACAATCTGACATTTAGTTCAATTAATCCAGGAGCCGTAAGTCTGACGATCACTTAAACAGAAGTCACTTTGGTTTCAGCAGACAGACTTTTGCAGATGATTATACCGCGTGCAAGTCCCAATAATTCCAATGTTCAGATGTATGAATGTGTGCATTCATAGCTCTGCCGCTAACATTAGCCACAGGGATTGCTTCCAGAGCCATATGGTCATCTATGGTTGCAGTGGAATCGTTTTGGTTATGAAGGCTTCTAAGTGAGTGATAAGACCCAGGAATATATGTGTGGCAGGCCTAAGAAGCGCTGGCTGAATGACCTAAATACAGTGCTTTGTTTCTTCTCTCCTTTTGTAGAGGATACATTGGTGGCAAAATGATTTTTCCCTTATCATAACCTGCTTTTACACAGCTATGTTCTAGATACCTGGATCTCCTTTCTCTCCTTTTTGTCCATCACGACCATCTCTTCCAGGAAGCCCAGGAATACCTGAAGATGGTCAGAAAGTTCTAATGAAACTCAAAAACCAATAGAGTACAAAAACACATCAGTCTCAACAATCATGTGTACAAAAATGCACTCACCTGGCATTCCGGGCATCCCTGTAGCTGGACAGGTCTCCATAGCGATTAGCCCGGATATTGCCAATGAGAGCAGGGCTCCAATTATGAGCAAACAATGGTGGAGCATGATGGATAAATCCTGAGAGGGAGGAGAGGCGATGGGAAAAGATGAAAAGCAAACAATGGAACAAAAAAAGAGAAAAACAAAGAAAATAGGAAAATCAATGATGTCCCCCCCCCCCCCCCCATGTCTTAACTTATATTGGTAGATAGACTATAATGATGAGGATTTATGAAGGGGTTTTATATAAAATAAAGAAATGAATATTTTGCAAGTATCTTTATGGCTCCACATTACTGTACTGACATCATAATCAATCTAGCCCTCTTTGGTTCCTTAAGCTATTTTAAAAGAACTGTGATGTTATGTTTGGTCAGATCTCTCTTGAAAAGACATTTTTAATGTGAGTTACATTTTTTACCTGGATAAGTACCCAAAATGTAACAATATCTTTGCTTCTACCTTGTGATAGATGTACTCTTTCTGGCTTAAAATAGCTTAATATCGTTCATGAGAAAAATGTTCGTCATATTTTTCACAGATTATAGGCCAATAAGTCATTTATAACAAGTCATGTATTGCTCTAGGCACATGGATGAGGAGAATGGATTAGGGAAGGAAAGCAAAGAAAAAGAGGAATGAAAGGAGAGGAGGAAACAAGGACGACATCGGGGAAAGAAAGAAACGCTGAAATAACAACAAGTGCAAAATTATTTATCAGAAACAGAAAGGTTTTTTTTTTTTTATCAGTTATTGAATTCCTCTGTTAATGCACGGGACACTCAAACATGATAAACAAACAGGGAACAGGAGACCCTTTCAATGAACGCTTCAGTGTAACAAACAGATCATTCAGTAGCTGAACAGATAATTCATCATAAATGTAAAAACCTCACCTGAGAGAAAAGACGGGAGAATAAAACCAACCACGATGAGTTAAACGCAAACTGAAGAGACGCTCGGAGTCGTGTTACAGTCGCACAAGGAAACCAAAGTCAAAAGCAAAGATTCAGCAGCTTTACGTCACTGATTATTTTCTGTGCTGAGCAAATGAAGTTCTGCATTTCTGGGTTTTACTGACAGCTGGACACACAAGAAAGAAAGAGAGAACAGAGAAGCAAATCCTAAACTAGAAAGTTAGCAAAGTTACCAGTACCTAAAAAAAGGCTCCAGTTTTCTTCTTTTAATCTTTCCAAAAGATTTCTGAACATTTCAGATGTTGTCTGCAGTTGTCAGATGAGGTCTTGGTGATGCATAAGGAATGGGGTGGTTTTGTCATTGTCAAGAAATCCAATTAAATAAACAAAATTAACCACACCATTGTCTATTCATCATCAAACTGATATATAATATTCTGTACGCTTTTTTTCCTTAACTCATTTCAACTGAATTTCCTTTCCACGATTCTAAAATTTTACACTACATAGACTCAATGAAATAATCACAACCTGTAATCTATTGATTCTTGTTTCTGGACATGAATTTTATTGGGGATTTTTTTCCATTTTGCTAATCAAGATTTTCTGCCCTTATGGTCTTATATATATTAATCCCTCTCTATATACACAAGCTTAATATTTTCCACTTTAAAGGCCAAAACATTTGGAGACTGGCATGTGCCAAAAAGACTCAAATTCAACTCACCCATGTTTCAGATTTTTGTAGTTTTTATATTTTCAATATGTTGTTATTTGCATTATCATTGGCTTCTACATTGCTTGCTGAGGGATTTTGTCATTGTTGTTGCTGTTTAAATGAGTTTGGATTCCTCCATCAGCTGACACAGAATCACTGTGGATGCGGTGAAAGGATGTGCTGCATGCCATGGCATGCCACCTACAAGGCATGCAGCTGGTGTGTTTTAGCTCTACTGACACAAAATATCACATTGCATCAAATTTATGTATTAAATTTATATTTACTCTACATTTTGTATCATTGTTGATCTTTTTTTTATTTTTTATCTGGTTGCTGTAACACAGTTTCTCAGACTTCTGGGATAAATAAAGACTTTTATATTCATAATATGGATCGGGTTAGGATATAAAAACAACTGTGCTAAATGCTTATATTTAGCACAGTCGATACCTCAATTTAGGAAAAGATTAAGGTTTAAGTTACATTTGCAACAGCTCTGATTTTGTATCCCCGTTTATGGTTGCCATGATGATGCATTTTGCCTGGAAAAACTACCTGCTGCATTACTCGTAATGTTGTGCTCACTGTTTTGCCCTCAGACCAAGCTCTTCGTTTTTCAGTGTAATTTAAATTACAAGCAATGTGAGCAGTTTAGTTACTTTTTAAAATAAACAAACTGACTGACTCTTGGGGTCCTGACCAAGCTTGACTGACTCTTTACAAAGGTAACCTAATCATGAATGTTATTAGTTTGTGAACCACCACAGTGAAACTGGCATAAAAAGTGGGATTATGAAAGAAGAAGATTCTGAAATGTTTCTGACTCATGACAGAATCTGAAGAACAGATTTGAGCAATTCAACCAAATGTACACACAAACAGAAGTTAGAGGTCTGCTGAGATACAAAAGTTTACCAAAAGAAGAAGTGCGAACAACAGAACATGTTTCACTTCCCTCACCACCTTAGGAGGGGCTCACATTAAATATTCCTGTTTGATAAATTAGACAGCTAAAGGGTGATGGGCAGTAAGAGTTGTTTGTGCATGGGCAGAAATTTAAAAAAAAAAAGAGAGAGAGAGATAGGAGGAGTTTCATCTCTACACAGAGAGTTCAGACTCAGGGGGTAAAATGTTAGCATCACTCCATCTCATCACTTGCACCTGGATAGGACAAATCACACCACTCATTTTGGGGGATTTGATGTGGTGCTTTGCACATACATTGACCTCAATTAAAACACTGACCATTTTTAATATGAGCAGCCATATTAACAGTTACACATATATGTATATATATATTGTAATGTTCCCATATGTTCTCAAGAACCAGACGTTATGATCTCAGTTTGTCTGTTTATTCAGTAACACAGGCAAATGGGCCGTTAACTCCGGGGAGAGTGCTCCAGTACAACCCACTCTCTTCAGCCCCGGACAGTCACAACAACAACAAGGACCCCCCTCCCCTTCCCGCACACACTAACTCCCTTTGTCCTGCAGCACAACCAAACATGTACCTTAAAGAAACAACAACAGTGTGCAGAGATAGCCAACCTGTCACTGTAAAATGACCTTTAACCATCGTTACAATATATTTAAAAAATAGGCTACCCCAAAGATTTTATTTTTTGTGTTTTTCCTTAAAAACTTTGCAGCCATTCACAAAATCCATTCCATACATTTTGGACTTTTAACTGTATTTTCACAAGTTTTACAGTTTTTCCAGCTACTCCACTGAGTCTTCAATTACTGCAACAAAGCATAAAACACTGTTATCTAAAACTACAACTGTTTTACAGCAGTGGATTTTTGAAACTATTCCTGAATGTTCTTGAGATGACCTGCAGACGACATCTTCTTCAGTGAGAAATAATGGGCTTGGTGCTGACTGATATATTACAATCTGTATCTGTGAGTACTGGAATGCAAAGTGCATGTATTTGGAAAAAAACAAAAACTTTTAAAAGCATCAATCTTTAACTCTAGCCTTGTCTGTTTCATTGAATCATGTCCATTGTTTAGTAGATAACCTAGCATGTGAAAGCTCTCTGGTTCAATATCAGGAGGAGATACAAATCGCTGGGAGGTTTGTATCTGAAACACGCCACAGCGTGTTTGAGATACACCCCTTTCGATTTGAAATAGATTGAAATAGATCCATTTGACCCCTTTCCATTTGAAATAGTTTTTTCTTCTATTGTATTGCATAAGATCACAGCAGCTGCATCCACTTTTAGTGCATTTTAAGTATGGATCACCTTAGCCAGCGACTGACTTGCAAGACGATCTGTAGTTCATATAAGCACATTGTCCCAAAGACTAATGCCTGGCCTAAGAACCCACCTTAGCTGGTTGTGACTGAGTGCTTTAGGTGCCTTTGCCTTTGCAATTAATCAATAGCAAATGAAAACAGAATCCCAGAGTTTTTACTTTACTGGATGCTACAGATGAATAAAATTTCATTTATCAAATTGTATGAAAGTACATTTCTCATTGATTTAATCTCAGCAGACACAATCACAGTGAATAATAGCCTTCAATTTTATTTTATCAGTGCCAATAATCAAAGTTTACATGAGTCTGACATGAGTAGACACAAAATTAGCTGCTTACATGTTCACATGAAATTGTGTTCTCTAGATGATAATGCATGTTAATGCTGTGATGCTGCTTTTAAAACAACAACTGAAATATGAGATTTTTAGATATTAAACTGACAAAGTGATGCAGTCTGGTGTTTGAGCACAGACTCCATTGTGAAGTTAAATTTCTGAGCGTACAGCTGAACTTTATGCTGGACTTGGGAAGAGCAGGAAGCCGTTGAAGATGATCTTTTTTTCCCTGTTCTCCCTGGTATCAGTAGGTACCTGGTTTTCCCTAAAGGACTCAAGCCAGACCTTCTGTCCAACTGTGAGCTGTAAAACCACACCACCTGACAGCACCTGAAAGGCAACACAGCTGATCAAGTCGAGGCTTTGTGACAAAATGCTGCAGTCAGTGTAAAGGATAGCCCAAGGCAATATACAGGGATATTATTAGAGGAGGATTTCTTTTAGACAAACAGATATTTGTGTGGCTGTTTGATCAAATGTTTTCCCTCCATGTTTCTCACTGGAGCTGAAACCAACCTGCTCAGATTGCCTGTTTGATCTGTTATAATCACAGAATCCCAGGGTTCTTCTTGGTCCATCATAGACTATTTGCAGGCACATGCTGACCTAAAAATACACAACACACAAATGTTGGGAAGAAATTTGGAAAAGCTTATAAATCTTTCACTGTATTTAACACAAAACGTGGCTGTCAAGATGATAGTATAAGCCACACTAATATGCACAATATGTATGATTTATTTTACAGTGGAACAGACAGGAGCGAGTTACCTTGGCCACAGAGTGGAAGTTGAAGTAATAGGTACCCTGTACTCTGCAGGTGAAGACACCTGTGCGTGTGTCAAGATCACCATTTGTGTTGACCACAGCTTTTTGGTAGGTTATTTTCTGATACACAAACACACACACAAAGAGGAAAACAATAACCTTGTAACTAAAAACTGTAAGAGAAAAACGAGAGGCTGTTGTTTATGAAGCAGTGTTAGGGCCGCATTAAAAAAAGAAAAAATATTGATTATTTGATTTCAAAGTCAAAATTTTGAGATTAAGGTCAAAAAGGGGCAGTTGTTTGGCTTCAAACGAAAACTGCAATCTCCACATTTGGAATTTTTTCTTAAAATAGTACTTTGAGTTGACTTTTCTTAATGTGGTCCTAACACCTAATAGTAGCTGCTTCATCTACTGATGGTCTCATAATTTTTACAATAATATTTATTTTATGACGAGAGTTGTGTGTAGTATAAAAGTAACCTCTTATGGCTGCTAGGAAAGCTGTTGACAGTCAGGACTCTGTACTAGACACACAAACTGTGACTTGATAAAACTGAAACAATCTGCATGGGTAGATAATGCTAAAGGGTGGTGACAAACTCATGTGTGTGACATTAAGAGGGACACATGTCCAGATATTGCATCTGTGACTAAAAATATGAGAAATGAAACATCTGAGGGAGTGAAAGGTGTGATGGGAAACCTGGTTGAAGGTAGGATAAGCGCTGTCGGTCCTGATCACTGAGAAGGCCGAACGGGACTGCTGCTGAGAGGTGTGTCTTCCTAAGAGAACACACACACACAAGTATGAATGATGTGTTTAATGTGTAATTTATAAGGTAGAAATCATGGCAATGTTATGAGACTGGACACTCAATGCTGGTGGCCGCTCGATACTCTGATGTTACACTATGTGTGCTTATGAGTAACATGTGAATGTCACAAATTATGCACAAGATGCTGGATAACTGTTTAACTACATGTGCTAGCTTAAACTTACCAGTAAAGAAAAGAAACTCTCATTTCCACGTTGCCCTGCTTTATTATCCATTGTGTAAGTTATTGTGTATGTTAGTATATGGCGAGGTCAGAAATTATCTCTTCATTACCTTGGGACAACCTGCCGTCTGGGCCGGGACGACCTGGGGGGCCATCCTCACCCGCTTTCCCCAAATCTCCACGGAAACCTTTTGGGCCCTGGGGTCCTTGCGTGCCCCGATTTCCCACCTCTCCTTTCTGCCTCAGTAGGCTGGCTGTATCCACTGGGCCTTGAATCATCACAGCTACAAATAGAAAATGAATTATTCCACACCAGTCTTTGAGTTTTATATCAGTTGAGGGGTGATAAAAGCACCTGTGAAGACTTTGTTTCTTATTTATACATCCAGCAATTACACAGTAACATTATCAGTCATTATCAGTGGAGCGCATCTGTCTCTTTAGTGTAGTGGTTCTGTAAAACATGGAACATCAAACTGTAAACTAAAATTTCGAAGCACACCAGCAAATAGAAAAACACTGCAAAAGCACACAAAACACAGAAGAACGTTGAATAAAAACACAACAGTAGAGAGATAATAAAGTAAAGGAAGAGCTGCAAAAGCGACAGAAACTGAAACGTGTGAAGAATTGCACTGAGGCGAGCTGAAAAGAAGCAGAGGATTCACAGTGAGAGAAAGAAAGATAAAGTAAAATGCGTTCTAAAAGAATAACATAATAATGCAGATAAATGATTGTTATAAGCAGCTATTCCATCGTGTTGTGTTTTTGTCTAATTCTGTTGCTTTTCTTCAAATTCTGTTATTTTCATTCAAATTCTGTTGTTTTTCTTCAAATTCTGTTGTTTTTCTTCAAATTCTGTTGTTTTTATTCAGCTTCTGTTGTTTATTTTTTTCAACTTCTGTATTGGCAGTTAAGATAAAATAAGTACATAAACCAAGTGCGGTAAGCAGGTTAATGTTTGTACGTTCAGCAGGGTGTTACCTGGCTCTCCCTTCTCTCCCTTCATTCCAGGCAACCCATTTCTGCCCGGAGCGCCGTTCACTCCTCGCTCACCATTAGCTCCTTTGCAGCTCACTTGACATTGGACAGCCTCCAGAAGTATGGCCACGCCCACCAAGACAGCTAGCCCATAATTACCACCCATGGTCCAAAACACTGGATTTAACATTTGATTACAAAGATGAATCCAGTCAAAGTCAAGAGAGTTAAAAATAAGAAACTATGTAAGAAACAAAGTAAAGTCATAAGCATTCTGTATTTGTCTACATTTATTCTGCTACCTCAAGACACTTTATGTTTTGGACTGAAATTAGAAATGTTCACTTTTATTTCTCCAAATCCTGTAGAAACTTTATACAACAGATATTTCCAAGCATATATTCATAAATTTCAGTTGAAACAATTCAATAAACTGAATAGAGGATAAAATGACACATCACATTGTTGTTGTATTGTTTAAGACTAAACTGGTGACTAAACATTCATAATGCATCAAGTGTCAAACCTTCGGTACATTTAATTTACTAGAGATAACAAAATTAGTGGCTGATGTAAGTTTTTAGTTTAAGGGAAAGCTGGTTTACAAACAGACAAAACACTCAACATTAAGTTTAAGAAAAAAACTTATTTCATAAAATGAAAACTTCATGAAAAAATGTTGAGCAAATAAAGACATGCATAGATTTTTAAATTGATTTTGTTCTTGTTCACATTAATTGTAGCTAATTTATCTTTGATTAACAATCTCAAAGACTTGAAAGTTGGTCCAGAGATGATCCCACTGTGAACGTTATCATTAAGTTATTTAACATTTCTATTATATACACAGCCCTGCTGTTTACAAACAAATATTTAACAATATTCCATGTTTTCTGTGTGTTGAGGTGTTATTTTACTCACCTGTCGGGTTTTCTGATTGTTGGATCTTCAATGAAAGGACGGGATTTCCTTCTGTTGGTGAACAGACTTCTTATTAAAATGAAAAAATGAGTCAGTGGTTCATTCTGACACTTTCTGACATGCATACACACACACACACGAACACACATACACACACACACACACACACACACACACACACACACACTGTGCAAAATAAGTAAGGAAGTAAAACTCATGATCCGACAAGAACAGTGATTAAATAAAGGTTATAGTTTCAGTTCAGCATCACAAAGATCTTTTTGACTTGTCTGCACTGTGAGATGTACAAGTCTGTTTCACTTAAATATAAACTGTCTCGTTATAAACTTAAAGACAATCTGTTACACCTTATGTTGAAAAAAAGAAAATATGGTTCATGACATGTGGTTTATTGATCACAGTTTCAAAGATAGATAGATAGATAGACAGATAGACAGATAGATAGTATCTCTACTTTTAAGATTAGGCTTTAAACTTTCGTTTTTGCTGAAGTATGTAGTTAGGGCTGGACCAGGTGGCTTTGAATCCTCCCTTAGTTATGCTGCAATAGACGTAGGCTGCACATGATGCACTGTTTTTCCTTTTCAGTCACCTTTCTCACTCACTATGTGTTAATAGACCTCTCGGCATTCAAATGTACTTGTTATTAATCTCTGTCTCTCTTCCACAGCATGTCTTTATCCTGTCTTCCTTCTCTAACCCCAACCGGTCACAGCAGATGGCCGCCCCTCCCTGAGCCTGGTTCTGCCGGAGGTTTCTTCCTGTTAAAAGGGAGTTTTTCCTTTCCACTGTTGCCAAAGTGCTTGCTCATAGGGGGTCATTTGATTGTTGGGTTTTTCTCTGTATGTATTATTGTAGGGTCTACCTTACAATATAAAGCGCCTTGAGGCGACTGATGTTGTGATTTGGCGCTATATAAACAAAAATGAATTGAATTGAAAATGTGCTCAAATATGCAAATGAAAGGAAGTGATTAGTCTTCAGTATTTGTTTAAAGTATTTCTTATATTTTGAAAGGAAAAATGAAAATGTTTAAAAAGTAACTGAGTAAAGAAGGAAAATATGAAGAACAAAACACAAAAATTCCCAAACAAGATAAACGCAGATTGGATCTATAAAAAAAGTATTTAAAAAACCCAGATGTGTGGTGCAAAAATAACCACAGAAAACATCAGAGACACTTTTAATGTTTATTCTTAAGCATTTTGAAAAAACCTTTTTTTCCCACACACACACACACCTTGATTGTATAACTAATTGTATAACATTCAAAAAGTGCAAATCAAACACCATATATGTAAACTCCCTTTTCTATATATTTTTTCCATTTCTCAGCCGATCACATAACAGCATGACAGCAAGTCAATGCACGTAAGCATTTTATCATGTTGACACAGGTCAAGCCTACCTTCTGAAGTTCTAGTCAAGCATCAAAATAGGAAAAAAAAGGTGATTTAAGGCGGGCTGATTTCAGAAACTGCATATATGCTGGGAGTTTCCCACACAACCATCCCTGATATTTACAGAGAATGGTCCAAAAAAAGGGAGAAAATGTCCAGTGAGCAGGAGTAAAAATGCCTTGTTGATGTCAGATGTCAAAGGAGAATCGAGAGCAATTTCCATGATGCTGTCACGTTAATATGGACAAAACAAAGTATCAGTAAGGTGTACCTATTTAAGTGTCTGTTGACTGTAATAAAGTCTCAGTGACAATCAAGGCTTTAAATGAAACTGTAAAAGTCTACAGCCTCCCCATGTGGTCATTTTATGAAATTGCACCAGACAAGCAGGAAACAATGCACTTACTCTATTTAAATAAGTGTATTTAACCAAACCCATGCTAGTTTTTCAAGCTGACTTGGTTATATTGAGCTATTTTTCAGAACATGTATGATATGTAAAAACAAGCCAGTTATGTTAAAAGTTTAGTCTTTAATTTAGCGGTGTTGTGATTTTTATTTTAGTGTTACGTCTCCACGAAGTGGTCTATGGGTGTGAGTGTGGGGAGCAGTAACAAATGGGTCCGGGAATGGAATGAAAAGAAAACCAGACAGAGGTGTTCTATAAAAATATAGTTTTATTACAAATAATGTAGTTTTATTACAAATAACCTTAACTTAAAGAGCCGGCAACACTGTTTTACCAATAATGCCAAAGAAACAAAGGAAGCAGTTGCAACAACAAAAGAAAAAAGCTACCAAACAAATAAGGGAGGCACTTCCCACACTTCTTACTTAACTCCTCACCATGGGGAGACACTTCCAAGGACCACAAGCCCATCTACTTACTACCTTTCTAAAACCTAGAAAAAAACAAACAAACATGTAGCACCAGAAGGAGAAAAACTACCTCACTCGCAGGTCATCCCCAGCTTATATAGCCTCAGAGAGGTGATTGCTGACTGGGTCCAGGTGGTAAACGAGGCTAATCAAATGCAGCTGTGTCCTGGGGAGAAAGAAGAGTGAGAGAGAGACAGAGGGGTGGAGCAAGAGAGGAGGAGAGAGAACACCACACCCACACAACGGCAGTTTCAGATCTCCTATAGGCTTATTGGTGCAGCCCTCCACAATGTTCTTGTCATGACCCTTATGAGTGACATTAATGTACAGTAGTATAGGCCTATTTAACACCACATACAGTTTACACTGTATGAGAGGTGAAACGTCTTCAAGCAACTTAAAGAAGTCCAGACGCTTTTCTTTGCAAATTCCTTTGACTACGATGACCTGGATGACTGAGAACCTTCACAGACAACATGTTTTAATGAGTAAACTGATGACGGCGGATTCCTCTTCACTCACGTCTTCCTCTGACAGTTGCCACCCTAACCCTAACCACTGCTGGCCGCAAAGGATTACCATTTACTCGCATTCTCCTGGCTACCAGGAGCTACGGCATCCAGGCGATAGTTCCCGACTCACCAACGGCATCTCCCGCACCCCCACCAATTCTCCTGGGGGCCTGCCTATCATCAATGGTTGCTGGGATCGCAGCACGGCGGAAAAGGCCTGTGTATACCATCAGCGTGACAGCGCCATGCTGCCTTTGCAGTTTTAAGGCCCAGGGAAATGAGCCTGCCAGCACTCTGTAGCGGCCAAGACCGCTGGCGATAAGGAAAGGCTGCTCTTTATAGAGGACTCACGCTCAGGGAGATGTTTTCTGGTTGACTCTGGCTCCCAGAAGAGCCTTGGGAACTCTCGTGTCGTGTTTGTATACCTCCACAATTGTATAATATTTCATCTTTAAAAAAAATTGGAGCTTTCCCGTGTATCACAGTTTGAGAATGACTGCTTTAGACTACCATGACCTGGATGACTGAGAACCTTCACAGCCAATAACCTTGTAACTAAAAAATACTAGAGTCACATTTAAAAAAATAAAAAAATATTGATTATTTCATTTCAAAGTCAAAATTTGTCATAATGACTGAAACTAGCACCACTGAAGGAACAATGGGCTGGGAGGTCAGTTCCTTGATTATTAATATGCAAATTCTCATGACCATTGATCAACAACCACTGATCAAAGCTCATTGATCAACGACTACTGGTCAATGGCCATGAGTACCATTTACAGAGAGTTGGGGAATGGCTGCAATCACAGCATTGTAAGATGGCGAAAGGAGCGGATCCGACAGAGACTTACAATGCTTCTAGATCAGCAGTCCCCAACCTTTTTTGCGCCACGGACCGGTTTATGCCCGACAATATTTTCACGGACCGGCAATAAGGTGTCGCGGATAAATACAACAAAATAAAAACTAGTGCCGGTACCGAAAAAAAGAAGATTTATTCATAACACACGTGAAAAGACCCAGGAAAACCGAGTTAACGATAAAAACGATAATAAAATAACGCTAAAAACCGATTAAAAACCCGGAAAACCATACATTTTACACCTGAGCCTCAACTCTCGCGGCCCGGTACCAAACGACTCACGGACCGGTACCGGTCCGAGGCCCGGGGGTTGGGGACCGCTGTTCTAGATGACAATACTCTTAAAAAGGTGTTTGAATTCCTTGAGAAGGCTTATCTAGCACAGCATGAGAAGTCTAAGACCAGGCAACAAAGGAAGTTTGACTTACTTGTTGTACGTCGGAAACCACAGCAAAATAGGGAGAATGTCTTCAGTGGCCAGAAGAGAGGATGCCACACAGACGATGTGGACAAGTGGGTGAAGAATTTGTCTGACAGACAGCTCACCCAAGCAGAGAAAAACATCCTTGCTAAAAGGTTGAATTTTGCTGTGATGCCGAGACAAATCCAGCTATTGGAACTGATTACAGCCACAGAAACAGCAATTCGAAACAACAATATTGCAGACGTGGAAGCAGAGCAACTACGGAGCCGGTTCTCTAAAAAGAGCTGGAAATCCCATCACTAGTACCCAGGGGAATCTACACCAAGTCTGTAAAACAAAAGAATTTGAAAACAAAGAGCGGAATTTGAATGAAAACAACAGACTTTAAATGAAAACAAAAGAAGTAGAATGAAAACAACACACTTTTAATGAAGACAACAGAATTTGAAAACAAAAAGCAGAATTTGAATGAAAACTACAGAATGTGAATGAAGACAAAAGAATTAGAATGAAAAGAACAGAATTAGAATGAAAAGAACAGACTTTGAATGAAAAGTATAGAATTAGAATGAAAACAACAGAATTGGAGTGAAAGCAACAGACTTTGAATGAAAACAACAGAATTTGAAAACAAACAGCAGAATTTGAGTGGAAAGAACGGAATTAGAAAGAAAACAACAGAATGAGAATAAAAACAAAAGAATTTGAAAACAAACAGCAGAATTTGAATGAAAACAACGGAATTTGATTGAAAAGAACAGAATTTGACAACAAAAAGCTGAATTTGAATGAAGACAACAGAATTTGAATGAAAACAACACAATTTGAATAAAAACAACAGAATTTGAATGAAAAAACTGACTTTGAATGAAAACAACTGAATTAGAAAACAAGAAGGAAAAGAATTGAATTAAAAGGAAAAACAGAATTTGAAAACAAACAGCAGAATTTGAATGGAAACGACGGAATTTGATTGAAAAGAACAGAAGTTGGAAACAAATAGCAGAATTTCAATGAAAACAATAGAAACTTGAATTAAAAAAACTGAATTTCAGTTAAAACAACAGAATTTAAATGAAAACAACAGAATGGGAAAACAAAGAGCAAAATTCAAATGAAAACAACTGAAATTGAATGGAAACAATGGAATTTGAATGAAAACAACAGACTTGGAATGAAAGCAACTGAATTTGAAAAGAAACAGCAGAATTTGAATAAAAACAAAGGAATTTAAAAGAAGTCAACAGAATTTGAATGAAAAGAAAATTTGAATGAAAAGAATGGAATTTTAATGAAAGCAACAGAATTTGAAAACAAACAGCAGAATTTTAATGAAAACACCAGAATTATAATGAAAACAACAAACTTTGAATGAAGACAACAGAATTTTTTTTTAAAAAAGCAGAATTTAAATGAAAACAACGGAATGTGAATGAAAACAAAAGAATTAGAATGAAAAGAACAGAATTAGAATGAAAAGAACAGATTACAATGAAAAGAACAGAATTTGAATGAAAAGAACAGAATTAGAATGAAAACAACATAATTAGAGTGAAAGCACCGCACTTTGAATGAAAACAACAGAATTTGAAAACAAACAGCAGAATTTGAGTGGAAAGAACGGAATTAGAATGAAAACAACAGTATTTGAATGAAAACAACGGAATTTGAAAACAACAGAATTTCAATTAAAACAGCAGAATTTGAATGAAAATAAAAGAATGTGAATGAAAACAAAAGACTTTCAACAAAAACAAAAGAATTTGAAAACAGCAGAATTTGAATAAAAACAATGGAATTTGATTGAAAAGAACAGAATTTGACAACAAAAAGCTGAATTTGAATGAAGACAACAGAATTTGAATGAAAACAACAGAATTTGAATAAAAACAACAGAATTTGAATGAAAAAAACTGACTTTGAATGAAAACAACTGAATTAGAAAAGAAGAAGGAAAAGAACTGAATTTAAAGGAAAAACACAGAATTTGAAAACAAACAGCAGAATTTGAATGGAAACAATGGAATTTGATTGAAAAGAACAGAAGAAACAAATAGCAGAATTTCAATAAAAACAACAAAAACTTGAATTAAAACAAATGAATTTCAGTTAAAACAATGGAATTTAAATGAAAGCAAAAGAATTGGAAAACAAAAAACAGACTTGGAATGAAAACAACTGAATTTGAATGGAAACAACAGAATTTGAATGAAAAAAAGAATTAGAATGAAAACAAAAGAATTTGAATGAAAAAAACTGAATTTGAAATCAAACAGCAGAATTTCAATGAAAACAACTGAATTTGAATGAAAATAAAAGCATGTCAAAGAATACAATGGAATTTGAATGAAAACAAAAGAATTCAACTGAAAACAAAAATTTGAATGAAAACAACAGAATTTGAAAACAAGCAGCAGAATTTGAATGAAAACAATGGAATTTGAAATAAAAAAGCAGAATTTGAAAGAAAACAACAGAATTTGAATCAAAACAACAGAATTTGAATGACAACAACAGAATTCGAATAAAAAAACAGAATTTGAATGACAACAACTGAATTTGAAAAGACACAGCAGAATGTGAATGAAAACAATGGAATTTGAATGAAAATAACAGAACTAGAATGAAAAGAACAGAATTTTAATGAAAACAACAGACTTTAAACGAGAACATGAGAAGCAGAAAAAAAATAGCAGAATTTAAATGAAAACAATGGAATTGGAATGAAAACAACAGAATTTGAATAAAAACAACAGAATTTGAATGACAACAACTGAATTTGAAAAGAAACAGCAGAATTTGAATGAAAACAACGGAATTTGAATGAAAACAACAGAATTTGAATGAAAACAAAAAACTGTGAATGAAAAACACTGAATGTGAAAACGATCCGTGTACTTTTCGGTATTTGAAGTTTCGTTTCAGAAAGTATAATTTAAAAAAGAAAATGAGACACTTATTTAATTCTCAACTTAAAAAGCTAAAATGAAAAACGTAAAACAATTGTTTTTTTCATTTTGTCCTTTCGCACATCAGAAACGAAAAACCCAAGAAAAAAGAACGAGAAAGGGCCCTTTATTTATTTTGTCTGAACCGGAAGTTTTAGTAGGTCAACAACCTGTACAAGTGATGCGCAAACTTATGGCAAACACTGTAGTGTGGACATCATGACGTTGGAAAAATACTCAGACGTGATCATGGAGATGGCAAAACAAGGCCTGTCATCGGAAATTATATCAGAGCGTCTGTCATATGAACACGGGGAAGTGAGAGGATTTTCTGCGAGAAATGTTAGAAAGTTTTGTGCTGAGCAAATCACTAGCTGTCGACTCTCGGACACACGGTTGGAGCTTGAGGTGACACAAGCTATAAATGAGGTAAGGTACTTTCTTCCTTCACCTTATGACTGTGTATGGTTGTCTTAACTGGGTTGTAAGGGGGTTAGTCTAGACTGTGTGCGCGCGCCCGCGCGTTTTAGCGTCTTGCGGGTGGTGGGTAACGTTAGTTATTTTAAAGATGTCTCTCACTGGTATTTGTACAGTTAATTAGCACAATACTTTAGCTTTACACATTTGCTTTCAGAATAAGCTACTTTACATTTGTTGTTCTAGTAGTAGCATGATCTTTTATTTTAAACAGGTGGGCCCAACATATGGCCGCAAAATGATGAAGGGCTATCTGTCCACAAAAGGGGTACATGCTGCAGAGGGACGAATTGGGTCAATTTTAAGAGAGGTGCATCAACCTTATCATGAAGCAAGACGCCAGGTAGCCTATGTTATTTAATCTTCCACTAGAACTGTATTCCAATGTTCTTTGTCATATTTGTGATATACATCATGTAATGGTAGGGCCTAATTCTGTTTAACAGATGTACGCCCTGCTTTAACAGTTACTTGACTCTTCCTCAAACGTATGATCAAATCTGCCTTTATCCAGTCAGCTGTCATTTATTTTTGTGATTTTTTTGTAAGGGAGCTCGGAATCTTAATCCCACACCGTACCATGCTGAATGCATGGGGCACAAGGTTCACCTGGACCAAAACGAGAAACTTGTAATGTTTGGAGTCACCCATGTTTTAGCTGTAGATGGATTCAGTAAAAAGATTGTGAGTCATTCCACAATGCCAATCAAAAACAACTTGAGCATCTATGAATATGTTTTCAGGTAATACAACCTCTCAAACCATTTATTTCATCTTAAGTGTTTTGATGGACATGTTAGTCATATTGGACATGAGCTGCACCCAAATTTACAATATTTGAATTTAAATTAGACATGCAACAGATGGGTCTGGTTATGTTCCTGAATATAATATATTAAGAACTTACCAAACATTTTGATCAACATTTTCTATTAATGTAAAAATAAATAAAATGGAATTGCACATGAATCATTTAACTACTTTATTGCAATTAATCAGTGTTCATTTATGAATGGAACAAGGTTCTTGGATTTCCACATATCTTTCAATTGTTCTGACATACATCTAAAGTCTGAGCATGACAGTGACATTGCAAAGAAACTTAAGAAATATATGTTGTCCTACTACAACTAAAATATTACCCAAAAAAAACATGAATGAATACATTCAAAATAATAACACCTTTGCTGGTCTTAAAGCAAAATAGTTAATAAATGTTCTTTATTTTTCCTGTACCAGACCTGCAGTGATCACCTATGGTATGTGGGACCAGGTGCGAGTAGACCATGGAAAGGAATTTTATTTAACACTGTTCATGCAAGAGATGCTGTCACATCATCGCTTCAATCAGGAGAGACTGCCTTATTTACAGACCTCATCCACAAGAGTAAGATTTAAGTACCATTAACATCAGCTGAAATTCTTATACTATTACGTGTACTACTACGTACATTTAAGACATGTTTCTTTTAACTCTTTTAGAACCACACAGTTGAAAGGATTTGGCCTGAAATCAACAACCGTGTCAACTACCCACTAAAAACTGCCCTACTCCAGCTGATGGACCAGGAGGAGATAGATATGGAGGATAACCTTGTGCGATACTGTGTGTCCAATCTAACCTGTCAGCTGTGTAACATTGGTCTTGCAAGTGTGGTAGAATCATGGAATGCTCATAGAATCCCAGGTAAAAAAAAAAAAAAAAAAAGTCAGATTGCTTACAACCCTGATAATGAACATTTAAACACCTCCTCTATTTTTTACAGGAAAAGGCATACCAAATCACTTTGCAGAACATGGGTGTAAAAGAAGAATTTCTCCAGAGCTCTTGCCAAATGCACTTGAAGCAGCAGACCTTTACAGGCAGCACTTGGGATCTGCACTCAAAGAATATTCGACTTTTGGAGTTGATCCCTTCACAACCGAACAGGACAAACTTAGAACAGAGAGTCATTTTGCAGAAAAATATCCTGATATTTCACATTTGTTTTTTAGAGCCGTAAATGGTGACTTTATGCCATACAAAGAAGCTCTGCTCTGTCTCATAAACATAACTCAGAGAAATGTATGAACCACTGCATCTGTAAACTGTACAGAACAGACAAAAAAAAAAATCAACTGACTGTAAACATTTGTGTGTACACACTACATTACTCCTCTGCAAAAAAAGATTTCAATACAGAAAATGCAGCTGTTAGACCAGTAATTTGTAGAACTCCGTTGTTACTCTCCCTGCATTTTGCACAGTGCTGTGATGTCTCTTGCCACTGTTCCACACATGTCTTGCAGCCAATAATGCTTCTGCAGCACAGTGAGAACACTGGATCCTCAATGATGTCTGCAAAAGTAAATCAGATAAGTGAGACTGTTATCCATTTATGTTGAATTTAGTTCAAACTATAGGTTCAAAGTCAGTCTTGACATAAATTTACAGACAGCATGCAGAATATTTTTGGTTATTCTGTAATTACTCTTGTTCACGCTGTTCTGAGAAAGTCCCTGTCTATATTTTTGTCTATAATTGATGAGGGGCAAAATCAGTACATTTTCTCAATTAGCAAGCAAGAAAAATGAAAAAGTTACAGGTACTTGATTCAATATATGCAACTACAGTCCCATTTTAAATGTGAACTTTTTAGTTTTACATTACTGTGAACAGTGTACCGTCACCCATACTGACATTGTAATCAATTTGAAAAGCTATACTTTCATAGTCAAGATTGCAAGGAGAACCCAAATTAAATGTGCATGTAAACTTTTGAATGTTATGTTACAGTAGACCTGCATCTTGATTGTCTGTGCCTAAGTATTTAAATGGACACTGCTGAATAAAGAGCCTATGTTTGGTAAAAAAATGTTTGTCCAAAGTAATGATTGAATGTGGTTTGACATTGTTTTAATTGTAATTAAAATGTTAGTGTAGATGTAATGTATTTACTAAGCAACATTTGAACATACTCATACAAACCACGCAGCTAAATCCCTCCTTGAGTGTCTGCAGCTTGGGGGTTGTGACTTTCTGGGCAACTGCAAGATCAGTGAGCTCTTTGATTGCTGCTGTGACAGCTGGCAGACTTTGAGATGCCAACACCAACTCTTCTATTTTGTCACTCACTTCTCCCAAACTGGCACTGTCATCATCTTTACGGCTGCTACAAATAAAAATGGATAATCAGATGTCAAAGCTACTTACTGGCTTAAAGAAACATCACATCACTTACTGATAGATGATGATTTATGTAGTGATGTCTTACTGCTATTATAGGATTTAAATCAAATTAATTCTTCTATATTGATGTTCATCCTATAGTATATACATATTTATTCACATACCTCAGTTTCTTCCTCTTTGTTCCCTGGAGGCAATTAAAGTCTTGTTCAGGCACAGCAAGAATTTTTCGTGCATTTTGTCTCCAGTACTGTGACCCTACAGATGAAAAACAAAACCAAAGAAACCTGTTTAGAAGCCAATACCATATTACCCAATAAATATTACAAAGAGTCTGGTAAGACATGTCTCTCCATAAGATATGGGCTTTAGCTGTAATATTATGGCTCACCTGTTGTGCCCTCCGACTCCAGAATTGCATTGCCCTGTGCATCTGTCAAAATTATTGGGTTGTAATTACCAATGGCATCTTGCACTTTTCCTACTATCCCTTGAAGCGTAGCCTCAGACTCCAGGAATCGTACAACCACCATTCTATTGGGAATCAACCTCCCACCAACTACATCTGCAAAGTACACTGATCTGTAAAACAAAACATAATAATTTTACATATCTTGTAAAAGACAGCAGGCCACAAATCCATTCAGTGATTGCTATAGGCAAATTGTACTAAAACAGCTTTGCTATTCTTAACAATTCAACTATCCATGCACCTTATGTTTCTTTTTATTTTGCCTGTTCTGTAATTTAATATTCAAGAACACAGACTCATCCTACCTCTGAAATGTTTTGGAGGACATAGGGGAACTTGAAGTAGCCTGCTGTGAACGTGAAGGTGCAGACGCTGCCACAGCTGGTGCTCGCATAAATGCAAAACGCTGCCCGCTGGAACCTGCTGTTGGAATTGACTCCATGTCTTCTCCGTGGACTTCATAGTGACCTCTGGGTGTAAGGTCTAATGCGCTGAAAACACCAGAGACCGCACCGGGGAACATAGCCACGTTTGAATCATCCGTGATGTACAGAGTATGCGCGGATACCTGTTTAAGAAAAGTTTCCGTAAATCACGTTGCTCTGCTAACGTGTTACTCCTGTGCACACGGTTAATAGGCTCTAAAGGCTTACTTATTAGCTAGTAGCCGGTAAAAGTCAATGAATAACTATTTACACATTAGCACATGTGCACAATTCACATATTAGCACAATGAAGACGGCTAGACATAGTATTAGTAAAAGTAGGCCTACATGAAATCACCAAATGTTAACGTTAGCCGTTCCGCAGTAAGGAAGAACAATAACGTTCATAAAAAAACTGCTGAAAGCAAAGTTTGCGAAGTTTACATATCTACCTGAAAGATGCGACCCAGTTTTTCTGCAGTCATGTCTTCGTCCCGGAGTGTCACTCTCTTAGTTTTCCTAAAAACAACGTAATGGTCCATCCTCTGTTTATTCCAGTGTAACTTTAAGGCCGTCGATCTCTTGTGTGGGGGACGGTGTGCGCGCGCCATAAAAAAACGCGCAGAAGAAGTACTTCCCGTTTCAGACATTGAAAATGCGTCTATTTTTTTGTTTTTGCGCTAGTATACTTTCATTATTTGAATCACGAAGAAATCCAAAAAAGCACGTCTAATTTTAAGTGTATGACGGCTATTTGTTACCACCGAATGAAAAAACAAGTTATTTTCGCCCATTTTATTCTTTATCAAAAATTAAAAAAATGAAAATTCTTTTAAATATCGTTTTTTCGTTTTGGTTTCTGAAACAAAACTTCAAATACCGAAAAGTAACAAACTGCAGAATTTCAATGAAAAGAATGGAATTTGAATGAAAAGAGCAGAATTTGAAAACAAACAGCAGAATTTGAATGAAAACAATGGAATTTGAATGAAACAACGGAATTTGAATGAAAAGAACAAAATTTGAAAACAAACAGCTGAATTTGAATGAAAACAACAGAATTAGAATGAAAACAAGAGAATTAGAATGAAAACAAAAGAATTAGAATTACAACAACAGAAATGGAAAACAAACAGCTGAATTTGAATGAAAACAAAAGAATTCAACCGAAAACAAACAAATTTGAATGAAAAAAACAGAATTTGAAAACAAGCAGCAGAATTTGAATGAAAATAAAGGAATTTGAAATAAAAAAAGCAGAATTTGAAAGAAAACAACAGAATTTGAATAAAAAGAACAGAATTTGAAGGACAACAACAGAATTTGAATAAAAACAGCAGAATTTGAATGACAACAACTGAATTTGAAAAGACACAGCAGAATGTGAATGAAAACAATGGAATTTGAATGAAAATAACAGAACTAGAATGAAAAGAACAGAATTTTAATGAAAACAACAGACTTTAAACGAGAACATGAGAAGCAGAAAACAAATAGCAGAATTTAAATGAAAACAATGGAATTGGAATGAAAACAACAGAATTTGAATAAAAACAACAGAATTTGAATGAAAACAACAGACTTTGAATGAAAAACACTGAATTTGAAAACAAATGGCAGAATTTCAATGAAAAGAATGGAATTTGAATGAAAAGAGCAGAATTTGAAAAATAAACAGCAGAATTTCAATGAAAACAACAGAATTTGAATGAAACAACGAAATTTGAATGAAAAGAGCAGAATTTGAAAACAAACAGCAGAATTTCAATGAAAACAACAGAATTAGAATTAAAAGAACAGAACTGCAACTAAAACAACAGAAGTTTAATGAAAAAAATGGAAGTTGAAAAAACTAACAGAATTTGAAAGAAAACAACGGAATTTGAAAGAAAACAACAGATTTAGAATGACAACAAACGAATTTAAATGAACACAAGAGAATTTGAATGAAAACAACAGAATTTGAATGAAAACAACGGAATTTGAATGAAAATACCAGAATATTAATGAAAACAACAGAATTTGAACGAGTACAAAAGAATTAAATACAAACAGCAGAATTTGAATTAAAACAAAGGAATTTGAATTAAAACAACAGAATTTGAATTAAAACAACAGACTTTGAACGAGAACAATAGCATTCGAAAACAAATGACAGAATTTGAAAGAAAACAATGGAATTGGAATGAAAACAAGATCATTTGAATGAAAAGAATGGAATTTCAATGGAAACAGCAGAATTTGAATGAAAAGAGCAGAATTTGAAAAAGAAACGAATTTCAATGAAAACAGCGGATTTGGAATGAAAACAACAGAATTTCAATTAAAAGAACAGAATGACAACAACTGAATTTGAAAGCAAACAGCAGAATTGGAATGAAATCAACGGAATTTGAATGAAAATCACAGAACTAGAATGAAAAGAACAGAATTTGAATGAAAACAACAGACTTTGAAGGAAAACAGCAGAATTTGAATGAAAACAACTGAATTTGAATAAAAACAACAGAATTATAATGAAAATAACAGAATTAGCATGACAACAACAGAAATGGAAAACAAACAGCAGAATTTGAATGAAAACAACACAATTAGAATGACAACAACAGAACTGGAAAACAAACAGCAGAATTTAAATGAAAACAACTGAATTTGAATAAAAACAAAAGAATTAGAATGAAAAACACCGACTTTGAATGAAAACAAGAGAATTTGAATTAAAACAACGGAAATTGAATGAAAGCAACGGAAGTTGAATGAAAACAATGGAAGTTGAAAATACCCAACAGAATTTGAAAGAAAACAATGGAATTGGAATGAAAACAACAGAAGTTGAAAACAAACAACAGAATTTCAAAGACGACAACGGAATTTGAAAACAAACAGCAGAATTTGAATGAAAACAATGGAATTTGAATGAAAACAACAGAATTTCAATTAAAACAGAATTTAAATGAAAACAAAATTAGGAAGAAAACAACAGAAGGAGAATAAGGAACAACCGAATTAGAATGAGAAGAACAGAATTTGAATGAAAACAACAGAATTTGAATGAAAACAACTGAATGTGAATGAAAATAAAATAATTTGAATGAAAACAACAGAATTTGAAAGAAAACAACAGAGATTGAATAAAATCTTATTCAATTTAAATTAAAACAATAGAATTTGTAAAAAATGGAATTTGAAAGGAAACAACAGAATGAAAAAAATGAATTTTGAAAGAACAAACAGAAGAACTTCAAAGAAAACAACTGAATTTGAATAAAAACAACAGAATTTAAATGAAAACAATGGAATTTGAATGAAAACAAAATCAGGAAGAAAACAACAGAAGTAGAATAAAGAACAACAGAATTAGAATGAAAAGAACAGAATTAGAATGAAAAGAACTGAATTCAATGAAAGCAAGAGAATTTGAATGAAAACAGCGAAATTTGAATGAAAATAACAGAATTTGAAAAAAAAAAAACAGAATTTGAAAGAAGACAGCATAATTTGAATGAAAACAATGGCATTTGAATGAAAACAACAGAATTTGAATGGAAACAAAAGAACTTGAATGAAAACAAAAAAAAATGAATAAGCCTGACACTGGATTTAACATTTGGAAAGATGAATCCGGTTAACATCAAGAGAGTTAAAAATGAGAAATTTTGTAAGAAACAAAGTAAAGACATAAACATTCTGTATTTTTCTACATTTATTCTGCTACCTCAAGACACTTTATGTTTTGGACTCAAATTAGAAATGTTCACTTTTATTTCTGCAAATCCTGTAGAAACTTTATACAATAGATAATTCCAAGCATATATTCATACATTTCAATTGAAACCATTCAATAAACTGAATAGAGGATAAAATGACACATCACATTGTTGTTATATTGTTTAAGAGTAAACCGGTGACTAAATATTCATAATGCATCAAGTGTCAAACCTTCAGTACATTTAATTTACTAGAAATAACAAAATTAGTGGCTGATGTAATTTATAGTTCAAGGGAACTACATATATATACAAATGGTATACAAATGAACAAAACACTCAACATTAAGTTTAAGAAACAAAACTTGCAAACTGCATGAAAAATGTAAAGCATATAAATGCATGCATAAATTGATTATTGATTTCGTTCTTGTTCACATTAATTGTAGCTAATTTATGTTTGTTAAACAATTTCAGAGACTTGATGTAAAAACAAGCCAGTTATGTTAAAATTATATTCTTTAATTTAACAGTGTTGTGATTTTTATTTCAGTTTATTAATTTGATCTCCTATAGGCTTATTGGTGCAGCCCTCCACAATGTTTTGAATGTGACCATTTGGGGAAATGAATTAACTCCTTTACTTTAAGTAAAATCTGGTTTGTTTTTTCCTTTTGTTTGTGCAGATGTGAACATGATAATCTCACTGGAGTGGAGATCAAAATAACTGCACCAAGACCATTTGGAGGAGAGTTGTTTATGATGGGAACGTGATCCAAGCTTGATCCAATCCAACTAACAGGTTTTATCTGTAAGTGTGAGTTAAACATCCTCCTGTAATGTGGTATGCTTCTTATTATATATCATTATATATATCATATTATATTCATATATCTGGGAGGTGGCAGAGTAGCACAGACTGTACCAACTATCTATAAAATGAACAGAGGGCTCACATGTAATCCACCGGGTCAGGGCCCCTTTCCAGGAAGCAGCTCAGAGACTGTTCAGTTGATCTGGGGCCAGCCTGACCAAAGTGTTTGGCCTGGTGTCCCACATGCACGGCCAAAGACACATGTGGAGCAGACTCGTCCTGCATCCTGTACCAGACCATTTGCTCTTGGGTCAGTTCCACAAACGCTGCTACGCCTTGTATTCTTATAGGTCAATAGTCACTTAACAATAGAGGTTTAATCATGCTGCCTTAACACTGCCTGACTGTATTCTTCTCAGTTTGCCCCATACCCAACTCTTGATTGCCAAGTGCCCGGTCAGACTGCATGCCCCTCCTCAGTGCTTCAAACTCTACCTCTGCACACTATAACCAGAATAGAGTTAGTCATTTAGTCCAGCAGTTCCTGCTAGAGTATGCATTTTGGGCAATTTGAATGCGTCAATCCACAGACAACTGGACCCTGCCACACAGAGGAAAGACAGTTTATGCCCCATTTTCTAATTTGAGGTTTGTTCACAATTTTCATTTGGAATGATCTATTAGGTGACCCATCAAACTTAGCAGACAAGTTTAAGCAAAAAAAAACCCTTTGCTTCTTGACACCATAGCAATGACCACTTTAAGTCATGCACTTCAGTCTTTTATTGCTCTTTATTCACACTTGCATGTGACTTACATGAGTTTAAAGCCTGTGCGCGGTGTGTTGGGGTAGAGCATTCTTGGCAGCATGTCAAGGCCCTCCCCACACATTCCACAGTCAAAGTAACCTGACACAGCTGTGACGGTGTTTAAAGCCTGCCACACACATGCAGCAGCAAAGTTGATGTGAGCTAGCTCAGTACAATGCTTTTCCTTCTTTTTGCACTGTCTCTTTCTTTCTCCCTCTGCCACACTCAACAGGCCCTAAACTTTAGGGATTATTAGAAGCTTAAAACACATTATGAAACAGATGATATGTAAAAGCGAATTTTGCCAAAGTGCTTAAGATACTTTTTTAAATGATCTTTTTTTCTTAAAAAATCTACTACATCATGTGTATTTTTTTTTCATGTTATGTGTCATTTCCATTGCAAATATTAATCACAGTTAAATGAATGACAGTAAAAACTCCAGAGTTGTGATGTTATCAAGTACACTGCCATTCCAATTGTAAAATGATCGTGCGATCGCTGCGTTCTTGAGAATTCCGGATAAGCAAGAACGCAAGTACGGCCACGCCTTTTCTTTTGTTTTGTAATGGTAACAAATGCAGGGATATTTTTTTTCTTATCTTTTTGCTCCAGCGTTGACATCAGTGAGTACACAGTGGCTTCTTCAAGCTAACTGCTAGTAAGATATAAAAATACACAAACTTCCCAGAACCGATGGAGGACCAAAACCCTTTTCAGGTGAGAGATGTTGGACATGAAGCTAACGTCAGGGTAATGGATGGACGTATGGGTGGGCAGCTGGTGTGTTGTTGCTCATGTGACTTATTTTAGGGCCTGCCAGATACTCCTCAGTGTTTTCCCACTTGTAACTCTTATTCATAGTGACCACATGAATAAATAAGGATGCTGAATAACTCTTTCTTTGTCCTGTCTGTTAGGACCCTGCAGTGACTCAACACAACAGCAACATAGGATATACCACACTGGACCTTTACAACCTGGTTCATAATACAACTGACGTGAGCATTATTTGGTTTAACCAGTTTTTTTATTCCTGCTTTTGTTACACAGGACACAGAGATCCAGAGAGCCTGTTTCTCATGCTTCCTGTGTATTTTCTAAGCATCTGGCTTCTGGTTTGCGGCCTGAGTTGGTTCAAATATTTAAGAAAGCATGCTCACACAGATAATCCTGAGCTCTGAGATATTATCTTTAGTAAAGAGCAATTGTTCTTGTGAATAAGTGTTAATTCCAATTCTTTTTGTAAGTTGCTGCAGAGTCACTTTGGTGTCGTCATGCTTTCTGTTTCACTTTTCACTTCACTCTTTTTAACTTTTATAGAATTATGATCTTCAACTAAACTCTCTCTCTCTCTCTCTCTCTCTCTCTCTCTCTCTATATATATATATATATATATGTATATGTATGTATAGATATATATATGTATGTATGTATGTGTATGTATATATACATATACATATATATATATATATATATATATATATATATGTATATGTATATATACATACACATATATATATATGTATATATATATATGTGTATGTATATGTATACATATATATATATATATGTGTGTATATATATATATGTATATATATGTATATGTATATATATATATACACATATATATATACATACACACACATATATATATACATATACACACACACATACATATATATATATAGAGAGAGAGAGAGAGAGAGAGAGATGTGTATATATATGTATATGTATATGTATATATATATATATGTGTGTGTATGTATATATATATGTATGTATATATGTATATGTATATATATATATGTATATATATATGTATATGTACATGTTTATATATATATATATATATATATATATATATATATATAAATATATATATATATATATATATACAGTATATACACAAAGAGAATCTACCAGCTGTAGTCAATCATGATCAGTAATGAGAAGTTGATAGATCTCGGCCCTGTCAAGCTAAAAGAAACCGTTGAATCTTCAGGATCACCTTTTAAAAGATTTAAGTGTATTTTACCCTGTATGGATTAGAGAAAATCCAAAATAATTCAAACTAGCGCACCCAATTCTTGTTTTATAGAGTCATTAAATATGTATGCTGTACAGTCATTCCACCCTGGAAAAAGAACAGTTAAAAAAATTAAAAGCCTTAGAATTTCATGAGATTAATGTGCATGGTAAATGTGTACTTCTTCCTTAACTGTATACAGCAGTCATCCCAAGGGACTTTATACAGTAAACTAAGGACCCCAGAATATTAGAGACAGAACCCAAGTGATCAGGTCATTCTCTATGAGCACGCATATGGTAACTGTGGGGGGGGAAGGGCTCTTTTAACAGGAAGGACCAGGACTGGTTCTCCTGGTTAATCTTTCTTAACCAGCAAAACCAGTTGTATCACTAGGTTTTTGTTGCTAGGAAACACCTTGAGTTCATGTGTACTTCTTGTCTTTCTTTGATACTAGCAAACTCTGCAGCAACAGGAACTAAACTTGGAGTTGTTTATGTAGCATTTGTAGCAGAGCTCACAAGCTGCATACCTTCTCACAACAATATTTACAGTATATTTGTGAACTGCACCATTGTGTAATCCCGTTTTTCCTAAAATGCAGAACAGAGTCATTTCTAACAGAGAGGCATGGCACTCAGAGAATCCTGAATTGAAATCTGTGAAATTTTTGCAACAGTAAAGATGTGGTAGAAGTGGAACTTCACAAGGTGAAAAGGCTTTTAACCCCCAAGCAACCAAGTTGTTCTAGCAATTAAAATATCAGACTCGGGTCATTTATGAGTCAATTATATAATATAGAGTATAATAGCATAATTTTAACATTAATATAGAGATAAACTGGTGATTCTATGACACTTAAATCAGTAATAATCATTTTTTAAACTGTATACTCAATACATTTTTAGACTGAAATAACTGAAGAATGTCAAAATAAGATTCCTAATTATGGGACATTTACAAATAAATTACATTACAATAAAACCTATATTGTTAAATGATGGTAAATAACTTTGCACAAGCTTCCATGACTTTGGTGTTACATTTCCCTCACAGATGGGCCACTTCCTGCTTAATGTCACAAATCCACACATATGAATACACTGCTGGGATCTTTTGAAGTTCATTTAAAAACTCTATTGTGAAGCAAAGTCAGCAGACATTTTAAGCTCTTTTCATCAGATATGGTTTGATTTGTGTGTGTGGGGGGGATGCCTAGAACTACAGGGGTCCAACATATTGTCCTATATACTTGTACTGTGTTTATAAATATACTGCTGTCAATATAACATTTATAGAATTATGATCTGAAATGGCTTAAACCAGAAATCCCAGGCATAGAAGACTGGTAAAAAAAAATCACCTTCTTCATGATACTACAGGTGGTTAAAGTTTGAGGAAATATGGGCAAAATGGAGAGAATACATCACTTTAAATATTCCTCCTTACTTAAACCCAGAGTTATTTTATTATCATATTAATATCATCCATTTCTGTGTATTTAGTTATACACATCTTGTCTGTTAAAATGAATCACCCCAAGTTCTGTTCTGGTACCTTTTGACCTTTTTTCTCCCTAAAATAACAGAAAAAAATAGATAATGTGCTGTAAAAAAAATAAAAATAAATAATAAATACATTTAAAAACAAAATAATGGTTTGACTAACTGACTCTAAATAAAGTAAATTTTGAAAGTAAGGGGTGGATGATGATAATGATAATGGCTTAAACCAGTGGGGCATAAAAGTCAAATGAGTGAAGCCACCATGAGTAGAGAAGGTTATTACTCCACAGGATATAGCTGTGTGTGAGATATGGGATAAAAGGCTTTTCAGAATGAAGAGGTCTAAATGCTGTTACCTGCAGCTTTGTGCTCAGAATTATCTAGAGGGATCAGTTAACAAAAAGTAAGATATTACTTGTGGACATAAATGTGTAATTTTACTTTTTTGTATTGTTTTAAAATGTGTATGATCTGTATATCTTATACATTAATACTTTTAATTAATTAACAATTAATACTTTAATTCATAATTCTTTCATTCACTAACTAAATCCAAGTTCTTTGGAATAATTTTTTGAAGACCACATTTTTTTGTCAGACTGAAGTATGATGTCGGTTTTTCTTTTTTAACCATGCTACAGCCTCCTCCACCATATGAAGCCATTCCTCCATCTGCACCTGTGCAGACCCCAAAGAGCATGACAACGCCTATGGAGTCTCACATATATGGTTCCTACAACTCCCAGGTAAACACTATACAGTAAAGACCCTCTTTACTGTGATTTATATCAGCTTACCATCAGAATGTTCAGGGGAAGCTGGATCTAGAAAAGCAGGAGTGTTTTCATGGCTATTAAAATGAAGCGTTGCACTAATTTCTGCTGTGTATATCTGGGTGCTGAATGCTTAAAAAAAAATCCCAGAAATAATCAGCAGGACAGGACTTCATTTGCATGATTTTTTTAATGCCACCAGCTTTATGGATCCCACCTCAATTTTAGGCAGACCTGCCTGAATTACTCGGTTGAACCAGTAATATACCTAAGCACAACCATTGGAGCACCTTTAGGACCTATATATGTAATTATGCATAATAACTTTGACATAGAGTTCTAATGCCTAATTCACTCTGTGCTAGCCTGTAGTGAATGCTGCTAAGGCAGAGCTGATGAGGAAGTAGGAGGAGCTGGCAAAGAAACCCCAGGAGCTGGAGAGTATAGAGCGGAAGCTTGTGACACACAACCTCGTAGCAGGAGCCTGTAAGAGATAGAGTGGGATGATGGGATGGGGAGTTAAAAGTAGAAGTCAGAGAATTTTAAGCCTTTAGATTTAAAAGATCCTTGTCCAACATTATTTTTTATTTCTTACTGTGTACGTGATTATTGCAATTTTTGAGCACCCACAGCTTCACAAGTAAAAGAAGCCACATTAAAAATTTTTTAGAATCAGCTTTATTGATCAAGTATATACACAGATACAAAGAATTGGGCTCCAGTTTTTTTCATTGCTTTGTGTACTCAACAGAGTTGATAAACAGATAATAACAACATGGATATAACACATTTCCAGACTTATATGTGCAATAGAGCAGAGTACATGATGCTGGATTCATTATGAAATGAAGAAGGGATGGATAACTGGTTACTGTTTATAAAGTACCTGGCAACAACACCAGCTAACCACCATCTGCTTCATAAAAGCACCTAAAGAGCACCTAAGGCAGCTGATAGTAGCTGAAGTTCCCTCTGCACATTAAAAAAAAACGACGAGGGGTGACATTGTGCTGGTGTCAGGATTAAAAAAAGGACATTGCAATGCTGGAGCTTACACTACTCTTCAGAAGAAAGAGTACTTCTTGTAACTGATTGCTTTTTTTGTCAAAGAAATGTTCTAATATCCCCAAAAGTTGATTCTGTTCCTCTGGACATAGTGTTTTCAGTGGGAGAAAAGTGGGAGAAATATAGTCATTCATTGAAATTCTTAAATGTGCTTATGGCTGTGTAATGAAAGGACAACATTGGCGTTTACATGTTCTGTGTAATAGTTTTGGGCATGGATGAAACCGCTTTAGGTCTAAACCAATGTTCCCTCTAATTTTTCATGTGTCTGAGCGAACACACAAACTCCCTGAGCGGTCCCTTGGACAACTGAGCAACAACAGACGTGTGCACTGTGGTCACGCCAGCATCGAATCCATCCAAGTTACATGGTTTATTAAAATAATCAAATTACAGCATTTACAGTTATACAGGTATAGTTACTTCTTCAAAAAAGTAACTGAGTTTTACAAACAACAACGTTTTTTGCAGCTGTTTACCTAAAAATGCAGCCAAGGCGGGGTTTTTTTTTTAAATAAACATTTCAAACTATTTACAGAACAATCAGCTGTTCTGCATGAAATTTGATGCCACACAAAAACATAATTTCTGTCCACTATGAGATAAAGGAGAACAACAGCCTGATACCTGCAGGCCTGACAACAGGAGATGTATCACTCCTGTAACACCTGTAACATTCAGTAGTCGCCTCATTGTTCTGACGCACACAACAAAACTACTGGCTACACTACACACTAACTACACAAGATTTGCGCTAAACGTCGCAAATCTCTCACATCTCAAAACACCGCCGTCACTCCTAAAACTTCCCCCTTCCTAAACAACTAAATGCCATGTCGCCATATAATTTTTTGATTGGTCAACATGGTACATTTTTCCACCAATAGGAAAGAGTGTGGGGGGTGCTCACAGGTGGAGAGTGCTTTCGAGCGTTTTCCTTATAAAACGCAGTTTTTACAGTTTCTTTCCGCAGTAAATATAAACAATGATAGTATTCAGGAAGAAAACCAAACATTGCATATATTTTTATCATAACTCTGGTGTTACGTGGCCTATCAACACAATTTAAAACTGGTATAAAGTCAACACTTTATCCGTCAATTGTTCGTCTGTCCTGCTCACATCTCCAATGGTTGTACACGTTGTCATTAACGTGGCTTCACTCCACATCAGCCATGCCGCTTTGCTAGCTAAAACACCGGTGTCGGCACATAAGGACGCTGTCATAGCCTGTCAACGATTAGCTGCGTATATACGAATGTGAATCGCATTATTGGCTGGACTATGGGATAAGGTGGCATCGTTCTAATCCCATACAGGAGCAGCCAGTCACTTACTGACTAACACTGGAAAACAGAATTGTTAAAGTATTAATGTTAATTTCAATTCAGGTTAGATTTTTTTTCTGTGCGCAGAGACCGTGCCAGCAGTACGCAATTGCGCACGCGCGCAGCTTAGTGGGAACATTGGTCTAAACACAGAGGAGTCTGGATCACAGAGGAACTCTTTGTTGCCTGTTCAGTGATGAAAATGCGCTAAGTATGAACCTGAAGTTCATACTTACCGGCTATTTTGTCATGATGTGACCATAAATAAAGCACAGGTCTCGCAAAAACAAGTACAAACATCCTGTAATATAAATATCATAAGGTTTAATGGACTTGCATGAATCAAATCAAATTTATTTCTGTAGCACATTTAAAAGCAACAGAGGTGACCAAAGTGCTTCACAATTAGTTAAGAACAAGAGAAAACAATATAAAAACAAATACAGATAAATGAGATGAGGCGATGAAAAAGTATTAACATAAAACCAAAACAAACATAACAAACATAAAACAAGCCTGGTGATACTCAAACTGAACTTGAATTAAAAACCACGTAAAAAGTGAGTTTTAAGATGCAATTTGAAAGAATGTATAGACTCTGAAGTGCGAATATCATCTGGCACGTTATTCCAGAGTCAAGGCGCTGCAACTGCGAAGGCCTGATCTCCTTCTATGCTTCAATCAAGACCTCGGTTGTACTCAGATCATCTGGCTAGACGATCTCAGTGCTCTTTGGGGTTATATATGTTTAGGAGTTTTCTTAAATAACTGGCTGCCACACCATTTAAAACTTTGAAAGTAAGTAAAAGAATCTTAAAATCAATGCGACAATTGACAGGGAACCAGCGTAAACTTGCTAAAACTGGAGGGATGTTGTAGTGGTGAATTTCTGTCCCAAGCTTTGAAAAAATAGTTCTTCCACTTCTTAATGTGAGCTGTCCAGATTTATTTCTGACTTGTACATACAAACAAACGATGTCACGGTCAAAAAACCATTTGCTGCTACAGCGCACATTTCCATTGCCGTCCTGGCTCATTCTAACCTGCTGCCACACATGCGCTCTGATGTTTTCTTACCCGACACAAATTAAACACGCAGCATATATTCTCTAACAACATATTATACAAAATCAAACATGTAACATAATAATTGAAACAGTATCAAAAATATTTCTCTATAGATTGGCTCTAACAGATGTGTTCATACATTCTAACACCTGTTAAACGAATAGGAAATGAACTGATGACATCCCAGTGACACCAAAGTGTTTTTTGACTTTATTCTTCTTCAGCCCGGGAGAATAACTGCCCCCTCCCCGCCTTCCTTCAGCTCTGTGGGTCCCTGTTTCTATCAGGACATCAATGTGGAGATCAGCCAGCAGTTCCAGCGCACGGTCACCATTATGTACTACTTCTGGTTGTGTGAGTTCCTGCAACTTTTAACAGTTTACTATTAATTTGCACATTCTGTGTCAAAATTTAACATTGTTATGAAGGGTTTTTTTAGCTAAAGGGAATTTTGTTTGTTAAAATACTCATATGTTAACACTTAAGACTTCCTAGTTAGAGACAGTGAACACTGATTCGTGCATGCGTAACTTTTCCTGCACTGTCTGGCACAAGAGATTGAATGTTTGCACAAAGACTCGCACTTCACTGTTAGATCAAAGACTTGGGGACACTGACATGGGGCATCTCCAAAACAACCGATCCAGCTGGTTAAGCTTGCAGAAGTTCTCGCTGACTCCTTCAAAGAGAAATTGTAGAATTTCTCCACACCTTGTCTCTTAGATTAGGCCAGGGGAAAAAAATGTAAGAGGAGCCTTTAATATTTCCTTGATACTGACACTTGACACTGATTTTGAAAGTGAGAGAGAAAGCAAATGTTGCTAAATAGAAGAAGGGAAACAAAACAGAAACAAGTTCTAGTTTTGTTCTTTTACAGTTTTAAATGGCTAAAGCAGAGATGTCAAACATAAGGCCTGGAGGCCAGAATTGGCCTTGCAAAAATTCCAATTTGGACCACTGAATGGCTTTGGAAAACATGATGGAGGGCATAAATATTGGACTTCTAACTGTATTTTGTGAAGTTTCACAGAGGGGATTTTAGAGGGGACTGTTTGCTTTGAGACCGGAAGGATATACTGCCTGGTATCAGCTGCCAAAGGACAGCACAAGTACCATATTTGGCATATTCCTGCCATCTGTCAATACAGCCATCCATTTCTTAAGAGCTGATGCAATTCAGCTGACTGAGCTGTCACAGGGTGTATCCAGTAAAAACAGCCTGTAACTGCTTGTGTGATTAATAATTATAATTTAGATTTTTGCAGAATTATCAGATTTTGAGGACACCTGAACCTGTAAAACTGTGAAAGTGTTATTAAGATTACATTGTGCAGTTTCTGTGTGAAAATGCAAAGAACAAGAGATTTAAAAACAGTGTAGAGCTTTTTTAATAACGGCCTGCCACACTCTGAAATCTTGACCAGGCAGCAGACGACAACAGTACCTGTGAAAAATGGCATCATATTGCATCAGCCAGAGTCAAAAGGGAGAAGGATGGGTTTGGTTTTGATCCCTAACGTCAGGCTGCAGTTCTTTTCCTTTTTATTCATAGTCTCTTTGTTGCTTATCTACGTCCAGTCTGCACAGGCACGCTGTTTTTCAACCTGATCTCTTCCGTGGTCCTGTTCTGCATCATCTCGTCCAGTGATGCTCGCTCTGGTCTGTACCTCTCCGTGCTGTGGGTCGGACTTTTCCCTCCCTGCTCCTTTTTCTGCTGGTATCGACCTGTGTACAAAGCCTTCAGGTGTGTACCTCCGTCTTGGTGAAGAATTTCAGAGTTGTTTTCCTTTTTGGTTTTTGCTCAATACAAAAAAATGTCTGAGTTGTTAGTTACTGTGCAGACAGATCAGTAATTATATTGTTCCCTCTTCTAGGAATGACAGCTCCTTCAACTTCTTTGCTTTCTTCTTCATTTTCTTTGCCCAAGTAGTTGTTTTTGTCATCATGAGCATCGGCATCCCTGGCTGGGGGTTCAGGTAAGGTACCTAAACAAATATCTCTTTGTTATCCCAGCTAAAAACTAGCTGGCGAGTGGTTGCTGGCAGTCAGTAGGTCAAACTGATAGAAAAGCAACTATTGAGTTAAAACCCAAAAGTATATGGCTCAGTTAAAGTCTAAACAATACTAGAAATCCTGCTCATTTGGAAGCATTAAGACTTGGATCTTATTTTTAACTATAGAGAAAGGTAGTCCAATTATATTGGCTAATGAACTAATACAAAATTCTTTCTAAATCTTTTGAGCAATGTGATTCCTACATTCCTGCACTTTGTTCATTCTAGGTGCATTGCTTGTTGTCTGTATCATGTATTTATAGTTGTTGTAAGCCATAAAAATGAATCGAATGAGTTGAAAAAAGGCTTATTTTCTTCAAACGTCTTGAATTTGGTGGTGACAATAAGTGCATATTTAATACCTGCTTTACATATTGTTTTATCAATACCTATTCAATTTTAGGGACAAATGAGGATACTATTTTAAACCTCTATTTTCACAGTATGTGTTCTTGTATGTTTGATCTTTGTGTGTTTCTCTGTCCTTCAGTGGTTGGATTGTGAGCATTTCAGCTCTGAGCTACAGCCTCATTCCCAGTGTGATCATGATGATCAGTGCCATTCTCTTTACTGCAGAAATCGTTATGGGGGTCGTCATGCTGAAAAGGGTACATTTGTTCACATTTTTAGGTCCCATAAAGAACTCTAAATCAGGCTGTTATTTTTATCAGCAGATTTTCAGATAGTCTTACAACTTCAGGATTTGAAATCCAGACAGTGACACTAAAACACTGAAAATGTCACAGCGTTTCTCTGTCTGAATTTCCGATTCAAACTAAATAAACTGATATGGATTATGCTTGTAAAGCCAAAAATTAAGTGGGTCATATTTGATTAGGAAAGGTCTAGAACAAGAACAAAATTGTCCAAGCTTCAAGTAAACACAGTCCTCTCACCACGTAGTCCAGGTCGTCCATCTACCGCGAAGCATTTAGTAGATAAAGAGCCTGAAGAATAGCCACAATATCAGGTTGTGGGTATCGTTTTCACCCTCACAGCGTGCATAATAAGATGATGAATTGCAATTGTATCAGGTGTCAGTGTACTCTTGTCTTTCCCATTCCAGATCCACAATCTGTACAAGCAAACCAATGGCAGCTTTCAGAAGGCCCAGGCTGAGTTGGCCACTGCAGTCATGTCCAATCATGCTGTACGCCAGGCTGTAAACCAGGCTGTATGCCAGGCTGTAAACCAGGCTGTAAACCAGGCTGTACACCAGGCTATTGCCAGCACCTCTGCTAGTGTTGCCCAGGGGGCCTCCACCGCTCCTTGATAGAGCCAGCAAGAACAGCGGCTCCCAGCACATTCCCCACCCACCCCCACCCATCTATCGCTACTCAGGTTGAACATGACATATATGTCACTTAGATAACTTAGAAATGTTCATTTTCGGTTTATTTTAGTGTTTGGTTGAGATTATTAAAGTTAAGCTTCATAACTGAACCATTTTATTTCATTTTAGAGTCTTACTTGGAGAGCTGTCAGTATATTTTAAACTGAATATTTCACCTGTCATATCCCCTGATGTAATATGTGCTGTTCTTATTTAAACAGCTGACTTTCAATTAAATCCAACATTAAAAATGTTTAAATTCAGGAGGAAACTTTTTCACCAGGAGCAAAAGCAGCATGTTAATACGTGGAGATCCTGAAGCCTGCTCCAAAAATGATCAGATTATATTTTAAACATTTGTTCAACTCTCTTCCAAACCCCAGCAGCTGTCTGTTGCAAGTTTTGAGTGTATACTAAAATAAAAATAAAAGAGTTCTAACATCTCACCTGTTTGTTTTTATTCAGGCATACATGTATACTATTTTTATTTATAGCGAGAATAAGCGTGTTTCAGTCATAGTAATTGTGTTTAACTGTATGAAGCTTATTAGACATTATGAAACAGATGATATGTAAAAGCGAATTTTGCCAACGTGCTTGATACTTTTTAAATGATCTTTGCTTTCTTAAAAAAATAGATTAGATTCAACAAGAATTAATTTCCAGATGAGTCCTATTCATGATGGTAGAAATGGATGACACTGGCTCTCTTATAAAGTGTAGTTTTGAGACTGACTGCATCAGTAAGAGTTAACGATATGCAGTTAAATGTGCTCAAATATACAAATGAAAGGAAGCGATTAGCGTTTAAAGTATTTCTTATATTTTGAAAGGAAAAGGGGAAATGTTTGAAAAGCAACTGAGTAAAGAAGGAAAATATGAAGAACAAAACACAAAAATTCACAAAAACATTTGAATTTTTAAATGTTGATCGGATGTATAAAAAAAAGTATTTAAAAAACAGATATGTGGTGCAAAAATAACTACAGAAAACAACCAAGACACTTTTAATGTTTATTCTTAAGCATTTTGAAAAAAACTTTTTTTCACACACACCCTCCAATTGTATAACATTCAAAAAGTGCAAATCAAACGCCGCACATGTAAACTCACTTTTCTGTACATTTTCCCATTTCTTGTTAAAGTTAAAATCAGCCAATCACATGACAGCAAGTCAATACATGTAAGCGTTTTATCGTGTAGACACAGGTCAAGACTACCTTCTGAAGTTCAAGTCAAGCGTCAGAATAACCTCTAGCAGATCGTTACGTGGAGAAACAAGTGTGCTGATCCACACAGGTGTACACTGTTCATAGACACAAACTACACCTTTCTTGGCTGCTGTTTCAAAGCACATTGTGTGCAGTCGGTGCTGCGTGCTGCACAACATCATTCAATATTTAGTATTTACTGTTATTTGCTGTTAGCTATTAATGCGATGGTTTTGTGTTTATTATGTCGCTCTCTTTTTTTGCTTGTTTTCTCTTTTTTCCTTTTTTTTTCTCTCAACAGGTGATCCAGGAGATTTATGTCCTTTATATATTTTTAAGTGTCCTTTCTCACTGTCCCTCTTCCCCTCTGTTTTTCTTTTCCTTCTTCTTTCTTTCTCCCTTTCCTATCCCCCAGCCATGTCTGTCCCATCTGTGAGAACTGAAAAAAGCATCAAAATAGGAAACAAAGGTGATTTAAGGCAGGTTAATTTCAGAAACTGCATATATGCTGGGAATTTCCCACACAACCATCCCTGATATTTACAGAGAATGGTCCAAATAAAGAGAAAATGTCCAGTGAGCAGGAGTAAAACTGCCTCGTCAATGTCAGAGGTCAAAGGAGAACCGAGAGCAGTTTGCATGATGCTGTCACGTTAATATGGACAAAACAAAGTATCAGTAAGGTGTACCTATTTAAGTGTCAGTTGACTGCAATAAAGTCTCAGTGACAATCAAGGCTTTAAATGAAAATGAAAAAGTCTACAGCCTCCCCATGTGGTCATTTTATGAAATAGCACCAGACAAGCTGGAAACGATGCACTTACTCTATAAGTGTATAAAGCCAAACCCATGCTAGTTTTTCAAGCTGACTTGGTTATATTGAGCTATTTTTCAGAACATGTATGATATGTAAAAACAAGCCAGTTATGTTGAAATGTTATTCTTTAATTTAGCAGTGTTGTGATTTCTATTTCAGTTTATTAATTTGATCTCCTATAGGCTTATTAGTGCAGCCCTCCACAATGTTTTGAATGTGACCATTTGGGGAAATGAATTAACTCCTTTAGTTTAAGTAAAACTCTGGTTTGTTTTCCCTTTTGTTTGTTTGTGCAGATGTGAACATGATAATCTCACTGCACCAAGACCATTTGGAGGAGAGTTGTTTATGTTTGATCCAATCGAACTACCAGGTTTACTCTGTAAGTCTGAATTAAACATCCTCTTGTAGTGTGGTATGCTTCATATTCTGGGAGGTGGCAGAGCAGTATGGATGTGCAGAATGCACAGACTGTACCAACTAGCAATAAAATAAACAGAGGCCTCACATGTAATCCACCGGGCCAGGGCTCTTTTTCCAGGAAGCAGCTCAAAGACTGTTCAACATGTTTCCTGAAATAGGGCCCAGAACACCACATAATCCTGTGTTTGTTGCTTCTGTCCCAGACACATCAGAAACAGCCAATAAGCGGACTGAACGTGCCACAAAATTTATACAGACACTTTTCGGTTCAGTTGGTTGTCCAGCTGGACTTTTCTGTAAAACCAAACACAGGTCTGTCACATAATTAAATGATACACACATTTGTGCTGTGTATGGGGCACACAGATGAGACAACAGTGAGTTCTGGGTGTTTTAACATGTTGTATAGTTTCTACAAGTACAAACAACTTGTGTATGGCACACATCATTAAAAAAGTGTATTCTAACAAAATTATCTGAACTAAAGTAATAAAAAGTACATTTAACTTTAAGTAGAGTAGTTTTACTTCAGTATGCTACATTATTGCCTTTTTTCAGGTTAATTGTTAACACTGTTGTTGAAACCGTGCTGTAGTAAATGATGTCTTTATATCTATGTGTCTCTATCACCCTAACATAGACCTTATATAGAACTTTTATATTCTAGCTAAGCACCCAAAGTACTTTCTACAACTTGCCCCATTTACCCATTCTTGGGTAGTATCCATACAGTTTGGAATAACCAGGGATTGAACCACTAACCTAGAAAATAGTAGTTAACCGGCACTACCTCCTGAGCTACAGCCACCCGACATCACAAGAGAAACTGAGTTGACAATGTTAACTTGAAAATGACAAACCTTAAGCAAACGTTACTTTTTCTGAAATGTGGGTTGTAGAGAGAGGATCAGAACCGAGTTATAAAAACAAGAAAAAGTGCATATGTCTACATTAGCATAATGTTAGCCTTGCATTTGAATTCCAGCATATCTTGCTTCACAGAGTTTTTCTTCTTTTCAATACTGTTATTGGATGTACTAGCTTTCAGATATACCACTGTTTACACCGCATTAATTCAAAATGAACCTGACATAATTGTTGATGGCAATACACCCCATTCATTTATTGCTGTAGGATAAATCAGCTATTATCCTTCTTAAGTAGGTAAATAAGTACTTTGAACATGATTGAAACTCAGGCAGCATTTCCCACTTCTTGATTTCTGGGGGGTGAAGTCTACAGATTTTACAGCATGCAAACATTAGTAACATTAAAACCACTTACGGGTGGTGAGAATACCATTAATCTTCTCATTTCGTTGCAGTTTTCTGCTGAGAAACCTTAAGTTCTGGGTCATGTGTGTGATACTTTGACACATTACCTTGGTGTCAGTCCATGCACAGAAGGACAATGCATCTGCTTATCAAACACACCAAACTTTAACTGAGATAATCTCTTGTTACAGAAATTTTGTCTGGCAATATCTTCAGTGGGATTTCGTTTAAAGTACCTATGCATGGAAACAGCTTGTCAGTGCAAGAGTGTGTGAAACTCTGTAAGTGTGAGCCAGTATCAGGATCAAAGAATGACAGCTTTCCTCTGTTCCAGTCCAGATGAACTCTGATCCTCTGCAGCTTCTTCTTTACTCGGAGAGCAGACGGTGGGGCTCCCAGTATGCGTGTGCTGTATTTACCATTGTAGAACTCGATTTGCCAGAATCCTGATTTTACCCGCTCCCTTTTCTGGATGGATTCGGCTGCCACTCCAACAAACCAGGCTGTGTTGTCTCCCACTTCAACATCCCAGCTGTGGGTCCCTGAGTTAAAGCCCTCCCAGCCGCGGACGGAACGATGATAGTCAGTCCTCTCTGGGTTTTCGGGAAGCTTCTGTCGCTCTCCGTGACTTACACTTGTCAAATCTTCAGAGAGGATAAATTCTGGGTTGGCAGTGTTTGGATCCAGAATCACAGGAGAGTAGGAGACCATTTTCTTCATTTTGTTCCAGATGTTGAAGGTCAGGTTGCCCAGGTGTTTAGCCACATCTATCAAAGCTCCTGTGGCCAGCTCTGGATCATCCAGTAGGGGCTGCTGTTGGACTAACTCCACTGCATCGTTGTAGTTCTGCAGGAATGAGACGTCTTCGGCTTTTAGCTCCTCCTCCGTGGCTCTAATCGTTTCTGAAAGAGCTGCTATCTCTCTGATCAGACCTTCAATCTTCTCCTGTATTGTCTTAAACTTCTGCTCCTCTTCCTCCCTCAGTGCAGTGATCCTGGCCTCCTCTTCCTCTTGTAGAAACTGGTGCATCCTCTTGAAATGCTCTTTAATCTGTCTCTCTGTGTGGCGAGCCTGGACCTTAATGTGTTCTGCTGTTTTATCACACTTTTCTTTAATTTGTTCAAATACTTTCAGTTTCTCATGTAAAGGCTTCAGGAATTTCTGGAGCCCCTTTTTTTGCTCCTGTGCAAATTCTTGGATGGGTCTAAACCTGTGGTTGGTATGCATTTTTGAGTCTCTGCAGATAAGACACACCGGCAGCTGATGGTCCAGACAAAAGAGTTTGAATTTTTCTGAGTGCAGGCAACAGAGAGCCTCTGACACCGCAGAAACCCTCTGATCTCTCTCCATTTGGAATGCCTTACACGCCTTTGCTAATGCCAGGTTTCGAGTTGGGTCACTCCTCGATGATTTCCTTTTACAAAGAGGGCACTCATGTACTGTTTTATCACCCCACCATGTCTGCAGACAGCTTTTACAGAAGCTGTGGCTACAGGAGAGGACAACAGGATCTTTAAAAATATCCAAGCAGACAGTACAGGAGAGATCCTCCTCAGACTGGAAAGCCATTATCTCACTGAAGCTGAAAACACACCAGGCAGAAAGCACAATGGGACAGCAGTCATTCGTGGCTAATCTTACTCCTCCAGAAAGTTCCCGGAAGATCCCAGTCTCTCGTTTTTCCTTCTTAGAATCACAGATGGGATAGCAATTTAAAGTTGCAGTACTCACAGTATTTGCTGCTGTTGCTTTCCCCCCTCAGGAAGTTGTGTTTCTGATCTGAATGAGATAATCGTTCTCTCCCTCTCAGGGCGTGTCTCTTTCTCCCTACTGGATGAGCAACAACGGTTTCCCGGTATTTCTTAGGTGACGTTTTTCCAGGTAATGTGTGTCAGACATTAAGCCACTATGTCAGGGCACAGCACCTTAAATATAGTTTCTGTATTAGACAAGACCAACAAAAAAAGCTCCTCCCCTTTTTGGTAATGACTAAAATAGAAGTAGGTCGGTTAGGCACTTATTTCTGCTGCATTCAGGTAAGGTAGGAAATGTAGCACCAACTTATAGTTTTATGCAATTCCAGGGATATTTGAAGAGAAAGACAAAGTATTTTTAACTGATAATAGGAGAATTCTGCAAACATGTGGTAGAAGTATAACTGCCAAAAAAAGAAGAGAAAATGAGCTGACGCCTGTGCTTTGAAGCAGGATTCCTTGTTACGCAGGTAACTTCAGTGTTAACCCTGGCTTTTCTGTACTATGAAGGTGGTTCACTTCTTACCATTGTAGAACACCACTGTAACTTGTGCTGTTGCTCTGGACCAGATTAGGTTTCACATTAGAGGTCAGCAGATATGAAATCACTGCGTATTTACCAATCAATTCTCCAGAAAATAGTGTCACCCTTCCTGAAGTTCTTTCAGACTTTTGTGGGGAGGGTAAGAGGGTTTAAAGTTTTTTGTAGCCTTTAAAGTTTTTGCATTTCCCTGATAAGCATCAGTAATGAAGATAGATTCTTGAATCAAGGAATAAATGTGCATCTATTTTTTTTGTTGGCAGCAAACAATTTTACAACAGTTTTATTTTTCTGTAAACATTAGTCTGGCCTCATATCAAATTTGCACACAGATTAAGCCTATGTTTGAATTCAGTTACATATTTACTGTCAAACCTTAAACTGCATGAGTCTGCAGCTGAGAGAATAAAACATGCTAGTTTAAGACTGGCTCCTCTTCTAGCGCTCTGCTTCACTGGGTTTATGATTCGTGGCGTACTACCTGGGATGTGCATATTTGCACTCAAGGAATAGGGCCACAAATTAATCTGTCCTCATGTGTTTCATTGATGCCTCTAAAGCTTTTGATCGAGCGAACCACAGAAAACTTCTTGATAAATTGAAGCAACAGGGAGTTCCTCGATACATTGTGAGGATTCTGTCTTGCTTGTACACTCATTAGAAGATGCAGGTTAAATGGGGAAGCAGTATTTCTGCCCCCTTTGGTGTTAGCAATGGTGTCAGACAGGGTGGGATTTTATCTCCAATTTTATTTAATTTATATGTTGATGATTTGTCCATACAGCTGAGAATGATGAATGATGATGATGACATATACAGACAACGTTGTAAGCTCTATGTGCAGGCAAATATTATTGCACGCAAATTCCGCTTTTGTTCACTTCCAGTTAAAGTGGCTTTGTTTAAAGCATTTTGCACACCGCTATATACTGCCTTCCTACAAACAATGTAGCAAGCAAAACCTGCATGCTGCAACTTCACACCCGTTCAGATTTGCACACTGTTAGACCTCTGCCTTACCACCACATATTTCAAATACAACGAGGGTTTTTGCAGACAAAAACATGGCTGTGCCATGGGCTCCCCTGTGTCACCTGTTGTAGCCAACCTTTACATGGAAGAAGTGGAAAGAAAGGCTCTTAGCTCTTTTAAAGGGAGAGTACCCAGCCACTGGTACAGATATGTAGACGACACCTGGGTCAAAATCAAAACACAAGAAGTGGAATCCTTCACTGCGCACATTAACGCCGCGGATAAAAACATAAGTTCACCAGGGAAGGCACAAAGGACAGCTGCTTGCCTTTCCTGGACTGCGCTGTGCACATTGAAGAGAATGGCAACCTCAACATCGAAGTTTACCGGAAGCCCACACACACGGACCAGTACCTCCGCTTTGACTCCCATCACCCTCTGGAACACAAACTTGGAGTAATTAGGACCCTACACCACCGGGCAGAACATGTTCCCTCTAAGCCTGAAGGGATAAAGAAGGAACACACACATGTAAAGGAAGTACTCAAAACATGTGGGTATCCTAACTGGGCATTTATAAAGTCAGCAAAGAGGCACAGAAAAGAAGATCAGACACCAGCGAGGGAGGATAAGAAAGACAGACGCAACAAGATTGTCATCCCCTATGTAGCCGGTGTATCAGAGAAACTCAGGAGAGTTTTCTCCAAGCACGACATCTCAGTGCATTTCAGACCCAGCAACACACTCAGACAGAAACTGGTTCACCCGAAAGACAAAACTCCTAAACACAAACTTAACAATGTGGTGTATGCTGTACAGTGTAGCAAGGAATGCCCAGACCTCTACATTGGAGAGACCAAACAGCCACTTCACAAGCGCATGGCACAACATAGAAGAGCCACCTCCACAGGACAAAACTCGGCTGTCCACCTGCATCTTAAGGATAAAGGTCACTCTTTTGAGGATGCCAATGTTCACATTTTGGACAGAGAGGACAGATGGTTTGAAAGAGGAGTGAAAGAAGCCATTTTTGTCCATTGTGAGCGACCATCTTTGAACAGAGGCGGTGGTTTACGACACCAACTGTCTGCCATCTATAATCCAGTTTTGAGATCCCTTCCCAGGCGCCTTAACTCCCACTCACACCCTGGGCCATCTGACCTCAGGAAATCACATGATAGGGTGGGAATAGGTTTCACAATGAGCTCACCCGAAACCCTGGCTGATTGTGACCCACACCCGTTTTCACACCTTGGCTCATGTGATTAGGTAGAGGATCATCAGGGGGTCCTTTTGTCCCTCTTTGGGGGAATATTCCCACGGGGTTTAAATCTGGGACTCTCCACCATGTCACCTTAGAACTGAAGAAGCTTCTCGGATGAGAGGTGAAACGTCTTCAAGCAACTTAAAGAAGTCCAGACACTTTTCTTTCCAAGCTCCTTAGACTACGATGACCTGGATGACTGAGAACCTTCACAGACACGCAGAACCTGCATGTTGCATATAATGATGCAATGAGAATCCTTCGTAGGATACCTAGAGGCGGTAGTGCCAGTCAGATGTTTGTAGCTGTGGGTGTTTGGACTTTTAAAGCACGTTTAAGAAATCTGATGTTCAATATTAGGGAACAACTGGATGGCTCTAGTAACAGTATAATTTTAGCACTCACAGATCCGACGGTGAGTGGTTCCAGTTACTCATCTAGTCTGAGGAAGCACTGGCTGAAGTGTTTGTGTATTTATTGATTTCTTCTAAGTAATTGTGTATTTTATGTATATTATGGTTTTATATTTTTACAAATGTTTAATATTTTTTTATTAAGGTTTATATGTTGTGTTTTGTCTTGTTTCTTTTTTTCTTTTTTTTTTGGGACTATGGACATAAAGTCTGTCAATAAAAATTGAATTGGAAAAACTAGAAATTGAAACTGTCAGCAGCAGTGGTGTGATAGAAGAGGGTGCTAGTGACAGGATTAGATGATCTGCTGTGAGGATCTCTAAAAAGAGCAGTCCAAAGAAGAAGAAGTAATCTCTTCTGCCAGAATTTTACTTCACCTTCTTGGATTTTGTGTTTGGATATTTTATCACTGGAATGCAAAGATTCTTGAAAAAGTTGAATAAAAGATAAGCCTATAAATGGAAAATTATTGGTTGATAAAATAAATAAATACATAAATAAATAAAACACCACGAAGCTCTTTAAAACAGGTACAGATATTTATTTACAGTTAAACTTGCTACCATTGCTTTAGCAAAGAAGCTTGCATTGCTTATACAGTAATGATATAACATGAGATATAAGAAATGTTCCTGCCACAACCACAAGTCTGGTTTGTCTTCAGACTGCTGTTCATGACAATATTTATATAAGTATGTAACATCAGCCCCACCACATACACACACTTGTCAAGACATACAGTATACATGAGAGATTATAGGAAACACACACCATAGAATAAATACATAAATGGAAATTACAGAACAGAGAACCGTAGAGGGTGCAAACTCATAAGCTAATGCTACATACTTAGTGTATAGCATTGGCTGAGTGGTGTTGTGGTGGAGCCAAACATACACCCCACCACAACACCACTCTGACCTGGATAAGTGGAAGAAAACGGATGGATGGACAATTGTAAAGTTACTTGAACCACAAAGTGTTTCAGTATTAGCCAATACTGATTTTTGTGGTGAAAATGAGACACCATCCCTGTATTGTATGAAATGAATATTGAGCCACTATAAAACTAACACAAACAAATATTAAAACATTTTATAATGAAAAATTCTTTGATTTTACAACAAAAACAAACCAAAAGCATTTGCTATCGCCCAAATTTTTGTTTTAAAAATTGTCAATGCTACCAGACATGCACTTCGCAATTTAGCTGCTATCTAAAATGCTAGTAGACCAGGAGGCATACATACCAAAATCCAAATAAGCTAGTCGCTTAAATTAACCTACATTGGATACAATATTACTGAAAGAAATATGAAATATGGTGGATTTTTATTGTGAAATGTCCATCATAGTAATTAACATCATATTCAACAGACTTTTTTTCTTTCCCACCCTAACATACCATACAAAATGATGTGACCTATTGAAACTCAGTACAAAATCTTAAAGCATGCGTTAAGTAACATTAGCATGCTTTCAATATTAGCTTCATCAGAAGTCAAGAAATGCTTTCCATACAAAGAAAACAGTACAATGATCTTTGAATACATAAAATGACCTATAATATTTGATAATCCCATCATTTTCATTGGTTAAGCAGTTTTACTGTTGCAGAAACCTTCAGCGGAAGTATTTTTAGCTGCTGTTCTTTCTTATTGATGAAGTATGGAAACAGCTTCTCCGTGAAAGTGTGTATGAAGGTGTGTATGTGTGTGTCAGTATCGAGATCAGAGAATGACAGCTTTCCTTCGTCCCAGTTCAGATGAACTCTGATCCGCTGGAACTCCTTCAGTGGGTGAATAAATGTCTGTTGTGATGGGGAGCATGCTGCATATTTATCTTCAGTTAGCCCCATTATCCGCCAAAGTCCAGATGTTATTTCACCCTTTCTTTGTACAGACTCTGCTGCTACACCCAAGACCCAGCCTGTAGAATCTCTAACCTCAACATCCCAGCTGTGGGTCCCTGAGTTAAAGCCCTCAGAGCCCAGGACAATGCAATAGCAGCCAAACCTCTCCGGATTGTCAGGAAGCTGATGCCTCTCTACAGATCTTACGCCAGTCAGATCTTCTGATAGGATGAGCTCTGGATGAGCTGTGTTTGGATCCAGAATCACAGGAAAGTAGGAGACTATTGCCTTCATCTCATTCCAGATGTTGTAGGTCAGGTTGCCCAGGTGTTTGGCCACATTTATCAGAGCTCCTGACACCAGCTCTGGATCATCCAGCAGAGGGCACTGCTGGATTAATTCCACTGCAGCCTTGTAGGTCTGCAGGAACGAGACATCTTCGGCTCTCAGCTCCTCTTCCGTGGCTCGGATTATTTCTGAAAGAGCTGCTATCTCTCTGCTCAGACCTTCAATCTTCCCCTTCATCATTTGACTCTTCTGCTCCTCTTCCTCCCTTAAAGCAGTGATTCTGGCCTCCTCTTCATCTTGTAGAAACTGATGCAACTTCTTAAACTCCTCCTTAATTTGTTTCTCTGTCTGCTGGGCCTGGACCCTAATGTGTTCTGCTGCTTCATCAAACTTTTCTTTAACTTCTTCAAACACTTTCAGTTTCTCCTGTAAAGGTTTCAGGGATTCCTTGAGATCCTTTCTGTGATCTTCTGCAGCTTCATTGACGGGTCTGAAGCTGTGGCCGAGATGTGATTTTGAATCTCGACAGACAAGGCACGCTGGCTGCTCATGATTCAAGCAGAAGACTCTCAGTTTCTTATGGTGCAGATTGCAAACAGTTTCAGAGCCTGCAGAAGCATTTTGATCTTTCTTTTGTAAGAAGGCCTCACACAGGTTCTTTAAGGCTGAACTAACTGGTGGCTCACCCAGCAAAGGTCTTTCCTTACAAACCGGACACTCTTTTATGGGTTTGTCTCTCCACCAGGTCTCCACACAGGTTTTACAGAAGCTGTGGCTGCATGCCAGGACGACAGGAATATCAAAGATGTCGTGGCAGACAGGACAGGACAGGTCCTTCTCTGGATTATAAGCCATTCTCTCGTTCTCAGGTGAAAGTAAAAAGCTACAGTGCAGAGCATGAAAGGAGGAAGTTCACTTTCACTTTCTCTTTGCTTGTTTTTCTTCAGTTAAAGGCAGGTTGAAATGCAGGATCACAATGCTGTGTTACGTTTACTTCTCCGAAAGCTGTGAAGAATTATTTGGTCGGCATTTCCCCTTTTCTCTCAGTTGGAGCCTCTCTTCCAGTGAACAATAACTGAGAGAAATACATTTCCTGTGTTTTTTGTTCTGAGGATATCAAGGTTAGAGGTGGAGCTTCGCCCACCCAGCAGTGTGTTTCACTTAAAGGAGCCTGTCACACTGCTTGGAGAGTGCCACATAATGTAAGCAAACATGTCATAGGAAGAGTAATAGGAAAACTGAAACCAAGCTCTGTCTTGCAAATTCAAACCGTTTTCCTTTATCTTGTCTTTCCTGTGTTTTGTCTTGTTCTTATGTAAAATTTTATATAACATAAGTATATAACATTTTTTTAAGAACACTGAACTTTTAATGAACAATGTTAAATAGAGGTGGGACACTGTGGCTCATGAAAGAGGGCAAAATGTGAGAAATTAAGGCAAAAGTGCAAGAAAAACACAAAGTATAAAAGAGATCAAAGTCAGCGAGTGTTAAAGTCAGGTAAGGAAAATCACAGCTAATTAATTACAGCAGACACATATCTCTAACAGTCCAGCAGGAATTATAAATATCAGTGTGAACTTACACAGAGCAGTAAAAACAGAAATAACAAACCATCCATAGATTTTATTCAATTTACTTATCAAATTCAGGATTGTAAGGAAAGGGGCAGAGTACGCTCTGGCTTGGTTGTAATCACAGGACCAACACAAAGAGAGATAACCACTCACAGTCACATGTGCATGGTTAATTTAGAATGCATGACTTAGAGATGAAGGAAGGAAGCCAGAGTCCCCAATGAAAACCCACATGGACCGAGGGAGAACCACACATGATCAGTGCAAACCAAGCAAAATGACCCTTGAAAATATTTGAACCTGCCTTCTAACCGATTGTGCAAAAAGACGTTCTAAGTGCTCTTTTAGGTTAGCAGAAAAAACAACCAGGCTAAGTTTAAGGAGAGGTAATTATTTGGGTTACAGTAGATACTTTGTTGGTGTTAGCACACCTTGGTCACAAGGGCGTAGATTTGGTTTTGGCATTGGTGGGGACGGGTGTTTCAACCACTGAACCCTGCCCTGTTTCTTTTTTTTTTCCTTTTCGTCTTTGTTTCTTGATAAAAAAAAAAAGGAGAAATATACTTGCCTACATATGCTATTCTACATGCTATTAAACCATTTAAAATTACAATTCATAGTTTTATATGTGAATTATATAATGTTAAATTACTACTAAACAAATGACTAAGTATTTTAGACTTTAGTTTACTTCAGCCACATTCCACATCAATCAGGTATCATACAAAAATAAAAATAGCTTCAAATACAGTCAAGACAATAAAGAATATGACTTTAAGGACTTAAATGTGGGATGGAGCGATTTCGCAGGTCTTTCCTCCCCACTGCTGTCAGACTCCACCACAAAGATTTTTGCAGCTGATCAAACACACACATGTGCAATAAGACGTTGTAAGTTGTATTTTTACTCAGTTGTATATAACATTTGTATTCTATTTTTATCCTAATGTATATTTTATTCTATTTTATTCTACTATTTTATTCTATTCTGTACAGTTGTGTACAGTATATTATACTTATTGTACTCTAATTTTTGCTATATAACTTTGCACTGCCCACTTTCTGCTGTGACAAAACAAATATACCACGTGTGGGAATAATAAAGGTAATCTTATCTTATCTTAACACGATTACTTCAGTTATAGTACACCAACTTCTCTTATACATTAGCACTAAGAGAACACTAAATGAACTGGTGGTTTTTGTCGATAAAACTCATCTAAGATGACCACAACATTATTATTCTGTGTTTGATGTGCCTCACCTTTGGCCCTGGCTTTTCCCCTCTGACTGCACTAGGACATATTGCCTCTTGATAAAATAACACATTGATTCGTGCCATATAAAAAGTGAGACATGTCAATTCAGATTCTTTGTCAAATCTACACTAATCAATCAATTTACATCAGCAGCCTAACAATTGTAGTGCAAACTGCACTACAAGGTGGAATATTTGCAAAATCATGACTACCTCATGATATTTTGTCTCAAAAATTAACCCTATGAATATGTCAGTGCCACCAACATTTTAACGTTAGACGTATAATTTAACAGCCTCTTTAAACTAATATCCTGGCTTGCTCGAGGCTGCCGTTTTTTCTGACAGTTTCAATCAAAATTAGAAATGTTGCTCTGAGACTGAGATAAGTAATAGTGCTGCCTGTTGTGCAGTTAGTTTCCAAAACACGTTATTCATGGTTGCATACAATTTTAGATTGATGTGTGGGCCAAAGCCTAGCATAGCTTGTAACGTTATTATGATGGACACATTTTATGAGTGAGCTTGGCTTTAAGTGACTTACAGGTTTCTTTGAAAAATACTTTCTTATATGCACGTTCTTCCTCTTTGCTACCGTCCTCCTCTCAGCGCAGGTTTGCCGCTGCTGAAACTAAACAGAGCTCCCTGAAAGGCTCAGCCAATCACATTGGCCATATTTGTCACATGAGTGACAAAGTAGAGAACGTAATTTAACTCTTTCTGCACCGCTGGGTGAATGAGACGCTGACAGATCTTTTTTTTTCTTTCTATCGGGTTTGGGTTTTTTTTACAAGAAGCGATCAAATTATTGGTGGGGACATGTCCCCTCCGTCCATGCCAAATCGACGCCCTTGCTTGGTCATTGCATTTAAAATAAATAGGGGTAAAGGGTAAAATAAATATTGTTGAGCAGGTGTCTGAAACAAGAAATGAGTGGTGGTCTTTTTGTCGTGGTCCCTTGTCTCTTTACAGGGTTTTTGAGTTGTTTTTGCTTTTGGGGTCATTTTCATTTATTAATAACTGACATTGCGTCTCCTCTTTTTCCCCACCTGATTCCTGTTCCCCACCTGTCTCAGTGTCAGTTTTTGTTTGTTGTAATGCCTGTAATTTCTAGACTTTTCTACCAAACAATTAAAGTTTTAATTTTGTCATTTCCACTGCCTGAAGTCACGTGTTTGATTTCTTCACTTTGTAAATCATAAGTCTTTCATGTCTGATATCTAGCTGGACGTTCCTCAATCCTGAGCTCCTCTGGATTCCAGTTTTTTGATGTAGAATACTTCACACCAATCGTAATTTGTCACTTGAAGTAAAAGTATCAAGGTTAAGAAACTGAGAACTGAATTTGCTAAAAGGTTTGGATGCTTTTAGAGCTAAACAGAATTAGGGAGCTTATTGGAAAAGTAAAATAAGGCCGCTCTCAGCAGAGCACCAGAGTACTGGCTTGATAGCAGAAATACAAAACAAAGAACTATTTTTTAAGTAGGCTTTATCTTAATAAACTGACCACACAAATGTACTGTGAGGTAGTTAGTTATCCTGACAGCACATGTTTATGCATGTTCAACATGCCAAAAGTATTTCTGTCTTGTGCTCTTTTTGCAGCCATCATGAAAATAGCATCTTTTAACATCCAGAAGTTTGGAAGAAGCAAAGTGTCAGACCCTGAGGTCCTTAACATCCTGACTGAGGTAATAACTAGTATAAAAGCAAACACACACATATCCACCTTAGAAAACTGTAAAGGACCTGCAGGTCTGACTCCTGCTCTCATTAAAATGTCTGATCATGCTGTGAGATCCAGATTCTCCAAATGAAGTTGGCCAAGATGAACCGTGACGCTTGAACCCAAGCAGCTGATCTGTCCACCTTGTTGTCTGTAAACATTAATTCATCATCTACAGGCCCACTTTGAGTGTTTATCTGTACTGTTTGTGACAGAAGCTGTCCCAGGGTTTAATGTACCTCAGGCAACCTCCAGGACTCCTGCTTCTATCAAATTCATTTTAATGACTGCTGATATCACTAACACATTTTTTTTTGTTTTTGACTGAACCAAGATTTTATTTTCTTCAGCACAAAGTAAATTTAATTATGGTAAGTGCCTCTTCATTATACAAAATTTTGTATAATGTCACCAGTGAAGTCAAAGCTGGAATTATGTTTTATTATTTCCCCCCTCCATTTTTAACAAATGTCCTCAAGGGGACAAAATACCCTTTGGAACTGAGGTTCAGAATTAATGCACTGTAAAGCACAGTCAGCACAGGAGACGTGTTTACTCTTAACCTCCTAGGATCTGGCGTCCACATATGTGGACATCACATTTTGGGTTATTTAGACCAAAATACTCAATTTTGCTCTACAAGGGCCTGATATCCACTTACGAGGACATTATACTGCTACTGTTCTATCGAAATTTTAAACGAATATCCTCATATGTGGCTCTCATTTTTCTTAAAAACAAAAATAAAGTAAAAAAAAAAAAAATCTGGTAATTCTTCGTTTTTACATTCATTGGGCCCCAATATGCCCAAATATCAAAGAGAAATTAAAAATGCATGCCGTGGAAGAGTTCGGGTCTTAGGAGGTTAACTGACTGTGAATATGCAGCTATGCTTTTTTATGCACGGCACACTTGAAATAAATGTTAAAATCATGATTTTAAGGTGGATGTACTGTAGGAGGTGGATCGTCTGGCTGAGTGGTGCGACACAAACAACCTGCTGCTTAACACCGAGAAGACCAAGGAGCTTATCGTGGACTACAGGAGGAATGCTGACCCACATCCACCCATCCACATTAAGGGGACGGCTGTGGAGCGTGTGAGCAGCTTCAAGTTCCTGGGAGTCCACATCTCCGAGGATCTCACCTGGACGACCAACTGCTCCAAGCTGGTCAAGAAGGCTCACCAGCGCCTCTTCTTCTTGAGGACTCTGAGGAAGAACCACCTGTCCTCAGACATCCCGGTGAACTTCTATCGTTGCATCATCGAGAGCATCCTGACCAACTGTATAACAGTCTGGTACGGGAACTGCTCTGCCTCGGACCGGAAGGCGTTGCAGAGGGTCGTGAAAACTGCCCAGCGCATCGCCGGAGCACCACTTCCTGCCATAAAAGACATCTACAGGAAGCGGTGTCTGAAAAGGGCTGGGAAAATCATCAAAGACCCCAGTCACCCATCACATGGACTCTTCACCCTCCTGCCCTCTGGGAGGCGCTACAGGAGCCTCCGGACTAAGACCACCAGGTACCGGAACAGCTTCTTCCCCACAGCTGTCAGACTCCTGAACTCTGCCTCCTGACATCTGACCCACGTTAACACATGGACTGAACATACACACACCCACAATGGACAACCGTACCCTCAAACACACAATAATAACATGGACTGAACCACCACTCACAACCACTAGCACTTTATATAGCCTCTGTAGAAATTATCCACACCCACACTTATCTTAACTGCACTACTGTATAGCTCTGTGTAAATAATCATTCTGTACATACAATAATTTTTAACCCTACAACTGTTTACAACTTGCATAGTTCCCATTTCTGTATAGCTGTATATCTCATATTTCTGTATAGTTATTTATTTCATATTCTGTATAGTTTTTCACATTTATATCCTGTTCATATCCTGTACATAGCTTGTACTCACTACAGCCTGTACATACTTATAGTTATAGAATATTCACAACATACTTCATACCGTGTACATTATAACATACCATAATAGACCCATTTCTGTAATATACTTGCATATCTATATTATTGCTAATATATATTGTAATATATCTATATCACTAAAGCACTTCTGGATGGATGCAAACTGCATTTCGTTGCCCTGTACCTGTGACATGTGCAATGACAATAAAGTTGAATTCTATTCTATTCTATTCTATTCTGTGTTTTCACATTTTGTACTATATTTATTTGGACAATAAAATCCACAATAAGACTTACCTTAGAGGTGATGTAAATATTTGAAAGGTGAATTCATGCAGCAGCGATAACATCTGTCCTCAGGCTCTCAGTATTAGTTATAATTGTTAGCTAGTGTCTAACTCATGGTTTAATAAACAGGGTTGTAGCTTTCAAAGACTGTATATTAAGGTGGAAACTGTGCCACTGTGAGATCATCCATTGATTTACAAAGTGCTGTTTTTCAAGCTGTTTTTTAAAGTGTATTGGCTACCACTCTTACCAAAGTCATAAGTACACGGTAGATCTGACCGTGAAACCAAAGGCTGTAGCGTAGCCTGCTCCTTCCTCCTTTTAGACAGTAATGGGGACCATAATTTACAAAATAAACATCATGTCGTGTTCAGTGAAACTTGAAACCAGCAACTGAGTCCATGAACTCATTAAAATATTTACCAAGGTCAAAAAAGGAGAAACGAGAAAGTGTTTTCCTTTAGAATCCTATATAATCGCTTCTCTTTGTGCAACCAGAAAAGTCGCCCCCTGCTGGCTATTAGAATACTTCAGGCATGTATGCACTGGCTTCACTTTCAAACTCCAAAAGCGACATCTTTTATATACATACTTTGAGAGCAGTTTCTATTGCAAAATAAAAAGTATTAATGAGTGGAAAAATGTATAATATTATGGAAAAATAACATTTAAATTTTACAAGCATGTATGCACCTTTTTGTTTCATCTGTATGTGACTACAACGCTTGTTGCTGGTCAATGTTTTTGGTGACAAAAAAAAAAAATGTTTCTCTAACTCTGTAAAAGTTGTCTCTTCAGTCCTAAAATGCTGTTATTGTTTAAGTTAATAAAACTAGAAACAGATTAGACATTTTAAAAGGGGGTTCAAATAAAGCATCATCACTACTGTTTTAATTACTTTAATTTAAACACAGCCTGATAATTGAGCTTTAAGTGATTTCTTACCAAATTAAAAAAAAGAACAAACCATAACAAGAAATAATAATAAAAAAAAAAAAAAACTTTATTGGCATCTCCCTCTTTACAAGATAGCAAAAATCATGGACTTGGGCTGGTTTGTGTTTGACAGTTTCACATGGAGACAAAATGCAGTGGACATTAGCTTTACACTCCTCCTACATCTTAAGCTGCAGGCCTTCATTTCTATACTAGGTTTAAAGATCTTGGTCAATATACACTGATCAGCCACAACATTAGAACACGATGTCATCGCCTACCTAAACATTGGTGCATGGCAGCAGCCTCCTTCAGCAGGACGCTGAACTATACACAAAGCAAAAACTGCTTAGGAAATACAAAGGTGTTGGCCTGGCCTCCAAAATACCAAGACCCAATCTGAGCAGGCTCAATGGGCAGAATGAGATCCACTGCCAATGCTTCCACACAATAATGATTTGTGGCTGATCTGTGTGTATGAGTGAAACATCACAGTTGGAGGGCCATTGTCCTTGAAAACATAACATTGTTAAATTTATTCCCTGTACTGCCCCACTGAAGGTTGAGCACCCAAGCAGGTTTTGAGTTTGATGCTGTTTATTTTTTTACAGAGCAAAACAAACTGTAGTCTTTCAGCAAAAAGACGAAGGAAGCAAGACCAGGAGCAAACAAGAAAAAAAAAAAAAAAATCAGCAGCTCAGGTTTTACTTCTTCCCAGATTTCTTGATGCCACCTCCAGCTGCAAGAGAGAGAAAGCAAACAAAAAGATTGGATGTCAGAAAGCATCTAATTAAAACTGCAGCAACAGCTGTGGCCAGTGAAATCTCAAGTCTGAAAATATATTGATGACTGAAAGACTTTAAAATTAGAGGTTTTCTCACACAATAACATAATTTTACATTTTTCTGAAAGGCGAGGTCACTGCAAAGGCATGCATGCTTATAACTAAAAGTCTGAAATCAAAACAAAACAGCATAAACAAAGTCTAAGCTATTTAAATTTGAAAGGGGATGCAAACATCAGAGAGTAGTGAGGTCTACTTTAGGCTAAATTTGCTGCAAGTCTGGGCTGTGTTTCAGTTTCCTGACCTGCAAAGAAACCACAAGCTGTAGAGTGAAACAGCAGGGCTAACCTGAGGCTTTCACTGTAGCCAAGGTAAGAAATGCCCAAATTAGGATCTCAAGGTTAAGCTAACAAGTTGTCAAATATCTGAAAGCAGTCTATGGACTGGAATAACTTAGAAAATTGCAAAAAGTGAACCCCGAAAACTGAAATGAGCAATGTAGCAGTAGTTGCAGCAGTAGATGAATCTGGTACTATGTATTTCTTCACTTCTTGTTTTTGTGCATGGTTCTTTACAAATACAAACTAAAACTAAAACTCTAAACACAGCTCTTACTTAAAGGTCCTTTTCCTGATGCTTTGGCCTTCAACGCCTCCAGGGCCTTCTGTTCTTCCTTCTGCTTCTGCTTGAAGGCTACATCATCCTACAGAGACACATACAATTTAAAATTTTCCTACGCTTCTGTCTTATGTTCAGCTCATTTCAGGCAACAGCTGACATTTACCTCTAAATATCTCTGCCCTTCAGTCAAATAACAAAAATTTATATTTCATATGATTTCCATTTATCAGCTTCTTAGCTGACAGCTGAAGACATCACACTGGGTTGTGTAACGCCATGATATGGATATCATGATTTGATTTGATTTTGTTACCAAATTAAGGAATACATTTTTATCACCAGTTCTAATTTTCAGCAGTGTTCCTTTGATGGGTAATAATACAGGTTAATAAAGAAAAATTCCTAAAACAAAACTAATAAAATTACAAAGTAGATCACAAAAAACAGAAAGGGTTAGCGAAATGATCCATACATCAAAGCTTATGTATCAAATTATCTGTTAAAACAGTTTTACTTTAAATATAAACAAAAACTAAATGTATAAAATATCGCAATGATGCAATGTGAATGGCTTCTTGTCCATGTTAGCTTGATTACAAAGGGATGCAAATAATTTAGAGGCTTGTTATTAAATGTTTTATACAATCTATGGTGATGGGAATAAAGGACCAGATACATACATCATCCACGTCCTTGTTCTGTTTCTTGGGGGCCTTCAGTGGTTTCTTCTTACCTCCTGAGAAATAAAATTTACATAGATACATAAATACAATGACAGTAAAATGAAACTTAGAACAATAAAAGTAAATGAATAAATAATAAATTAAGTAGATACAAAATATGAAAACCCAAGCTAGACAAAAGTATTTAAAGAACAGATCCACAAAGTTAAAATATACAAATAAAAACAGTGAAAAATAAACCCTATATATTCTATAACAATGGACTATGTCTGAACGTTTTTCTTTAAAATAAATTGATAAAGTCTAGACAATTTCATCTTCATTATCTTATTAAAATAAAATACAAAATATAAATAAATTTGCAAGATCTAATAAACAATAGTCAGTGAATAAAAATGAAACATTACACGAAGGAATATGATCCAAGTTACGTCAATCAAATAACACAGCGTTCTTTACTTTTTTTTTTAATGTTGCTTGGAAAAAAATAAACCCAAACTCTTTAAAATCTGCTTCAAGCTAAATGGCAGTCAGATGACTGCGAAAGCCTGAGCCTCGAATACAAACCTTAGTTACCACCAAGGGTTATTCTAAGAAAGAAGAAGAAATATATATATAAATTTTAAAGATTTCGTTTATATTATCTGTTGCCTGAGAGAATGTTTATAAGCCGAATGTTCCATTCAGTCCCAATAATTTAGAAATGATCTGAAAATATCTTCTACCTTCCGTATGTATATCCCAAAACAGAAAAAAACGTAATATGGCAGATTTTAAATGCAGATTGGTCGGAGAAAACGTTATCTTTAGCGGCAGCTAGCATTAGCCAACTAAAAACGCTCTAAACTGAAAATCACCAGCATCTTTTAAGATGAGCAGATTTTACAGATAAATCTCAAATGAAATAATCTCCCACCTTCTCTTCCAGACATGTTTACAGCTTGGTATATAATTTAAAGGAAAATAAAGTTTGCTGCGAATACAACTGGTACTTCTCGCTAATCCGCGCTGTTAGGACCCCGGTGAACCGGAAATAGAATGCCTGCTTGTTGCCTGTCTCAAAGAAAACTCTTGACATCAATATGCTACAATGCTGTTACCCTAAAGAAACGTAATTCGTGTCTTATGCGTGCACTGACATCATTGAAGAAAACGGGTATGTTTACTCTGTTATATCGCTTTGTAAGTAACACTATCACCGGAGTCCCAAAACAGTGTAAAACTTATGAAAAGTCAACTAGCCGGTAGCTACATGGAGCAACATGGAGCTAGCTAGGAAGAAGTAGGTGGAACCTAACCTTGGTGGAAAAGTACTCTTGATATAATTCATACAAAGTAGGCCTATTAAACCACATCTCCTTTAATTTTTATGCTAGGTGATTCCTACGAAAAGTCATCTAGTCGGTAGCTGGCTAGGTATGAGTCGTTCACTGTTAGCAGGATGTGAGTTCGCTGTGTATACGATCATTTTTAGCACAGAGTTCATATGTGTCACGTTTCCTCCGCAGGTTGTACATTTAGTAGCGGTTTATGTGGTCAGGAAGCCACCAGCTGTGGAAGGTAAATGTGTGCCATGTATTTTAGACTTAAATTTGGCTACTTCATTCAAATGTGAAGTTAACTATCAGATTTTATTTTTCACCTCTTCTTTGAGTGTGCTTTTATTTATTTTGAGTTTTACAATTGCGTTGGATATAACCTAAATGTCTAAAACAAAAGAAAAATCTAGTCTTATAAATTTTAAAGAAATCCAATCATGCACTTTCTAAAGCTTAGCAGGCTAGGCAATGCTGCCCAAACCTCTGGAGGATACTGAGGTGTCCTACATTTCACAGTATTTATTAACAAGCAGGGGTTCAGTTTTAGCCCTTTAATTTGCATTACTCATCAGTGAGTGACAGTATTCTCTTTGTCCTTATGTTTCATCAAGGCTGGATCGCCTGTAAGTCTTTAAGATTCAGCGTGAATACACCGTTACTTCGTAAATTTGGAATCTGTGGCATTCCCAGTGTCTCCAGTGTGTGCTGACTCTGTAGCAGGAATTCCTCCTATTATCCTGAACGCCTACCCTGAAAGGAATCCAGGGTGTGTCCTAGTCAGATATCCAAACCATCTCAGCTGACTCCCTTTGATGTGGAAGAGCATCAGCTGTACCCTGAGCTCCACTCAAATGATTGAGCTCCTCGCCCTGTTTATAAGTCTGAAGTCAGGCATTCTTCCACCTCTTGGATCCATCATCTTATTCTTTTGGTCAGTGCCCAAACTTAGATGGCATAGGAGAAGGCAGACTGACATTTTCTCCTCTGAGCTCATATCTCTCTTGACTGTAACAGACTGGTACAGCTTCATAATTCACCAGTACTTGAGGAAGACCCGGGTTGCTTTAATCTTTGCACTAGGAGTAACAATTATCTCCAACCCCAAGCAGGCAGTCCACCCTTCTCCAGACTGAGAACTTGCCCCTCAGCCTTGGAGGTAATGATTCCCAGACCACCAAATCATGGATCCACTGCCCCTTTAAAAATGATATCCATACATTTTTTGAACTGAATCTGTGACAAGTGCAGCGCTGGTGAGGTTGGCAGACTAAGCTCTCACAGTGCCTGAATGGCCTCTGAAAGCGTGTCTATAACCACTACTACTAAGCAGGATCTCTGGGAGGTTTAAAAATTATCTGAAGAAACTCTATGTTACTAGATGTTCTGTCTTATACAACGGCACACCCCCTGCTGACTGCGTACACAAGATGCCACGGATCTTATACAGCTGACGGTTTATCAAATTAAATTGTTTTCCCTTTATTCTCCCAGGTGCCTGTTCCAGTGTTGGCTGCTGTGACGGTCAGTCTTTGACTATTTTTAACCTGCACTGCTGCTGCTCTGCTCAATGAGGTACTGGTGTGAGCATTGTTTCTGTATTTTTGATTGTAAATAAAAATATAGCAAATATTACTGGTTAATGTTATATTTACTCTGTCAGGTACAGAGGGGCTCAGATCTGTCTTTGGGCTCATGGCTCATGCTGTCTGTCCCGCTACTCGCTGCCTGGCAGAATCACTCAGGTGCGAACCTACAGTGCTCTCCATCAGCCTGGTTCATCATCATCATCACCACCACCACCTCCAAACAACCCTTCCCCTCCTGAAGGGAAAAAAGGAGCAGAGCTTCTGAAGGAGCGTGCCTTGGCTGTCTTACAGGTACAAAAAGGCTCTTCTTCTGACTGTAACAACAGAACTACAAAACACGACAAAGCAAATCTGCACACTGTCATCTTTATTCTCTCTTCTCTTCATCTTTAAGCATGCAGGTGAGTTTGGGCGGCAGTGGAGTCAGAGGTCGGCTCAGGCAGCCACCGCAACAGTGAACCACTGGTGGGAGAGGTACGAGGAGTTTGTGGGGCTGAATGAGGTCCGCGAAGCTCAGACAAAGGTCACTGAGGTCAGTAAAAACACCGCGTCCGAGTTTAGTCTGTGCTGACATGACTTAGTATAGAATGGATAAGGAATGTCAGGTGCTTGTTATACAGTTCTCTGACAGATGTTTGTGTTTTCCAGGCTGAGGCAGCATTCATGGTGGCCAGAGGAATAGTGCGTGAGGCTCATGCTAGCCTGGAGGCTCAGCAGGGCAGGCTGAAGGAGATCAGAGACCGACTGGACAGAGTCTCAAGGGAGGAGCCACACTACCTGGAACTGGCCACAATGGAGCACAAACTCCTACAAGTGAGCGGAAGCTGTTAAAATACACAAAATCCATGTCCTTGAGTCATTAAAAATTCATTGTCTTAAATTTCATGCAACTTTTGTTGTAGTTTGTTTTTCAGATTTGTTTGTTTAAAACTGGGAAAAGGATAGACGATGAGCTTAATTTAGATTAAATTTGTAAAGTTGTGAAAATTTGAATGTCACTAACCTAAAATAGAAATCAAATCATTTTCTACTGGTCAACCAGCAACTTTATCATATCATCAGAGACACAAGTAGAAAAACTATAAGCAGACAGTGATTCAGGACAGGTGTTTGACTCCATCCCAGGTCACAGTGTTGATGCAAACCAACAGGCTTTTGGTCTTGGAGGATCACCAAGTCTGATTAGGACTTTCATACTGTCAGGTTTTTACTATAGGATTAAAGTGGCCAAAATGTTTCACTTTAATGACACACCCTGCCACATGTAATGTCAGAGGACAGAGAGAGAGAGTTAAGAGATAAAAAAGCCATGTCAAAACAGCAGTTATTCAGTTATTGAGAATATAATGTGTTTTAGTAATATGGCATCAGTGAACGTAAATAACGGTAAAATACAACAGTAAAAATGAACAGAGTGGCCTTTATTTTAGGTTCTGTTTTCTTATATCCCTCTTTTGCAAATTTACCTATTTGTCATAAGGAAGGATTTAAAACATTATCTTACATTATCCTACAATCAAGACTCACTGCATTTAATAATAAATAAATCACACAATTGAGAGATGCTGTATAAGAAGAGACATACGAATAAACACATTCAGCTGGAAAAATAGTCAATAATTTGCTTCATATAATACGGTACATTGACTGCTGTCTAAATAACTGTCAGGGATGGCAGGACAAATAGCAAAAACCACATATCAAAGTAAAATCTACAGATTTACAGATGCCTTGTTTTATCTCACAGACAGTACAAAAACCACAGAGATTCTCTTTACTGCCATGAGTGAAAAGAAATAAAATAAAATACCGTACTGTGGGTATCACTGGTTTGTTGGAGACTAGTAGGCGTGGATTTTAAAAACAGATCTTTAATTTATTTTTAATTGAGGTCAAGACTTCCATAACAACACGCGGTCCATAAACTGTTGGTTTAGGTTTTATAGTTGGCTTGAGGTCAGTAGAGGAAGTGGAAGTGCTTTTATTTTGAGTTAACCACAGTTCACATTATGCAATCATACATCATTAATGATGTCGGATGAGTAGATTGAATTTAACCCCACCTCTCTGTCACTGCAGGAGGAGCGCCGTCTCCGGACAGCGTACGAGAACGCAGAGGGTTCAGAGAGGGAGAAGTTTGCTTTATTCTCAGCGGCCGTTAGAGGAAGCCACGAGAAGGAGAGGACGAGAGCGGAACGCACCAAGAACTGGTCCATCATTGGCTCGGTGCTCGGAGCCCTGATCGGGGTCATGGGGTCAACATACGTTAACCGAGTCCGCCTGCAGGTGAGGAGGAGTGCTACGCTAGGGGACCTCATTCAGTGCACCGATATTTTTTTATTTTATTTTTTTTAACCTGACTGGCACTGTTCCAACACCCTCCCCTAAACTCTGGGTCTTAACAACAATTTTCCAAGTTTGTACCTGTTTTTGAAAAGTGTCTCATATTTTTTCTTAATGTTTTTAGCTTTACTGTTATAAATGCCAACAAGAAATAAGAAAATGAAAAAGATGAATGAGAACAGTTCACAAGCGTTGAAATTGCGAGTAAAACTGAAACGGAGTAAGTGGTGGACTTTCTCAGGAACTCTCAGGAACTATACCCATACCCAATAGCAGTGTAGTTCCTGTTTCTGGAACGTTTGCCATGCAAAACCTACTGCCGTGTTCCTTTAAGAGAGCCTTCATAAGGCCAATTTTGTACTTAAAAACAGGTTAAGTTAGAAAAATGACTGGACCAGCCTCCTTTATGTAGGTTTTTCCTTTAATATGTCACCCATCTGTAATTAACACTTACCTTTATGTGGTCCTCAACAGGACAGCAGTTATTTCAGCTCATATATGTTCTCTTGTCTCCTCTGCAGGAGCTGAAGAATCTGCTGCTGGAGGCCCAGAAAGGTCCAGAGAGCCTGCAGGAAGCCCTGAAAGTCCAGGCTGGAAACCATCGCTCCCAGCAGGACGAGCTCCGAACGCTCATCGACAGTCTCAGAGTTGCTCTGAGTGAAGCCTTCGCACAGAGGAGCGCTGTTCGCCAGGACAAAGAAGGCACAGCCCCACACTCGCCCTCTGTGTCTGTTTCAGCCTTGAAAGACCTCCACACAGGAAGCCAAAGGACCGAGTCCCTCTTAGAGTCCCTGCCGCCAAAACTAGGACAACTGGAACAAGGGCTTGGGAAAGTTGAAAGAGAAGTGTCAACAGTGAGGAAGCTGCTGGAGACCAAACCACAGCTTCAGACACAAGCTGGTCCGCTGTTACACGAGAAACCAGAGAGAGCTGAGTCTGAGGCGGTGGTGAGGAGTTTGGAGGAGACTCAGAGGACTCTGGGAGAACAAATCAGGACCACCAATTTTTATAATGCAGTGTTTGCCTACACCGCCACTGCCATCACCATCTCTGCTGTCTACCTGCTGCTCAGAGGAACTGGTTAAGATACGATACCTCCAGTTTGAATATGTAAATGTACGGGAACACTATCGGGCGCTGGGAGTAATAATCTGAACAAATGAGTGCAAATTACAAACCTCAGTGAACTCGGTTTGAATAATAAACCGGCTGCAGGTGTTGATTTGGGTTTATTATCTACCTCTGCTGCTTACTGCACTAATGAGGCCGAGGACTTCTTTTAACTGCTTCTAAATATTTAAAATTCACTGATCTCAAGATGGCAGATAAACTGTTGGAGCGCTGTTGGTATATGTGAATGTCACTTTAGCAATTTAGAAAAGAATCCCACATAACAACAACTAGAAATGATGTTTGTTGTCTAAACTGAACAAACCACTGAATCAGACTTCTCAACAAATACCCACAGGAAACTTGAGTCTGGGTTATTATAGTTTAGCATTATAGGTTTAAATAAAAGAATAATAAGTAAAAGGTAGACTTCTGAAGAATAAAAATTAACTGATGTGATATTCTGTACTTTTACAGATACAAAACTATAGTAAGTCTGACTCGAGTTCTCCAGCACAATGTTTAGGTGACTTGGGTTGATTGATTAGCTGATACAGACACATTCATGGGGCCTTATTATTCCTGCTTCTTACCCATGTTCATTCTCTCGTGTCTTTTGCTGCTAAATTTTCCACTACTTTTAAAAGCTGGTCTCTAAATGTCTCTGTGTGGTCTTTGGTACTAAGGAGGTCAATACACTTCAGAGCTTTCTCCTCTGAAATCAGCTGCCTGCTGTGGCTGAAAATAATGCTACAACGGCAGTAAGAGTGGACCACAAAGACAGAGTTAGATAAACAATGAGCTTTATGAATTATGATAACTTCAAGGCCGATATTGTCAAACTTTTTGTGGTGCATATATCCTGTGTACTTATCTTTCCATTATACTTTAATTATAAATCGGAAATTGCAAAAACTGCCAAAATGCGTCTTTCCGTGCAAGAATTCAGAGTTTCTGTACTTTGTGCCACCTTCTCACAAAGTAGTAGCTCAAAAATAATAAAATCAAGACTTGTAGCTGTCAACATCATCAAACAGGAGTAGAAATGGGGCATAATCAGATGTGGGGCCAGGTCGTTGCAGTGCCATGTGAGTTTTCAGCGTCTTGATTCAGCCTTGTACTCATCAGCCTTGGATGTAGTTAGTTGACCAGCTGAACCTCAGAGGGACCACATAACAGGTCATGATTGCACCACTGGCATTCACCTCCAAGCTAAAGCAGGACAGAAAACTGAAGGGAGCATGTTCATTTACATTTAGATCTGAAAACCTGTATCTTTGATTTCATGGGACATAACATTGTGTTTAAGATGAGGATAAATATAGAAACGAACAATAATGAGAACTGTGTTTTCATTAACGTGAGAAAGGTCGCTGAGATGGACTTCAAAATGCATTTTGTTCTTTAGATAAAACTACATATTTACCTGAGAACAACCACACCTATGCACTGCAGTGTAACACTCTCTTAACCCTCTCCAGTACTTGAACCCGTGTGCCGTCATGTTGGTGTCGGGCTGTTATGTAGCTGATGATGTCTGCTGAACTGAGCGATGATCCCTGTTTATTAAACATCCATATGAAGAAACTGCTGTTGCAGAGAGTGATTTACAGGCTAACACTGAATATCTGTCTTCCTTTGTTTACCTGAAGGACCCGTGAAAGAAAAACTGTCTTTAAATGGCTCTTATGTCTGAATAATAACACTAAATACAAATATATTCAGTTTGTTGTCATTCATCACAGCAAACATAGAAATTCTTTATGATGAAAGACATTTTATACACACAGAAAGCCTAAGTTATACATCTGTCACAGATCAGCTTTTAAAACTTCTGAAACAAAACTTTCAGGCTTAATGTGTAACGCCCTCTGTCACCAGTAGGGGGCAGCCGCTTAACACTGATAGAGCACGCTGCTCTCAACTTGCTCCGGTCTGCTGAACAAGTCGGAAAGGCCGCTATTACGCTGCTTTTTATCGCTGCACAGCATATTGTGCTCATTCAAGGGAGGGGACGCTTATCCCTGAATGACCTGATAGTCCTTAAAGACAACCTGTTATGCTCATTAGCAGCTCTATATTTTTATTATTGTCCTTTGGACGAGTCACAGTTCAAAATAAAACTTTTTATTGGTCTGAATTTATTCTAACAGTGTTGCTTCTGGAGACTTTAACTGCTGAAGCATTGTTCATGAAACCTTCACGGACAAACAAAAAAAGTTTGTTTTTTTCCCAGTCTTGTTTGGAAGAACTGGTTTGCGCACATTGTTTATCTTTCTCTTTTAAAAATGAAAGCGAATGTGAGTAAATCCTTGTAGCTAAAATATGTCACGTGTTGTGGAAACGAGGAAAGTTTGCATGTTCAAGCGTCCACATACTACTGCAGCAGGTGTTGGTCTTTATTTAGAACAAGGACACACACGCACACTCCTTTTTATTAACTGATTAATGTTGATGGTGATTTGGAAAATAAACTTGTTCTTTAAGCTCTTTGAAGCTCAATAAATATTTTGGGCTGAAAAGGATTCAAATTTTAATCGTGGCAAAAACTTTTGGCTTAGAAACAAAGTATTCATGGAGTGAGCTCATCAGACCTCTGACTGAGGCTACATTAGCTGCTTCTTGCACAACAAACTGAATCCCAGAGAGAAATGAAGACATTTGAGCATGGTGGGAAACACAGGTGCTGAGGAAGAAGGATGTGTCAAACAAAAACAAAGCATTCCTCCTTAGAGGAAAGAGAGTCAGCGCTTAAAACTCGGTGCATGTTGGGTCATCTGTTAAGACGCAAAGATCTCAGTAAAATTTGAAATTGCAGTGTTGCAGCAGCAAATTGAATCGTATCACAAAAACACCACAAAATAAAGATGAGATGCATAAAGAAGTCGTTGTGTGATGCTCACTTTGTAAGGAGAACTTCTATAGTGTTTGACCTTTTCCCTTCTTGTTCCTGACTTTATGCCAAAAAGGTCCCAAAGACTCACATCCAAGTATCTCAGTGCTGTTCTCGTGACTGAAAGTCTCTCAACAGCAAACATATTGTATGCTTGACTTTTTTCTCTCAAGGCAGCAGCAGCCTCATCATTATTTTACATCTCTTCTGTCTTCTAGAAAGGGCATCATGGAACGTGCTGAAAAGTGGGAACACCGCTGTGTTTGTGCTGTTGTTGTATTTTGGGGCATTTTAAATAGAATTGTGTGAATAATAACATAACTTCCTGTGAAGTACTGGCCATCTGAGAAATAATATTATTTAGCACTAATTAGCAGGTATTTGTGTCTGTACATTTTACCCGTGCAGCTCATCGACCAGCTGACCAAGCTTACAACGTGTCATTTTCTCATACAAAAACAAAAACAACACGAGTGCAGAGACCAGCCTGTAAAACAGCCTATGGATAAGTTTCAGATTGCCAGTTTGGCAAAAATGGTTGGAGTATTCCTATTTTCGGAATTAGGAATACTCATAATTTTGATGCTGGAATTGAAGCTAAAGCTGTAATTTCAGTGGTGTCTCCCTCAGTCATGTAGCATGACAAAAACTGTAAATGATATGGTCTCATAATGCTTCATATATGCAACCCCAGTTTCAAACGAGATGAGACGCTGTGTAAAATTTAGATGAAAGCAGAATGAAATGATTTGCAAATTTCCAACAGTGCCCACTCCCACACACAGTGCATCCTTGGCACAGTGTCTTTTCTTAAACTTGATAAGATCAACCATTCTCTTTGAGGCAAATTCCTGAAGTTCTCAGACTAGTGTCGACCCCTCCTGACCTTTTTTAGGTCATTATAATCTCATGATAGTGCGACCTCACTCCTTGTCCTCCCATCTTTCTGCTATATCTTTTCATTAATTCAGTTTTTCATTTACTCTCTCTGTTATTATTTTTTTCTTCACCTGGTTTTGAAATTAAAACCAAAGCACAGTAAGAGGGGGGAAATGTAAACCTGTCAGTATGTTAATATATCAAACTGAGCATGAAAGAGAATGCAAGTAAAACAATAAACAGAGAGGAGGACGAAGAGGAACAGAGACAGTGAAGGGCTCAGAATAATGTGAGGGGGAGGGAAAAGTCCAGTAACGTGCCTCCTCACATGATAGCGGTATCCAGGTCACCCACTTCAGCCACTCTGTATGTGTGAGAGAGAAAACTCACATGCTCATAAGCTCACAAGCCGTTCTTTATTGATAAAATGATTTCACTGCACTGTCCTCTGAACTGCAGCGTTTTTGTTTCAGCGAGTCACACTCAAAGAAGGAGCACAAACCATTTTACTCACAGTTTGTGAGCTTAGGCTTTCAGTGTCGCCACTTTGAGCCAACATTTAATACATCTAGAAGATTTTTGTCAGTATTCATGAATAAAGTTTAGAACCGTGCATTAAACGATAATGCTACAATTTGGAGGGTTGCTCTTTGTGACAGCATGCAATGACAGAAACCAGCAGCATTTCAGCAAGACTCTGAACAGCACGGGTCACCTTAAAGAAACTCAAAGCAAAATCAGTTGAAAGTCAAATCTCCCATTTCTCCTAAAAACTACCACATTTCATTCTAAGAATAAAAGTGTAATGCCACATCAACTGTTTGAATTAGTTTCAGCAAAAACACTCTTCAGGAAAGAAGTTCAATTTTCTCTTGTCTCTGTTCCTTTTCATGGCTGAGCTATTCGTGCTGCTCTATTCTCTGTTTTCCTACACTGTCGAAATAATCTCATTCAAAATTTTACATCACCGTATTTATCCAATAATCTGTCTGCCTGAATTCTTCAAATTTTCTTTAAATTCACTATGATCTGTCTCTTTCCCTTTCGGTGCATCAGTCCTACAGCCTCTCTCCTATCATTCTCCACTTTTGTTTGGCTCATTACCATCCATCCTCATCCATTCAAAATCAGGTGAAGATAAAAAGAATGATGAAAACCCTCAACCTTGTCAAAAAAGCCAAAAAAGGTCACCTGTCACTTTGCCTTGTGCATGAGATACAGAGGAAGCCCAGACACAGGAAACCAGCAAAGAAGTTTCCACTGCAGATTACTGCTATAGATTACTACTAGCACTACTACTACTACTACTAATAATAATAATAATAATAATAATAATAATAATAACAACAATAATAATAATAATAATGATGATAATAATAATAATAATAGTAGTAGTAGTAGTAGTAGTAGTAGGGTAAGAGAAAACATCTAACAACTAACATCTGTTTTCTCACACCCGTCACACATAGACCTTGACCAAATATGGATTGTTTGGATTGATTTTCATGCTGGAAAACCCATCATGACTCATTTTCAGTGTTCTGTCTTAGAGAAGAAGGTTTTCCTCCAAGATTTTATGATACATTCTTCCTATTAAAATGTATTTTTTCCTCTCCACTGTCACTAAGTGCTTGCTCATAGGGTTATGATTACTGGACTTTTCTCTATATTGCTGTAGGTAGGGTCATTACCTTACAATATAAGGTGACTGTTGTCATGATTGGGTGCTATATACATAAAAAAGACTTGAACTGCCTTTAATTCAGCTCCTGGCATCCTTTGGCACTGCTTTGATCTTACCCATGGAGGTGGAGAGGTTGGAATAGAAGACATTGATTCTGTGGTCAGGTGTGCCACAACAAAGAATAAGGATCATCAAAGATTTATTAAACACAAAATGATGATGTTTGTAAATCCGTATTAATGGTATTAAGTTGTGCATGGATACATGTTGTACGTGCAAAAAATTAAAATGAAATCTCAGACAAACTGACCAAACTAGGTGACAGTCGTAGGACATCACAGAGACGGTCACAGGAGTGGAGCAGAGCGGGAGCAGGGCCAAAGCCATGGAAGGAGGGATTCAAATAGCCCTGCAGAGCACTGACCTGGTCTTCTGCAATTCCTGTAATCGCTACACTTAAAACACACACATACACGAACAGCAACCCTGCAAAAAGACCAGCGGTCATTACATCACGCCACAAATCCAAGCTGGTATTTCCAGACTTACAAAAATGAAATATTTTAGATATGATCAGTTTCTATCACTAAATTTTTTTGCTGAATTACAATCAGCAAAAAAATGTAGGCCGTCATTTTAAACATTTTTGTTATTTCCACTTAGGGATTCATAGGCAGCTGCTTCTGCACAGCCAATGTTAACGCAGCATTAGTGTGGACACTACACAAAAATTTCCCCAAACCAGCTCTAGCTGTATCAGAGAAAATGCACATTGTGCAACTGCAATAAAAGTCAGTGACATGATTTAAAACAGCTTGAAAAGTTCTCTTTGGTGTTTAATCACTTCAGGAACATGATGGAAAGGTTTTACTGCTGTTTGAGTGCAAAAACTTTGACCTTAATTGCTTTAGAGATAAAAAGAAAACAACTTGTTCATAGCATAGTTCACTGTGGAAAAGTTTGAAAACCTTTGACTATGAACACAAACAGCACGTAGCATCTATTAAAAAATGATTAATTAGCGTATTTATCTTGATTATTGCATTGTCCACTTTTTTTCTAGTGTGTTTTTTTCTAGTGTGGGGGTGGGGGTCAAGGTCATTATAGTCATAATATGTAATAAAAACAAAACAATTTAAGTCACCTTAAAAAATAAAACCTAGACTTGAATTCAAATTAACTGAAAAGATATTTTCCAATCGAAAACTAAAAAACCTACATGAGGTGCAAAGCCCTGATTAGCAGGCACATGTGGGCTAAGTTATGAGCAGGCAGATGTTTGGTGAATGCTCTTTAGAGCAACATCTAGTCCACCAGGCTTGACGTGGGTGTCAGGTGTCAGGAGGTTGTTTTGTGGTCCTGAAGAGCCCAAAATGTGCCGACACACCTGACATGTCGGTGAACCTCGCTGAGCTGCAGCAGCCACACTCACCCTGACTCAGCAACTTCAATGAAGGACAAATTTGACTCGTAGGAAACTGTAGATGTGGGCTACATTTGGCCCACTGACACATGTGCAAAGTCACATGTTTGTATCAAATGAACGTCTTAAACTTACAGATGCCCTTTTTGTTGACATTTTTACAGACGCTTTATACTTCATTACAGATACTTTAGATACGGTTTATGAACAATAACTGAACCGAGTACATGAAAACCAGTAGAAATACAAAACTGCTGATATTTTGTTAGCTTTATGTTTGTAACACTATTGTTAAGTGTGTCTCATCAACAGCATGAGACATGCTAATCCTGTTAATTGCTGTGATTTTTACTGCAGGATGTAACTTCTGTTCTTTTATTTTATATCTGATAAAGACAAGTGTTTGTGGGAAGCTATTAATGTTAGCACAGTGTTTACACACAGTGATTGCACTATATTTAACAATCACACTGTAAATTAATTAAAAAATACCTAGAAGGTAAAGCAGAGTGTTATGAAACTCGCCTACACAACAAACAAGTTCAACCAGTCAATCCATAAAATGGCACTTTGCAGACTTAGAGAGGTTATACAACCAGCTCTTAGAAATCATCACCAACATTTTTTTAAAAGTTTCTGAAAATGAAATAAGGATTTTCACACGCTAGATGAACAAAATATCTGGTCGAACCTGCATTTTAAACCTGTCGTGTCCTGTGAGAAGAGCAGCACACCTGAGCTGAAATGCATCACAAGACAGCCACTGTGTCAAAGGGAAAACAAGTAAAAGGTATTCAATAGTAATAAAAACATCTCCAGCATGTATGCAAATAAAAGATTTGTCATCAGTCATATCAATTCTTGTGTAAGCCAGAGGCACAGACTGATGCACGGGTATCCTCTAGCACAGTATCTTCAGGTTTAACCCCTGGGTTGTTGTAAAGATCCTTTCTTTCTTACAGAGATAATAAAGATTTTGTGGAGCAGCTTTATCTCTTTATTATTTTCCTCTTTGCTGCTAACAGTTGTTGTTCAGTATAAGCCTTTTTATACAGACATGATTCCACAACAGATCGCCTAAGGCTGGACTTTTTGACCTAATCCAAAACTTGCTGGTTTGAGTTCTGTCTTTCTATTTGATGCTTGTTTACCTAAGCTACAATACAGCACTTTTTCCACTCTTAGTCACCAAAGATCCTAATGCAAAACCATTCATTCAGTGCTTTTTCATACTAATCTACTGTGCTTTTTTCAATCGCTCACAGTCTTTGCCTATAACCGCCTGTATTTAACCTCCTCAAATGTTTCTATTATTGTAGTTGCCCGCTCTGCCAGTAGATGTGTCCATGCTCATTAGCCAAATAACTGAAAATACATATCCTGGCTATGCTAAACTTGGGCCCAGATGAATGACTCTCATGCATCAACAGATTAACAAATCTAGGTTACGCCTAAAGTCAGGCAGCAATTCTAGTGATACACAAGTCTGTATTTATAGTGCCAGGCAGTAGCCAGGTGAACATGGTAGCTGCAGGACTTTATCTACTTAAACACCTAAAAAGCAGCAGGTTTACTGGAGGCAAGAAGATCATGTAAACTTTGAACAACAAACTGGAAAACTACATTTCTAGTCTGTTGAAGTGAGGCACAGCAGGCTGTGCATAACTATTCCATACTATTCCTCCATGACTAGCAGATGAGCTCACTGGTTAATATAAATCGTTTCTTTCATGCATCCAAATGGTACAAAATGCTGCATGCAGATTCTAGTAAGTATCTTCACATTTGCAAGATTTTATACTCTTTGCACTCTTTGCAAAATTCTACTTGCATACAGAGCATTATATCAAGTAGACTGTTTCTCTCAACCCCTTGTTAAACACACTGCTGCTTCCAGTCTTTGTTTGCTGGATCAAAATGTATTATTTATTCCTCATACAAGACTGATGATCAGTCTGTGGCAACTTCAATCTGGAACAGCTTACCACTCCAGCTATGTTTAGTTAACTCTGTGGCCTTTTTAGAAAAGCAGGTGAAAGCTTTTCTGCTTAACCAGGCCTTCTGTTCAGATTGTTTTCTGTTTTATCATGTTTTTTTTCCTGTGTTTAACATTATTTGTATCCATATTGAATGTCTTTTCTAAATGTGTTTGTTGTAAGGTGCTTTGTGACTGTATGCCTGTAAAAAGTGCTCTATAAAAAAAGTTACTTACTTGACTGTTGATAAGATAAGAGTGCAGAAAGATCAGAACAGGGAACAGATCGCGAAACCAAGACACATCAAACGCACCTCACTCAAAGCTGATCCAGAGCAACAATCAGGCAGGAGTCAGAAAAATGAAGCTCGCCTTTCATACAACCCCAATACCCAAAAATATTGGTTGTTGTGTGAAAGTGTGTGTGAAAAAACAAAACACAAAAACCAGAATGCAATGATTCGCAAATCTCATAAACTCACATTTTCAAAATAGAACACAGAAAAAATGTTGAATGTTTAAACCGATAAAATTTTAAATTTGATGGCAGCACCAAATGTAACAGTAATCATCTAAGATCTGTTCTGCAGAAACTTCATTTGCTCTTCTGCAAACGCTGAGGAGCAAAAGCACAACAGCTTTAGGGGTGTAAGCAGAGGTGAGGTGCCCATGAGAAAGCGCTTGTAGTTGCTTTATGTTCATGCCCTTTTACAGCTGAGGTTTGAGCTTTTTTAAGAACCGTTTGGAGCTCAGAATCCACAAAAAGGAAATATCTGAGTATAACACGTGAATACAGTGGGTTTCACTTCTTTGTTGAAGCGCTGGGGTCAGCAAGTTCAGCAGGCTGAGGGATTAGACAACTAGTGTGTGTGTTCTGCACGTAGCAAACGTATATGTGTGTGTATGTGTGTGTGTGTGTGTGTGTGTGTGTGTGTGTTTGACCTTTTGAAGTCAGCTCATTGACAAAGAATCACAAAGTCAAACAACAGAGGGAATATTTGTTTATGTGTCCGTGGGTGTTCTTCTGCATTTCTTTTTAATAATCAGTTTAAGTGCTGAGGAGTGGTGCTGTCTGGTCTTTGAATATTTAGGTTGCGTTCACAAGAGCCTTAACTCTCCACGTAGCAACGCCATGCCTTTATTTGCTTGAACACAGGGGGCTCTGAAAAAAGACAAAACAGGTTGAACCAGGCTTTACATTTTCTGTTATGTAATGTGCTACATTACCCATTCAAATGCTTGCATGTACACATTCTTGGTTATTACTGTATTTGGCAGGTATGGGAACGCAAAGATCAGCTTGTGAAATGACCCAACTTGGAAGAAATCCCAGCTGGTTTGTACTCTGAGCTCTGGCAGTAGACACATGTGATCACGTGATCTGTTCTGGTGCTTCTGCAGCTCTGAGGGTCTTTGAGGATTTTCCAATGACCGTACAATGAAATAAGATAATACAAGTAATATTTATGGGAAATGTCCTTTGTCATAGTAGATGAAATAACAGCACATCAGCACCAGAATTAGTAGCAATAGCAACAGTAAAAATAATATTTTGACCTGTCACAGCAGGAAAAACACAGGTGGGGGTAATAATGGCAGAGTCGGGTTTATTGGTAAACTCATGAAATAAACCAGGTAGATGTGGATATGTAGGGCTTGTAGAAAAGGGATGAAATTTCTGGTGTAGGAGTTTTTTCTTTCAGTTTTTTGGTCCACTTCTAGTCTGAATGCTCCTGGCTTGGTTTTCTTTTCCAGCCCAGGATATTATTGTTTGTACATACGCCATGCTTAGACCTTGCATTAGTGCAAATCCATTTCCTCAACCGATGTTGATGCCAGCTCTCGTATATACTCGCTTTCCAGATGCTCAAAATATCAGCGTCCTTGAGTTTAAACTAATTTATTGTGTTCGTAAATACTGTGCATGGGTGGGGCAGACGGGAAATAGGGTTAATATCTATTCACAGTAATAGGGGTGTTTATAAATCTGTCCCTTAGCAACACTGTTTGCCAACACTGTTGGCTTTTTGACGGGATTTGTAGCAACAAGGAAAATGAGAGGAGATAAAAGAGCCGACTGGGCTGAGCTTCAAAAGAAGAAAAACACAAGAGAAATCCAAGCCCTGAACATTCATTTTGTTAATCTGTGTTGATCCATCCCCTCATTAGGAACTGCACAGTCACCATTGCATGTTTAGTCCTGTTGGACATTTGAACTTACCTCAGACTTTGGCTCAGTGCTCTGCAATCTAATGTTTTAAATTAATTCCTCCAATTTTGATTCTTTTGCCTATGAAAAATATTATGTTGGTAAAGCTCTTTACCAACATTAAGCAACTCTTACCTGCCGAAGCAAATGCCCGGTTTCTGCTTTGGTTTTGTTTTTGTTTTTATTAATGTAGTTTTCGCCTTCATGTTTCATAGTTTTTACTCTTTTCAGTGTTTCCATCTTCGTGTCTTTGATTTAGTAATTTTCTGTTTTATTTTATTTTCATTCTCTTTTTAGATTAATACCTTTTTCCTCCTTTCTGATTGTTTGACCCTGCACTCATTGGTTCTACCTGTTCTCAGGTAGTTTCCTGTTTTTTCATTTGCTGTCTTCTGTATTCTAACCCTCCTGTTGACAGTCTTTTTTATGGATTCCTGCTTCAGTTACACTGGCCTTCTGTTTTGTGTTTTTTTGTATGTAAATAAATCTGCTTCTGATCTCTGCGTTTTGGTAGCCAATGCATTTTCTTATCATGTAATGGTTCATTTATTATTAACTCTAATAATAATATTTTGCTGTATTTTAGAGACATGCAGCAAATCTGCATTATGTTGCATTCTTTAATTCTGCAATCCTGCTTATTTTTCTCCAGGCGAGAGTTCATGATGAGCCACATAAACTAGAAATACCCTCCAATATGATCTTGACAAGCTACACGAGGAGAAGTAGTTAAAGAAACACGTTAGAGCATAAAGAGGTAGATTATGAAAAATTGTTTTTCCATTGCGTTTTTCCATATTTAGTCAGACAAGTGTCCGTAACCACTGCTGCTGCAGGCTGTAAAACACAATGGTGATTTAGACTTCTTGCTCAGACAAAAGTATTCATTTATACAAACACTTTCTTGACATCATCAATTCTTCTTGCTTCCTGCTACAAAAGACAGTAAAAAGTCCAAAACTAATGACCTCCCCCTGCTTCTACAGAGCCAACCAGTGGGCCCAAGTGAAGCACAAACTATTGGACTAGTTCTGCTCTGTGAGCCTTAGTTTGACAACCCTTCTGGAAATGACACAAGTAAAATATTCTGCTTGAGCATAAATTTCCCGTACTAAGTACACTTGCTTAGTTTTAGGGTCTTGTTATTGATTTACTACAATTCTGGAGTCCCTGACATTAATTTGTTTTTTTTTCTTTTTTCTTTTTTAACCATTGTGTGAACTTTCAAGATGAATCCTGCAAAATACTGAGCTTCAAAACCACCACATAACCCAGAGGAGCCCAGGGATGCTCACAAACCTCCCTCCCTATTTTCAGTGTTTGGAAAAAACCTGGTTGCACCACCGAAAAAGGTGGGAAAGCTTAGTGTTAGCCTGACAGGTCGACCAGAACAAATAAAAAAGCATCTATAAACACAGCTGTAAAAACTATATGATAGTTTTTGTTTTTTAACTCAGTAGCTACCTAAAAACAAATGAACCAGATTGGAGATAATAGTATTTCAGATTAAGTACAGATAAATACAGATATGAGTGTTGCAACATTGGTCATTGCCCTCAATGCAGAGAGTAAAAGATAATTTAAAAGTAGAAAGGATGAGGAGGATCTCCAGTATATTAGTGGGTTTATAAGGACAACAAAAACCCTCAAGTTGTTGCATAAAGACTTCGTCAAATGATGGATTTTGTTTAATTTTGCTTCCTTTTTTGAAAACAAAAAATAATTGAAAAAATGCAAACCTCACATCTAAGTTTGCAATTGTAATCAATAGCTGACACACTGTTGAAACAATCAATCCAAACAAATTCACATAAACACTGAACTGAAGTCTTGGCTTTCACAAAAAAATCTTTAATGAGTAGCAGGCCCTTCAGTGGAAAAATCTACGAAAATTGCCTTTTAATGATTAACACTATTAGAGCGGGGAAACGAATGAGAGCAAAAGAAACAAGGGTTAAAAAAGGTGCACTTTAGACTCCGAAATGTGTTAATCAGATAAGCACAGAGCACTGTGAGAAAGGTCAAACCCAAGAATGGGGGAAAGATAAAAAGGGAAAGGAAGAAAGGAAAGTTTGGAAAATTTGGTTTAAAATCAGCAAGAAAGTAGGATCAGCTGAGTTAGGACGTGATCAGTTTAAAATAACCAAGGAAATAGTTTTTTTACTCACAAAGAAAAACAAAGAGACTCAGAATGACCAAAGACAGGACAGAAGAGACTGCAGAGGGATTCAAAGCAGCAATAAATTGCATGTGCTGATGACAACAAGTCTCACAACCTTTCTAGATTACTTAGATGAAACACAGTAAGATTAGTTTTCACCTTCTCATCTCGTCTCCAAAAAGGTAAACACTTTGTTTAAAAAGCTGCCTGCTGTTTGTTTGATGGAGTATTGGTTATATTAAGAGATATGAAATCTCATAAATCTCTCTTATCTTCCACATACTGTAAACGGAGGCACCTGGCCAGCGTCATTAGAGACTCTAGGCTGCTTAAACTCACTAAAACAAAGATAGCTGACAAAAATATGCATCTCCATCTGCTGAATCACAGCCAACAGACTGTAACCAGGTGAGGATTACACTGGAGCACCTCATGTTGACCCTGGTTTTCCTTCATGATGCCCTGCGACTGGAATATCTACAAAAATATACAGAAATATTACCTGTGATGTCAGATTGCTGTGTATGCACTGCATGTGAGGGGTTTTAGTACACAACCATAATAAAATACATTTTTGGATAATTTAGTAACAACTCCTTTGCATGCATTCATGTACATTAAAGGTCTGCAAACTTTAGGCTGCGAGTGAGAGTTGCAGGGGGATGTGTGCAGTAAAAGATGTGCAGTGCTGATGTTGCATCCTGTGACACAGAGGTCACATGAAAATGATCAGGTTTTTAAGTTATCTTCAGTATCGCAACAATCCACTAATTGTTAGCCTGCATACAATTGGATGTATAAACCGGAGCTGCTAATAGATAAATAGGCATGCTTTTCAGGGAAAATACATTTTAAAAAATCAGGTTCATGTTAAACTTCCTGTTAAATATGCAACAGAATTGCAATTCCCAAACTGGAGCTTATCAAATTTTATTCACTCATTCTTATAGGAAACTTTTGATAAACTTTAATTCAGCATTGCTGCATATACATGTGCATCAAATGCTCTCTGTGTACAATTACTTTAAGGACAGAGAGCAACTGAAGTAGGAAACAGGACTCAGTTGATTGTTCATGACAGTTTATGATAATATATTTATTTAAAAAGAACAATAATACTGGCCTTCTACCAACAACATGTACACACAGACCTATGTGTGCATGTCGTTGGTAGCAGAATCCTTTAGGACTTAATTATAAGTTGCAATAGTTGGTTGTTTTGCACCTGAAATAGTTCATCTGTCTAACAGAAGTTTTTTCAGTTGCTTAATTACACATCAGCCATTCTAGTAAAAGTCTGAACAGTTTTCTGATGTTACAAATATTCAGTCTCTTATTTTTTCTGGTTTCTTTCTTCAAGTTATAGATCAGTATTTCTGTCATTTATTACTGTTTTTTCCACTGAATCAATGATCCCAATTTTGAACCAATCCCAAACATTTCCAATCAAAAATAACCAGTAGTAGTTCCAAAAAAAAGATAAAACAAAAAATCAGGTCCAAAAAGTCAGGATCACTGCCAGTGGTTTTGGCACTGCAGCAAACAATAATGGCTCAACTCACATGGAGCCGGTGGAGTCTGGCTAGTGATTTTCATTCCACATAAATTACCCCAACTGTCCCTAAAAAACACATTAAAATGTTTGATTCTCAAACCTGCTGAAATGTAGGCCAGCTCTCATGAGTCACCAAGGCTGAACTGGCTCCACACCTTTAAAAGAAAAAAGAAAAAGCTAAACCTATGTGTGTTCTTCATAACTTCTTCAAACACTGAAAGCGCACATTTAGGCTACTGTAACTTTCTGTAATTAGATCTGTTTTCCTCTAATACTAATCTCACGTAACACACCAAACAGGCTAGAGCACATTATTTTGTCACTGAAACCATCTCCCATACAAACAAAGGAGAAAAACAAGGTATTTTTTCTACTTATGAAATAGTGAAAGCTTAGCTTGATAATCAGACTCACTTCCAGTTCGGGTCACTTCATTCAGCTTGTTTAAAAATCACTGAACAAAATCAGATGACTCACAGGTGTGAGGGCTCGAAAAGGCCTATCCTGTTGTTTGATTAAACGTCGTGTTAATCAGACGAGTAACTGACGTCGATTACAACATAAACATGCACAAAGCACCTTCTTAGAAAAAGGGATTCAACCATTTTAAGAAACGTGAAGCATTAAAGCGAATCACGCAACCCTTTCTGCAGATGACAACCACTGCGTCTCAGGAAGTGATTCAGCACAATGCTGAATAATTATTATATAACTCATCTCCACCCACATAACTGTGGTCTGCTATCAGCTTCAGATCAGCTTTTGAATTGATAAGCTGAAAGTTCTGATTTGCTTGGTTGGGCTGGTGGAGCCGGTTTAGTTGTTTTGCAAACTTTAAGGTAAATGTTTGCTGCCAGGGCTTCTAAACTTTGAAAGGTGTTATCTAAAAGGATCCCTGTCCTCTTTTAATCTTCTTTTAAAACTAAACTAAATTCACTAAACTGTGGTAATGTTACTTAAGTAACTTTACATTTTTGGGTGAAAGTTCCCTTGAAACATGGCCATCATGGAAATGAATGTTTCGGCAATACTTGGCAATTAATAATTTTCTGTGAACTGTCCATTACTTTGGAGTTAAGCAATTATACAACAACCACAGTGTGAGAAAGATTATACAGAGTCAAAAACACGCATATGCACACTTGCCTTAAAGTGGAGCCTTTTTAATTTGTTAAGCCTCTTATCTGCTGTCAGAAGCTTCATGACACCTAAAAAGGGTTGTATCCCTCAGTAGATTGACCCAGTATGGAGCACTGAAACTACTGATTTAAAATACATAAATGATTCAAAAAATAATATCCACGTAAATGCACCAAACATAGTATAAAAATAAGTACTTTTTAATTTCTTATTAAATCCTATTTCTTTATTTTTGATTTTGGCCATTTTGGTCCTCCGTAACGTACACACACTAAAATGAAAATATCCAAGAAGCTCAATGCAAGTCTGAGAAAAATGGTCACAGATTTACAAAAATGTCTCATGGAAATATTTCTAAAGAACTGCAGCTTCCAAGATCAATAGTTCAAACTGTTGCACAAGTTACTGGAAAGTGTAGCTGCTATGTCAACGTCAAACATCAGACTTGTTCCCCTCAGCCAAGAGGAAGATGGTCGTTGGAAGATGGACAGTGTTAAGTTTGTGAGAAGGTTTGCTGCTGAGCATGTGGACAAAGAATGCAGTTTCTGCCCCTACAGCAAAGAACTACATCCCCACCAAACAGTCAGCCTCTCTGCACAAAGAAAAATTTAGTACATAAGCTTATTTATATAATAGTTTAATCCAATTTTCAACAAACTCCTCAGTCAATAAGAGGGTATGAACCAGACTGAGGCTGGACTGAAGAGAGAGGGAGGGGAAAGGGGTCTTACAGGGTCAGGGGTCAGTTTAAACTGCAGTCTGAGTAACGCCATTTGATCTACAATTTGGTCGCCCATATAGCTAAAAACAGCTCACCTGGATGAGCAGTCAGTCTGTGTACTGAAGGCTGCAGTCCTTCTGGAGAGTGCTCACTCTTTCCCCACTTTCTGAACATGTCCCATGTAATAAAGAAAAAGATGCCCCAAAATATTATATAATTAAAAAAATATTAATAACATTCCTCACACAGACCAGGCCTCAGACAGGTGAGCTGTCCCAGCTGTTACAGTTCAGTCATTCATTATACAAAGGCCATGATGAAACCTGATCAGTTTACAGAAGTAAAAAATAATACATTCTCTTTGTAAAGTATAATATATTTTTTTGCTTTAATTTAATGTTTAATTAAAATAAGCAGAAGGAAACATGATTAATTATAATACATTTCAACAGATGGTGTGTTTCAGAGAACAAAACTTCTGCAGTGTTTGATTCAACTTTTTTTTCACCAGTCTGAGAAAGACTGCATGAACAAAAATGTTAATAATTAGGTTTATCACAGTAAAATTGCAAAGAATTTGATCATTTTTACCACAGCACATAATATCATTAAAAGATTTAGAGAATCCAGCGAAATCTCAAAGTGGTGAAAACAAGCACTGAGTGCTATGACCTCCAGTCTCTGCAGTAACGACTAATGTGATTATGTGGTGGAAATCACTGCATAAGTTCAGGAACTGTTTTGAAAATCATTGCTAGTGAACAAACAAATATGAAGAATAAAACTCTACCATGTAAAGAAAAACACAGATATACAAAATCCATAAATGTTGGTGTCTCGGTTAAAAACCGTGACTTTTTTTAAGTGCCTTTTAATGCAGGACGGGTGACTCATAATGGAAAACCAGCACTGCCGGTCCATACAGCAGACATTTTCACAACCTAAAGCATACCGCATTTTATTATCTGTTTTACTCTAAAGAAAACTATCATTTGCAAGATAAACTTCACAGTGTTTAGAAGACTTTTAAAAAAGCAGCTGAAGTCATAAACCCATCAAGAAAGTGTTTACTGATTTCATAAATAAACTGAGAAGTTGGGTAATTTTCTCATAGATGTCTATCCAGTCTTTATATGCTTTGCAGCTACAATAGTCACCCTCTACTGCCCATTTAGAAACGATATAAATATTAATTTATGGTTCTCATTTTTGAGCTTCACTTTTCAGACCCAGAAGCTATGTCAAAACACCAGTAAGCAGAAATGTATCTCAGAGTTCAGAGACACTGCTGAACAAGTCAAGTCATATGATGTGTGCTGAGATGTGGTTTTGCATGTAATTTCCAGGAAAAGCCTTGAATAAAAAGCATTTAATGAAACAGTCAGTAGAAAATGGTTAATTGAATGTATGGAAACTGTTAAAGTGAACCTGAGAATCCTCTGACATCTTACATCGTGGCCATCTTGTGTGTGAGAAAGCGTCACATCCGTGTAAAAAGTCTTACGTTGTGTTTCTCATGCGTTGCTGTTTTCTTTGGTCTGTGTGAAGCTCATTCGGTGTCTGAGCATCACTGTACCTCGCTGTGTCTCTGTCTGTCCCTGGGAAAACGGCAGAGGAGGAATGCTTTGTGTACTTTTAACCCTTCACAGGCCCCTTTGTCTCTCTCTGAGCTGTTTATCCTCTGCCTGTCATCTCTGTTCTTTAAAGCAGATCCGGGTGACGTCAGCTCTCAAATGCCCGCTGACAGACAATAGAAGGCATCCTGGAGAGGATTACACGGTGACTCACAGAGGATCGCTCGGTTACCAAAAGGCTTCTTTAAACTCACACCGCATTGCTTTTCACGACACGGCCAGTGAGAGCAGTTTATTTGAAACGTGAATTATTTTTATGAATGGTAACAAAAATAACAGGTATGTTGTAGATAAACTGAACAATGAAAAATATTTAAATACTCTCATGAGGCATGTCAGTGAATGCATGTCACCGTAAGTAAATGAACTGGACTAACTCTTCTCAGTGACTGTGCAAGTATCATTTCTGGAAGGGTTTCCAATTCTATTTCAATGGAGACCATGCTTTGTAATGAAAATCCCATCAGGGACCAAATGTACTGATTATTAACATCCTTTAATTTAACTGCAAAAGCATGCACAACATAGCATTCCAACGGAAGTAATTTCCATTCATGTCTGCAAAAAGCCCTCGAAAAACAAACAAAAAGTTCAGTTTAATTAAGCAAAATACTTTTTGATTAGAGTTGCACAAGTGGGCAAGTCAAGCCTGAGGATAACTTGATGACACACTGCACAACCCCAATTCCAAAAATCTCATAAACTTGTATTTTATTCACAATAGAACACAGAAAACATATCAAATGTGTAAACTGAGAAAAATGTATCATTTTAAGAAAAATATCATTTTGAATTTGAACACATCTCAAACAGTTGGGGTCAAAAAGTAGCACAGCCATGACACCAATGTGTAACATCCCACCTTCTTTTACCCCTAACCGTCTGGAACTGAGGAGACCGTTGACTGGACTTCAGGGAGAAGAATGCTGTCCCCTTCTTGTCTGATACATTAGTGCTCAAAAGTCCAGCATGTCATATTTTTCATTTCATTGTGTCCCAAATGTTTTCAGTTAATGAAAAGTCTGGTCTGCAGACAGCTCAGTTCAGCTGCTGGATTCTTCTACTACAAAGCCATGCTGTTGTTATAAATGCAGTGTGTGGTTTGACGTTGTCTAGCTGAAATATGCAAAGCCTTCCCTGAGAACGATGTTATCTGACTGGGAGCATTTTTCAGCATTGATGGTGCCAGTTCTATAAGCACTGATCTACCCCCATACCATGCAGGCTTTTGACCACGAGCCAGATGGTCCCTCTCCTCTTTAGCCTGGAGGATATGGTGTCCAGGTTTTCCTGTTTCAAATTAACCTCATTAGCTGCAAAATTTTCCTCCAGCTGTTTTTATAAACCAACGCCTACTTTTTCAGCCCAACTTTTTGAGACGTGTTGCTGTCATTAGATTCATAAAGACCTATTATTTTTTTCTTTAAATGTCTTAGTTTAGATATTTGATGTGTTTCCATTTTCTACACTCTGCTTCTATTTAATTTTACATTAGAATTGCAGGTGTAGTTGAAAGCCATGTAGCTTACCTGTAACACACAGTCCAGCCTTTTGCACAAAACTGGCTGCATATAAAAAAAGAAACTTGGCTTTCGCTTTGAGATTTGGCTCAAAGAAACTTATGGCGCAGTTGTAGCATTCCTTCCTTTGTACTCCTGATCTGTGACTCCATGTTTATGCTGCTGTGTGGACACACACATCATAATGACCAAGCAAATTCTGTTCTTTGAAATCATAAATCATCTTTGGATCTTTACGCTCTGTTAAGACATAGACTGCTTGGTCTCAGCAGAAAATATTTGCCTTCAGTATTTTTGTTTTGTTTTGTTTTGTTTTTGAGCATGCGTGCTGCAGAAGGTGTGGCAGTCTGTGTATTGGGCACGTGCACAAGACACGCGTTGCTGTGCCTGTTATATTTACACCTACACATGCAAATTTTTTGAGAAAGTAAAGACATTGTAAGTTTGACATGTGAGTTAGTGTAGAAAAAACGCAACTCATTTATACATTTGTTTCATGTTACACACACCAACAAAAAATAAAACTAAAGGTATATTTTTACCAGCAAATATATTATTGTGTGGCATGAAATAGACCAGTCAGTGAGATCAAAAAATAAAGCAGTTATTGGAATTACTCAGCTTTTTTCTTTTTAACATTTTCCTTTATCTAAAGCTGGCAAATGAAAGGAAAACCTGAACCATTCACTTCTACAGTGATTAGCTCTGTTATGCTGTGGTTCCCAATCTTTTTATCTAAACATGATATAATACCATATCTGCATTTGCCATTGTCTCATTTGTGGCTCTTCTATGTAATCATTTCACAAGAACAGTAGTCTGATGATTCCCTACGAGGAGGTAAAAGCGGAGACGAAGAACGTCTTTTTAGCTGGAAACGCCCTCTTTGAACAGGAGGGGCAGGCACCTGCAGAAGCTGGTTGGGGAGAGAGAGAGAGAGACTACAGATAACAAACAGGACAAAAGAAAAACTAAAGGAGAGAGAAGACAAACGTTAATGACACGCAACACATGAAAATAGAGGACTGAAGGAGAAGTGCTCGCTGCGTCTTGGGAAGTCCCCCTATAGCCTGAAACTAACTAAGGGAGGATTCAACATCATATGATCCGGCTCTAACTAGACCAAAGCTTTGTCAAATATGAAAGTTTGAAGTCTGATCTGAGGGCAAGGGTTTTTTTATTTGGATAATGTGGTAAAGTCTACTATAACCTTCTGAGGTTTCATGGTTGATGTCCCCAACCCTAAGCCCAGGGGCGTGTCTAAAGGGGTGCATGAGGTGGCACCATCCTCATTTGAAATATGATTGGCCCTCTTTAGCACTTATTTGAGTGCTTTACAAAAGTACAGGAAAAGTACAGCAAATTAATTGGATGCTGTGCAGTCTAATGTTTGTACATGTTGTAGGTATTTCCCCACTTTGTTGTGATCGGTATTTGAGTCTTACTCAAAAAAACTAATGTATTACACATATTACACAGAACACTTTAATAACAAGTAATGCAGTACATTATTTAATTACTCCCAACAGAAAGTAATTTGTTATACCACTTGTTACTTTACTTTCACTGTAAAATGACCTGAAAACCACTGTCTCATAATTACCAATTAACAATATAAACCTGAGGCTACAGTCCCACACACCGACAGAAATACCTGTCCTAACATATGATCTCTTTCTATGTATTAACCTTTGAACACAAAGCCGAAAACACAAAGCATAGATGAAACACAACGCAAAGAGACTTCAGAAGGATCGACATGGTGATGAATTGGTAGAAACGGAGGCTGGAGTCTGTTCCCAGTTGAAGTTCAGGGTCTGGCTGCTGAGTTGGGGTCGGCATTCAGCTTTAACATCACTCTGGGTTCTTGGCTAACCCAGCGTTAGCATGCTGTCCATGCAAGTGTTTGCAAAGAGCTGAAGTTGTGTTAACAGTATGATATAGTTGTTTCTGTCCTGGATGAAGTTTCCACTTTACCATTGCACTCTCATCCTTTTGTGCAATAAAATATAAATAAAATGCCCATATCCACTCGGCAGACTGCTCCACTATTTTCCGTCTCCAGCATATCAGCTGAAATCAGCTGATTGTAACGCAAGTGCAAGTGGAACCAATAGGCGGGATGGATAGGCAAGCAGACTAACTAAAATGTTTTTTCAGTAAATTTGTTCCATTGTAATTTTTTCTTCTCACACAGTTTTATTTGAAGGACTTTTACCTGCTTTGTGGTGTCAAATAGTAATGGAAAAAGCTAAACTTAGAAGTAATTTTGAAAAAGTTTTTTCCTTTTATTATTTATCTCAGGATAATGTTGGTGAAATTCCTGGAATGATTAGTACATCTATGAGTGACATACTGAAGGAAAAAGATAATCCAGCTTATTTTTATGGTGTTGGTTGCATATAAATGAATACAAAGTTGTTCTAGCTGATCAGCTTTGTCCTGACGACACATTTGTATCCTCATGGGAGTGATGTGTTCCAGGATTCCCCCCTCCGTGGAGCATGTGGGCTGAATGAGGAAGAAAATTAAGTTAATCATGTCCTATGACCTTTTCCATCACCTGTAAGGGATTTGGTATTAAAATGTTATGTCATGTGAAGTGAAGTGCACAAACCTGCTCTGATTGTTCTAGTGACAGTTTTTCTTCTTAGTTTGCCATCTTTGTTTTTATGACATAGCTGAACTCAAACATTTGAAACACTTGGTGATCTGCTCTGTTATGTAGGGTTCACAATAAATGGTTTCATGTCACTAGCAGTCCTATTCGTGTTTAAAATAAAAACCCCAGAAGGCAAAATAAATTATTTGCATGGCTGGGCCTGGCTTCAAACTTAGAGCTTGTTGTCTGATTATGAGGTCTGGGTGTTTTGGAGATGCTTCTCTGTCAAAGCTTTCATCTCATATTGACTTTTAAAGTAAGACTTTTTTAACTGATTCTGAAGTCCTGTGTTTTGCCTGCTTGTGTTAAAACCCCATTGAACATGATGACCATCACAGTCACTCTTCTGAGTGAGTCTTTGTAGGGAAAGTAAAAACCAAACAAAAAAATATCAATATCAGAATTTAAGATTTAAAAATAGCACCCAGGTAGATTTTCTGTCCGCTCTCATCACATCGGTTGTTATGATAATGATTATAGGAAAAACTGGATTTTTTTGGTGGGGATAAAAAAAAAAAAAAGGATTCTGAAAATAACCACATTTTCCACTATTTTTTTTATTATAATGTAGAAAATGATGTAACGACAGAGAGAACCAATTACTGTCCACTCGTAATCTATTATAAAGTGAATGAAATAGAGCATACTTTAAAGGTAAAACCAGTTGGGGAACTGCAAAATTGAAAGTTACATAAGGACAACCCTGCTGTAGGTGTGCTACTGTTAATCTGCACGAGGATATGTTATAGATCGCATAACAGTCTGACTAAAAATACAACAATCTCGCATGACACAAAGTCATCTAACATGTTTTGGGATGTATGGCATTCCTGTTATTCCAGTTATTCCATCCATCTCAGAACGATTTTTTAAAAAAAAAATTTTTTTTACAAATGTATATCAAATAAATAGAAATAGATAAAATGTGACTGCCTAATAATAAAGATATCTCAGAAAAAACATCAGCTAGACATGGGACTCTTCAGATTATTAAACTGTCATTATGCAGTGCTCTGTTTCAAGGGCACCTGGTGCTCTTAGAGGGGGGAGAAACAGAGGAGTGCCCACTCTGTTTGCATTTCCAGGAAACTCAAACGGCACATAATGAAATCTGTTTGTTCAGAATAAAACAGTCTTAGCAGAAAAGTTAAGGCGACGTCGCCTTAACAGCAACGTAAACAACAAAAATACATAACCACGACTAAACTTTACCAGCTGTGAATGAAGTGTGATGTAACGTATGGCAGCCATATTGGAGGAACTTGAGTGTGAGTCAGCGAATATGTGACACCTGAAAGCTTATAGTCTTTTAAAACAGAAGTGTGTGAGAGGTGTGTCTCTTACATCTTTAATTTACTCTATATGTGTACATGGATTTGCTTTATCTTTATGTTATTAAAGTTTAGCTGATTCTAATTATTTAAATAAATCTAAACGCTCAGGGATTATATAACTGTTCCTGCACTGTAAAATGTAATATTGTGTTTAATTAAAAATATAAAATAGGCTGAACTCAATTTTTATCAATTTGTTATTAGAACTCAATTTAAATAAGTTACCAGTACTTTTTATGCAAAAACGCTGATAAACTCCATTTATTTGAGTTGTCTTAACTTAGAAAAACTAAGTAAGCTGGAAGTTTTGCTTCTCAGTGCGGAAGGATGAAAGATGTGTTTTGAAAATGCCACGTGACTACCGTCCTCCTCCCTCGCGGATCAGTCCGCATGTTCACGGTGCATTTTTTATGGAATATGTTGAGCAAACCTGGAGAAGCGTCAGCTCAAGATATTATTGTTGTCATTGCTGTGGATCTTTACCTGATACACTGACTTGGTGAGTAAATGTTTACTCTTATTCAAACTGATTTTGTGGCTTCTCTTAGTTTAGCACCAGGTTTAAAATCTTGCTAGCTAGTTAGTGTTAGCCTAGCGTTGCTGCTGCCGCTGGGCTCGTCTTACTTAAAAATTAACACCACAGCCTTAAAAACCTTACATAAAACTATGTGGTGAAATTTTCTGTTGATTGTTTGAAATAAATAAGTGAGATAAGAGCCCAGACAAAATTCTTCGGGAGGTGCAGCCGTTAGGGGTGGGGTAGGTGTGGGGGGTGGATAACAGAGCTCTCCGAAAACGTGGAAGCACTTTTGCAAATATGTGATATTTTGATAAATTAAGTAGATATTTGAGCATTACATAGCTACATTGTCGCCTGATAATATCTTAAAAGGTTATTTTGTGACCCAGAAAGGGTAGTCTGGGGAAAAGGAGGATCGCATTTGTCGGCCACGGTTGTCGGAGCCTGTGCGTACTTGTAAGCGCGGCAATGGCGGAGGAGCGCCGCTGAAAAACTTATTACTTTTTCTGGGTCACAAAATAAACTTTTAAGATATTTTCAGGCAAGAATGTAGCTGTGTAAATTTAAAATATTTGCTCGATTTATCAAGACATCACATATTTGCAAAAATGCTCCGACGTTTTCGGAGACGTCTTCTTTTTTTTTTCATGCTTTGTGGCAGCTTTAGAACATCTGTGGCATCTATTAATGTCAAATCTAGCCTTTATTTAACAACATAAGCAAACTCTATGTTACAATGATTGCACAGCCATTAAGGATCAAATCAGTTTCTGAAAAATGTTCTGTTTTTTCTCCCTCTGCTTGCTTCTTACTGTCTTTGAGGCTCGGGACCAGCACTCCTGCTGTTGGACAGAAAGACATCAGTAAGTATTTTGGTTTTCCAATATATTAGCAACTGTCAGTGACATTTATATTAATCAGGCTGAACTTTAATCATACTTTAGATCAGCCTGTTTTACTTGTTGTTTTATTCGTGCTTTGGTTTGGGGAAGTTGTTTCTTTACTGATCTTTTCCTGTCTTCTGTTGTTAGACTTGAGATATGACTGCACTATGCTGTTGCTGGTGACCACAGTTAATTCTACAAGACATGCTGTGTAAGTAAACAAACAACAACAGTTTGGTCTGCATTTCTTGAAAGATCACATCCCCCAAACTTAGTTTAGAGGGTCTACACTGTATATAGTGAAGTCTGCAAGTTTTCTAACAGCAAAATCTGTTTTGTGCCCAAAATCATTTTGCACATCATTAGAATGAAAGTTATTGGTAAATGGCCTGTATTTATATAGCGCTTTTCTGGTCCCTAAGGACCCCAAAGCGCTTTACATATCCAGTCATTCACCCATTCATACACACATTCACACACTGGTGATGGCAAGCTACGTTGTAGCCACAGCCACCCTGGGGCGCACTGACAGAGGGGAGGCCATGTTTGCATAGCCATTTTTTAAAATGATGCTTTCATGACATTATTGTGTGTTGGGTGGTGGTCAGGGTTATCCAGACTGACAATTTGGGACATTGAATGTCACCTCTCCGGTGGGGAGGGAGCCTGAGATTGTCTAAATTGGAGTCTGTTCTATACCAAATGCAGAAAAAAATGTTTTAAGAAAGCAATTAAGTTCATGTTCCAAAAAATATGATTGTTTGCTTGCAGGACAACAGGAGAGATGAGTCCTCCGTCACAGATGGTGTGGTCAGTGAAGATGGTCGCCTGCAGGTTCAAGCTCATTGCATCTCCAACCCACATCCACTGCCACTGTACTTAAGGGAAGTTAAAGACTTTCTTCTGCACTTACATTTGGATCACCTCGATCCATGACAGTCATTCAGGCAGTAATGCCTGGACTGGAAACAAGCATCCTTAAAATAATACAACATTCCAGCTCATGTGTTGGAATGGAAAACAAATGTGTTGTTTAAATTAGAGACTGCACTTGTGACAGAACAACAAATATTTTATTTTGATTATATAAGTAATGTAAGTACAAAACAAACTTGTGGTAGGCCTAAACTTATTTTCAGAATAATTACATCTGAGACTTTGTTTCATTGTAAGATTATAACAGTGATGGCAATATAATTGTTTGTTGTTCAGCAGAACAGTGTCCAGTATGTTGGCTGTTATACTTTGTTGTGTTTGAAAATAAAAGTTGGGCTGATTTTAACATCATTACAAAAATTGTTGTTAATTATTTTTAAAAATATTCATGGTACCACAAATTGTTTTTTCATTTAGTTGAACTTAACATGTTTGTCAGTAGGTAAACAATTAGTATTGTACAGTCAGAAATATCAAGTTATTGTTAATACTGCAAGTCTGCAGTATTATGTCTGTTAGGACAACTAATGTATAAGTTGTCCTAACAGTCATCTTAAGTAAGCTTTACTTAGTTTTTTTGAGGCAACGAGTTTCCATAATTTTTACTACTTAATACTGCAGAGTTGCAGTATTAAGTAGTAAAAATTATGGAAACTCGTTGCCTCAAAAAAACTAAGTAAAGCTTACTTAAGATGACTGTTAGGACAACTTATACATTAGTTGTCCTAACAGTCATCTTAAGTAAGCTTTACTTAGTTTTTTTGAGGCAACGAGTTTCCATAATTTTTTTGAGTTCTGGGAACTAACAAGGCTGTACAGTGTACTCAAAATGAGTAAGTTGCCCTAACTTGGTCATCTTACGTAAACTTGATCCAATTTTTTTGAGTTCTGGGAACAAATGAGCTTGTACAGAGTACTCAAAGTAAATAAGTTGTCCTAACTTAGTCATTTTTAGCTAAGCTTTACTCAATTTTTTTGAGGCAACGAGTTTCCATAATTTTTTTGAGTTCTGGGAACTAATTAGATTTTACAGTGTGTGCTCTTTAGCCCCGTGCTTTGTAGTGATGTTCAGCATGTTGGTTTTGCTGTCATCAGCTTCTTCACAACCATCAGGGAAGTTCAAATTTTAGGTAAAACAGTAGTTATGTCTTGTGAAACTGGAACCCACATCAAATTTGGATCCTGCAAACAACTAAACATGGGAACAAAGGTTTTCTCATCAGTATGCGACATTTAAATGCTAGTTTTTCATGATACCGTTGATTAAAGAATTATAAGGATGTTTCTGACAGGACATCCAAGTATGTTATATTTAACTAACAAAAATGAAAATAAAAACTAATTAACTTACTGAAACAATCATGTATGCTTACGAAACTGAAATAAAAAATATCAAGGAAATATCTTTAGCTTTAGTTTAAGAAAATTATATAAGGTTATAGAAGAAGCTACCAATAACTCGGAAAAAGTGAAAACTGGAGTTAAACTGAGATTTTCTAAATAATAAACTCAAACAAGCAATTCCACATTACAAACCGACTATAAATACTGTAATACTGTATTTTTTAAAAGTCAACATTTATAATAATCCAGAAGCAGATGAAATTTGGCTTTTTTTTCTCTCTTTTTTATTTATACAGGGACAATGACTATGTTATGCTGTAATAATAAAATAAGAAATGTTTCTTATCTTTATTTCTTTTCTGTTTTCTTGTGTATTTATTTATTAATTACACAGACACGAGGACTGGCTTTTGCTTTTGCCATCTTTACGTAGCAGCGTAAAGATGGCGGCTTTCAGAGGGTAAAACCGGGGCAGCTCTAGGAACGAGGCGTGATTCTGATTGGTCGACGGGGGAGGGACCGCCTCTACTGTTACATTAAATGAGTCCACGTGCTGCACGACGCAGGAGTTGGAGCCTCGCGTTGAACACGTGCGGGGGAAAAAAAGAGAAGGCGGTTATAAAAGAAGGGGGCAGAGTCCCGACATGACAGACTGAGAGAAGAGAAGAAGCAGCAGAAAGAGAAGACAGACGTGAAACCCTCGTGTCTCCTGAAAGGCTCAAACAGCACGCGGAGGACACAGAGCCTCACCTCCGGCGTGAATCAGTGAGTAGCCCGAGGCCACCATCTTTCTTCTTTATCCATTCATTTAGGTGAGCATCCATTGTCGCGTGAGTCATTGTCCTGAGTTCGTGGAGCGGTTAGATGGGGAGGGCAGGCTCCTGTCAGCCGGAGCTGGGAGCTGTGAGTCACGCAGCTGACCCGCCGGGGAGGGGCGTGGGTGGTCACGACCGAACCGAGCGGGTGCAAGTGCAACGTGGGGAGAGACGGTTCTAGGGTTTTCCTTAAGAGTGCAGAGCAGATAACATCTGTAGCGCTCATGCAGACGTGCTGCACAAAAAATGGGTTTTTACTGAAAAAAAGGATTTATACTCTTTATCTGAGTATCCGTCATAATCCTGGAAAAGTTTTATCATCCAAATCTACCCTAAGCACCCGGAGTAAAAGTACTCTCAATGCTGAGTCATATACATTCATGCGTGGTTACCTTTAGATATATAAGTACAGAATGATACGTTTATAGATTAATTTTTTTAAAGCACATTTGCTTCCTATACACAGCTATGTATAAATACATATATATTAGTACTATTAAAAGTAGCAAATATTTCATTAAAGTGTAGTTTATTGTATAAAATATTTTAGGGATACTAAAGATTATCACACCATAGCTGAACAGTATTTTTATAGGAAAAGTATATTTTTATAATTTTACATTTTGTAACACAATAGCTGGCGATTGATTTGTTTTGGTACTTCTGGGTTTTGCACATAGTTTTATAGTTGTTAATGTCAATAACTGCTTCACTGTGCTGAAACAATAGAAACAGCTTTAGAATTCAGTTGCATGTTTATCTTGAGGTGGAGTCGGTGGGTGGGTGCTAAAACAGTGATGCCTGAGAGTTCACAGGAAACTGACAGGAAGTTCAGAGGGTCGTAGGGACACCCAGTGCCAAAACCCCTTGAATGAAAATGAATAACACAAGGAAAAGAGTTCAGTTTATACAGACAGGTGACACAATTAAAGAGGGGTTTAATTTATGCTCTGTCATACAGGTACTGCTACTGTGATGCTCTCATATTACACCTGGTTAAATCTGACAAACTGAGGTTAGTGTATGTACAGTAAATTCTGACTGTAGACAGTTTGAACCCCCGCTCTGGGATATTTTATGATAATGACACCAGATATCAGGTACACAGCACTGGCTGTCAGCACAGAAATCCCACCCACCCATTGTTTTAGCTATTTGTTCGTGAGGGGGAACCAGTCAGAAGAAACCTGGCTGAAAAGGATCAAGAAGTGTGAATACTTATGCGTTTAGTGTTTTGCACAGGAACCGATTTGGTTCTTCCGTACACTTTGCAGACTGCAGCAGGCGTCTAGGCAGACATAACTGAAATCTCATTAGCCGTCTGGCAGGTGCATATGGCGGATTAGCTGGCCAGATGCTGGAAGCTTTAAGGTAGGCGTATGCACAGGTGCCATATGGAGCATTCCTCAAGTTTTTTCCACAGGTAGCGACAGAATCATGCAGGCCGTTGCATAAAATAAAGGGGCTCAGATTGAGAGCCTGTATTAAAATAGCATCAGCAGTTGGATAAGAGTTCAGATAAGCCTGTGCTATATTTGCAGCCCGATGAGTGGAGAATCTGATCCAGTGTCATAGAGATTCAAGCTTCACAGGGGAAGAGGGGAAACTCACCAACGCTTTGGTTTTTTTCCCCCTGTTTTTGTAACTGCTTTGCTTGCACCATTCATCAGAAGTGTAAAGCAAAGACGACTTTGCCTGACCGTTGTTTAAAATAAGAAATGGTGCCTCAGTTTCACCCCCAAAGGGCCATCAGTTATTTAAAATATGTCTTTAAATAAGTGAGGGTTTTCTGCTTTTTAAGTTAATGTTTCGATTTGCTGATTTGAGTCTTTCGCATGAGCAAAACATATGATTATGTAATGGTGAGCAGCTGATTTAAGACATGTCTTAACAGGAAGTTGGACCCTGTAGTTTTGAAACAATATGAAGGCTTTCATGGCTCCATATTGTTGTGGCTCTGCACACTGCACACACATACCTGCAGTTGACACAAGTCGAGACACAACTGCTGTGTCATTGTTATAGCTGTGCGGTTACTGAGTTAATTATATACTCCACCTGTGGCGGGACAAACTTTCCTTTGCAGTAAATGAGTGTTACTAAAGCAAGTGTAACAAAAAATGCTTTAAAATAAGCTTACGCTCTGTGTTGAAAAGCCTGGTAGGCAGGTAGACCTAGGGAGATAGAGGTAGTGATAAAACTTATCTGGTTTACAATATTTGAATATTTGTCAGTATCAGCTGACTCACACAAAACATTAGTCTTACCGTAAAGGAAATACACAACCTGGAAGTGTAGTTGCTCCATTATTTATTTATTTATTTTTTTTTAAAGTATGCCTCTTCTCAGAGAAGAAGCACTGAAAGTAAAACATAAAAACAGGTTGAACATTTCATTTTATTAAGGATTTTTGATGACAGTAAAGGCAAATGGAAACCTCCTTTTGGGGGAAAATATAATAATAATTAAAACAAGGTGTAAAACCGAGGTCCTGTTTTAGGTTAAAAGCACTTCTGACTTGTAACACCACCACGTCTCCAGCTTCTTAAAGCAGTCTTTGTAGTCTAAAGTCATTCACAGGTCATGAATGATGACAGCTATGACTGGTCAGTTGTGTTTTATCCAGTTTTCACAGGGTTTATGACTTTTATAACTGTAATATGACCCAGAGATCACTGCAGGTGTGCTGAAGTTAAGCAAACATGCACAGTACCTCATGGCTGACTTTTTAGTATTGTTTATTTTTTATTTTATATTTGGATTGAAATTTAAATGAGTGTGTTTAATTTGAAAATAAGAGTAACTCTTTACTCTGGTAAACTATATTAATTTGGTTATCCTCATAGGCTACCATACACTCAGAATAAAGAAGTTGGTATGTCCCATCCCTCTAAAGTTTGCTTCTTTTTTTGAGATAACAACTTGGCATAACTGTTATATTTGGTACATTTAATGCTGTTGCCAAATTCCTCTTTTCAAGCATAAACACTGAAAATAAAGTGTTTAATGATGTCTGTGCTGCACATTAGTCACATTTCCCTGGAAAACATTTTTAGCATTTTGTGCCAAAGAAACTGAGGAAGCCTAATTATCCCTAGCAGGTCAATCTCAGGGGGAAACTCAGCTACTAGGCTTCATTTAGTCATGGACTGTGTGTGTGTGCAGTCCGCCTTCACTGGGCTCTCTGCCAACGTTTGGGCTGGATTATGTAACCCTCTATCTTTCTCGCAGCTTTTCTTTTTCGCGCTGATTCTGGCTCATTCGATCCTCTTTTTTTTTTTCTTTGCTCTTTTTCCCCTTCTCACTGCTTTGCTTATCTTGACCTTGTGTTTTTTACTTTGAGTCATCCTCTTTTTCCCTCCATTTCCTGCACTGACTTTCTTTTTGCCCGTGTAAGCATGACTTAGCAGATTATGTAAAGGGGCAGGCCTGTGCACACAAGTAACATCATACCCGACCTGAGCTGACATCATGGGCTATATTACAGTTGTCTGTCTATCTGTATAGACATCTGTGTCTGCAAAGGGGTAAATGCATTACGCTCTTGCACCACCCTTCGTAATTTACTTATTAGGCATTCTGTTAAGTTTTAATGAGTTGGGTTAGAGACAAACAGAGTTTCTATGTGGAAAATGACTTGCTCCCATTTCTGTGATGAATAAGTATATTTGCAATTATTTCCTGGTCATTGCATCACAGGGGTGGAAAAAGGTAACTGCACACTGTTTTGGTACAAATAAAGGCGCCGTTATACCAGCGGCACTCCTCTGTGGCTGCTGAAACTGCAGTTCATGCAAGGTGTTTGGTGGGTTTTTTTGTTTATTTTAATGGAAAAGGCCTCCATCCTGTCACCAGTGCATTAAAGATTTGACATATTTCTTAAAGATAGAAAAACTTAGGGACCCTTTGAGTGAGACCTTTACTAGAGCTACTTGATGAGCACTGAGCTCCTTCTAATGAGGATGTATTTAAGAGCGTTTCTCTTACACCATCTTTTTTTTTTTTCTTTCATTCTGCTAATTTTGTTTAATTTTAGAGTATATAGGCCTATATGGTGTGACCGTTGGAAAAGGGAGTTAAGTTTGTCGCTTTTTGTTTTGGAATAGGAGTTTTTCTAAACACTGAGATTCCAGCAGACTTGATGTTTATTTTAAACCACACTGAGAGGCATGTACCCAGTAAACACAGGGGCGATACGAAGTAAGACGTTCCTCCCTGAATATCAGTTCCTCGGTCGTTTGTTTCTACGCTCCGTCCTCCTTGTCGTGCTCATGATAACAGCTGAAGGACACAGGATTTTCTCATTTAGTGCAATCCCAAATATTTTTGTTTTTTACCTCCAAATATTTCTTTTTTTCATTTTTTTATGGTCACATTTTTGTCTCAGGCTAACTTTGATCACAAAACACTCAGTTTGAGCCTTTCTCAGTGTCAGACCTGCAAGGCCAAAATTTGGAAATTATCAACATCGTTTCATGCTGATAGTCTTTCCTGGAAGTCCTCAAAATAAATTATGATATCATTCATTTGTTTGTACCGCCTGAAATAGCCAGTCAGAGCTTTCCTGAAACTACTTATAATCACCAAACTCACATTTTCCCTTTAGGCTTTACCCAGTTTTAATCGTGTGAGCTCCAGAGTTGCCTCACTCTTCATGAATACAATCAGACTAAATGGTGCTTGGCTTGTGGTCCTTTAGTACATAAACTGTGCAAAAAATCATCAGCAATGTCTCCTTTCAGAAAAAAAAGACAAAGTTGAAAGTGTGAATTGTTTCTTCATTTCAAACATTATTACAGATTTTTATTTGAACATTTGAGGCCTTTGGTTTCTTTAATAAATAAAAAAGTTAGAAACAAAACAAACACAGTAATGCACATTAAAATGAGCGAGAGTGCTTAAAGATGAGCTTTGTTTAGAAAATTCCAAGCAAATAAAAGACTCTCCAAGGCCAGGTTTGTTTATTTAATCCACAACAGTTAAACTTAACAGGGGAAAACCCCCACAACATGCAGCACGCATGTTGTGGGGGTAAAATATGATGTGACTACAGGTCGTGTGCTATCAGGCTTTTAAGCGTCTTGTGATGTGAGTGAGTTATTACATTTGATCTAATGCCTTTTCACCCTGGGGTAAAGTGGATGTGTTTTTGTTGTAAAACTGATTCTCGCACTTGACCTACTGCTGTGTGTAACAGATCTAGTTCCTCTACAACCAACCTTGATGTACTGACTTGACCTTTATGTCTTGACTTGTTTGTAAACCCAGGAATAGTACAGTACAGCTTCAAACTTGCAGGTTTAAAAACAAAACAAAACATCAAATCAGAGAGTAAACAAGGAAGAAATGAGCGTCTCTCTAGAGACTGTCTTCCTGTGTGGTTTATGGTGTATCTACGCAATCTCGCACTACTATGTCAAACTGAGGCCCCGCAGGGGAAGTGTGTGTGCCACAGGTCACATGAAAATGAACTCGACTCACCATTGTTAATGCTGACTGGACTCAACAATCATTAACTTTGCTGAACTACTTTCTCAGTCTTATATAAAAATGTCTTTTCTCCTCTCCCCTCTTTGCAGTTGAAATGGACCTTCATGACAAAGAAATTCTCCCTGGAGACATCTTGCCTGTGGTGATCATTGGTAAGAAACACACATGAAGAACTGCACTTTAATAGTTCTGTTACAAACCTCAAAGGAGCAGTCATTAGCTTTGTTTAGATGTGTGCTCGATTAAGTTATTACAGCAGTTACTGATGAAGTTCACACCCTGAATATTAGCCAGTAGCTTTGAAATAAACCTGACAAACATTAAATTGGATCATTGTGATGGAGCTCAGAGGGAAGTGCATGAGAAGAAATATACTTCTGAGAGTGAGTTGTGCCAGTTTTGCTTTGTCTGCATTTCTATAGTCTTTTGCATGACTCTGGGCTTCCAGATTATAGCCTAATAGTTAGCCAAGCTATTAATTGGTTATAGGCTAAATATGGCTTAGATTGTAAGAGATGAACTCACCAACAGCAGGAAGCAGAGGTTGCACAAAATTGAGGCAAACAGTGCATTGAAATGGACTGCAATACTTTAAAGGAAACCCACTGCGGTTTTCCTCATTTTCAGTTATAAATGCAAACACTGGGTTTCTTCAGTTTTTTTTTGTTTTTTTTTTTTTCTACTGTTGGTTCAGGTGAACACTCCTGCAGCATTACAGCTCACTAATGGAAAAGAAGAGCTTTACTGTCCATGAATCAGTGATGAATCCAGATTAATGATTCACAAAAAAGAAGTCAGAGTGAATCCTCGCATCAGCAAAGGGAAAGGCCGTCTTAAAAAAAAGGTTCAGTTGGATTACTTAGAGAACTGAAAGTGGGATGACCACTTTCAGTCATGACCATGCAACTGTTTTACGTGGTTTTGCTGAATCATTGGCCTCTTGTATCCAAACCCACTGAATCATGCAGCACACTGACTTTAATGTCCCTCTTTCATTGACAGTTTTTTTTTTAATTTTTTGGGATGTTTCTGTTGGAAGTTAAATTGAGTTATTCAATTTTTTTAATTTTTTTTATTTATTTATTTTTTTATCTGTGTGCAGCTGTGCGGTAAAATTGATAATAATCAAACTGCATTTTTTCTGAATGTGTAACCTTACCTCTCATTTATTATCAGGTAATGGCCCCTCAGGCATCTGCCTGTCCTACCTGTTATCAGGTTACACCCCTTACCTGTCACCTGAGGCATCACACCCAAATCCCCTGCTGCACAGCAAGCTGGCAGAGCAGCCTCACCTGTCGCTGCTGGAGCAGGTAAACCTTTTTCTTCTCTCTGTGAAGTTATGAAGTTGCATTAGTGCAGTGTGAACAGAGCCTCACAGATGCTCCCTTTGTAGGACTTGGAGTACCTGTGCGAGGGGCTGGAAGGGCGGTCGTCCAACCCCGTAGCGGTGCTCTTTGATTCATTGTTGCTGCCAGACAGCGACTTCGGATTCGACCACACCTCTCCGCTGGAATGGCGATACGAGCCAGAGCGTGCCATTCCCCACCTGGTGCTGGGGAAGGGTCCACCTGGAGGAGCCTGGCATGTAAGTGTCTGAACTTACAGAATAGGTTTTAAAGGCTAACCCATTCTGTTTTGTGTAAGCAGAAGGATAAACGGTTGGCTGTTTAGTCCTTATCATCATAAAATGTTATTATATAAGATGGCCTGAATTCGATCGTAAAGTAGATATGTTTAGCAAACACATAAAAGAAAATGTTTTCCCAGCTGCTTATTTACACACAGAAATTGATGTGCACACGATAGAAGGCAAACATGATTTGAATGACAAGAGTGTTAACAATGTGTGTGCTGTGTGCTGTGTGCAGGCAATGGAGGGCTCCATGCTGACGCTGAGCCTGGCTAACTGGATGGAGCTTCCCGGGCTGAAGCTGAAGGACTGGATGAGAGACAAACGCAGGTCTGCTCATAATAAAACCGCCACTTTGTGTACAGAGCGTGTACGACGTGTTGTTTAAACACTCAACAGGGTTCATGAAGTTTTCAACCGTAATAAAGCTCCTGGCGGAGAGGCTTGTGTACAAGAAGATGTCTCCACAGTGGAGAAATACAATCAGATTACCTTTATTAATAACAAATCTTGACCACCCGGGCTTATGTTTACGAGCTGAGAACCTGAAGCTAAATGGGGTTTGAGTTTCAATGATGGAGCTGCTCTTTTAGTTAGCTCATACTTGGATTTAATCCCCACAGCCCTGATTTTTAAGACTCGGCTCAAGCTGTCATTGCAGTGAGGCTGCTAAGAACAAGAATGACTTTTAGGAGATGTATTGGTCATATAAATGAAAATAAATTGATAATGTAATAAAAATTGATGAAATTAAGACTTGGAGGCCTAAATTAATAAAAGTTTTTACCACAAAGAAAATACAGTTTTTTCCAAAGTGACCTAAAGTTACAGTACTCCTCTGAGTAAGCTGAGCAGAGAAATAAAAGGACAAAGCCATTCATCTTCATGCGTCACACTCTTTAATTTGTTTTTCAAATGACTCGCAGCCCAGCTGGACCCACCTGATTTACATAAAATAGAAATTTGTGACCATAGCAGCAGAATAGTGGTCTTTAATTTCTGTGCACCACACTCAGACTTGTCCTGTGTCTATAAATAAATACGTGTTCAACCTGTATTTAAATGTATTTTCATGTTTCTTTCACAACAGAAATGTGCGAAATGACCGTGCCACACCAGCAGAGATCGCCTCCTACTACCAGCACTACGTTTCCCAGATGTCCCTGGAGCAGAACTTTGCCTGTGGGACTTTAGTCACCTCTGTGACCAGGCAGCCTAGCAGCCAGGAGGGGTCGCCGCCCTGCTGGAGAGTGACAGGACTGCAGCGGAGAGAGGGGGAAGAGCTTGGAGGTACAGTGAATGAAACTCTCTTGATCACTGTTAACATTTGTTGTGTTTTAAAGTGTTAAAGCACATTGCCAGCTGTATATTAGGATTCTAGGACCGCACTGAAGTAGTTTTGCTTGATTCACAGCTCAAAATCATATTAATATGGACTTCATGCAGCCTCTCAGTAAAGCCGATTTTCACCTATTGATTCTTCTCTCCTACTTTTAGATGGTTCCACGCTTTCAGAGGAGGTGCCTTTCTCCGTGTTAGCACACAATGTGGTGTTGGCGACGGGCACGCATGACATCCCGGCCAGACTCGGTGTACAGGGCGAGTCCCTGCCCTTCGTGTGCCACTCATTCTGGGATCTAGAGGCAGCCATCTCTCGCGGTGAGCTCGACCAGTCGTCAGACCCCGTTCTGGTGGTGGGGGCAGGGCTTACGGCAGCCGACGCAGTACTTGCCACCCACCATCTCAACACCCCTGTCTACCACGCCTTCAGACGCTCAGTCACCGACCCAGAGCTCATCTTCAACCAGCTGCCTAAACTCCTCTACCCAGAGTACCACAAGGTGGGGAGAGCAGAGCAGATCAATTTCCTGACTGATCGTCATGACAGCTGAACCCGGTTGTCTGGGATTTTAACCGCCTAACCTCTGTTCTGTACTTTGTCCTCCAGGTTCACCAGATGATGACTCAACAGCAGCATCAACACAATAATTCACAACAGGACCATACGCAGAATCTTCATCGTTCCACCCCTTCTTCTTCCTCCTCCCTCCCCCGGTACCCGGGTTACCTGAGCTTCCCGCACCACAGGGTTGTCGAGTTCAGACCTGACCGAAAGTGCGTTCTAGAGTCAGACGCTGGCCAGCGGACGGTGGTTCAGGTCTCTAAGGCTCTGGTTCTGATTGGCGCCCACCCCAATCTTTCCTTTCTAGACAATAACGGGCGCTCGCTTGGCATGAACCCTGAGGAGCCCATCTCATGCCGGAGGAACCCAATTGAGGTGGACCCGTTTACAAACAGGGTGATTGCTGCGAACGGGCCGGGCATGTACGCCATGGGGCCGCTAGTGGGCGAGAACTTTGTCAGGTTCCTAAAAGGAGGAGCGCTGGCTATCGCGAGTGACCTCGCCAAGAGACAGAAGGAAGAGGCAGAAAGAGGAGAAGGCGAGCTAAGCATAGACAGACTAATGGACAAATGTGTGGACAGACAGGTGACCACTCGAGCAGAACCAGAGGTTTACCTTGTGGATGTGTAACAGATTTCCTGGGATTTTTTTTTATTTTATTTTTTTTTCAACTGAAGAAAACCAACCAAATCCCCACAAATCTGTGATGTTACTGAGAGGGATCCACACTCAAATGCCATAGGTCAGGTCATTGTCGCCCATTAGTTGCCCATGAAAAGGGGAATAAGTGAGCTCTGACTGCACTTGCACTGGTTTGGAGACATCTGATTTTCTTAGGTAAAGAAAAGCCTCCAGATGTGAGGCAGTTAGAACAGCTGCGCTGTTTCCACCAGAGTCAGATGGCATTTGTAAGTAGGTGAGATGGAGAGATGAGGCAAAGGATGCAGTGGAGGACAGACAAGGGGTCTGTTTGTGTTGTCCCCATCAAATCGTATAGGTAGATATCACTACGTCAACATAAATTTTATTTATAAATTGCAAACCTTTTTACATTTAGTTAAAAAAGAGGAACCAGTAAAATGTTTTCTGAGCACCACCTAGTGGTCAAATCATACAAATGTTCTCCACTAGCTCCTTTAAATTAGGCCCATTCTATTAATTTCATCTCCATATTCATTATTGGATTTATTTGCATATGCTCTAATTACATGAAACGCCCGTTTCAGGACACCTGCCGGCCGGATACCAGGAGCATAATTCCATATTGAAGTTTGCACCCTACCTTGATTATTTTGTTTTAGTAATTGTAATTCAGTATAACCACTAACGCATAACCAGTCATTACCTTTCCATGTCTACGAGGACAGACACAAACTGAAATGAAGAAGCAGAAAGACGGACCTGAGCGAGGCAGAGAGTTCAGTAAAGACTGAGGACAAACTTGAGTGACGTGATCCTGACAGCTCGAGTTTCGCAACACTCTGAGAGCCTTATTCACTACAGTAACCACCTGATTAAACTTAAATCAGCCAGCAGCACCATATGTGACCAAACCGACATGTCGTCTCATCCTCAGCCTTTTCTACAATGAGGATAATGAACATGTTTCTATAGCTAATAATTTATTCTGTTATTGCCACAGTCCTATTTAATTTTGTAACACTAACAAAATTGTTTGTATATTGAGTTTTGCTGTTTTCTGAACCCTCCAATCTCTTGTTTTTCTATGTAAAGCTGTAACTGTACCCATCTGTGTATCTTTTTACATCCTAAAGTATAAAAATATTTTCTACTTTATACAAAAACAGAACAACTCAGAATATTTTTGTAATTGCTGTCGGTGATGACATTTAATCTGAAGCTTTCACAACATCAGATTTTGGCTTCACTGTGAATGAGAACTGTTTTAAGCCCTATTTGCATTGGAGTAGTACAACAGTGAATGTCATTTACACATTAATCTACCAACATGTGGATTTCTTCAGTGCACTTTTAAAATGTTTTCACCACAAATGTAAAAGTCTGATTTGCTTAATCAGGATGCAACAGCTTTCCTGTACATTTTTGTTAATACATTTTCTACAGACATTTTTTTTTTTCTTTTCAGTATTACTTCCACTGCAAATAAGGTTTAATGTAATGATATTGTAGTTTATGTACATATAGATGGCCAGTAATTACCATGTCTTCCTCACATTGACTGTTCAAAAGAAATTGTCCATGCGTCAAAAAGCTAATTATATGCAGTAAAGATTTATTTTTTTTATACTAATATTTGTTGAAGCTGTAAATTTCTTACCTTTATTTAACCCTCTGAGGTCATCTTTGGCAATCACAAGTACCTGAAACACTGTTTTTAGGCCTTGCTATCTGAATGTAAATTTTGGTTTTGCACATTGGGATTAGCTTGGTACAAAGAGAGGCTCCTAACCAACATACATTCTTCAAAGCATACAGTCTCTGTTTCCCAGACAAGGATGAAGTCTGGTCTTAAACTAAAAACTTTAGGGAGGAATTATTCTTGGAATTGTTCCGTTAGTTTAGGATCAGGATTAATTAATGTCTGGAAAAGTGGTGGGTGGGTTAGACGTCACGGGGTTATCCAGGAAAGAAAGCTTTTGATATTCAGAATATATTTTACAGGAGTGTTCTTAGCGCGTCAAGATCCACACAACCATTGGCCCTGCACGGGCTGCGTATATTTTCCTATTGGCTGTGCGCTAACCTTACTCCCTCAGACAGATAAACTAAAATACAAAAGAAAGAATAAAACATTTACCATCGACTTAAAGAGCTTGGAAATTTTTTTAGGTTGATGCACTGTACAGACAATGTGATTTAAACTTGTCACTTAACATGTTAAAAAAAAAAAAATGCCACAAATATGCAATTCAACTTCAGATTGAAAGTAGTAAAGAGGAAGACGTGTTTCTTCTTTAGGTGACTATGTTTAGCTGCAAACTGATTGGCACTGATTTTGTTTTCATGGGTTACAAAATAACGCCTCTTATACCATCGCTGTGCTTTTGCATTTAGATCTGAGCTTCTTATTAGTATATGTACAGAGTTTCTTTTTAAAAAAACAGTTTCTTTGCTAAGCGCTTAAAATTTAAACAAGAAATGACAAAACCAGAGTTAGTGGTGCAATATTCTAGTTTAAATGGTACAAAGATTTCTGGATCCAGATAACAACATCTTTTATCAATAAATTAAATTACTATATATATATTTAAGTTCATAAGTTTTCAGAGCACAACTTAAGATCTATACATCTGTGCGTTTACGACTGCTTCTGAAAAGTTGCAAAGAGATGATAAGTTTAATTTTTTTAATGCAAAAACTTAATTTGGTGTTGTGTATTTGGTCAGTTTACTAATGTATTTATTGGCTAATTATTTCTACAGACAGAGTTGGTGTTGTCACCATCAATTTTTGACTTGTATACTGAACTGTGATCTATATGAGCCAGCAGTGCCTTACGACTCATTATTCATGGCTTAGTATTTTGTTTCATAGCAGAGTAAAAACAACCACCTGAATGTCTCTTTTCTAATGCAGTAAAATCACGTGGTTGTCTTTAGATGTTATTTTTAAATCACGAGATTGTGTGATTTATAGATCGATAACTTTCATCTGTGTAAAACTTCGATTTTTTTCCACATTTCATTTGTACCATGGTTTTTATTAAACAGCAGATTTTATGAAAATGTGTTTGTCTTTGGACCTTCCTTTTTTTTGTCATTTTAAACTTGGAAAAAATAAATATCTGCAAATAACTGGGTTCGGTGTTGTTGTGGTTTTTCCATGTTTTTGTTTTAGTTTTTATAAAACTCATTTCGCATCAGATCTTTATGATTATGCCTACAAATTATTGTCATTTCACTGCTGGGATTAACTGCATTTCACTGCAACAGTAGTTCATTACATCTTACATTTTACCACAGATGGCAAAAGTACAGACTTTCTTTGCTTTAGTACAAGTACCTGTGTTTACAAATACTCCAGTAACAGTTGAAATACTGTAGCAGCTGTTTTTCTCAAGTAAAAGTGAAATACAGGCTCTGAAATGTACTAGCAGTAAGAAAGAAAAAAGTACTTCCCTGAAGAACAATCCTGCTAACCATTCTTGGAAAAAGATAACTGAACCATGCACTATATTAATATAATATTAAACAATATTAGTACATGGGAACGCAAATACTACTCCAATCTAAATTCTAATTCTCATGAAAGCTTGAATCTGTTATGTAGGACACATAAAGTGAAAGAGAATTTTAAAAAATAACAATTTTCTGTTCCTTACATTGTAGATGGTAAATTCACCTCCACACCTAAACAGGAAAATTAGTACAATCGGGAGTTACAGTGGGATTTAGCAGGTAACGATAGAAACTGTTTAGTTGCTCAGCACATGGAAAACAATCACAACTCACAGTAATTTTCTAATGTGAGCTTCGGTAGATTTTCTTAGTGTACATGCAGTGATCAGCTGACCTGCTGTCTTGACTGATGTCCATCGCCTACACTGACACTGTACTGTTTATACTATCTTTATGCTAGACAGTATACAGTTGGTATAGAGATGCAATTTAGTTAATTAATCCAAGCATCGTCAACCTGAATGCAAATTGCTACACTTGATGTAACCCTAAATCTGACCATGAGCACCACAACCACAGTGTATCAGTCCAACACAGTGCTTTACTGCGAATTTGCCACAGTACTGCAAACTAACCAGTTTATTCTGGACAAAACTACCCAGTATTTGAATAAACCAAGTTTGTATAGCTTTGTTTGTTTTGCTGGAGATTTCACAAAATGCCATCCATCCATCCATCCGTCCATCTTCTTCTGCTTTATCTGGGGCCGGGTCACGGGGGCACCAGTCTAAGCAGAGAAGCCCAGACCTCCCTCTCCCCAGCCACCTCCTCTAGCTTATCCGGGGGAACACCAAGGCGTTCCCAGGCCAGCCGAGAGATATAATCTCTCCAGCGTGTCCTGGGTCTGCCCCGGGACCTCCTCCCGGTGGGACATGCCCGGAACACCTCACCCAGGAGGCGCCCAGGAGGCATCCTTGTCAGATGCCCGAACCACCTCAACTGGCTCCTTTCGATGTGGCGGAGCAGCGGCTCTACTCTGAGCCCCTCCCGGATGGCTGAACTTCTCACCCTATCTCTAAGGGAGAGGCCAGCCACCCTTCGGAGGAAGCTCATTTCCGCCGCTTGTATCCCCAATCTCGTTCTTTCGGTCACTACCCATAGCTCGTGGCCATAGGTGAGGGTAGGGATGTAGATCGACCGGTAAATTGAGAGCTTCGCTTTTACACTCAGCTCTCTCTTCACCACGACGGACCGGTGCGGCGTCCGCATCACTGTGGCCGCAGCACCAATCTGTCTGTCAATCTCCGGCTCCCTTCTCCCATCACTCGCGAACAAGACCCCGAGATACTTGAACTCCTCCACTTGGGGCAGGAAGTGGGCACTCCACCCTTTTCCGGCTGAGAACCATGGCCTCAGATTTGGAGCTGCTGATCCTCATTCCCGCTGCTTCACACTCGGCTGAGAACCGTTCCAGTGCAAGCTGGAGGCGATCACCCGATAAAGCCAACAGAACCACATCATCCGCGAAAAGCAGAGACGAGATTCTGAGGCCACCGAAGTAGAAGCCCTCCGCCACTTGGCTGCGCCTAGAAATCCTGTCCATAAAAATTATGAACAGAATCAGTGACAAAGTGCAGCCCTGGCGGAGCCCATCACCCACCGGGAACGAGTCCGACTTATTGCCGGCAATGCGAACCAAGATCTTGCAACGGTTGTATAGGGATCGAATGGCCTGTAGCAATGGGCCAGACTCCCCCATACTCCCGCAGCACCTCCCACAGGGCACCCCGAGGGACACGGTCGAATACCTTCTCCAAGTCCACAAAACACATGTAGACTGGTTGGGCAAACTCCCATGCGCCCTCAAGTATCCTTGAGAGGATAAAGAGCTGGTCCAGTGTTCGGTGACCAGGACGAAAACCACATTGTTCCTCCTGTATCTGAGGTTCGACTAGCGGATGAACTCTCCTTTCCAGCACCCTGGCATAGACTTTCCCAGGGAGGCTGAGGAGTGTGATCCCCCTCTAGTTGGAACACACCCTCCGGTCCCCCTTCTTAAAGATGGAGACCACCACCCCGGTCTGCCAGTCCAGGGGTACTGCCCCTGATCTCCACGCAACATTGTAGAGGCATGTCAACCAGGACAGCCCTACAACGTCCAGAGCCTTCAGGAACTCAGGGCGGACCTCATCCACACCAGGGGCTCTGCCACCAAGGAGTTGTTTAACTGCCTCAGTGACCTCGCCCCCTGAAATTGGCGGGTCATCCCCTCATCCCCAGACTCTGCTTCCTCCACGGAAGACATGTCAGTGGGATTAAGGAGATCCTCGAAGTATTCCTTCCACCGCCCGACAATTTTCTCAGTCGAAGTCAGCAGCGCTCCACCAGCACTATACACAGTGCAGGTAGAGCACCGCTTTCCCCTCCTGAGACGCCTGATGGTTTGCCAGAATCTCTTCGAGGCAGTCCGAAAGTCTTTTTCCATGGCCTCCCCGAACTCCTCCCACACCCAAGTTTTTGCTTCAGCCACTGCCCTAGCTGGATTCTGCTTGGCCTGTCGGTACCTGTCAGCTGCCTCCAAAGTCCCACAAGCTAACCAAGCCCGATAGGACTCCTTCTTCAGCCTGGTGGCTTCCTTCACCTCTGGTGTCCACCATTTGGTTCGGGGATTACCACCACGAACCAGGCACCAACCACCTTGCGGCCGCAGCTCAATGCAGCAGCTTCGGCAATGGAGATGCTGAACATGGTCCATTTGGACTCAATGTCCCCAGTCTCCCTCGGAATGCTGTTGAAGCTCTGCCGGAGGTGTGCGTTGAAGATCTCGCGGACTGGGGCCTTTGCTAGGCGTTCCCAGCATACCCTCACTACGCGTTTAGGTGCACCGGGTCTGTCCAGCGTCACAAAATGAAAATACATCATTTATAATTTATCAAAACACATATACCAATCCAATAAGTAATTAAAATTATGACATTACATGTAAAATTTAAATCTGCAGTTTATCATGTGTCACTGACAAAATTAAAAAGTTGTCAGAAAAATAAAAACTAAAGTACAGGTAAAGTACAGATACCTAAAAATTCTACTTTTATAGACATATGATGCCACTTCACACTGACTCAAGTCTCAAGTTAGTTTTTTTTTTTTAAGTTGAAGATGCTACAAAATTAAAGAGTCTTGAAAGTGCATTGTTAGCTGTTTGCTCGAACTCTCAATATGATTGCACTGGCAAGCACAGCAACACGAAAAGGCCTGAGGACAACTGCAGAAGATGATCACATATTTTTTTCCATGGTAAAGAAAAACAAACTTCACAATCTATAAATACCTTCATGAATGTAAAGGAGGGTTTACATCAAGGCGCAAACCACTGGTTACACTTAAGAAGAAGAAGGCCGGAAATGTAAAAGAGATTGCGCAGTTGCGGAAAAGCAGTTATAGACTTCTGACAGTCACTGACAACAAGAGCTGTTTCAAAAGCAACGCATTTTCAAGATGACGTTGCTTTGTCTAATTATATTTTGAGCTTGTGAAATGGGGGTCTTTGTATAAAAATCAATGTAATTCCTACACAAAGAAATTTTTTTATTAACTTCATTGAGTTAAATTTGAAAATCTAAACTTCAATCACATACTGACTGATTGAAAAAAAAGTTTTCGTGGTGCACAGAGGCAAAAAAAAAAAAACTGTCTTTGTCCAACAAATCATGGCTGTGTACAAGATTCGTATGATGGATGTGCAGCTGACAAATCTGCACCAACTGAGTAATCATCATGATCATGATACATTATATGTACTCATGTTGGTGGATAGAGGCTAAAGTAATCCACGGAAGCTGATGCTGTCTCTTTAACTGATATCTTCTATACTGTAAACAAATTTAAAGTGATGTAGCACCTCTGACGTATGAGCGCGCTCCACGTGTTTCCTGACTAACGTTACTAAAAAGAGGAAGCAGAAGATCTTTTTCAACTGAGAGGAAACTCCAAACTCTGTAATAAATACAATATTATTCACCAGAAGACAAAACCCACAGAAGGAGAAGAGATTTGGGATTACTTCACCTCGTTTGCGTGAGTTTTTAGAGCGCTAAAAATATGGAAGTACCTTCTATAGATTAGTAAGTGTCTAACTTCCTGTTTGTGTGGTTTGTTAACAGCGTCAGTCACAGATAAAATGTCGTCTGGAATCCAAGAAGAGCTGTCCTGCCCCGTTTGTCGAGACATATTCAGAGACCCTGTTGTTCTGTCGTGCAGCCACAGCTTTTGTAGAAACTGCCTGAAAAGATGGTGGAGAAAGAAAGAAATACGCCAGTGTCCTGTTTGTAAGAGTGCATCTAGAAAGAAAAACCCACCCTGTAACTTGGTGTTAAAGAACCTGTGTGAGAACTTCTTACTGGAGACAAATCAGAGTGCTTCAGCAGAGTCCGAGTCGCTCTGCGGTCTGCACTCGGAGAAACTCAAACTCTTCTGTCTGGACCATCAGGAGCCAGCGTGTCTCATCTGCAGAGACTCAAAAACTCACAGCAACCACAGATTCAGACCCATCGATGAGGCTGCGCAGGATCACAGAAAGGAGCTCCAGATCTCACTGAAACCCTTACAGGACAAATTGAAGGCCTTTGAACGAGTTAAAGGAAACTTTGTTCAAACAGCAGAACACATTAAGGTTCAGGCCTTTCACGCAAAGAGGCAGATTAAGGAGCAGTTTAAGAAGCTTCACCAGTTTCTAGATGAGGAAGAGGAGGCCAGGATCACTGCTCTGAGAGAGGAAGAGGAGGGGAAGAGTGCAAGTATGAGTGACATGATTGTAGCTCTGAGCAGAGAGATAGCAAGTCTCTCAGAAACAATCAGAGCCGCAGAGGAGGAGCTGAGAGCACGAGACATCACTTTCCTGCAGAACTACAAGGCTGCAGTGAGCAGAGTCCAGCGGTGCCCCCAGCTTGATGATCCACAGCTGGTGTCAGGAGCTCTGATAGATGTGGCCAAACACCTGGGCAACCTGACCTACAACATCTGGAACAAGATGAAGAAAATGGTCTCCTACTCTCCTGTGATCCTGGATCCAAACACAGCTGAATCACATCTCTGCATATCTGAAGATCTGACCAGTGTGAGCCTTGGAGAGAGGCAGCAGCTTCCTGACAATCCAGAGAGGTTTGACGGCTATCCGATCGTCCTGGGCTCCCAGTGTTTCGACTCAGGGACTCACAGCTGGGATGTTGAAGTTGGAGACAGTCCAAACTGGCTAGTTGGTGTGGCTGAAGAATCAACTAAAAGAAAGGGACAAACAGACTTTAAGTGTGGATTATGGGCTGTGTGGTTCAGTAAGGGTAGTTATTTCATACGTTCCCCACTAGATTCGTCCTCCTTTCATCCAAAGAAAAAGCTCCAGAGGATCCGAGTTTGCCTGGACTGGAAAAGCGGGAAGCTGTCATTCTCCGATCCTGACATCAACATTCACACCTTCATACACACTTTCACCCAGAAACTTTTTCCATTTGTTTACACCAAGAACGAACTGCCATTGAAGATATTACCACGAGTGTCTCATGACAGTGCAGACTCTGATAGTGAAGGAGATCACGATGAAGGTGGTGAAACTGTTAATGGCATTCTTGATGAGGACGATGATGTTATTCATGATGTTGATCATGATGATGATGATGATGATGACTGACGCTTATAGCCACATACCAATGTTTTCCCTTCAAGTGTAAAAAAACCAAACTAAAACCTATAAAATACTAGGTTGGTTGCAAACTGCATTTAGAAATTGTGCAAAGCAATTCTTTCCTGCTAATTAAAGCTAATAAAAAACAAACTAAAAAGAAATACTAGAACTACACCCAACAAAATTGGACCATACAATCCATAAAACAAATGATATTTTGTTCTGCACTGAAAATGATCTGATAGCTAATTCTATTAAAATGCTAAAAAGGCACTAAGAGCACAAACAGAGTAGTTAGGTCCAGTTCAATTAGTCAAGCACAGAGGGATTGGCTACAGCTGTCAATGAAAGTGGCCACAGCAATAAAGAAAGGTAAGTACAACAGAAGAAAAATGAACACAGGGTTACACAGCCCTACTTTATGGTGGATACACAAACTTGTATAACACCTCAGTGTCATACAGAGACTGTGATAGAAAGATCACTTAGACACTATAAGCACAAAGAAAAGGCTGTAATATGAGGTTGTGACTGTCTATGATCAAAAACACTGACTGCAACAGATGAAGTAGACTATTTTTTATCAAACTAACAATATTTGCAGCTGTTTGTTATCATCTAAACAGTAACAGTAAATATATTTCATTTTGAATCCTTTTTTTTCTCTGGTTACTCTGTTGCATTTTAACTGAGTATTGAGAAGAGCTTTTGTCTGGTTGAAGGTAAATGATTGAACTGGTTTGCAGTAATTCTCATCGACCACTAGGTAGAGACAAACACAAAGTGAACTTAAAATGGTGCACAGATATGAACATGGATAAATCAGTGAATATTTGACCCAAAGGATCACTGAAGCCCTTTGATGAAGCAGGTTTGACTCGGTGTAAACAATTCAGTATTGTAAATTTGGCCTCAGAGTTTTTGAAGATGTAAATGTTTCAAATGTCAAAAAATGATCTTTCTAGCTTTTAAGGTAAAACCCCCTAATTCATAATTTAGTTGAAACATGTAAAATAAATCCATACAGACTTTCTAAGTACAAAGTAATATTGTCTGATAATATTACATTTGGGGCTGCAATAGAAAATAAAATGTATGAAGAACACACTCATGTTCACATGACGAGTCCCTAAAAGACTTAATATGCCACAAATCTCTTTTATTAAAAAATGACCTCACAACTGAATAATTAAAAAAAATTGTTGTTTTTTCTCCCTTTGTTTTATGATTATGTTTTAACACTCATTGTTTTGTTACTGTGATTGTTACAGGTATTTTGAGCCATCCTACCTAAGAACATTAATATCAGTGGATTCATTGTATCACACTGAATGTCTGCCTAACAAATTTTTAATTGATATTTGTTAAAAGCTGTTTTAATGGAAAGTTTAACACAAAAAACATTCAACTTTTTATTTTTCCAATATTGCACCCAGGTGCAGGTTGATAGGAAACAAAAGCTAAGAGGAGAATAATTGCTGGACTTCAGTGGAATTACAGTTTTGCCTGTTAGTGATCTTTAATTTAGTAAGACAGCTGTTGTTATTGTTGAGTTTATTTTTTGCCTGTTTCCATGTCTGAACTACTGAAAACACTTTAAAATGGGAATACTTTAGGAGCACTTTAAAACAGGTCACAGCTTTCTCTCCTTTCTGACAAAACTCCACCCACCTGACTACTTTCTTTCAGCTATGTGTAAAAAAAAAAAAAAGGCAGGAAGCCTGGGCGTTCTTCCTCTGAGAAAAACAAAAGCGCTGTCTGGGTGAGAAATTTATCTCAAGGCTAAAATCTCAACAGAGAAAGGACAACAAGGCGAAACTAGTATAGTTAAGGTAAGAGTACATTTCTTCCCTTCTAAGGAGACAAAATATTATATGTTTATAACACAAACCAAAAGTGAAAGTAAGCCTGGCCGCCTTCCTGTTATACAATTCTGTTCGGTGTGTTTTCAGCTTCTCTCTGAGAAAAGATGTCTTTCCAGTCCGAGGAGGATCTTTCCTGTCCCGTCTGCCATGACATCTTTAGGGATCCAGTTTTCCTGACATGCAGCCACAGCTTCTGCAAGACTTGTTTGAAGAACTGCTGGGCACAGAAGCTGGGACAGCAGTGCCCAGTCTGTAAAAAAATGTCTGAGCAGAGTGACCCACCCTGTAACTTGGTCTTAAAGAACCTCGCTGAGGCCTACTTAAAAAAGAAAAATCAGAGCACTGCGGCGGGGTCTGAGGTTATCTGCAGTCTGCACTTTGAGAAACTCAAACTGTTCTGTCTGGACCATCAGGAGCCAGCATGTGTCATCTGTCGTGATTCGAGAGCACACGTCGACCACAAGTTCAGGCCCATCGATGAGGCCGCGCAGGATCACAAGGAAGAGCTCCAGAAAGCCCTGAAACCCTTACAGGACAAACTGAAGGTCTTACAAAAAGTGAAAGGAAACTTTGATATAACAGAGAAACACATTAAGACCCAGGCTCAACAAACAGAGAAGCAGATCAAGGAGCAGTTTAAGATGTTTCGCATGTTTCTGGATGAGGAAGAGAAGACCAGGCTGGCTGTTCTGAGTATAGAAGAGCAAGAGAAGAGTCAGCAGATGAAGGAGAAGATTGCGGCTCTGAGCAGAGAGATGGCAGGTCTTTCGGCCACAATCAGAGCTGCAGAGGAGGAGCTGAAAGCTGAAAACGTCGCTTTTCTGCAGGACTACAAGGGTACAATGAACATGGTCCAGCTGTACCCCCAGCTGGATGCTCCACAGGTGGTCTCAGAAGCTCTGATAGATGTGGCCAAACACCTGGGCAACCTGGGTTACAACATCTGGAACAAGATGAAGAAGATGGTCTCCTACTCTCCTGTGATTCTGGACCCAAACTCTGCCCATCCAAATCTCCTCATCTCTGAAGATCTGACCAGAGTGAACGTCAGTGAGAAACTTCAGCTTCCCGACAATCCAGAGAGGTTTGACTTCTACCCGATTGCTATGGCCTCCGAGGGCTTTTACTCAGGCACTCACAGCTGGGATGTTGAAGTTGGAAACAGCACAGACTGGAAAGTCGGTGTGTTAGCAGAGTCTGCCAAAAGGAAGGGAGAGCCGCAATCTGGATTATGGAGGCTAGGGTTTTATAAAGGTGAATACACAGTGCGCTCCCTGCCAGAGTCTTCCACCGTTCTCTTTTTAAAGGCAGTGAAGAAGGTCAGAGTTCAGCTGGATTGGAACAGGGGGAAGGTGTCATTCTCTGATCCTGACACCAAAACACACATACACACCTTCACACACACTTTCACTGAGAAGATGTTTCCATACGTAAGTAATCTGAGTAAAATTCCACTGAAGATGTTGCCCGCAACAGTGAAGTAGGGTGGTGGTTCATAGGCATGAAGCCAGAAGTGGTGGAAATAAACACACGGATTGCATGACAGCTAGTTAGAGAGCTCACATGATAAAACTATCCTTGTTAAAAAAATAAATAAATACATTCCACAGTTATGACACAGTTATCTCATATTAATATTATTTAACTGTAGAGAAATTATTCAACTTAGTTAACCAGTTATCTACTAATTATTCATATGAAAATCAGGAATGGGGCAGTTTGTTTATATAGATTTGGGGTATAATGTTGCTTTAAATTTGTTTATTCATTTCAGTAATTCATAGCATAGTTCACTGACCGTGTGTAATCTTTGGGAGTGAGCATAATATTTAAGGGTAAAACACTTAGTGTTTGTGTCTTTTCAGAGGATGGTGTTTTATAGCTTTATAACCATATGTAAGGTGGCTTTTAAGTTCTGTGATACCAACTGTTACAAACTAAAAAACCTCAGATCGAGTGATTGTATCAAGTCTGAACTGCAATTTAATTTCAGTTCAATATGATGAATCTTTTGTGTTGTTTATTTTAACAAGAGACACGAAGCCAACTTTTGGTCATCATGCAAAACAGAAGTGATAATCTCAAATTATTCAGCTTTAATGTTTTCATGTATAAAATTATGTGTTTGTGTAAGTAACAGGTTATCTGGCATTTATATGGATTGCTCCATTCAAACACAGATTTCATTTTAACAGATAAACAAATACCGTTTGCCCCTTCAGTTATCTAATATGTGGCTCCTCAAATACTTTACACTATAGCGAGTCAACTTCTTTTTTTTCTCTCATAATGAAATGTTTTCCCAACAATGCATTTAGTTTTTATTTATTTCTAATTGTTTATTTCTTTCTATTTCAGTTCCTGTTAGTTTCAGGTGTTGTCATTTCAGTTTAGCTTGTATTTGTTTTGGATTCCTGCATTGTAATATGGGTGATTTATCAGGGAAAGACTGATGATGTAACAGGTATTATAACACAAGTTATCATGTAGACATCATATTCTCAATAAACATTTGCACCAATGCCTGCTCTGCTGGTTTTGTTGACAAACTGGATTAAGTGTGGCTAAAACTGAAAAAAAAAAAATAACTGGAAAGGTAATTTTTCAAGGTAGTTTTTTGTTGCATCCAGTAACGTCAAACCACATCTCCATGACTACAGGACCAGAGGTTTGTGTTATAAAGGGATGATAAACATTTAATCAAAATTCATTCAAAACCTTGAGGTATCGTGTTTACAGACAGAATGAAACACAAACCCTACCAAATAGATAATCTCCCTGGTGGAGATTTAAAAAATAAAAAAACAAGGTGTCTATTACGTTTAAAGATTATCATGTGAAGATGTGAGGGGCCTTCACATATCTCCTGCCTTAGTTGCCACCTTTTTTGTACAGCTGACTCCTATCAGCAATTAGAAGTACTTAAGGCCAGAGAAAGGTGAGCTCTAGTGCCAAAGAGCCATGTTGTTTTGCAACTAGTGAACTGTGTGTGTGTTTGGTGATTGATTGATCCTGCTCGGTGGAGAGGAATGTGTTTGGTGACAAACCCTTTTTTAGTTACTTTTCAGTTTATTGACCGACGCCTGAGTTTTGTTTTGTTTCTTTAAATGGTGATAGCGGCATGACCATTACCTTTAGTTCATTTACTGATAGAAGCATTAATAAAACTTTTTAATTTAACCATTTTGCCTCCCTGTCTCTTTTTTTTTTGACCTGGACTCCTTTTGTCACTGTCCCTCATCCCCTGGACCTTTTTAGGAGAACATAACAGTAAATATAATATTATTAACCTCTATCAAGCACTGATGTTGTCACTGAGTTGTTTCCAGAGTACCTGGGTATGAGTGTGAAGCATGTAATGGTCTGTTCTTTCCATAAACTTTACAGAAAACATATTCACTGCTCTAAACCAAATGTTAAGCTTTAAAATGCACTGGATGCATGAAACTCATGATTATGCAAGCCTTGAAGAGGCAGCAGCTTCCCGAAAATCTAGAGAGGGCTGATGGCTATCCAGTCACCCTATTCATCCCCCCCAAAAAAGCTGCTGAGCATCAGAGTTTGCCTGGAGTGAAAAAGCGGAAAGCTGTCATTTCTAAGATCCTGACATCAACATTCACACCTTCACGCACACTTTTACTCAGAAACCTTTTCCATCCATTTACACCAAGAACGAACTCCCATTGAAGATATTGCCACAAGTGTACCAAGATAGTGCAGATAGTGAAGGAGATTATGGTAAGGGTGGTGAAAATGTTAATAAGATGTTAATGTGTTTGTCTCTACCTAGTGGTCGATGAGAATTACTGCAAACCAGTTCAATCATTTACCTTCAACCAGACAAAAGCTCTTCTCAATACTCAGCTAAGTTAATGTTGTGAGAGAATACCAAGAGAAAGAAAAAACAATAACAATTTCTTTTTTAAAAAAAAACAGTTGCAATTATTGTTAGTTTTATTTAAAAAAAAAAAAAACTCTACTTCATAGATAGGATCCATAAAGTACGGAAGAGGATTAGGGCCACTGGGAAAAAGAAAATGGGCACATCTTTTTTTTCTTCTTTTCCAGAATTCAGAGAAAAAAGTCAGAATTCTGACTTTAATCTCAGAATTCTGACTTTATTCTCATAATTCGGAGAAAAAATTAAAGTCAAAATTCTGACTTTAATCTCAGAATTCTGACTTTTTTCTCAGAATTCTGACTTTAATCTCAGAACCTGAAAAATGCCGGCATGTGATAGCATATTTTTTACTCTGTCCACAGAGAGACACGCTCTGTACGACGTGGAGTTTAGAGCTATTCCTATGAAAGAGATGGCCTGAGCTGGGTGCAGGACACTCTTTTCGTAGATTCTGGTGAAACCCAGAGCCATCAGATGATCCACTGTCAACCTGGTGTGCTCTCTTCCCATTATTTCTGACTCGATATCAGCAGCCAATCGTCTATGTATGTTGCTATGCGGATGCCCCGCCTCTTCAGTGGGGCTATGGCTGCCTCTGTGCATTTCACAGATACCCGAGGGCTCAGTGAGAGACCAAACGGCAGGACCTGGTACTCGTACATTCTGCCCTGAAACGCAAAGCGCAGGAATTTTCTGTGAGGCGGGTAAATAGGGATGTGAAAATATGCGTCCTTCAGGTCTATTGATGTAAACCAATCGCCTGGGCGCACTACATGCAGCAGAGTGGTGGTCGTCAACATCCTGAATTTGTTTGACCTCAGATGCTGATTCAGAGCCCGTAGGTCCAGTATCGGACGTAGTCCCCCTACCTTCTTGGGCACAAGAAAATACTTTGAGTAAAAGCCACATTGGCTCTGCTCCTGGGGTATTTCTCGTACTGCTTCCTTTGATAGCAAGGTAGTTATTTCTTCTTGCAGAATCCTGGCTGATTCGCCTTTTGCAAGAGAGAAAATCACTCTGTGAAATCTGGGAGGGGTGGTTGCGAACTGCAAACGATAGCCTCGCTCTAATGTCCTCACAACCCATTCTGGCGCAGCGAGAGCTCACCATCTCTCTATTCTTGCTGACAGCGGCCCCAAAGACAGGCACTCCACAGTAGATGGAGCTTTGGCTCCCTCTTGTGGCGGAAACTGGTCCTGCGGGCCAGACCCGACTGCGCATGCGCTTGACCAGCGCTCATGGGGACGGACACCACTGAGGGAATCGACCCCGGTGGTGTCTGGGTGCGTGGGGGCATTATGTTTTTCAGCATACTTTCTGTGTTTTTCACACATTTTTCCCGTGCCCTTGGCAACATGCCTGGATGCAACGGGTGAGTTTTTAATAAACAGTGTGTTTTTGTGAGACTGTGACATGCTTGATTCAGCTGAACAGTGTCTCGTCGTCTCTTTGTTGAAATGCACTCTGTAGGATCCAACTCGAGTCCCAGGTGCTGAAAGGTGGAGGCAGAACACACTTCTCCAAATGGGCTCCGGAACTGAGCCCTAGAGTGAACTTGGAGCCCAGGCTGGTCCGGCTCCAATCTCCCCGTGGGGGATGTTAGGCAGTCCGCTTCTTCTTGCGGTCCGACTGCTTAGCTGGTGGTGGGGTACCCTGAGCGGCAGCAGGCGGGACATGTTTCCTGGGCCAGTGGTTCTTAGGGTTCTGCGATCCTAGGGGACCCTGGGCCGTGACCCGCGTTGCTGGGCGGCGAGGGATTTTAAACGTCAGCATGCCGGCTGGACGGTTGGTGACATGAGCGAACGTGCAGCGACTGGCTGGAGGCAGGGGCACAGCCTGGGTCTTTCTAGGGAGACACAGCTGCAGGGCCTCTCCCTCTTTCTTTTTCTCCTCGCACCGTCTTTGCATGGTGGCAAAAGCGGTCCCGAAAAGGCCAGCGGGGTCGATGCTTCCATCCAGAATGTCACGTTTTTCTCTGTCCGAAAGCCCCAACGTTTTCAGCCATCTTGCCCTCTCCTGTAGGACGATGATGTCGAGAGCTCTGCCCGCCGCTTGTACTGCTGCTCTAGTGAGGTGGAGACACTGGTCAGTAACAACACCCAGCTCTTCCCACAGCTCGCTAGCATCCGGGTTCAAAGCAGTCTGGTCCTGGAGCTCCGCCGAGTAGGCTAGCAGGAGCGATGAGGCGTTCAATGCCCTCACGGTGGTGGCAACTGATTTATACGCCCTGTCAGCCAGGGAGAACTGCAGGCATTTGGCCTTGGAGGGCAGGGACGGACCAGATGACATGGAAAGTTTCTGGTTTGGGTGGAGATGAGAAGCCACCAGATTCTCCACTGTGGGAATTTGGTAGATGCCCTTCTCCAAACACCGCTGCTCCCTGCACGGGGTTGGGTGACAAAAATGGCTTTGCCCAGCAGTGTGTGACCTTGTCTACGCATTTGGGGAAAAGCGGCAGTACCTGCTTAGTAGTGCACTTTGCTTTGGGGAGCCTTTTACCCTCGTATCGTGAGGTGGAGGTCTCTGTTGTCATCTGGGCAGCGGTTTGCAGTCTGCCATATTAAGGAAGCTTGGTGTAGCTAGCTTGGAATGGCTGGACGGCTAACGCTGATCTTTTTTTCTTCTCTCGGTCGGGTAGCTATGGTGAGTTAGTATGACCTAGCTAGTGTGGTGGCTAGTGCTTGTGCTATTTGGCTTGGTGACCGTGTGTAGCAAAGACAGTTAGCTTGGTCAGCTAGCTGCTGTGCTAGGTGCGTGGTGGCAGCTAACACACTCTCCGATCTGGCTCTGTGGTGAAGAGCAGGCGACTCGAAACGCGAACCGTGCTACCGCCCGGTGACCAAGGTGTTAACTTGCTCGCGTGGACAGTTAAGCTACCAGTACCTCCTCTTTGACTCCCATCACCCTCTGGAACACAAACTTGGAGTAATTAGGACCCTACACCACCGGGCAGAACATGTTCCCTCTAAGCCTGAAGGGAAAAAGAAGGAACACACACATGTAAAGGAAGCATTGAAAACATGCGGTTATCCGAACTGGGCGTTCATAAAGTCAGCAAAGAGGCACAGAAAAGAAGATCAGACACCAGCGAGGGAGGATAAGAAAGACAGACACAACAACGTTGTTATCCCCTATGTAGCCGGTGTATCAGAGAAACTCAGGAGAGTTTTCTCCAAGCACGACATCCCAGTGTACTTCAGACCCAGCAACACACTCAGACACAAACTGGTTCACCCCAAAGACAAAACTCCAAAACACAGACTTAACAACGTGGTGTATGCTGTACAGTGCAGCGAGGAATGCCCAGACCTCTACATTGGCGAGACCAAACAGCCACTTCACAAGCGCATGGCACAACATAGAAGAGCCACCTCCACGGGACAAGACTCAGCAGTCCATCTGCATCTTAAGGATAAAGGTCACTCTTTCGAGGATGCCAATGTTCACATTTTGGACAGAGAGGACAGATGGTTTGAAAGAGGAGTGAAAGAGGCCATCTATGTCCACTGTGAGCGACCATCTTTGAACAGAGGCGGTGGTTTACGACACCAACTGTCTGCCATCTATAATCCAGTTTTGAGTTCCCTCCCCAGATGCCTTAACGCCCACTCACATCCTGGGCCATCTGACCTCAGGAATTCACATGACAAGGTGGGGCCAGGTTTCACAATGAGCTCACCCGAAACCCTGGCTGATTAGGTCCCACACCCGCTTTCACACCTTGGCGCATGTGATTAGAGGATCACCAGGGGGTCCTTTGTCCCTCCTTGGGGGGATACTCCCACTGGGTTTAAATCTGGGACTCTCGGCCATTTGACCTTAGAACTGAAGAAGCTTCTCGGATGAGAGGTGAAACGTCTTCAAGCAACTTAAAGAAGTCCAGACGCTTTTCTTTGCAAACTCCTTTGACGACAGTTAAGCTAGCACTCACGTTCACAGTCAGGAGAGATAAGGTTTCTAAGAAGCAAGAAGAGGAAATTGAATGATGGGTGACGCTGCGTCACACCGTTTTATAGGGAGGAGGGTGGCCCCTCCCTGACGCAAGCGTCACAACTGCCAGCCAATGCTGGCTGGAGTAATGATATAGAGGCTTCTGAGGACAACGCTGAGAGAGCATTCCCCATAGTGAGACACCGAAACGAATGCTTGAAAGAGAACTGATGTTTCTGTGTGCTTTCGCTCATGTAGCCCTTTGTTTGGCCTACTAACATGGTGGCTCGACCAAATATCGTGACCACGCCCCCTCCCGTGACATCAGATAATTGCTGTAATGCAGTGGAATTTGACATTTGCAGTGTGACTGTTATCGATCTTTAATTTAGCAAGACAATGTGTCCGATCAGGAAGGAAAACCCCTTCAAAAAAACAGGAGAGTAGTGGAGGAGCCAAGACAGTAGATAATAAACCTTTAAGTTGCTAAAACTTTATTTATCATAAAAACAAACGATTAAACAACCCTGGCCAGGGGCAACAAGAATTTTAATTTATAAAACATAAAAATAAAAATAAAAAAAATTCCCAGAGCGGGGAGCCGGTTAGTTAAAACCGCTAAAAGTAAAATAAAAGTCCATTAATATACAAAAGCACGCAGCGTCTCCACACGTCCTCTTCACTCCTTCGCTCCATTTCTAACTAAAGGAAAGGAGGAGAGCAGCAGTCACTTTTCTTTTAAATACCGACCTTCCCTCACCCCTCAGCTGGGTTGGTACTTACTCAGAATGGGCAGAGCTCTTAACACCGCCCGCCGCTGTTCCTGCTTTACAAACGTGGTTAGCATCTCGCCCGTCAGAAGAGATTGGACGCTCTCGTGCCCCCTGCAGGCTCGTCCTGCTGGGTTGGCGCTAGAGTCCGTTAAGCGCATAAACTCTCACAGGTGAGATTATTTAGTGTCTGGGTTGGGGTGTCTCCCAGTAACAACCAGGAGTGTCACAGTAAAAGCATGCAAAAACCATAAGAACGGAAACACCTACTATTTAAAAACAACACAAAAAACAAAAAAAACACAGCAACACATGCAAAACAAGGCAAACTCCTAAAAACCACCCTTTCCACAGATGACACACCTACTATTATTTTTGCACTCAAAAAAGAAATTCAAATGCAGAGTTTATTTATTTTTTGTCTGCTTCCATGTCCTAACTACTGCACCTGTAGGTTCTACATATGAGAGGAGCACCTTAAAATAGGTCTCACCTCTGTTCTGACAAAACTCCACCTATCTGACCAAAGTACATTTCTTAAGGTTAAGAAAAAAGCACAGCCTGGACATTCGTCTTCCTCTGAGAAAAACAAAAGCGGTGTCAGAGAGAAAAGATTTATCTCAAGGTTAGGATCACAACACAGAAAGGACAACAAAGACAAACTAGTATAGTAAAGGTAAGAGTATATTTTTTATCTTGGAATATTATATGTTTATAACACAAACCAAAAGTGAAAGTAAACCTGGCCGCCTTCCTGTTATACAGTTCTCTCTCTGAGAAAAGATGTCTTTCCAGTCCGAGGAGGATCTTTCCTGTCCCGTCTGCCATGACATCTTTAGGGATCCCGTTTTCCTGACATGCAGCCACAGCTTCTGCAAGATGTGTCTGAAGCACTGGTGGGCACAGAAGAAGCAACAGCAGTGTCCAGTCTGTAAGAAAATATCTAAACAGAGAGACCTGCCCTGTAACTTGGTCTTAAAGAACCTCGCTGAGGCCTACTTAAAAAAGAAAGATCCAAGTGCTTCGGCGGGGTCTGAGGTTCTCTGCAGTCTGCACCACGAGAAACTCAAACTCTTCTGTCTGGACCATCAGGAGCCAGCATGTGTCATCTGTCGTGATTCGAGAGCACACATCAACCACAAGTTCAGGCCCATCGATGAAGCCACGCAGGATCATAAGGAAGAGCTCCAGAAAGCCCTGAAACCATTACAGGACAAACTGAAGGTCTTACAAAAAGTGAAAGGAAACTTTGATATAAGAGAGCAACACATTAAGATCCAGGCTCAACAAACAGAGAAGCAGATCAAGGAGCAGTTTAAGAAGTTTCGCATGTTTCTGGATGAGGAAGAGAAGACCAGGCTGGCTGTTCTAAAAAAGGAAGAGCAACAAAAGAGTCAGAAGATGAAGGAAAAGATTGCGGCTCTGAGCAGAGAGATGGCAGGTCTTTCAGCCACAATCAGAGCTGCAGAGGAGGAGCTGAAAGCTGAAAACATCTCATTCCTGAAGAACTACAAGGGTACGATGAAAAGGGTCCAGCAGTATCCCTTGATGGATGCTCCACAGGTGGTCTCAGAAGCTCTGATAAATGTGGCCAAACACCTGAGCAACCTGGGTTACAACATCTGGAACAAGATGAAGGGGTTGGTCTCTTACACTCCTGAGACTCCAAATACTGCTCATCCAGAACTCTCCAACTATGAACATCTGACCAGTGAGAGGCACCAGCTTCCTGACAAGCCAAAAAGGTATCCAATTTTTCTCTTTAAGGAAGTCCCAGTTAAGGACATGATGGAGTCGAGTGAGGTCAAGGTTTCCGAGACTACAAAAACATTATTTTCTGCAGCAATTATTTGATAAGTTGGAAAAAAAAATCATATGTTAGAGTATTTGTACAAAATATTATTAATCCTCAGATGCCCAGACACCCTAGCTTTCTTACACGAGGCCCTAACTCGCCAGGTAAAAAATACTTTTGCTTTAGAGATTAAATAAGTTTATTAGCACTTTGGTTTCCCAATCAACAGGCTTTAGAGAAAAACTAAAACACCTCAGATGCTGATTAGGGATAGGATACTTTCTCTCTTTGAATTCTCACAGGCTGAAATCTAATGTCTACAGATAACAATCCTTTTTCTTTTTTCTTTTTTTTTAAAAAAAGAGGGGTGCATATTTGAGACTATTGTGGACTTTAAAAAAACAAGTGTTAAATTCATATATGCTGTTTTTATTCAGTAACTTTTTTAATGAACCACAGTACAACAACAGAATATTTTCGTGACAGGGAATAACAAATTTTGAAGTTAGGTGCGTGATGTCTCTGAATCAGATCTCTTAATATCTTGAGATGAATTTGAGATTATTGATTTCTTAGTTTGGTTTATTTCCTCACAGGTCACCACAACTGCATATTAATAGTAAAAGAAAAAGTCACAATCTTTAAATGCATGAAAGTACGTCTCTGATCTTTCAGTCCCTTCAAGTTTCGGGTTCTGCCCACTCATGATGCCAGCAAAGTACAAGCCAGCGGCCCTGGGCTGACCAGCGGCGTCCCCGCCAGCTTCCCCGTTGAGTTCAATGTTAATGCTAAAGACGTTGGCCAAGGCCAACTGAGCGTGCTCATCACGGTCAGTATCACACACAATTATAAGCATACACACACTAAAGTAGACCCCACACTGACTGTTGTTGACTTCCTTCCTCTTCAGGACCAGGATGGTAAACCTAAGCAGCCCACGATCCATGACAACGGTGATGGTACATACCGGGTATCATACGTCCCTGACCGTGCTGGCCGGTACACCATCGTTATAAAATATGGTGGCGATGACATCCCAGCATCACCTTACAGAGTCCGTGCTACAGCAACTGGTGATGCCAGCAAGTGCACCGTGAGCGGTATGTGATCAGAGTCTGACAGGAGTCTCATTTATTTTTAGCAGTTTGATTAATTCACAACATGTCCTCCACCCAGGTTCAGGTGTGGGTCCCACTGTGGCCATTGGTGAGGAGCTGGGTCTGGTAGTGAATGCAAAGGGTGCTGGTAAAGGGAAAGTGAGCTGTGTGGTGGTTCAGCCCAATGGCACAGAGGTGGAGGCCGAGGTGCTGGAGAATGAAGATGGCACCTTTGACATCTTCTACACTGCGCCAGCTCCTGGGAACTACGTCATCTACGTCCGCTTTGGAGGGGAAAACATCCCGCGCAGTCCCTTCAAAGTCACGGTGAGAAGAGAACACATCTCAGATTCCTCCATGTGTGCGAGATGCATTGCAAAGAGGTGTTTTGAGGGAGGGAGGCTGTTGTGATGGCAACCTTGGCTCCTCTTCTTTCTTGGTGCATTTTCATCACTGTGGCTGCATCACAGAGTCAACCCATCATCACCGTCATCCACCTCTTTCTCATCATTCATTGCACAACTCCTTTTCAGGATGCCCTTGTGTGGGCTTTCCCCCCTCACTGACATGCTAAATTCTGTCTTTGTCTTGTATTCAGGTGAAGTCGGAAAGCTACCAGCCAGATGGTACGAGCGTTAACGGCAGTGGCTTCAGACCTTTCGACATGGTGATTCCTTTTGCATTCAGGAAGGGAGAAATCACTGGTAAGGAAGAAAGGGATGGATGGTCTCAGTGAATTTGTGCTTATTTGAGGTGTTGAGAGACATAAGGTTTTATCATAACAAAAAAGCACCAGCCATTCTAGAAAAAATTTCATAAGTTATTTAAAACTTCACTGCACACAGTAAGCAATTAAAACATGAAAATTGTAATTCATTCAGATCAGCAGAGGCTAACTGACACATTTTCAGTTTTTTGTGTTTCTCTGCAGTACAAAAACTGCTTACTCTGCCAGCTGCAGCAGTAAATACATTTTTTGTGTGAATCGACGGATGTGAGTCACCAGTAAAATGAAATGTGGCTGAGACATTCATGGGTTAATATAATCGGTTTAGTTATTAGAAATGACACAGTCTGTACAAACTAATATGTTAAAGCAGAATAGATCAGAGTTTAAGACACTGACCAATAAATGGACAGTCTGACTCTTTCATTACAAAAATGGCTAATCTCTTACAGGTGAGGTGTTGATGCCTTCAGGTAAATCCGCTCAGCCTCTCATCACAGACAACCTGGATGGGACGGTCACAGTGCAGTACTCTCCTACTGAGGCCGGTCTGCACGAGATGCACATCAAATACAATGGCACACACATCCCAGGTAAACGCGTACACTCATGTGACATTAGAGAACTACAGCCTGCTGCTCACAGGGGCCTCAGTTTGTCAGGGTAAATCTTGGCGGGTGTCTGAATTGAGTTCTGAAGTGGCTGGTTGGGTTTACTGAGGGCTCATGAATTTCACAGTATTATTACTGCTACTGCAAACTTGGTTTGCTGTACTTAGGTTAACTATATGTGTTGCAGAATCTCCCCTTCAGTTCTGTGTGAATCACACCAGCAGTCCCAACGTCACAGCCTACGGTCCTGGTCTGAGTTATGGTGTCGCCAACAAGTTAGCTACCTTCACAGTCTTCACAGAGGACGCCTCCGAAGGTACGGATTATACATTTTATTTTTCATTATTTAACAGTCTGTTTTGACTCAGTTCAGTCTCGCTGACCAAGCCTGTCTGTCCAGGAGGTTTGGACCTGGCTATCGAGGGTCCGTCCAAAGCGGAGATCAGCTGTGTGGACAATAAAGACGGGACCTGCACCGTCAGCTACCTGCCCACGCTGCCAGGAGACTACAACATCCTGGTCAAATACAATGACGAGCACATCGCTGGCAGCCCGTTCACCGCCAGGATCACCAGTCAGGCACCAACGCACAATATTAGTACTGTAAACTGTCTAGCACTGTAGCTTGTTAGCTCACTTGTTTAAAAAAGTTGAGCTTGTTTAAACAAGTGATTATTTTGCTACTGATGTAGACATAAATTCAGATCTTTTGAAAAATTAAAGAAATTAGTTTTTACAGTTCTCATCTCAATAATTTACCCACCGTTGTCTCCTCTGGGTTTGCTATATTTTATCATCTAACACTTTACCTTCTTGCTTCTGTTTGTCTTTCAGAGGACAACCAGCGGCGCTGTCAGGTCAAACTGGGCTCGGCTGCAGATTTTTCTCTGGACATCAATGAGACGGACCTCAGCCTGCTCAGCGCCAGCATCAGGTCGCCCTCTGGACGTGACGAGCCCTGCTTGCTGAAGAGGATGGCCAACAACCACATCGGTAAGATCCACAAAGGCACATTTCAGAAAAATAAAATGAGTACAACATTTACCGAAATTGCTCCTCTCACCTTCAACTCTTTTCTCCTCCTCACAGGTATCTCCTTCATCCCCCGGGAAGTGGGCGAGCACCAGGTCAGCATCCTGAAGAATGGTCGTCATGTCGCCAACAGTCCCATCACCATCATGGTCGTCCAGTCTGAGATTGGCGACACCAGTCGAGTCAAAGCTCACGGTGACGGCCTCGTCCAGGGAACCACCTTCAACAACGCCAGCTTTATAGTCGACACGCGGGAGGCAGGTCAGTGTCAGCCCGTTCTAAACAATGCATTTATTTTCTGATATAAACTCATAATTCTTACTTTCAAGCACTATTAATAATGACGTCAATGCCAATGATGGCGATCTGTGCGATCTGTTTCCAGGTTATGGCGGTCTGGCTCTGTCCATTGAAGGTCCAAGTAAGGTAGACATCCAAACAGAGGACATGGAGGACGGGACCTGTAGAGTCACTTACTGTCCGACCGAACCTGGAAACTACATCGTCTCAATCCGCTTCGCTGAGGAGCATGTGCCAGGTAGAGAGGAGAAAAAGTAGCTGGAAAAACAGTTTCAGTGTTCTAATGAAGCGTGCAACTTAACGAACGTGTGGCGTCAACAGGAAGCCCATTCACGGTGCGGGTGACGGGTGAGGGTCGTATTCAGGAGAGCATCACCAGACGACAGAAGGCGGCGTCTGTCGCCAGTGTCGGGAGTGTGTGCGACCTCAGCCTAAAGATACCAGGTACACAGATACACGCACTCTTTCCCACCATGCTCATGTGAAGGCTCGTCTGATTGGCTGTCTGCACTGTGAGGCAGAGGACTAATAAGAAAAGCAGTCTGGGTTTTCTTGTTTCACTTAAAACAAACAAACAAACAAAAAAAACCTTATGTAGTATCATTGTGTGAAAATTTATTTTTCTTGTCAATCAGGACTCTTCTTCTCCTCAGCTTTTCCTGTTTCCTCCTCTACTGCCTTGTTCCCTCCTCATACCCCTCAATTCTTTCCCTTCCTCTGTATCCTCTTCCTGCTCCTCTTCCTCATCTTATTCCTCCAGTGAGCTGGTTCCTCCTCGTCCTGTCTCAGGAGCTCCTTTCTCACACCACTTCCCGCTCCTATTGCTCTCTCTGGTGTTCTGGAAGATCCCATGACTCATTCATCCTCTGCTATCTGGAATAAGAGCCTGTCACCTGGGCGAGTCCACTGCACGCTGTAACTAGTCTCTGGCTCTCCAGTTTGGTGATGGTGGGGGGAGCCAGAACAAACCAGTTGAATTTTGACCACTGCACGCTGTAATGTACATTTGCACTATTCAACTACATGATGATGGAAAAGATTCTCTGCATGTCTGAGTTCGGTGAACTTTTTGACAAAGGCTTGTGTGCATATATAGGGGCCTCCAGAGCCTTTAGTCATTATTATTCAATGGCTCTGGGGACCTCGGGAGGAAAGGAGTGTTATGGAAATGACACACTCTTCACTAATTATGAATGTTGCAGAGGTTTCTTCTTTATGAATACTGAACAATGAACGTTTTTACTAAACATTTGAACATAACACAACACAAACTGTTGTAGACAATACAAAGTCAGAGCGATGCATGTTTTGAAATGACAGGGAGCAGGCGCATCTAGTACACAAAGAGTGGATGAAAAAAAAATAATGTACAAGCAGAGCGCAGTGGCCAGCACAACAGAAAATTTGTGTCTTTTGCTCTAGTTCGCTGTCGGTGCAGCACATGCCGTGTCCTATGCGAAAGGGCCTTAAACCGGCGAGACTGCAGACAATACGTAAGAGAGAACACAGCCTGCAACAATGAGCACAGAGTGGGTGCAGAGCATGAACTCGCAAGACCGCAAGAACTGCCGGACACCCGCAATGGAACTCTCACTTGCTGGGCTGGGGCAGCAATAGCGAGGACCCACTAGCCATGTGAACTCGCAAGACCGCGGCAATACACCAGAAGGAACGGCTGGCTGCAGGACCCTAGGCAAGCGCAAAGTGTGCAACCTGTTAGCGCAACCACCAAATAAACTCACGTCACACCCCAATGTCCATCACCATCACTTTACTCCTCAATAAGAAACAGAAAGATATCTCACCATACCTAGAAATGGCTCTACATCTTTTTTGGATTCTAGTGTAGGCATTTTCTTCACTGCCTCAATCTTGCTCTAATCTGGTTTCAAACCGTCTGCTTAGAAGATGTGACCAAGGTATTTAATTTCCTCCAGGCATACCTTGCATTTGTCTTTGCTCTTGCTCTCTCAAGCACTTGCCTCAGTCCGTAGTCACGATGTACTTTTGTCTCACCCCAGATCAAAAGGTTATCTATGTACGTCTCTACGCCTTCAATCCCCTCAAACAGCTGTCTCACAGTCCTGTGAAATACTTCTGGAGCTGAATTAATTCCAAAAGGCAGGCAAAGGAATCTGTAAGGACCAAAGGTTGTGTTAAACATACAGAGGCAAGAGCTGGCTTCATCTAATTTAAGTTGCCAAAAACCTGAGCTTGCATCAAGCACAGTGATGTATCTGGCCATTGAAAGTCTGCTTGTTATCTCTTCAACTGTTGGTAACTGGTAGTGCTTTCTCATTACTGCTGATTTGAGATCATGTGGATCTAGGCAGATTCTCAGTTGTGCAGTAGACTTTTCCACAATCATGACTGGATTTATCCACTGGGTGGGCTCTTCAGTTTTTGCGATCACTTCCATTTTTTTCCATTCTCTTTAGTTCTTCTTTGAGTTTTTCTCTTAAAGTGACAGGAATTTTTCTAGGTGGGTAAACTTTTGGTGCCGCACTCTCATTAATTCAAATGGTGTATTCTCCCTCTAGGCAACCTATGCCCTCAAACACATCTGCATATTCTTTCTTTTTTTCAGTGCCATCACTCTCTTGATGAGCCCCATTTCTTCATATGCTTGAATTCCCAGTAATGGCTTGGTTTCTGATTTGACGACGATGAACTCCACAACAAAACCTTTCTTTTTGAATTTTACTGTCCAAATGCACTGTCCTTTCAATGCTATTTTGTCTCCAGTATATGTTGACAGCTTCACATTTGTTGGTTTAAGCATCTTCCTGTTTCCTGTTCTTTGTAGTAGACTGTTAGGAATTACATTGTCTTATTCACCTCTTCTGCTCTCAGCTATATGTTACTATTTAGCTTATGTAGAGAGCTAAACATTAAATGGCTTCAGTGAACACTCAAGAGACCATGTCACATTCTTTGGAGATTTACTAATGGTACCATTTGTAATACTTTCATTCTTGTAAAACTGTAATAACAGAAACAGAGTAAGGTGTATTTAGTCTCCATACAAATACACAAATGTAACATTCAACATTGTTGCATTGTGTAAACAACCAATACAAGATCTCAACATCAACAATAAATGGACATAGCATGTCAAGTAATGCAGTGAAAACCAAAAGCTAGTATGTTGCTAGCAGGCTAAACAAAGCACCAACAGCTAGCTTCCATTAGTAATGTAACAAACTCCCTAAACACACAAGAAGGTCATCACTTCACTGGACAAGATACTAATAAGTGAGAACAATCAATCCTTTCACCAAACTTACAGATTATGCCATCTCAAGAGCAACAGATGCAGGAATTGTCAGAGACACAGAAAAATGGACCTTCCCTGTCAAGCACTGGGAGGAAAAACTTGAGAGAACTCTATTTTGTAACCCCCGTTCTCTGATAACATGAGTGAGGTGTCTCACTATTGGGAACGCTCTCTCAGCATTGTCCTCAGAAGCCTCTATGTCATTACTCGAGCCAGCATTGGCTGGCAGTCATGACGCTTGCGTCAGGGAGGGCCACCCTCCTCCCTATAAAAGGGTGTGACATAGCATCGCCTATCATTCAAGATAAGCTCACCTCTTCCTTGCTTCGTGCAAAGAGGGTGATCTGGTGAGACACCTCACTGATGTTATCAGAGAACGGAGATTATGGAATAGAGTAACCTCAAGTTCTCTTTCAAACATTCAGACCGATCAAACTACAGACCGATCTCTAAGCTTTCGTTCTTGTCCAAGATCCTGGAGAGACTAGTTCTCTCCCAACTCCAGGTGTACTTGGACACGAACCATATCGCTGAGAAATTTCAATCTGCTTTTAAGCCATTACATAGCACTGAAACGGCGTTGGTTAGAGTTCTTAATGATATTCTTGTAATCACTGATACTGGACGCTCTATGGTCCTAGTTTTACTCGACCTCTCTTCGGCCTTTGATATGGTGGACCATAACATTTTATTACTAAGACTTGAGCACACTGTGGGTATTAGAGGCACTGCCCTCGACTGGTTTAAATCATACCTCGCTGACAGATCCTTTTCAGTTAACTTAGGCACCTTCTCCTCTTCCTCCGCTCCAGTCTGTTGTGGTGTGCCTCAAGGATCAGTTTTAGGCCCTATTCTATTTTCATTGTATTTGCTCCCCCTAGACGCAATCTTTGAAAAATACAATATCGCCTTCCACTGTTACGCCGATGACATACAGATCTATTTTGAACTTACTGACGACCTTGCTGTGTCCCTACACCACTTTCAAGAATGTATGCGGGAGGTCAAAGAATGGTTCCTGAGTAATTCTCTTGTGTTAAATGATAAGAAAACTGAGATTGTGGTGTTCAATAGTAAAATCCCTCGTGCCCGACTCTGTGCTGCCCTGGGTTCCTTTGCTAATTTTTCTTGTGACTATGTCAGTAACTTGGGTGTACTGCTGAATAGCTCGCTCAAACTCGATAAGCAAGTATCTGCTGTAGTGAGATCTAGCTTCCACCAACTGCGCCTTATTTCTAAGGCTAGGCATTATGTTCCACATGAGGACCTGGAGAAGCTTATTCATGCTTTTGTGACCTCCAGGCTGGATTATTGTAACTCCTTGTACTACGGTCTTCCCTCTTCTCTTCTTCTTAGACTGCAAACAGTCCAAAATGCAGCAGCCCGCCTCTTGACTGGTACCAGGAAATTTTGCCCTATTACTCCTGTTCTAGCTAGCTTGCATTGGCTGCCCATAAGGTACCGTATTCAATTTAAAATACTACTCCTTACATTCAAAACTATTAATAAATTGGCACCAAGTTATCTTAGTGAACTTCTCAAACCACATACTCCTGCTAGAACACTTAGATCTGCCACTCAACAACTTCTGATCCAACCCAGATCTCGGCTGAAGTCCTGGGATGACCGTGCGTTTGCTCTGGCTGCCCCGGTACTGTGGAATACCCTTCCTCTCGACCTCCGCGCATCTGATTCTATTGCACTGTTCAAATCAAGACTAAAAACCCACTTATTCAATCTTGCCTTTCCCTCTAGTTAATATTTCTTGTATGATTTTACACTATGCACTTTTATGCTCATTTAATTTCTTGTTTGCTCTGTACCTGTTGCTTTCCTATGTATCAGTGACAGCTACCTGCTTGCATACTTAGTACTTGCTTTGGTCCTATTTCTGTTATCTTCCTTTTATTCCTTATGTTACTTGTTAAGCACCTTGGCATACCCTTGGTTTTTAAGTGTGCTTTATAAATAAAGTTTATTATTATTATTATTATTATTATTATTATTATTTTGGTGTCTCACTATGTGGATATGCAGACTCCCGTATTGCCAGATAAGCCCATCTGAACGACTGACTGCCAACTTAGGAGGTCTCGTGGGGACCCACACTTAACACAGTGTGGGCTAGAGATGGTGCAGTGACATCCAACCTGTAAAACCTTGCAAAGGTCAAAGGTGAAGCCCAGCTCGATGCTTCATATATTTCCTCTATAGAGACACCCCTAAAAAGGGCCCAAGAGGTTGCCATCCCTCTAGCAGAATGAGCACGAAGCCCCCCCCAGGGGGAGGCATACCGGTGCTGCAATAAACCAATTGGATTGCCTCAACAATCCAGCGGGAAATGATTTGTTTGTTAACGGGCTTGCCAACATGTGGTTTAGCCCAGGAAACAAACAGCTGATCCAACCTCCTGGAGGCCTTCGTTCTCTCTATATAGGTACATAAAGCTCTTAACTGGACAGAGAGCATATAGGTGCTCCTGTTCAGGGGAGGAGAAAGGAGGAGGGCAAAAAGCTTCTAGCTCCAATGGGGTGCATTGGAGATAAAGGATTTTTGGGCAAAAAGGCCGGATTTGGCCTGAATATGTCATGGCCTGGGTCTAGGGACCCAAGGCTCATGTATTTTAGTGTATGTTTATGTTTATATTTTCTGTGTGGTGTTTTGGTTTTCTCTCCTTTCTTCTCCTGGTTTCTCCGTGTGAGCTTCCGGATGTTTTGGTTCGCTGAGGAGACTGCGAACCCGGAAGTGTTTCTGCACTAGAGACAGCCACACCTGCCGCTCATCCTCCTCTGCCAGCTGCAGCAGATTACACTCGTCAAGGGAGCGGTATTTAAGACTGTAGCTGAGCTGAGGCCGACGTTGGATCCTTGAGTCTGAACTCGTCAGTACAGCCGTGGACTTGGTATAAACCTTCGAGAAAGTAGATTTCCTGCTAACCTGAATGTGTTTGTGTTACCAGGAATCTAGAGCGGAGTGTGTTTTGGAAGTCACGGTGTGGGAGTTTTTGGAGTCGCCACTTTTCACCTTTCACGGACATCTGCACTGTGTGGGATTCAGGGAGAATCGCCACGGGACCACAGTGCCGAGATTTTGTATATAGTCGTGTGTTTTCCACCCCCCCTGTCAATAAATCCACTGTCCTTCACTAAGAGTCTCGCGTTTGGGCCCTACTTTCACTGCAACTCCACGGTCAAACATCGCAGCCCGTGACAGAAGGATCCAGCCATTATGGGCCCAGCGGACTCAATGGAGAAGCTCATGAGGGAGGTAACTGGCAAAGTAAATAAGCTGTGTGACCTATGGATAAATACGCCCGGAGAGGAGTTTCACTGCGCTGTGGAGAAGCGATTGCAGGAGATGCTTCTTTGCTTCCCCTGGGTAATAGAGTCTCTCTAGCCGGTCGTGGCGGATTTTTTGCTTAACACTCTCCACCTCTATTCTCCTAACCAGGCTGCTTTCCAGCCCGACCAGCTGGTGGAACCTCAGCCTGACACGCCGGCCCCGGCATCGTCAAAGAAGCGATGCTCGCACCGCCGGCGCTCCTCACCGCAGCCGGATTCCCGGACTTTTCATCAGCCGGCTGCGGTGAGTCATATGGACAGTTCATCATCACTCCCCTTATCTGTATACCCAACCATGGACTGTGTGAATGCTAATCTCGTAGCACAGCCGGTAGCCGTAGCACAGCCTGCTGCCCAGCCAGTAACTCAGTCGGATGGAGGTCGATACGCCTGCTGGACCTACTCTGCCGTCAGTTCACCCGTCTGTTGTTCCTGCATCGCGGTCCAGTCTACCGCAAGTAGCTGACACACCATCATCACCTCCGCCCTCTGCAGCTGCTTCTCCACCAGCGTCCCATCAGACTGCAGCGACCGCAGCACTCTCAGCTTCACCATCTACATCACCTACTCTACCATCATCTCCACCGCCTGCAGCTGCCGTATCACCATCTTCACCTCCCGATCAACCATCTGTAGTTGCAGCGCAGCCGGAGGAGCCCGCGCCGCCAGTGGATGAGCTCAGCGAGCCAGAGGAGCCCGTGCCGCCAGTGGATGAGCTCAGCAAGCCGGAGGGACCCACTCAACCAGAGCTGGAGGTCGGCGTGCCGGAGGGACCTCCACGCCGCCCACGTCCAGCGCGCCCTCCACGCCGCCCACGTCCAGTGCGACCAGCAGCATGGCCGCAACCAGCAGCACGGGCGCCACGTCTTCGTCCTGCACGGCCAGCACATCGTGGATTGTGTGTTGTGCTACATTGTCGCCCACCGGAGCTGCCACGTCGCTGCCACGTCGCTGCCACTGGGTGTGTGGCAGGCCACCGGAACTGTTTCACCGCTGCTGCCGGACCTGTGGCCGCCCGCCGGAGCTGCAGCGCTTCCATCAAGGGGTTGGCGGTAGGCCGCCTGAACTGTTTTCCCACCACTGCCTGACCCACAGCGGGCTTTGCCTGTTTTGCCGTCCACGGGGTCGGCCGCCAGAACTGTTGCTGCCACTAGGGCAGTGGTTGGACTATTGAACTGGGTTTTCCTTTTTTGTTGTCTAGTGTTGACGCACCTCTAGAGTTATCCCACGTGAATCGGGTGCACTGTTTGTGTATTGATAGTGCATGAATATTGCTGACACGCTTTGCAGATGTGAGAGCCAGAAGCAATGCAGTCTTCAAAGACAGGATTTTTATTTCAACCAGGCATTGTGTATCAAGATGGTGGCGCCCACAGATGCAGCGGCTCACTGCTCTTCACGTTCGGTGCTTTGTTTTTTACTTTTTCTATGTGCATATGTGTGGATGTATGTGTTTTTTTTATTATTATACATCGAGTAGAGTCCACTTACAGTCGTCAGGACATTCTGAGTTTGGGATTACGCTGTACAAGGGACAGCAAGGGACAAGTGGTGATAGTCGGACTTGCACCACTTTTACGGCATTTCGGAGGCCATAATAAGAACTCCAGGGTCTCCATGGTTGGTTCTTCCTAGCGGCAATCCAAACAAACAAACAAAGGAGGCAAAAGTGTGGCTGCAGGGCAGGCCCGCTAGCACAGCTAAAGAAACAACCATTTAAGCCACCGCTTCTGAGTATCTTCCTCTCCAACATCAGGTCCATAACCAACAAAATCGACGAACTGAGATTACAGACTGCAGTCAACAAGTGTGTACGGGACAGCAGCATTGTACTACTCACAGAGACTTGGCTGCAGCCATCAATTACAGACTCGGCTATTGAGCTAGCAGGCCACACGGTCCACCGTCACGACAGGAACGGCCACTCCGGTAAAAACAAAGGAGCGGGTTTATGCATCGACATCAATGACAGCTGGTTAAAAAAACACAAAGACTGTAGACAGCCACAGTTCCCCGGATTTGGAATATTTGACTGTGAAGTGTAGACCCGTCTTCATACCTCGCAAGTTTACTGTTGTCATGGTAATGGCCGTGTATGTACCACCTGATGCTAATGCTAACTCGGCCATGGAGGAGCTGCACAAGACAATAAGCAGTCAGCAAAACTCTCATCCTGACACAGTGCACATCATAGCTGGGGACTTCAACCATGCTGACTTAAGGTCAGTATTCCCCAGATTTGAACAGCATATTAAATGTGCAACAAGGGGAAAAAACACACTGGATAAAGCATACAGCAACATCCAAAAAGGCTACAGAGCAGCCCCTCTACCATACCTAGGTTTGTCAGACCACATGTCCATGCTGCTGATCCCTGCATACACTCCCATTAGAAGGAGAGCCCCCCCCAGCCACAAAGACTGTGAAAACCTGGCCAGAAGGTGCATCACATCAGCTGCAGGACTGTTTTGAAAACACAGACTGGAGCATGTTTGAACATCAGGACCTCGAAGTGCACACAACATCAGTGCTCTCATATATTAACTTCTGTGTCAACACTGTCACTGTGGACAAACATCTCCGGGTGTATTCCAACCAGAAACCCTGGATGAACCCTGAAGAACCGTGACGCTGCTTTCAGATCCGGAGATGTTATGCAGTACAGTGCAGCCAGATCTGAGCTGAAAAGAGGCATCAGAGAGGCCAAGGCAGCGTACAAGAGGACGATTGAAGACCACTTCAGCAACAACAACTCACGCCAGGTGTGGCAGGGAGTTAAACACTTAACCAACTACAAACCTTGCAATACCACGTTAACTGAGGGTAACCTGGCGCTTGCAGAGGAGCTGAACCATTTCTTTGCACTCTTTGAGGTGAAGGGACCAGAGGCAGCAGCAGCAAAAACATCGGACAGCAGCAGCAGCCCAAGCCTCATGGTGCAGGAATATGAGGTGAGGCGCGCAGTGAGGGCAGTGAACCCCAGGAAGGTTGCTGGTCCAGATGGGGTGACCGGAAGGGTCCTAAAAAAGTGTGCAGACCAGCTGGCTGGGGTCTTCACTAAGATCTTCAACACTTCACTGTTCTAGTCCTGCATCCCGCTGTGCTTAAAGTCAGCAACAATTGTCCCACTCCCAAAGCGTACCAACATTAGCAGCCTCAACAACTACAGACCAGTTGCTCTAACACCTGTTATAATGAAGTACTTCGAGAAACTGGTCCAACGTCACATCATGTCCTGCCTGCCATCCACACTTGACCGGCTCCAGTTCACATACAGAGCTAACAGATCAACTGAAGATGCCATTGCTACAATGCCCCACACCACTATCTCTCACCTGGAACAACAGGGGTGTTACGCCAGGCTGCTCTTTGTTGACTTTAGCTCTGCTTTCAATACGATACTCCCGACAGACTAATAGTTAAACTGCTGGATATCAGACTTGCTTCTACCACCTGCTGCTGGATCAGAGACTTCCTCTCAGACTGTGTACAGAGAGTTAGAGTGGGGCCTCATCTTTCCTCAGCTTTCCTAACACCGGCTCTCCACAAGGCTGTGTAATGAGTCCCCTACTGTACACTCTGTACACACATGACTGTGTTAGTTCCCACCCAGACAACGCAGTCACTAAGTCTGCAGATGATACCACTGTGGTGGGACTCATCTCTGGGGGAGATGAGACGGTGTACAGAGCTGAGGTTCAGAGGCTGTCAGATTGGTGTGTCGAAAACAACCTGGACCTCAATACCACCAAGACAAAAGAACTGGTAGTCGACTTCAGAAGGAGGAAGTCTGAGCTGAAGCCTGTCAGCATCAACGGGGAGTGTGTGGAAAAGGTGTACAGTTTCAAGTTCCTGGGTGTGCACATCGACACAGACCTCCAATGGAGCTAAAACACCTCTGCGGTTTTGAGGAAGGCCCAACAGCGTCTCCACTTTCTGAGAATCTTCAGAAAAATGGACCTGAAGAAGGAGCTGCTGATCGTCTTCTACCGCTGCTCCATTGAAAGTGTGCTGACATACTGCATCTGTGTGTGGTTCTCCAGCTGCACCACGGCACACAAAAAGGCACGTCAGAGGGTCATTAATATGGCCCAAAAAATCATTGGATATCCTCTTCCCTGCCTGAAGGACGTGTACAGCACGCGTTGCCTCAAGAGGGCACGCAGCATCCTACGGGACTGCACACACCCAGGACACTGGGTGTTTAAGCTGCTGCCATCTGGCAGGAGGTTCAGGATGCTGAGGTCCCGGACAAATAGACTCAAGGACAGCTTTTACAACAGGGCAATAGCCCTAATCAATGCAAACAGCTGACCTGATTGTCTATCTCCCTGGACTTTTTTGGGGGGGTAACAACAATAACAATAATTATATTTATATTTATAACAAGGTGCAATAATAACAGTGTGCAATACACATACATTTATTCTTCATTTTATTTCTTTATTATTATATTTATTACAACAGTGGTGTTGTCTGTTCTGATCAGAACATGGTGGTTTCTTAACAGGGGAAGGAAGTGTCTCAGTGCTAGAAACGCTGCTAGCAATTCTAGCCAGTTTATGTGAGCACCCCTCTGTCATGAGTCCCAGTTGACGCTCACTGCTCTGCCCTCGTGAGTGGCACCCCAGCCCTTGAGACTCGTGTCCGTGGTCACCAACTTTCTTGCTGTGTCAGCCCCCAGTGACACCCCCTGAGTGAGAAATGTGTGATTTCTCTAACAGTGGAGTGCCGCAGCGCAGTCTGTTGTTACTCTGATATGGCAGTGGGTATGGCGCTTTTGATTCAGTCACAGTGATGCAACCCATCGCTGAAACTCCATCATATGCAGTTTGCCTAGTGGACTGACCGCCAGTGAAGAAGCCATTTATTAATCCCAGCATCTGCAGGCATCTTCTGAATGGGAGATATCTTCCCACCTGAAAAATGCCAGCATGTGATAGCATTTTTTTCCCCTCTGTCCACAGAGAGAGTTTAGAGCTATTCCTATGAAAGAGATGGCCTGAGGTGGCTGCAGGACACTCATTTCGTAATTTATGGTGAAACCCAGAGCCATCAGATGATCCACTGTCAACCTGGTGTGCTCTCTTTCCATTATTTCTGACTCTGATAGCAGCAGCCAATTGTCTATGTATGTTGCTATGCGGATGCCCCGTCTCTTCAGTAGGGCTATGGCTGCCTCTGTGCATTTCACAGATACCCGAGGGCTCAGTGAGAGACCAAACGGCAGGACCTGGTACTCGTACATTCTGCCCTGAAACCCAAAGCGCAGGAATTTTCTGTGAGGCGGGTAAATAGGGATGTGAAAATATGCGTCCTTCAGGTCTATTGATGTAAACCAATCGCCTGGGCGCACTACATGCAGCAGAGTGGTGGTCGTCAACATCCTGAATTTGTATAACCTCAGATGCAGATTTAGAGCCCTTAGGTCCAGTATCGGACGCAGTCCCCCTACCTTCCTGGGCACGAGAAAATACTTTGAGTAAAAGCCACATTGGCTCTGCTCCTGGGGTATTTCTCGTACTGCTTCCTTTGATAGCAAGGTAGATATTTCTTCTTGCAGAATCCTGGCTGATTCGCCTTTTGCAAGAGAGAAAATCACTCTGTGGGAAGGGTGGTTGCAATTTGCAAATGGTAGCCTCGCTCTAATGTCCTCACAACCCATTCTGGCGCAGCGAGAGCTTGCCCCAAAGTCAGGCACTCCACAGTAGACGGGGCTTTGGCTCCCTCTTGTGGCGGAAACTGGTCCTGCTGGCTAGACTTGACTGCGCGTGCGCGGGCGGCGTGCGCTTGACCAGCGTTCATAGGGCCCCGGACACCACTGAGGAAATCGATCCCGGTGGTGTCTGGGGGGTGTGATGACATTATGTTTTTCAACATATTTTCTGTGTTTTTCACACATTTTTCCCGTGCCCCTGGCAACATGCCTGGATGCAACGGGTGAGTTTTTAATAGACAGTGTGTTTTTGTGAGACTGTGACATGCTTGACTCAGCTGAACAGTGTCTCATCGTCTCTTTGTTGGAATGCGCTCTGCGGGATCCAACTCGAGTCCCAGGTGCTGAAAGACAGAACACAATTCTCCGAACGGGCTCCGGAACCGAGCCCTGAAGTGAACTTGAAGCCCAGGCTGGTCCGGCTCCGATCTCCCCGTGGGGGATGTTAGGCAGTCCGCTTCTTCTTGCGGTCCTACTGCTTAGCTGGTGGTGGGGCACCCTGAGCGGCAGCAGGCGGGACATGTTTCCTGGGCCAGTGGGTCTTAGTGTTCTGCGATCCTAGGGGACCCTGGGCCGCTACCTGCGGGGCTGGGTGGCGAGGGTTCTCTTTCATAGCATTCGTTTCGTGTCTCACTATGGGAACGCCTCCTGCGTGACCTCATCAGAAGCTCAAATACCATTACGCCAGCCCTTACAGGCTGGCTAAGTGACGCCCATGTCAGGAGGGGCTAGCACCTCCCTATATAATAGGCTGACATAGCGTCAGATGTCATTCAAAAACCTCTTCTCGCTTCTCACAGAAGCCTGTAGACAACTGTGCTATTGGGTGCTAAGCTAAACTGTCCACAGATTCGAGTGAACAACTCGGTCGCCGGGCGCTTTGTTCCCCGCATTTCAGTTGTCCACTAGCATACAAGCAGTAGCAATACTGTTCTGTAGCTAGTGCTGGTGTCAAGTAGCAATACTTTCACCCTGGGAAGTAGCAATATTTTCCCAAAGCGAAGTAGCAACACTTTGCTAATAAAGGTACCACTAGCTTCACCATCAGGTAGCAATACCCTTCGGCGCTAGCGGTTTTTACACATTAGGTAGCAATACCTGTAGAAAAGTAGCACTACTTTTCACCCCACGCTAGCTGAGGAATAGCAATATTTTCCACACTCAGTGTCGGTCTCGCTAACGTGCGCAACCCTCTAGCTAACCATGGCTACGACTGACAACGCAGTTGCAAAACTTTGTCCTTGCGGCAAGAAGATTTCTGCCTGGGATACACACCTAGTGTGTGCGGCATGCCTGGGTTTATCTCACGCTCAGGCTGCCTTGACACCCGCACACGACTGTATCCACTGCGCGGCTTTCTCACGCAAGCTACTCCGCCGCAGGCTAGCTCGCCAGGCTAACCTGTCGGGTGGCGACCCTTTGCTGTGTGAGGCTGCTGCGGTGCAAGGAGAAATTGAGATGCCCGATGATTTGGCCGCAACGCCAGGGCCGAGCTGGGCAGAGGTAGACCCTCAGCCCATCGCGACCGCTTTCCCGTCGCTGGAGGCACACGGAGATTGTGAGTTTTTCCCCCATGCTGGAGTCACCCGGGGAGGAGATGCTAACGAGGACGGAGATGAGTCGGCTGACTCGGACCTCCTGCTGTCTGACGAGGAGGAGGAAAATTCCACCTCCTTGGCTAGCATCAGCTGGGCTGCAAAGCACTCGGCTACCGGCGAGGTTGAAAAACCGACACCGCCGTCTCCCCTGGATCTCAACATGCAGGACATGTGCAAGCGCGCAGCTGCTAGGCTCAACATCCCGTGGCCCGCCATACAAACAGAGGTTGTAAAATCTCGTTTTGAAGGTAAGAAATTGCCGAAGGCGAAAAAGACAGGGAAGCATGTGTTGCCTGTTTTCCCGGAGCTACTCGATGAGATAGCAGTGACGTGGAAAGCAAAACCTTACAGCGAGAAACACCCCATCGCGGGGAGCTCTCTGCTGGATTGTGAGGGGATGGAGTCTATCGGCCTCCGCCAGATGCCACAAGTGGAGCCATTGATAGCGAGCCATCTTCACCCGAAGACGTCTCTGTCCTCATCGGCTCCATCTCTCCCCTCCAAGACAGACCGCTTCCAGTCTAGCCTTACAGATAAGTGCTACAAGGCAGCGGCTCTGTCGGTAAGAGCCCACAACGCCTCCTCTATGCTAATGGCTTACCAAGCTGAGCTAGAAGAGGACATGACAGCTAAACCAGATACCACAGTGTGGGAAGAAATCTGCGTTATAACTGACCACGTCCTCCGCCTCCACAAGGTAGCCGTACAGGCTACTGGGAGAGCCATGGGCCTCATGGTTCTTCAGGAGCGAGCACACTGGCTCGGGCTCACCAACCTGACGACTAAGGAAAAAGAGGAACTCCTCGACTCCCCTGTCGTCCCTCAAGGTCTCTTCGGTGCGGCTGTTACATCCATGCAGAAGAGATGTGAGGAGAAAAAGAGAGATGATGAGGCTCTGAAACTCTGCCTGCCGAGGAGGGCCCAGCACGCCACTCCAGCGGCACTGCGCCAGTCATTCGCGCAGGCAGCGTCTCACCCGGTCCCCGCTTTCAGGATCCCCAAAGTGCCTAAGACGCAGGCAGCCTCCCAGGCTGCTGGGGCTCCTAAGAATCCATGGACTCGGGAACAGTCTCCCCAGGCCAGACCTCAAGCGGCCCCTCCTCCTCCCCCCGCTGCCGCGACCGTGAGGAGGAAGAAGCGGCCGGCCTGACAGCCTCTCCTCTAGGCGAGAGCGAACCCAGTTTCCCCCCTTCATGGGCCGCTCTGCCGCCAACCAGCTCCGTTCCAGAGCAAGTTCAACGGGACATGCTCCACACAGAGTGCATAACTCTGGCCGGCGTTCCTGTCACTGGACCCGCCAGAGGGAAAGAGAGCCAAAGTTCGCAGTGTTGTTTCACAAGCACTTCTCTCATGCATTCTGTATTAAGAAAGCCCCGACACGCGCATCAAGGCAGTTTGCCGAGGGCGCTGTTGAGTGTTGTAAAACACATGAAAAAATCAAACATGCTGAAAAACAGAGCAACGTCTGCCATAACGCAGCCCGTGGAGACTCGCCTTTCCACGGCTGTGATAGTGCAGATGAGCCCGTCACCTCCCTCGCCTGCGACAGAGGTGACGGGACACCGAAATGGCGTATGTTTCGCGCTACAACCACAAGGGGGCGCCAAAACGCTATCTTCGGTGGAGTGACCAGTGAGCCCTCTGTCTCTCCACATAAAGAGCTGGGCTACCTGCACTCAGTCAGCATGGGTGCTGAGGACATTGGAAAAGGGCTACAGGCTGCAATTCAATGTCGCTCCACCACATTTCAAAGAAATCATTTACTCTCGTGCTCTGGGCGAGTCTGCCGGCTTTCTCCTGGAGGAAATTTCCAACTTGAGAGACAAAGGAGCTATAAGAGTTGTCCCTCCCGAGGAAATGCACAGCGGATTTTATTCAAGGTATTTCCTTGTGCCAAAGAAAGGGGGGAGGGGGATGAGAGCCATTCTGGATCTCCGTGCCCTGAACCGGCATTTAAGGACATACAAGTTCAGGATGTTGACGCACGCCTCGCTGCTATGGTTTGTACAAGCGGGCGACTGGTTCACATCAATTGACCTGAGGGATGCTTATTTCCACATCCCCATATATCCCCCACACCGAAAGTATCTAAGATTTGCTTTCCAGGGGATAGCATACGAGTTTGTAGTCCTGCCTTTTGGTCTCTCACTGAGCCCAAGGGTGTTTGTAAAATGCACCGAGGCAGCAGTGGCCCCGCTCAGAAAAAAGGGCATTCGGGTGGCCACATACATCGACGACTGGCTGGTGGCAGCCCCAACCCGCCAGGAAGCGGCTTGTCACACGAATGCTCTCATACACCACCTAGAGAGTTTGGGTTTCCAGATAAACATGGAAAAGAGCACATTGAAGCCAACTCAGTGCATTACTTTCATAGGGCTCAGCCTAGACTCCCTCCGGGTGAGAGCTTTTCTGTCCCCAGAGAGAACAGCGACCATGCTGTCATCCCTAGCACTGTTTCGCAGAGGCAACACAGTGACCCTCAAACAGTGCCAGAGGCTGCTAGGTCTGATGGCTTCTTCTCTAGTGGCGATAACACTGGGACGCCTGCACATGAGAGGCTTTCAGCGCTGGGTGGGGTCGCGGGGACTAGACCCTCACCGAGACGGCCACCGTCGCATGAGAGTCTCGGCAGACTGTTCACTCGCTCTCCGCGAGTGGAAGAAGCCAGGTTTCTTGTCTCAGGGCGTTGCCATGGGGGCGGTTTCAGCCAGGAAGGTGGTCTCCACAGATGCCTCTCTTTCGGGCTGGGGGGCCACCCACGAAGGCAGAACAGTGAATGGGGAATGGGGCCCTCACATGCGCTCCACCCACATAAACTGTCTGGAACTGCTGGCAGTTCACCTGTCGCTAAAACATTTTCTCCCTTTGGCTGAGAGGTCATCATGTTTTAGTGAGGTCGGACAATTCCACTGTTGTGGCCTACATCAACAGACAGGGGGGTCTGGGGTCCCACAAGTTACACACACTGGCACACAGACTGATAGTCTGGAGCAGTGTCCACCTGCTGTCGCTGAGGGCAACTCACGTGCCGGGAATCTTGAACTTTGGAGCAGATCTTCTCTCCAGGGGCAACCCACTGTACGGAGACTGGAAGCTTCACCCAGAGGTGGTGAAGCAGATCTGGCTGCGATTCGGTCAGGCGACCGTAGACATTTATGCATCCAGGGAGAATGCTCAGTGTCCCCTGTTTTACTCGCTGCACGATCAGAGAGCTCCACTCGGGGTGGATGCTCTAGCTCACGAGTGGCCAAGAACCCTCCTCTATGCTTTTCCCCCAGTGGCCCTCATTTCTCCAACTCTGGCCAGAGTGAGAGAGAGAGGTCACTATATGATCCTGATAGCCCCGCACTGGCCAGGGAAGCACTGGCTGGCGGAGATTTTTCAGTTGCTGTGCGGCCCACCTTGGCCATTACCACTACGCAGAGACCTCCTGTCTCAGGCATGGGGGGAAATATTCCACCCCCACCCAGAGAGGCTAGCTCTACGGGCTTGGCCCGTGAGTGGTTTAACCTGAACACAGTGGGGCTCCCTCATAGTGTTATCGACACTATTCAGAGTTCTAGAGCATCGTCTACTAGGACGCTATATGAGCACAAGTGGCGTGTGTTTGAAAGCTGGTGCTTAGAATCACAGGCCATCCCTTTTCAGTGCTCTGTGGCTGTGATTTTGTCATTTCTTCAGGCCCTGATTGATGAAGGTAAAGCCTTCTCCACCATCAAGGTGTATTTGGCAGCAATTTCAGCCTGCCATATTGGTTTTGAGGGAAAGACTGTTGGTCAGCATCCCCTAATATGCCGTTTCATGAAGGGTGCACGGCGTAAATTGCCTACATCTAGGCCACTGGCTCCATCATGGGACCTTCCCACAGTATTAGCTGCGCTCTCCTGTGGCCCATTTGAACCCCTGGAACAGGTTGAGTTAAAATTTCTGTCCTTGAAGACAGCTCTATTAATTGCTTTAGCTTCAGCTAAGCGTGTAGGAGAGATCCACGCTCTCTCAGTGCATCAGTCATGCATTCAGTTCTCCTCAGATAATACGAGGGTCAGTATGCGGCTCAACCCTGCCTTCATCCCAAAGGTTGTTGGCACATGTTCCCCTATAGAACTGCCGGCCTTTTACCCACCGCCTTTCTCCTCAGAGGAGCAACAGCGGCTGCATACCTTGTATCCAGTCCGTGCTCTGCGCATTTATATGGACAGAACCCAGAGTGTCAGACAAAGTGACCAGCTGTTCGTGTCCTGGGCTAAACCACACATGGGAAAGCCTGTGTCTAAACAGCGCCTCTCCCATTGGATAGTAGGAGCAATTGCCCTGGCCTATACTAGCAGGGGCCTTCAGCCTCCTGCTGGCTTGCGTGCGCATTCCACTAGAGGTCTGGCAACCTCATGGGCTCTTTTTAGGGGAGTTTCTATTCAGGAGGTGTGTGCGGCTGCATGCTGGGCCTCACCTCACACATTTGCTAGGTTTTACAGGTTGGATGTAACAGCACCTAACCTGGCGCATTCAGTCCTCAGTGCAGGTTCTTCCCAGGTGGGAGCCTCTCCCCTGTGAAGTGCTGTTGGGGACAGTTGTCTTCTTAACAGGCATGTCTGGCAATCCGGGAGTCAGTATTTCTCCCATAGTGAGACACGAAACGAATGCTATGAAAGAGAACTTAAGGTTATGTATATAACCCCGGTTCTCTGAGTAGCATGAGTGAGTGTCTCACCAGACCGCCCTCCTTGCTATGGAAGCGAGGAAGAGGTGGGCTTGTTTTGAATGACATCTGACGCTATGTCAGCCTATTATATAGGGAGGTGCTAGCCCCTCCTGACATGGGCGTCACTTAGCCAGCCTGTAAGGGTTGGCGAAATGGTATTTGAGCTTCTGATGAGGTCACGCAGGAGGCGTTCCCATAGTGAGACACTCACTCATGCTACTCAGAGAACCGGGGTTATATACATAACCTTAAGATTTTAAACGTCAGCATGCCAGCTGGACCGCTGGTGACCTGACCGAACGTGTGGCGACTGGGTGGAGGTGGGGGCGCAGCCTGGAGACACAGCTGCAGGGCCTCTCCCTCTTCTTTTTCTCCTCGCACCATCTTTGCATCTTGGCAACGGCGGTCCCGAAAAGGCCAGCGGGGTCGATGCTTTCATCCAGAATGTCACGTTTTTCTCTGTCCGAAAGCCCTGACAAGTTCAGCCATTTTGCCCTCTCCTGGAGGTCGATGATGCTGAGAGCTCTGCCCGCTGCTTGTACTGTTGCTCTAGTGAGGTGGAGATACTGGTAACGACGCCCAGCTCGTCCCACAGCTCACTAACATCGGGTTTCGCAGCAGTCTGGTCCTGAAGCTCCGCTGAGTAGGCTAACAGGAGCGATGAGGCATTCAATGCCCTCACGGTGGTGGCAACTGATTTACGCCCTGTCAGCCAGGGAGGACTGCAGGCATTTCGCCTTGGAGGGCAGGAATGGACCAGATGACATGGAAAGTTTCTGGTTTGGGTGGAGATGAGAAGCCACCAGATTCTCCACTGTGGGAATTTGGTAGATGCCCTTCTCCTTCATTCCAGCGCAGTCAAATCCCGCCGCTCCCTGGGTGACGAAAAAGGCTTCCCAGCATCACAGAGTATGATCTGCTCTCCAGGTAAGAGGCAAACCATTTTAGAGCAAAGCCTTGAATGCCGATACATCTTTAGACTGTTTAATAGGATTGTGTGGTCGACAGTGTCAAATGCTGCACTCAGGTCTAAAAGAATTAAAACTGTACTTTTAGTCAGCAGAGACTTGAACAGACTTGCTTGCTGATCCGTGGGTTCATCAGTGACTGTGTGTACTTTTCTCGATCTACACATTCTGGCAAAGTGATTGATTTTCTCACAGTTTTGCACTGTTTGCCATAAGCAGGGCATTGGCGTGATGCATGCACAGTTCCTCATTATTTGCAATTAAACGTGTTTGCTTTGTCTTTTTTGTTCAGTTTCATTTTCCTTTTTCCATCTTTTTGCGTGTCTGCTTACGTTTCACTGCATCTACACGTTTACTTTCATTGTGCGTTGTGATCCTCCTCATGCATTTGCTTAATTTGAGCTTTAGTAGTTTCCACTGCAATGCAAATTTGAGTTGCTTTTTGAGAGTAATATCAACTTCTCTTAACACCCTCTCTCTCATTGTATCAGATGTAATTCTACACACTACTTGACCTCTGATGAGGGATTCTTGCAATTGTCCAAATTCGCATGATTTGACCCTTACCGTAGCGCTGTGACATACTGGCTAATCGACATATTCCCTTGCACACACGTAAAAAACTTGTACCTTTCAAAGGTTATGTTCTTTTTTGGGTTACAGTATTCCTCAAATTTCTCCGTTATTTTCATCATCTTATGCTTGTTACGGCTGTGGCCATAAGAACTCTGTGTGGGCTGTTTTGTTCTGTGTCTCTTTACTGTGCTTAAGACTCTTTGCAGGTCCCTCCCCTAATGAAGAGTAGTGAGCAGCTGATTGGACCATGGAACACGTGACTGCATTCAAAAAGCCGCTCTGACAGCTGCCACGAGAGAGAGAGAGAGAGAGAGAGAGAAGCGAGCGAGCAGTCTGACAGCAGACGCGGACCTGGCCCTGGTTTCCAACTTATACTTTTCTGTGTATTTGTGTGAGCGTGCTCTGTGAGAGCCGCCACTGGTGTTCCAACTTAGGGCTTAGGCACGCATAGGCTGAAGCGGAAGGGGTGAGCCGCCTTTTTCTTTTGAACAGTTTTCTCCTGTTTTCGGAGCTAGGGAGCGAGGGTTAGTATTGTAATTTGTTTGTTTTGTTTCTTTCTTAGGGTTTAGTTAGTTTTCTCTGGCGGGTCTTAGTTGGTTTTGTTTATTATTTTGGCCTGGGTTCACCCTGGAGCTATGCTTCCTGACCTTCAATAAAATCACCTTTGTTTTACTCACAACCGGTTTCGGATGTTTGGCTTGGGAATCAGGGCGGGTACTTGTCTCTCTCTCCTCCAACCTTATGTGCGTCTCAACACGTCTAGACTAGGGGCGTAACAATGCTCATCACCATTTCATTCAAACGTGAAGGTATTGTACACTTCAAATGCCTTCTCCCCAGCTACTTGAAGAAATAGTGAAGAGGGTACCTTGGGTGGCTTGCAATACCTCCAGTAGCTGCAAGATACAGCTCAAACCTTTGTCAAAACTTTCTCCAGTTTTCTGAGAGGTTCCCCTGCAGTAAATCAAGTCAAGCTGGTGGTTTGGGACACTCTTGTTTAGCCTTATTATTTTATTTTTGAAACCATGTTTCTACATCACATGTAGTGCTTTGTAATACATATTTTACCCTTAACTGAACTTTTCTGGAATTCAGATTTGAGCATTTGCCTTTCCCCGCCTATATTTACCACATTCTAATATTACATGTTCAAATGTCTCCTCTTGTCCACAAAATTCACAATTCCCTGTCTCATGCTTATTCATCCTTTTTTAGTTTGTTATTTAAACCTGTATGACCAAGTCTTACTCTCGAAATTAAATCTCCTTCTCTTCAATGACATTGTCCAATTACTTTCTGTATAGTATAATAATATCTACCTTTTCCTTCTCTGTCCCATTGTGCCTGCCGCTTTTCCTTTAACGTCACCTTAATTATATACTTCAGGATCAGGAGTGGGTGTGCAGGATTGATCAGAACTAATTTCTTAGAGCCAATGGTCAAGAATGCTTACAAAAGTTCCTGGATTCAGATCTGCATTACTTCAAAGTTCATCCAAGCCCAAATTCTGATTTTAAAAAATATAAACTACAGGATAAAAACGGAAGACTTCACATAACCTGTTTGGCAGAGGTGCATTAATAATAAATAACCATTAAATGTTGTTGAAAGTTGCTTATTCTGTCACCAGTGCTTCATCAGTAGTTTTCTTCTTCTGCACCACATGTTAAGGTTAAATTTTTTCTTCTGCCTCTCAGTTAATCGCCTCGTGAATGTATGGAACGCCAGAGAGACATCAACCCTGACACTGGATTCGGCAATTCAGGCATCCAGCAGCTTCATGCAGAGCACTGTGTCCAGGCTGGGTGACTCTAATGCCAGCAAGGTGGTGAGCCGAGGAGCTGGCCTGAGCAAGGCCTTTGTGGGCCAGAAGAGCAACTTCACTGTTGACTGCAGCAAAGCAGGTAAGGAGGAACTGCATGTAGAAGCCATCTTTTAAGAGAATAATTTACGCATTTCCCTTCAGTGCACAGGTTAAAACTCCCAAAAATGAAAAGTAACGGATTTAAAAAATAATTTGCTATCATACTTTTAAAAAATAATAATATTAAATAATAACATTAAAGCTGGTATCATTACATGCTTCTGGTGGGTGTGCACGGCCCACAGGTCCCCTGCGAGGAGGTGCTGGTCAAACACGTGGGCAACCTGCAGTACAACGTCAGCTACGTACTGAAGGAAAGGAGCAACTACATCCTGGTGGTCAAGTGGGGTGAGGACCACATCCCAGGCTCCCCCTTCCACGTCACCGTCCCCTGATGAGCCAAGAAACCTTCCGTCTCTCCTCCTGCACCATTTTGCATCCCCATTTGAGTTAAAAGACACATAAGTTGCACGACAAATAACTGTCCAGTGAACAAGCTGCTGAGCAAAGCTTTCTCTGCTAACTTTGTTTTCAGCTCAAATCAGATGATTTTTGAGGATTTTCTGAAGCAACTCATTTACATTTTGAAATGTTTCTCCTTGATATAGAAAAATGTCAGAATTAAAGAAAACATTAGAGAAAATAAATGCACCACTGAATAGAGACTTTGAACTCTTAGACACTTTTCTGGTAGTGAATCATTGAAGCGAAATGGTAGATGTACTCTAGTTTACTAGATTGAACTGACTGAAGGTAAAAAATCTAAAATCTGTCGATTTAAAACTGCCCTGGATTTTTCAATTGGCTCATTTTGCACTTGAATTTTTATCCTAGATTCGTGAATAACATTTGCTGGTTTTACACAGGTAGTTCATCCACCTGCACATCAGCTGGTGTTGAACTGAATATGTTAAGTTTGAAGTGAAACAAGTGGATCCAAAGCTTTTAAATACCTATGTGCAAAAATATATATGCATAACTGGAATTTCACAGGACAAAACTCAGAACTGTAGAGACACTTGACATGAGGTTTTATTAAACCCCGATTCTTTTGTCCCCATGATAGAACAGAGAAAACCCGACTCATAGTGGTCAAAACATTTTATATTTCTTTTATTTCAATCATCTTCCGGAAGAGAGAGCCCTGCACAGCCCCAAAAGCCAGTTGCAGGATCTCTAACATTTGAAGCTCAAGATATGTCTCATATAGTGTTATTTTTGTACTTCAGACGTCACACCCATCACACACAGTTTCATTACCAACATTCCTTATATGGTACAAGTTCCTCTTTTCTGTCTGGCTTCCTGTATTTATTAATATGCTGTACAGCTCTACACTTCCTGTTTTTCAGTCTGGGTGAGCACTTACAGTGGCTTGCAAAAGTATTCGGCCCCCTTGAACTTTTCCACATTTTGTCACATTACATCCACAAACATGAATCAATTTTATTGGAATTCCACGTGAAAGACCAATACAAAGTGGTGTACACGTGAGAAGTGGAACGAAAATCATACATGATTCCAAACATTTTTTACAAATAAATAACTGAAAAGTGGGGCGTGCGTAATTATTCAGCCACCTTTGGTCTGAGTGCAGTCAGTTGCCCATAGACATTGTCTGATGAGTGCTAATGACTAAATAGAGTGCACCTGTGTGTAATCTAATGTCAGTACAAATACAGCTGCTCTGTGACAGCCTCAGAGGTTGTCTAAGAGAATATTGGGAGCAACAACAGCATGAAGTCCAAAGAACACACCAGACAGGTCAGGGATAAAGTTATTGAGAAATTTAAAGCAGGCTTAGGTTACAAAAAGATTTCCCAAGCCTTGAACATCCCACGGAGCACTGTTCAAGCGATCATTCAGAAAAGGAAGGAGTATGGCACAACTGTAAACCTACCAAGACAAGGCCGTCCACCTAAACTCACAGGCCGAACAAGGAGAGCGCTGATCAGAAATGCAGCCAAGAGGCCCATGGTGACTCTGGACAAGCTGCAGAGATCTACAGCTCAGGTGGGGGAATCTGTCCATAGGACAACTATTAGTCATGCACTGCACAAAGTTGGCCTTTATGGAAGAGTGGCAAGAAGAAAGCCATTGTTAACAGAAAACCATAAGAAGTCCCGTTTGCAGTTTGCCATAAGCCATGTGGGGGACACAGCAAACATGTGGAAGAAGGTGCTCTGGTCAGATGAGACCAAAATGGAACTTTTTGGCCAAAATGCAAAACACTATGTGTGGCGGAAAACTAACACTGCACATCACTCTGAACACACCATCCCCACTGTCAAATATGGTGGTGGCAGCATCATGCTCTGGGGGTGCTTCTCTTCAGCAGGGACAGGGAAGCTGGTCAGAGTTGATGGGAAGATGGATGGAGCCAAATACAGGGCAATCTTGGAAGAAAACCTCTTGAAGTCTGCAAAAGACTTGAGACTGGGGCGGAGGTTCACCTTCCAGCAGGATAATGACCCTAAACATAAAGCCAGGGCAACAATGGAATGGTTTAAAACAAAACATATCCATGTGTTAGAATGGCCCAGTCAAAGTCCAGATCTAAATCCAATCGAGAATCTGTGGCAAGATCTGAAAACTGCTGTTCACAAACACTGTCCATCTAATCTGACTGAGCTGGAGCTGTTTTGCAAAGAAGAATGGGCAAGGATTTCAGTCTGTAGATGTGCAAAGCTGGTAGAGACATACTCTAAAAGACTGGCAGCTGGAATTGCAGCAAAAGGTGGTTCTACAAAGTATTGACTCAGGGGGCTGAATAATTACGCACACCCCACTTTGCAGTTATTTATTTGTAAAAAATGTTTGGAATCATGTATGATTTTCGTTCCACTTCTGACGTGTACACCACTTTGTATTGGTCTTTCACGTGGAATTCCAATAAAATTGATTCATGTTTGTGGCTGTAATGTGACAAAATGTGGGAAAGTTCAAGGAGGCCAAATACTTTTGCAAGCCACTGTAGTGTATGAGTCAAAAGTGGCCTTGCTTTACAAACCTTCATTATTAAAGTACAATATAATAATAATAAACAATATAATAAGAAAATAAACACTAAGGATATATTAATTACATGACAGTTCTCCCCCTTTTCGTCTTTTTTTTAAAAGACGACATAAACCCTAATTTATCCCATTAAGTTTTACTTTCATGTTAAAAAGCTAAAACATAACAAAAGAGATTATGCTAAACAAAACTAAACCTTTCGATTGCCCAACCCTATCTGTCCCCTCAACGGGTTGTATGTTTTCAACGTTTCCTTATTATTTTGTCATGATTACTTCTATCCACAATTAATAAATCAAGCTGTGAGACCCCTTTTCACCCAGTTTAATTTTCTTTCAATCCCAGTTTAAAACCACTCCTGACTTCCCTCAGTGCACACTGTAAACTCCAAACAGATATAATTAGCTTTTCTGGTAAAAGGTCCTAGATTCTTTTATCAACCTTTGGTAACATCCTCTATAGAGTTAATTCACACCAGGTATTGCTGATGGTGGAGACTCCCGCGCAAATAATCAGATTCTCCACCCTCAGCAACATGAGCTCATCCATTTGTTTTATTTTGTTTCCTTTTGTTTTTTAGGAAAAGAGTTCTTTATGCTCTTGGACTGGATTGACTGCAATCCTTTTAGATAGAGACCTACAACCTGATCAGGTTCCCACAGGTAGCCTTCTCCTCAGCCAGTTGTAATCTGGAAAAGGTCACCTTATATTTGTTCTCCCGGAAATTTTTACAGCGCTGTTAAATCACTCTTTCAGGCCTTCTTAGAACAAAAATGAGAAAAAAGAGAGCTGATTATTAGCTCATCAAAGCACAAAACAAAATCACCTGCCAGGTTTTCTCTAAGTGCACTGTTACAAAAATAATGGGCCCCCTTAGACATGTCCATGTTTAATAAAACTCCCTTTATTAAAATAAGAAGAACACCCAAACCTAACCGACCGAATCAACCCATCACTAAAACAACAACCTCAAAAATCTTAAACACAGAAAATTTTGCTTATTAATCTATCCATATGTTGTTGGGATAAGAACTTCAGGGCCACAAAAGTTTTGCCCTACTTTTGGCTTAACTAATACTTACATAGTCTGAAATCAGACTTAAATCACTCCCTCTGTTCATTTTCCCCACATCATATTTCAGTGGCCTCAGGTTCTTCAGCGTCCTGAGACTCTGAGGTCAACTGACATAATTTCACCTGCTCAATACACAGAAAATCTTGTTAAACGCCACACGGTCACAGTGTCTCTTCCAGTGCAAGCTTCACACATACAATCAGACAGGAAACCTAACTTCCTCTTTTTTCTTTTCCTGTCCCCAGTCATCCAACTAATTTGCATATTGAGTCATCTCTCGAGAAGTAGGGTTAAACATTACCACCTTATTCAATTATTTTATTTCTTTCTACAGTAATCACTTGTTTTGATCAATCTGTACAAGAGTACTTTTAATTCACTATTCTAAAAACTACTACACATTACGCGACTTGGACAAGATGATACACAGACTCACATACTCAAGATGCTGTCTAATCTTCATGAGCTCTCTTGTATTTGTAAGGTTAATGCATTTTCTGTTTGTGTGTGTGATTTTGTATATGTTTCTTTTTACAGTCTTTCAGACTCCTTCACAATTTTCCCACTTAAACAGTCAGTTTTCTTTTTCCCAGGTTTGCTAACCCAAATTTTGATTTCCCACCTTAAATAACCGCATTCCTTGTCTTCAGCCAGGAATTAGAGCTCGCTTGTCAGGTTCAGTGACACATGGCGCTGTAAACAATTCAACCAGAAACTTGGCCTAAACATTTCCAGTGATGTTAACCTATAACTTTCTTCCGACTGCTGCATGTGGAAAATTGATCCAGGTCTGCTTTGCACCTGAAAGTGACAACACTAGCACATTTTCATTATTATCATCACTGCTTAATCAACACACTTCTCTCTCTCCGACCAGAAACACCAATTTATGTCATGTATTCTCATTCATGAATGTAAGCATGTTCTTCATTGCGTTTATGTTATGTGGTCATATTAATGTTGAGTGTAAGCTGCCTCTTCATTGCATATGTATTTTTTTTAAATCAGGTTTAATTCATGCCTCTTTGGACTGAGCTGTGGATTCAAACTGTCTCACTTCTGATTCTTTCCAAAAATAATTTCACATGTAACAATTTGTGTATGTGTGTTTTCTATTCATTCATGTAATTGTTAGTTCATCTATTTATTTTTCTCTGTCTTTTTTTTTTTACCTCTTTGTTATGATGCTCTGGGCATTTCTAAACCTCCACCAGTTCGGCCTCCATTTTCAATCCAATTATATCCTGTACGCCCTCACTTGAACTCGTCCGGGCTTGACCTCCCACTGGTCCCTGTCCCTCTTCTCACAGTGTCCTGTGTGGCCTTCAAATCTCCAGCAAACACAGGCCCAACTCAGCTGTTTCTTGTTCTCTGTTTCTTCTCCGTTGATCTTTTCAGTCTTTTCTTGTAGGTTAACTCCCAGCATGGCAAATATCACGTCCAGTGCCTTCAAACAGTCATGTCACTTGTCAAGTTTCCAGCTTGTCATTCAAAGCTCATTTTCCATCAGTGGTATTCATACATGCTGCTGCTTGACCCTTCAGTGTTTTAGGTCAGTTGCACTGTCTTTTGCCTGCTGTTAATTCTTCAAGTCCACGATGTTCTGTCTGTCTTCTGTCTTCATCAGGAGATTGACTGTCCTTTAAGCTTCTTCTCAGGATGGGGACAGAATGAGAGGTCAAGCTGTAAAATTTTAAGCCAAAGGCTGGCCTATTTGTCGTCCCAATTCTGTTAATCTATCATTTTGCCACTTTACTGATTTTTGAGGTTGAGTAAGTCCATGGGCACCTGTATTAACACACTAAAACACTTATTTAATATCATTTTCATTACTATGTCTTATTACATTCAAGTCTCTAATTCCTCTGTTTTCATGTTGCAACGTCACAAGCTCACAGTTTCCTGCTCCACGTCCTGCTTAAACACACACACAGCCACACACACACTTATATTTTGATCTATTTCTATTTCTATTTCTCCCTTTCCTGTTTCTACAGCCTAATCGAACTCTTTTTTTGTATTTACAGTCTATAAACCCTCTGTAATTCTGCTAAATGTTGATATAAAAAGAATGCACCCTTATTACACGCACACACACTTAAATATACTAAGCTCTTTGCCTTTGCAAGCATTCACATCAAAATCTTCAGCGTGCTTAGCAGAGCTCTTTCAGACGTCAAGACAATTAACAGTTTTTATTTTTTGTCTTTTTTTTGGGGGGGGGGGTTTCCACACATATCACCATTCTTTAGCTCAGTTTTGTAGCATCATTCACACAATACTTTCATCAGCATTTTACACACTTCCCTGAACTTCGTCGTCTCACACACTCTTCTCTCAGACTTCCCCTTTTTCCCGCACTCTGCTATGAACCCATGTAGTGTTATTATTACTTATTTATTATTTTGTACGAATCACACAAATCCAGTACTCACAACATTCACACACTTAGAATCACTCAAAATACGCTTTCCTAAGAGTATTTTTTATCAAACATGCTGTTTACAATCAAAAAGAGGAAGTAGACAACACCCAGTAACTGCGTATGTCCTCTTAAAAGAGAAGAGAAATAAACACATATGGGACAATTCTCCCCAGCTTAGACAAAAATGTGACCTTAAATGTCCTTTTCTAAGTCATGTTCTTCTCTACACACAACTCTTGGCCTCCAGGGCATAAAACTTTGGACTTATAACTGTGATATAAGTCCTCACAGCGCACCAAGCACGGAGAAAATTCAACCTCAGTGCTTCAAAATTCTCCACAAGATTCAAAAACTGTTTCTGTCATTTATCTGCCCAAGAACTTCATCAAATGGACCTCTATGGGTCCAGTAATCTTCAGCACATGTATCTCACTGCAGCCAGTGATGATTTAAAAACAGTTTCTTGTAATATCCAGTAATATCATCAAAATTACTTCAACACGGTAAACCTTGATTTTCCTTTAAAATCAATTTACCATTAAAACTCAAGATCACAGTTGACTCGATTCTCTGAAATCCTGAGTCAGTTAGACACCTTGCTCAACTCAAGGTGTCCTTTTGTCGGACTTCCTCGTCCGAACTCACTCTTTTTACTGAACAAATAAGTGTGACTTGACACTTATTAAACCATAGACCGTATTGAAAGGAACCGGCAATGAACCGATAATGAATGGCTTCAACAAATGTTGGTATAAAACCCTCAATGGAGAAATTCTTGGAATTTTTAAGCTTTTTTCTTTTTCCTTTTTTTCACCCGCATCATAACTGACATCCCTTTTTTAATTCAGGATTACTGATTGACAGAATGAACTCGTCTTCAGCTGCCCTGCATATTCTGCCTGTGAGGTTCATTCCTGAAGGAAGTTCCCATATCTGTCATTTTACCTGCAACACAATTATAAAACCTCTTTTGAAAATAATCTCTCTGGACTCTAACTCCTTGGAAACTCAATGTGCTGTATCCATAAAATTAAACACTGGATGGCATAGAACTTCCCGCAGCTAAATGGGCAAAAGACAGAATAATCATGACTGGTTCTGATGCGTCCAACACACTCACAGCAACACTTATTAATGGCTACCTATCAATTTCTAAAATAGATCTTATTTGATATTGTTGTCGAATCTGGGCTCATGCCACAGTATATTTCAAATGTCCTCACATTGTACGACCTGTCTTTGGAACAGTATCTCTTTCAGGCTTTTCCTGTGCCTCCACACCTCCACTTTGAGTATTTGTTGTCTTTCATAATTATTTAAATTGTCTTGTCTTAGTGATCATTTTTAATGTAATTTATTTTTTATATTAGCTTTAATTGGCTGATTTTTCCATTCTCTTTATTACTCATTTTTATCTCCTTTTACTTTTAGCTCTTGTAACTTTCTTTCAAAAGATGTCATACAGTGGCTTGCAAAAGTATTCGGCCCCCTTGAACTTTTCCACATTTTGTCACATTACAGCCACAAACATGAATCAATTTTATTGGAATTCCAGGTGAAAGACCAATACAAAGTGGTGCACATGTGAGAAGTGGAACGAAAATCAGACATGATTCCAAACATTTTTTACAAATAAATAACTGCAAAGTGGGGTGTGCGTAATTATTCAGCCCCCTGAGTCATTACTTTGTAGAACCACCTTTTGCTGCAATTACAGCGGCCAGTCTTTTAGGGTATGTCTCTACCAGCTTTGCACATCTAGAGACTGAAATTCTTGCCCATTCTTCTTTGCAAAACAGCTCCAGCTCAGTCAGATTAGATGGACAGCGTTTGTGAACAGCAGTTTTCAGATCTTGCCACAGATTCTCGATTGGATTTAGATCTGGACTTTGACTGGGCCATTCTAACACATGGATATGTTTTGTTTTAAACCATTCCATTGTTGCCCTGGCTTTATGTTTAGGGTTGTTGTCCTGCTGGAAGGTGAACCTCCGCCCCAGTCTCAAGTCTTTTGCAGACTCCAAGAGGTTTTCTTCCAAGATTGCCCTGTATTTGGCTCCATCCATCTTCCCATCAACTCTGACCAGCTTCCCTGTCCCTGCTGAAGAGAAGCACCCCCAGAGCATGATGCTGCCACCACCATATTTGACAGTGGGGATGGTGTGTTCAGAGTGATGTGCAGTGTTAGTTTTGCACCACACATAGCGTTTTGCATTTTGGTCTCATCTGACCAGAGCACCTTCTTCCACATGTTTGCTGTGTCCCCCACATGGCTTGTGGCAAACTGCAAACGGGACTTCTTATGGTTTTCTGTTAACAATGGCTTTCTTCTTGCCACTCTTCCATAAAGGCCAACTTTGTGCAGTGCACGACTAATAGTTGTCCTATGGACAGATTCCCCCACCTGAGCTGTAGATCTCTGCAGCTCGTCCAGAGTCACCATGGGCCTCTTGGCTGCATTTCTGATCAGCGCTCTCCTTGTTCGGCCTGTGAGTTTAGGTGGACGGCCTTGTCTTGGTAGGTTTACAGTTGTGCCATACTCCTTCCATTTCTGAACGATCGCTTGAACAGTGCTCTGTGGGATGTTCAAGGCTTGGGAAATCTTTTTGGAGCCTAAGCCTGCTTTAAATTTCTCAATAACTTTATCCCTGACCTGTCTGGTGTGTTCTTTGGACTTCATGCTGTTGTTGCTCCCAATATTCTCTTAGACAACCTCTGAGGCTGTCACAGAGCAGCTGTATTTGTACTGACATTAGATTACACACAGGTGCACTCTATTTAGTCATTAGCACTCATCAGGCAATGTCTATGGGCAACTGACTGCACTCAGACCAAAGGTGGCTGAATAATTACGCACACCCCACTTTTCAGTTATTTATTTGTAAAAAATGTTTGGAATCATGTATGATTTCCGTTCCACTTCTCACGTGTACACCACTTTGTATTGGTCTTTCACATGGAATTCCAATAAAATTGATTCATGTTTGTGGATGTAATGTGACAAAATGTGGAAAAGTTCAAGGGGGCCGAATACTTTTGCAAGCCACTGTATAAAAAGTTATTAATATTTTTTTTATTCAACCATTGCTCATTTTTAATAACATTCATATAGTAATATAATCTTTAATGTAGGCTATATTATATTCTCAGTGTGAAATGACACTAGTCTCATAACTACATTAGCTAATTGATTTAATTGTGTATCTGTGTTGCTAATGGGAATAATTTTCAGCTTTCTAAAGTAAAAGTCAGACTATTCCCTTTAAAGGTTAATCACTTCTGGCTTTAGCGGGCTTCATGGCCTTTGTGGACTTTACAGATCTTGCTGCAGTCCATATAACCCAACAATGTGCAGCAAATGAGGGCTGTGTTCCTCCAATGGTGCTGGCACTGAAATGGGATACAAATACATCTCCTCACCAAAAGCCAAAGTGGGATGCATGTCAGGACCTGGGGAAGGACACATTATATATAAATCAAATTGCTAAAACAATTAGATGCTTAATGTCAGACTCTCAGCAGTCACATACCACTCATGGCGCACCTGCTGGCAGCACCAGCTGATGTGGCATGGACTCTGTAGGGTGATGCTGGGATGTCATCACCTCCATATTTAATAATGATGGTGTACCAGCCTGCACAGTCGGGGACGTATGATACCCGGTATGTACCGTCACCGTTGTCATGGATGTTGGCCTGGTTATGTTTACCCCCCTGGTCCTGAAGAGGAAGGAACAGAAGTTAAAGTGAGATATCTGTTTTAGCGTGTGTATATAAGTGTGTCTGATACAGACTGTGATGAGCACGCTCAGTTGGCCCTGGCCACCATCTTTAGCATCAATGTTAAACTCAGCGGGAAATGTGGCAGAGACACTGCTGGTCAGCCCAGGGCCGCTGGCTCGTACTTTGCTGGCATCGTGAGTGGACAGAATCCAAAACCTGAAGAGACCGAAAGATCAGAGACAATCAGCAACAGTATGAACCACTGCAGCAACCAGATATCAAAAGGCCCAGATATTTTAGTTACAACCACCTGACCAGTTTATGCCAACTGGCAAGAGATATTTCTTTACTGGTCTCCGTTTAAATCCAGAATTTTATTTAAAATCCATGTCCTCACATACACGGTCCCAAATAATCAGTGTTCATCTTACCTTAAAGACCTGATAGTACCATATCACAGCATTAGAGTACTTCACTCTCACACTGCAGGCTTACTTGTTGTTCCTAGAATAATATAAGTAGAATTGGAAGCAGACCTTTCAGCTTTCAGGCACCTCCTCTGTGGAGCCAGCTCCCAGACTGGGTAAACAGAAACCCTCTCTACTTTTAAGATTAGGCATAAAACTTTGTCTTTGGCAAAGCTTATGGTTAGGGCGTGATCAGGTGACCCTGAATCCTCCCTTAGTTACGCTCCAATAGGTCTACATTTACGAGTTTCTTCTTCATTCACCTCGTGTTTATACCCCGCTATACATTTAATCATTAGTTATTATTAATCTCTGGCTCTCTCCCACAGCATGTCTTGTGTCCTGTCTTCCTCCCCTCACCCATACTCAGTCACACCAGATGGCCGCCCCTCCCTGAGCCTGGTTCTGCAGGAAGTTTCTTCCTGTTAAGAGGGAGTTTTACCTTTGCATTGTTGCCTTACTCATAGGGGTTCATTTGATTGTTGAATAGACAAATGAGAAGCACAACCTCTAAATTAGTTAGTCATTACCACACACAAAAAAAGATTCTGATGCTGAACTTTTTACTGTCTAACTTGTGCCAAATTAAAAAAAAAAAAAAATTTAATTTTAACCCAACCTCAAAATAAAATTTACAAAGAAGAAAAGACAGGACTTTGTACTTCATCCAATACTTAAAAAGGCCCAAAACATAGATCTTTGTCAGATGGCCGACAGACTAAACCCAGTGAGAATTAAGTCACCAAAGCAGGTAATAATAGTATCCTAACACTATCAATCATTTTTATTTTTCTCCTAAATCCCAACCCAGTAGATTTTTTGTTAGTACTCTCAGGGATATTGACCTTACTGGAGTCCACCACATCCTTTATTGGGAATTCCTGTAGACAGAAAAATTGGATACCTTTCTGGCTTGTCAGGAAGCTGGTGCCTCTCACTGGTCAGATCTTCGGAGACAGAGCATTCTGGATGGGCAGCATTTGGAGTCCCAGGAGCGTAAAAAACCACCCCCTTCATCTTGTTCCAGATGTTGTAAGTCAGGTTTCCCAGGTGCTTGGCCATATCTATAAGAGCTTTGAGACCAGCGGTGGATCATCCGTTGAGGGATACTGCTGGACACCTTTCAGTGTAGCTCTGTAGTTCTGCAGGAATGAGACATCTTTAGCTCTCAGCACTTCCTCTGCACCTCCTATCGTTTGTAAAAGAGCTGGCATCTCTCTGCTCAAAGCTGCAGTCTTCTCCTTTATCTTCTGACTCTTCTCTTGCTCTTCCTTCTTCAAAGCAGTGAGCCTGACCCTCTCTTCCTCGTGTAGAAACTGGTGAAACTTCTTAAACTGCTCCTTGATCTGCTTCTCTATGTGTTGATCTTGGAATTTAATGCATTGCTGTGTTATATCAAAGTTTCCTTGCACTTTTTGTAAGACCTTCAGTTTGTCCTGTAATGGTTTCAGGGCTTTCTGAAGCTCTTTCTTGTGATCCTGCACAGTCTCATCAATGGGTTTGAACTTGTGGGTCGACGTGTGCTCTCGAATCACGACAGATGACACATGCTGGCTCCTGATGGTCCAGACAAAAGAGTGAGTTTCTCGTGGTGCAGACTGCACAGAACCTCAGACTCCACTGAAGCACTCGGATCCCTCTCCTGTAAGTAAGCTTCAGTGTGGTTCTTTAGGACAAAGTTACAGGGTGGGTCACTCTGTTCAGATATATTCTTACAGACTGGACACTGCTGTTCCAGCTTCTGTGCCCAGCAGTTCTTCAGACACGTCTTGCAGAAGCTCTGGCTGCATATCAGGAAAACTGGATCCCTAAAGATGTCGTGGCAGACGGGACAGGAAAGATCCTCCTCGGACTGGAAAGACATCTTTTCTCAGAGAAGCTGAAAATACAGTTTTTCCTTGTCGTCTCTGTGTCAGTCTTCTGTCTTTAAGCTGAAGCTTCTCTCTTGCACTGCTTGTGCTTTTCTAAGAGGAAGAAGAAATTTCTGGTTTGGATAGCCAGATAAAGACTGCAGTTTAAACAGAACAAAGGTGCGTTTTACTGTTAACCAACAACTGAAAAATATTTAGATGGTAGATGTGTCACTTATTTATGTAATGTTTAACTGTGATTGCGAGGTACTGTCAGTCTGTCAGAGCTCGTTAATAGTACATCCAATGTGGGAGAAAGTTTGAAAACTAAAACTTGACATTCCTGGCAGTGCGTTTGCCTCAAACTTGTTTTATGATGCTTTTACCACAGCTCCCCCCCCCACAAATATTGCTTTAGCAGTTTGAGGCGATCCACACCGAGCCATTTCCAGAATACATGAACCAATGAGATGTCCTGCTATAATAATTTGCTTTTTGTAAACCAAGTCTTTAGCTTTAAATGGCGCTGATAGATGAAGGTCATTATGCAGGGATTTCTTTAGCTCTGGGTGGAAAGATATTTAAAGAATGTTGTACTTAATTTGTAATAAATTGGTCCAAAAATATTAAAATATGTTTTCCAGCCATTTTTGTGACAGCAAATAATATTGAGGAAAGAAGATACTGTTTATGAAAAATTTGTGGATTATGGGATATTGACAAAGTACAATGATCGTTTTTTGCTACAATGAGGAATTATTAGGTGCTTCAATAAAATTTAAACTTAAAACCCATTGTAAATAATAGATTTTTCTCTTGTCCCTCTATTCATTTGTAATCCTGCCCATTCTGGTCACTCCCTAACAAAAATCATAGCACCATAACCCTGCTATACAAAATAAAGCACACCAAAATTTGGCACTAAAGTCAGTCGTAAAAACGGCCTGTCAAATAAAAGGCAGCTTTCCACTTGACCACATTCCAATAAAACTGTAAGGCAGCTGGAGACATGACATCAATGAAATGAAACACTTAACTCTAACATCTTAACTGTTCTTTATTTTAATTATCAAATGTACATCATATCTCAGGGTTTAGTTTCACATTAAAACACCAATACAAAATGAGAAGTCTCCCCTTAAACCCCACATACAAAAACAAAAAAAACAAAACCAAAAAACACCCCACAACTTTCATCTCTTAAGTATCAAAAGTAGCAGTGATAAGGCAACAACATTAAATTCATGTAGATTTCCAGATTTACACACAAACTACAGTTCTGACTTTTAATTTTTCATCTTAGATCTGCTTTAAAATGTTTTTAATCAGAACTGAGTCAGATCTGCTCGTGTGAAAATACAAGAAGAAACAAGAGAGAAGATAGAAGGACATCTAAACTCCAGCACATAATTAAGTAGTCTGTCAAACAGTGCAGGAAACAGTAGTGTGAAGGCAGCTTAAACAATCACCGACTCGTTATGGCAACCTTTAGTACACGCGGGACTCTGGCAGCTAGTTTAGGCGCAAGAAACATTTAACATCAGTAGTTGGCGTACAGTTTGACAGTTTAGTTAGTCTTGGAGTAAATTAATCAATGACACGAAAAAAAACAAAAAAACAAAAAGACAACTCCAGTTCCTTTTTTGAGATGTTTGTTTGAGATGATCACTTTTCTTTTTTACACAGTCGTTCAGTAATTTTGTTGAGAAAACGTTCTGCACAAACCTGGCGATAACCGCCCGGTTCCCAGCTAAACCAGCAGCATATTCTCTTCAACATGCAGTTAAACCATTAGGAAACCTCATGTCAAGTGTCTCTACAGTTCTGAGTTTTGTCCTGTGAAATTCCAGTTATGCATATATATTTTTGCACATAGGTATTTAAAAGCTTCGGATCCATTTGTTCACTTCAAACTTAACATATTCAGTTCAACACAAGCTGATGTGCAGGTGGATGAACTACCTGTGTAAAACCAGCAAACGTTAATTCACGAATCTAGGATAAAAATTCAAGTGCAAAATGAGCCAATTGAAAAATCCAGGGCAGTTTTAAATCGACAGATTTTAGATTTTTTACCTTCAGTCAGTTCAATCTAGTAAACTAGAGTACATCTACCATTTCGCTTCAATGATTCACTACCAGAAAAGTGTCTAAGAGTTCAAAGTCTCTATTCAGTGGTGCATTTATTTTCTCTAATGTTTTCTTTAATTCTGACATTTTTCTATATCAAGGGGAAACATTTCAAAATGTAAATGAGTTGCTTCAGAAAATCCTCAAAAATCATCTGATTTGAGCTGAAAACAAAGTTAGCAGAGAAAGCTTTGCTCAGCAGCTTGTTCACTGGACAGTTATTTGTAGTGCAGCTAATGTGTCTTTTAACTCAAACTGGGATGCAAAACGGCACAGGAGGAGAGACGGAAGGTTTCTTGGCTCATCAGGGGACGGTGACGTGGAAGGGGGAGCCAGGGATGTGGTCCTCACCCCACTTGACCACCAGGATGTAGTTGCCCCGTTCCTTCAGTACGTAGCTGACGTTGTACTGCAGGTTGCCCACGTGTTTGACCAGCACCTCCTCACAGGGGACCTGTGGGCCGTGCACGCCCACCAGGAGCATGTTCTTACCTGGGAGGAGGTAGAAGAACAAAATGCAAGTGTAAAACTAATGATATCAGCTTTATCAATATTTGTTTTAAAAAGTATGACGGCAAATTGATTTTTAAATCCGTTAATTTTCATCTTTGGGAGTTTTAACCTGTGCGCCGAGGGCAAATACTTAAATTATTCTCTTAAAAGATGGCTTCTACATGCAGTTCCTCCTTACCTGCTTTGCTGCAGTCGACAGTGAAGTTGCTCTTCTGGCCCACAAAGGCCTTGCTCAGGCCAGCTCCTCGGCTCACCACCTTGCTTGCGTCAGAGTCACCCAGCCTGGGCATGGCGCTCTGCGTGAAGCTGCTGGATGCCCGAATTGCCGGATCCAGTGTCAGGGTCGATGTCTCGCTGGCGTTCGTTACATTCACAAGACGAGGACCTGAAAGGCAGAAAAAAAAAGTTTAACCTTACCATGTGGTGCAGGCAGATGAAACACTGGTGACACAATAAGCAGCTTTCAACAACATTTTATGGTTATTTATTGTTAATGAACCTCTGCCAAAGAGGATATGTGAAGTCTGCAGTTTTTGATCCCGTAGTTTATATTGCTTTAAAACCAGAATTCGGGCTTGGATGAACTTCAAAGTGATCCAAATCTGAATCAAGGAACTTTTGTAACCAACTTTAACTAAGAGCAGCATTTTACCTGTGACTTTGGCCTTGAAGGGACTCCCAGTGATGTGGTTTGGGCCTCCGTATTTAATGCTGATCAGGTAGTTTCCAGGTGCCATGGGAGTGTACTGCACCTTGTAGCCTTCAGGAACCTCCTGACAGTCCATCTTTACTTTTGATGGACCCTCGATGGTCACAGCCAAGGACCCAGGGCCTGCCTTAGTGTTGTTAATAATGAACTCTGACTGGGTACCTGCAAGATTTAAGGAGTGTGATGTTTTGTTATACAACTCCAAGCTGGTATACGTGAAACTTTATTGTAGAGGGGATATACTTAAAATTGAGCAGTGGATAAATCACACTGAACTTTGCTCAACTTTATGCTCTAAACAGGCTCACACCGGTTATGAAGTGAAAAATTTAAGGCTGCAGCAGGTCAAACAGTAACTCACCTGTTGTTCCCCTCTCCAGTCCTGATCCGTATGCTGAAACCAGACCAGGCTCTCCGGTCTGTCCTGGTTCGCCGACTCGGACCTGGAAAGGACTTCCAGGAATGTGAGAGCCATTGAATTTGACATCAATGGTGTGGACGCCATTCTCCCTGGGGATGAACCGGATAGCGTACTTGTCTAGAAGACAGTACAGAAGGGTCTGTTAGCTGCAGAGATTTCACAGTATGTGCCTTTGTCTTTACTGAAGTTTCCATAAATCCTTTACAATTAAAAAAAAAAAAAAACAGACAGGTGCGTGCACGCGCGCACACACACACACACACACACACACACACACACACACACACACCTCTTTCCAGCTCTGTGACGACACACTTCTCCAGAGCTCCAGAGGGACTGTGGACTTTGGCATCCATTTTGCCTTTGGCTCCATTTAGACGCACCGCAAAGGATGCTGGGTGATTCACCTTCAGACCAGACTCCTGTCGGTTTCGCACAAAGTCAGTGTACAGGACGGACATTTGACGAACAGGAAAAACTGAGAAAACATCTTAAACACTTGAACGCACACTTTGGTTTTTGAAGATCAGAGTGCTAAAAACAAATGACTTCAGTGCACATCCTCTGCTCTACTCTTACCTGAGCTCCACTTAGTGCAACTCCAGCAGACAGACTCAGAAAGGTTAGACAGTCAGTACATTAGTCTTAATATTATTAGTACAGTCTTAAAGGAACTTCTCAATATTAGAGTTTTAAAAGCTTAATATTTGCAGGCATTAGTTTTGTGTTTTTTTTAAACAGATACTGTCATTACCTAGAGACAGCACGAACAGAGTGGGACTTTAATAAAATAAAAATGACCCCGTTTGCGCCCTCTGGAGGAGAAACTATGTAATAAATCACTGCATAAAAGCCACGGTGACTTCTTTGGTATTTCTGACATTCATCACATGCAGATATGAGCTAAAAACCAAGAACACTACATAAATTAACATGTTAACATTAGTAACCGACGCTGGTATCATTTACTGTGTCCGTACAGGGGCAGATGAATGTTTTAGAACACGACTGTTTTAGTATCCAGAGGCTCAGTACTTACACATATCTATAGTATTGTTTTATTTAAAGGATGTGTGCCATATATACTGCCATATCTTAAGGTTTTAAAAGTCTGCATTAATTATTTAATATTACTATTTTATCAAATTGAAGGGAGGAAAAAAAATGTCATAAAGCTGATCTACTTTTTGGTTTAAAGCATTTCCATCTCCTTGGTCTTACAGCAGTGATTTATTATTCTCATTAAGAACCGAGATCTTTATCTGCTGTCTGAACTGCAAGAGCCAAAATGAACAAACAAAATTATGCAGACTCAGAGCAGAAGAATGTCTAAAGCTACAGACAAAAACAAACAACAGTCTCTAAGAAGACAAGGAAGTCTGTCTGCTGCAGCTGGGACACCCGGGAGCTGATGAAACGGATGATTGTACTGTTAAAAGCCTTTAAATGAAACACAAGAGAAACACCAACAGTTCCACACCAGACAAAGCGAGGGCTGACCAGAGCCAGGCAAAACTGCACGGACAACTTCCTGACCACAGGTACCCAAACTCAGCCACTCTAAAGAGCCTTTTACTTTGATAACATTACATAATATATCTAGTACAAACATGTGAAACAGTGGCCATCCTTAAGATAAAATGCACATAAAACTCAATTTATAAAAAATTTCTTCATTGTCTATGTGATAAAGTCCTTCAACCCAGCAAGCATCTGGAAGCTTTGCTGGGATGTCTGCCATTCAAACCCCAGTTATCATGTTTATACTGGAGTATCTAAAAGTCTACACCTGACAAACCCACACCTGTATTATAATTACATTAAATACTAAAAACTGAACACTTTCAAACAATAAATAAAAGCTAAACTGAAATGAGTAAACCCACTCAAGACACCAAGTGAACCTAAAGCGGATTGAACCCTTTTTTAGTCAAACTGGAAACTGCATGCGTTTGCCTGGCTGCGGTCATATCCATGAGACCAGTTGCATAAAGAACATTTAGTTTAACCTGAGTATCTGTGCTTTGAGGATCGACCGACTCGGGCTGTTTAAGATGGCGCTTCGAATCCAATTTAAAATGAATGATTAACAGCCCAAACCATTCGAGTCCTTGCTTTGCTAATGAAGTCACATTTTTATGCAACTGTGCCTCATCAGAGCCCTTTAATCAAGCAGGGCAGGCTGGGTGTGGAGGTGTCTCCTCGTGCCTCACCTGAAGGCCCGCAACAGAGAGGCGACGGGCATCGTTCACTGGAGCGACAACAGGAACCAGGTAGGGGCTGTCGGGTATGTGCTGGTCGTTAAACTTCACCGAAACCTCATAATCACCTGGAAAAGGAGGCGGGAAGAAGGAAACTCAGTCTAACGCATCAACAAACAGCCAACAGGTAAACCGTGAGCATGTGCAAATCATCTACCAGGCTCCTGAGCAACGTAAGAGATGCCGCAGGATCCGTCTTTGCGGTCATCGAAGGAGATCTCAGCCCTGCTGGGTCCCTCCACGGCAACTGACAGACCACCAGCTCCTGCCTCTCTCGTCCAGATCGTGAATTCAGCTGGTGAAAAGATACAAGAAAAGTGAAACTTCACAAGACACAGATCCTTCTCCATCGGTCCACATTTTAAAAGTACTTGTGTAAAAACCAATGTAGCACTGTGTGAACTTTATTGTGAAACTGCAGCTGTTTGTGGTTTTGCTTTTCGACAACAGTGTTGCCCTGTGGTAGGAACAGGATGAGTTTCTTTAATTTTGACATTTAATGGACATCAGACTTTTGGATCAGGTGTTCTGTGCGTACCTGGCTCTCCTGCCAGTGCTCCCTCCAGTCCTGGACCTCCGGCCTTCACCTTGCCAGCCCCGCCCTCTCCCAGCGGCCCCACAGTGAACTGGAAGGGGCTGCCCGGCACGTGCACGCCCCTGTACTTCACACTCACGCTGTGCACGCCCATCTCTGTGGGCACGAAGCGCACACAGTAGGCGTCGTTACCCGTGGCCACGAGCTCGGCTGGCTGACTGGCTCCAGAGGGGGAGGTGACCTCAGCAGTGACGTCCTGCATGTCGATCGCTGAAAAGAGGAAGGAGGCATTTATTTACTTTTGTGTGCATTTGTTGACGGATTCACCACATGATCATGCATAAACTTGTTGTTCTAACAGTAAGAGGGGACACGCATGGCAAATGAGAAAAGGCTGCAAAAGGAAATTTAATTCAAATTAAACTGTGCTACAACCTCCGAGACATAATCAGAAGCAACAAGGTCCTTCATACAGTGAACGACTGATTGTTTGCACAGTGTAAACTTTACCATCCAGTTCACAACTTACAGATCAAATGCAACTGTGCAAGTTACCCAAGAACACCTGCCTTGAGGGTCACAAGGGTCGCTTTTATATCTCTTTAACTAGTTGTCTTTATCAAAATTGTAACACAAAAATAAAAACTAAAGTTCCCCTAATCTTATATTTTATGAGTATATTGGCGCTGCTGTAGGTAGGAGCAGCCAAAAACTCCTTCCTTGTTGTGTGTGATACAAAAAAAACTGTCGCAAAACAAACTGATAAAAGACGAGGTGGAATCTCTTTCATGCCCACTTAAAAAAAAATAATAATAATAAGCAGTTAAAGCTAGTTTTACAACGCACCCTGCACCCTAGCACTGCGTCCCAAATAGGGGGCATCAACAACCCAAACACCCCTCACTGCTCTGGCTCCCCCTGCCAGCACCAGACCGGAGAGGCCAGAGACTAGCCGGACGCAGCCAGGAGACAGGTTCTGATTCCGGGTAGCAGCAGAGGAATGAGTCATGGGAACGCTGGATCTTCCAGACCACCAGAGAGAGCAGTAGGAGCGGTAGGTGGTGTGAGAAAGGAGCTGCCGAGACAGGACGAGAAGGAACCAGCTCACTGGAGGAAAAAGAGGAGGAAGAGAGCATACAGAGGAAGGGAAAGGATTGAGGGGTATGAGAAGGGAACAAGGCAGTAGAGGAGGAAACGAGGAGAAGCTGAGGAGAAGAAGAGACATGATTGACGAGAGAAGAAAAAAGGAAAAGATCGATGAAAGATAAAAGACAGATGAGTGAAAAGTTCTCATAGAAAGGGAATGACAGAACAGGGAAATAAGAAAAGTTAAATGTCAAAGAGACTACAGTCAGCACAGAGCAGCAGTGAGGAAAAACTGGAAAAAGCTAAAGTTTCAGACAGAGAGCAGCTCTGATCTACTTAAAGAGACAGCCTTGGGGAAAAAAAAAAAAAAAAATCTATTTGTTTCTATTTTTCCTAAAGTTGGTGTTACACACACGCAACATGAACAAAGGCACCAAATGTCTGTGTACCTGGTATCTTTAAGCTGAGGTCGCACACACTCCCGACGCTGGCGACAGACGCCGCCTTCTGTCGTCTGGTGATGCTCTCCCGAATACGACCCTCACCCGTCACCCGCACCGTGAACGGGCTTCCTGTTGACGCCACACGTTCGTTAAGTTGCACGCTTCATTAGAACACTGAAACTGTTTTTCAGCTACTTTTTCTCCTCTCTACCTGGCACATGCTCCTCAGCGAAGCGGATTGAGACGATGTAGTTTCCAGGTTCGGTCGGGCAGTAAGTGACTCTACAGGTCCCGTCCTCCATGTCCTCCGTTTGGATGTCTACCTTACTTGGACCTTCAATGGACAGAGCCAGACCGCCATAACCTGGAAACAGATCGCACAGATCGCCATCATTGGCATTGACGTCATTATTAATAGTGCTTGAAAGTAAGAATTTTGAGTTTATATCAGAAAATAAATGCATTGTTTAGAACGGGCTGACACTGACCTGCCTCCCGCGTGTCGACTATAAAGCTGGCGTTGTTGAAGGTGGTTCCCTGGACAAGGCCGTCACCGTGAGCTTTGACTCGACTTGCGTCGCCAATCTCAGACTGGACGACCATGATGGTGATGGGACTGTTGGCGACATGACGACCATTCTTCAGGATGCTGACCTGGTGCTCGCCCACTTCCCGGGGGATGAAGGAGATACCTGTGAGGAGGAGAAAAGAGTTGAAGGCGAGAGGAGCAATTTCGGTAAATGTTGTACTATTTTATTTTTCTAAAATGTGCCTTTGTGGATCTTACCGATGTGGTTGTTGGCCATCCTCTTCAGCAAGCAGGGCTCGTCACGTCCAGAGGGCGACCTGATGCTGGCGCTGAGCAGGCTGAGGTCCGTCTCATTGATGTCCAGAGAGAAATCTGCAGCCGAGCCCAGTTTGACCTGAGAGCGCCGCTGGTTGTCCTCTGAAAGACGAACAGACGCAAGAAGGTAAAGTGTTAGATGATAAAATATAGCAAACCCAGAGGAGACAACGGTGGGTAGATTATTGAGATGAGAACTGTAAAAACTAATTTCTTTAATGTTTTTTAAAAAAACCTGAATTTATGTCTACATCAGTAGCAAAATGATCATTTGTCTAAACAAGCTCAACTTTTTTTAAACAAGTGAGCTAACAAGCTACAGTGCTAGACAGTTTACAGTACTAATATTTTGCATTGGTGCCTGACCGGTGATCCTGGCGGTGAACGGGCTGCCAGCGATGTGCTCGTCATTGTATTTGACCAGGATGTTGTAGTCTCCTGGCAGCGTGGGCAGGTAGCTGACGGTGCAGGTCCCATCTTTATTGTCCACACAGCTGATCTCCGCTTTGGACGGACCCTCGATAGCCAGGTCCAAACCTCCTGGACAGACAGGCTTGGTCAGCGAGACTGAACTGAGTCAAAACAGACTGTTAAATACTGAAAAATAAAATGCATAATCCGTACCTTCGGAGGCGTCCTCTGTGAAGACTGTGAAGGTAGCTAACTTGTTGGCGACACCATAACTCAGACCAGGACCGTAGGCTGTGACGTTGGGACTGCTGGCGTGATTCACATAGAACTGAAGGGGAGATTCTGCAACACATATAGTTAACCTAAGTACAGCAAACCAAGTTTGCAGTAGCAGTAATAATACTGTGAAATTCATGAGCCCTCAGTAAACCCAACCAGCCACTTCAGAACTCAATTCAGACACCCCGCCAAGATTTACCCCGACAAACTGAGGCCCCTGTGAGCAGCAGGCTGTAGTTCTCTAATGTCACATGAGTGTACGCGTTTACCTGGGATGTGTGTGCCGTTGTATTTGATGTGCATCTCGTGCAGACCGGCCTCAGTAGGAGAGTACTGCACTGTGACCGTCCCATCCAGGTTGTCTGTGATGAGAGGCTGAGCGGATTTACCTGAAGGCATCAACACCTCACCTGTAAGAAAAATTTCTTGATTAGCTTGGAAGAGTCAGACTGTCCATTTATTGGTCAGTGTCTTAAACTCTGATCTATTCCACTTTAACATATTAGTTTGTACAGACTGTGTCATTTCTAATAACTAAACTGATTATATTAACCCATGAATGTCTCAGCCACATTTCATTTTACTGGTGACTCACATCTGTCGATTCACACAAAAAAAAAAAATTAATATACTGCTGCAGCTGGCAGAGTAAGCAGTTTTTGTACTGCAGAGAAACCCAGAAAGCTGAAAAATGTGTCCGTTAGCCTCTGCTGATCTGAATGAATTACATTTGTGTTTAATCATTACCGTGTGCAGTGAAGTTTTAAATAACTTATGAAATTTTTTCTAGAATGGCTGGTGCTTTTTTGTTATGATAAAACCTTATGTCTCTCAACACCTCAAATAAGCACAAATTCACTGAGACCATCCATCCCTTTCTTCCTTACCAGTGATTTCTCCCTTCCTGAATGCGAAAGGAATCACCATGTCGAAAGGTCTGAAGCCACTGCCGTTAACACTCGCACCATCTGGCTGGTAGCTTTCCGACTTCACCTGAATACAAGACAGGCAGAAAGACAGACTTTAGCATGCCAGTGAAGGGGGGGGGGGGGGGGGGGGGGAATGTTCTCAGCAACCTGAAATGCAAACATGCTGCCTCCAAGCCCCGCCCACACAAGGGCATCCTGAAAAGGAGCTGTGCAATGAAGGAAGGATGAGGAAGGAAGAAGTGGATGACTGTGATGATGGGGTGACTCTGTGATGCAGCCACAGTGATGAAGAGTGCACCAAGAAAGAAGAGGAGCAGAGGTTACCACCACAACAGCCCCCCCCTCCCTCAAAAACACCTTTTTGCAATGCATCTCGCACACAGATGGTGGTTCGTTTCATGATGATGTTAGAAGTTTGCTGCGATCCCATTGGCTAAGACAAAAAGTGAAGCGATGGCATGGAGGAAAGAAAGTGTTCGAGTGAGTACACTAAGGAGTGCAGTGAGAGAGGAGTTAAGTGTTCAACCAGCAGCCATTCACCTGCAACAGAGAGGGTGTGTGTCTGTGGGAATATAAAGTGTATTCTATAAATACTGTCCTCCAAACAGTGGAAAAGACAACCTAAACCACACACTGCAGCACAGCCTTAACCAACCCTGGGGCCTGTACTACAAGGCAGGTTCAACATTCCTAGGATTTCTCTCTTATCTGGTTCAAGCCATCCTAACACAGAGCGATCAGACGAAGCGGTCACATGAAGATGGACAGGTCTTAAGAATAAAGCCCATTTCAAAGGATGAAAGCTCTCAGCTGTCAGATTTATCAGTATCAACTCTACAATTACAATTGTATATTATATTATCTGCATCATAAAAGGAACATGGTGATATTTTATGCTATGAGTGCAAGTGAAGAAGTATTAAAAACAAATGAAACAATAACTGTGCTGCCATTTTAGGTTGAGCCACAAATCCTGCTTCGTAGTACAGATCTGAGGCCTGCACCCAGGACACACAGCAGCAATACCCATTCAAATTAATCAATAAAGTTTATTTAAATTATATGCCCCCCAAAATACAGCAGTTTCCTTCACCTTTCTTAGGCTGTGGTAAAATGTACTTTAAAGTGCACCCAGTTTAAAGCGTTAAAGACCTAATTACAGCCATCACCTTAGAAACAATCAGCAGCACTAAAAGGCACTCAGTGATAACTTAATAACTTTAAAATGTTTACTGCTCTGTGCACTAAAATCACCAGATTTACAATTTTCTAGAGCATTTCTGTCATCCTCATTCCAACACTGTTACCGTTATAATTTTCTGCTCTTCAGAGATTTTTTACAATCACCATTTTATTATTATCTGACAATGGAGTAGGTGACACTCATAGGAATCATTTTTAGTAGAAAAAGTCATGACGTGTGGGTTAACTGACCAAGTGGATATCCAGTTTCATGTGACCGCTGATCCAATATCAGGCTAAAGGAATCCAGATAATAGAAAGATCCCCGTTTGAATAACTTTGTAGTACAGAGCTCAGGTGAGCTGAAGAACAATATCTATAAGCTTACTGACAGACCTGCACCTCCAAAGAGCTTCTAAAACATCTGATTTCTTTTGCAGCTCACTCGACTTAAAGACTAGAGTCAGTGATTATGCCCAAACTGGTAAGATGTAACCCTCCCCATTACCATTATTATTCAAATCATGAACCAATTAATGTTTCTAACCCCAGTTTAAGGCCAATTGTCCTGCTGCAGAATAAAGTTGGAATCAGATGTCTCGAAAGGACACTAACGATCTGCTGAAGGGCTTAAAAACATGTGTAAGTGTGTAAGAGTGTGTAATGGGGTACCCATGGCTTGAAGCCAGCCCCAGGGGGAGCGGCCCGTTGCTGTAGAGATGTCTGCCCTTTCATCATGGGTACCTCATCAGTAGCCTGGTGACATGACAGTAAGGATTAACACATCTCACACAACCAGTCAGTCAATCCATGTAAATATATATGTGGGAGTCTCTTTACACAAAGTCCATAGTTATGTTTGAGTGGAAAACAAACACCTGCGATCACCACCAGCAGTTTCCATTAATGACTAGAAACAGCTTACATGTTCTGTCCTTATTAGCAAGAAATGACATCAAGTTCTCATATTTCCACCCACTTATCAGGCTGGAATCAACTTTTTAGGAATATAAGGGAAGAACAGCATCAATTTCCACCTATATTTTTGTTGCCCTCCATTTTTGAGGATATTAATTTCTAATTAGTTATGAAAGTTTCTCTAAAGCAGAGCCATTATGCATTTGGCCTTTATTGTCCAGCCAAAAATTTAGGCATCAGACTGCTCTAAACACCATCTGATATGATGTCGGATATCCCTGATATGGTCTGGCCAGGCTCTGGCTGTAAGCACAAAAGCATTTTTTTTTTTTTTTTTTTTTTAATCCACTTAAATCTTTGTCTTCACATCTGATCACATCAGAGTTCAAGAAATACCATTTATCTGTCTGTGCAGCCTAAAGACAGATGCTTTTGCTAAAACTGAAATGCATATCAGTTAAAATTACTTCCACTGTGACATGACTTTGTAGACAAAATGATCACTCCCACACAAACGCAAGGAAAGACGATGAAAGGCCCAATTTGACGAGCAGGAAAAACAAACAAAACAGTCAAACTAAGATGAGGTTAATCAGTGTACAAGGACATGTTTGATACTCTGAAAGCAGTTGACTTGGTCATCCAAAGTGTTCAAAATGGGTGGGCGGAGTTGTCTAATATGCGTTCTCTTCTCACCGTGACTTTGAAGGGACTGCGTGGGATGTTTTCCCCTCCAAAGCGGACGTAGATGACGTAGTTCCCAGGAGCTGGTGCAGTGTAGAAGATGTCAAAGGTGCCATCTTCATTCTCCAGCACCTCGGCCTCCACCTCGGTGCCATCGGGCTGAACCACCACACAGCTCACTTTCCCTTTACCAGCACCCTTTGCATTCACTACCAGACCCAGCTCCTCACCAATGGCCACAGTGGGACCCACACCTGAACCTGGGTGGAGGACACGTTGTGAATTAATCAAACTGCTAAAAATAAATGAGACTCCTTCTGTCAGACTCTGATCACATACCGCTCACGGTGCACTTGCTGGCATCACCAGTTGCTGTAGCACGGACTCTGTAAGGTGATGCTGGGATGTCATCGCCACCATATTTTATAACGATGGTGTACCGGCCAGCACGGTCAGGGACGTATGATACCTGGTATGTACCATCACCGTTGTCATGGATCGTGGGCTGCTTAGGTTTACCATCCTGGTCCTGAAGAGGAAGGAAGTGAAGAACAGTCAGTGCGGGGTCTACTTTAGTGTGTGTATGCTTATGTGTGTGATACTGACCGTGATGAGCACGCTCAGTTGGCCTTGGCCAGCGTCTTTAGCGTCGATATTGAACTCAACGGGGAAGCTGGCGGGGACGCCGCTGGTCAGCCCGGGGCCGCTGGCTCGTACTTTGCTGGCATCATGAGTGGGCAGAACCCGAAACTTGAAAGGACTGAAAGATCAGAGACAGTACAGACTGATCAACAACAGTATGAACCACAACAGCAAGCAGATATCAAAGGGACAAAAATTACCAGTGATAGAGTAATACAGTGTTCACCTTTGGCTGTTACAGTGAATCAACACAAAAGGTCTGCTTTTCATGCATTTTTACCTGGTTAATCAGTCACTGTAGTTTCATATAATCTTAAATTTAGCTAAAGTTGATGATTTGAGGTGTCAGCAGTTCAATTAAAACAAACCAGAACAAATCAAATTTATACATTTTCACAAAAGTTGCCCGACTCCTTCTGTTGCTGTGCTGTTACAGCTGTGTACCTGTGTGGGACGTCCTCCTCAGCATACTTTACAGCCACTGAGTACGGTCCCTCCACAGACGGCGTGTAGGACACTGTGTGAGTCCCGTCTCCGTTATCAGTCACTTCTACAGGCTCTGCAATGCCTTTGGGAGCAGTGACTGCCACAGCCAGGGGCGCCACGCCGGCCTTCCTGCAGTCCACTGTGAAGGATTGCGGGATATTGGCCCTGACTCCTGACACCACTCCAGGACCAGAAACTTTGACCTTACTAGAGTCCACCACATCTTTAACTGGGACCTTAAATGGACTCCCTAAGTACAAAAAAATAAATTAGGTGTAAACACAGCTAGCAAGACTCATAACTGAAAGATTTGAACCTCTTTGCAACAATTTAGAAATGATGTTATTACACAACATGTCCAGCAGAGCGTGGTGTTTGACACTTTAATGTTTGCAGCACATGCAGCAGAAACACATCACAGACATGTAGACAGATGTGCAGAGTGAAGCCACCTCTTAATAAATGCTAATAAAATGCACTCCTAGATACTTGATAATTGTCTGACAACATGTCTCAATCACTCAACAAATGCAAAGTTAGAGATAACAGTGCTGCAGTATCTGCTGAATGACTCTGCAGAACCGCAGTCATCTCAAAAAAAGTTGTCAAAGAAACATGAGAACTTTTCAGACCACAGTCAATGAAATTTACAACTCTGTGACATCTTTAAAACATTAAGCCAAAACACTCAACATGTCTTCAAACAAGCAATAACAGCAATTTTGTAACGTCAACTAAACATCAACTGTACCTTTTATCATTAGCATCTGTATATAGGTACAAATGAGAAAAAAGGCAACATAGTGTTAGTGACATTAAAGCCCTTTAAGAGATGAACACATTTGAGACAGCTTAGCGAAGCTGTGCTAAATTAGTTGTGCCTTCTCACATTACCAAAATTAAGTCTGATTCAATTCTTCTCTCTTTCTGTTGTCAACAAATCTCAGAAAACTGACCCAAAACCATCTGGATCTAGTTTCTGTTTATCTATGCCACAGAGCTCCACTGTGGTCCAGAAATACTGATCTTTCCACCGTTTATTTTAACCAACTCACTCACAAAAGACTCACTAAAGTATCAAATGTGATTAACTTGCAGTTGAAAATTGTCTCAAACAAATGAAATGCGTTCTCCATCCATCTCCCTTTCACTCCTTATCCAACTTTGAGTTGCAAGGGCAACAGTCTAAACTAAAGGCCTCAAGCTGAAATACACTCAAAGAAAGTTGTTTTATAAAAAGGGTTGTTAAACTCTTCAGGATGCTGAGGTGTTCCCCAAACTAGCTCAGAGAAATAATCTTTCCAGCGTGTTCTGTGTCCAGGTTGGACATGCCTGAAACACCTCACACTGATGCAGAGCAAAACCTGGTTTACTCTGAACTGTTTCTGAATGCTTCTCTTTCCATTTTTAAAAGGTAGGGTTTTTCCTGCACGCTTTACAGGTTTAACCATCCCATGTGCTACAGCTTATTATGCTAGTAAGGGAACCAAAATTTTAAAAAAACAAACAAACAAACAAACAAACAGATCATCTCACCAGGGATGTGTTCTCCTCCATAGGTGATGTTGATGTCATAGTTTCCTGGTGTGAAGGGAACGTACTCCACGCTGCAGCTGCCATCTTTGTTGTCTGTGCAAGACATCTTAGACTCTGATGGACCCTCCACAGTGATGCCAAGGCCACCAATACCTGCCCCTCTGAAGGAACAACACATCCAAATTATTTGTACTTTAATTATCTACCAACGGCTGTCAAAATGCTCAAATGTATGCAGATCATACAGCATGATTTACATGATTTGATTGCAAATTCTGTCATTTGCGCACAAATGTTTTCCCCTCTTTTTGATTAAGGATGTTTATCTTTTGTTTGTATTAGCTCAAAAAAAAAAAAAAAAAAAAAAAAAAAAAATTAAAATAAAAGTGTAAAAGTAAAAGTGTAGTTTCAGTTCTCTGTCAGTTAACTAATCTTTACTGACTCATACAATTATCTACTTCATTGCTCCTTATTTATAAGGCTATATGTGTATACTTTATTGCCCAGGAGTACCTGGTGAAGATGTTGAAGTTGTTGAGCTGGTCAGTCAGGCCTTGTTCCAGCCCGGGGCCAGTAGCCACCACCCTGCTCGGGTCACATCCCTCTGACACAGAAACCCTGAATGGGCTATTGGGAACTGGAGTGTCATCATACAGAACCTGAACGCTGTGGACGCCTAAAATAAACAAAGATTGACACAAATGAAACTGACTTCACAACAAAAAGGTTTTATGTTGAGCAGTTCAGTTCTGACTGGATGCGTTACCATTTTCAAAAGGAGTGTACTCGACACTGTAGGTGCCATCGGCCTTGTCTGTAACCACACAGTCCATCAGAGCTCCGGACGGATTCTTGACCGCCGCCTTTATGTGGTCTCCACCTCTCCGGGTCAGAGAACGAGCATCCACTGTGAACTCTGTGGTGGCTTCTCTGAAAATAGCTGGAGGGAGGGAAACGGAGGAAGGCGTGTTTTAAGCAGAACTCTACTGAGTATATGGGGTTTTTTGATCATTACCAAACTTACTCAGGCTGTCAAGTCACCTCTACCTGTCTACCTATGAAGGAGTTTTATCAAGTTGGAAATTACCCCGATATCACAAAGGGATTTAAAAACTATACTACATAAAATACCCACAATCCCTCAACACAACATTCTTCAATTCACAAAAAAAAAAAAAAAAAAAAAAAAAAAAAAAAAAAGGAGAAGCATTGAATATCCCTCACTGAATATTAACACTACAAAGTTCAGCACAATAGTGGAGTCTATCAATTAAACCCAGTCTGACACAAGCCATTTTATCTCCTCCCCCTGTAAGGCCACCCTATTTAAAACAGTTTTGTGATTGGCTACCCCTCAATTAAACAAAAGCAGGTGGGTGGAGCTTATGTACTCTCAGCCGTGTGCTTGAGATGATCATATTAGGTTCATTAACCACTGTAGCGAATGCTATTAAGTTGTATAATTCACTTTCCATGACTTCTAACTTGTATAATATTCAACTGTGCAGGCTAATGCAAACCAAAAGAATCCAAACAGGAAAAAAAATAAACAGTACTGTTCAACTTGAATGCCACTCATTTAAATTATTCTTCCCAAACCGGATTTGTGTCTTCTTTTTGTATCAAACTAAATATATACCGTACCTTGTCCCTCCACTCCAGGTCCAAACACTTTGACTTTGGAGGTGTCCACAGCAGGGTCCGCCATCACCTTAGCAGGGAAACCAGGGACGGTCTTTCCTCCATACTTCAGCAGCAGGGTGTACATGCCAGAAGTCAGAGGGATGTAGGTCACCGTGTAGGTCCCGTCTTTGTTATCCACAATCTCAGTCTTCGCTTTTGCACCTGGAATATGAAATTAGAATTTGTGCTACATGGAGAACAACCAAAATTTTTTGCTTTAAACAGAGCTCCTGGCAAACCTGGAGTTTAACATACAAAATCTCACCAATGAACATGTGTCTGTTGGCAAAGCCAGACTACAGCTTTCCAGCCATATTTCATGATATTAAATAAGTAACCTCTACACTTACCCCCTGGTAAAGCATGTTAAAGAAGCAAAGGGGACGAAATGGACACTTTCTTCACTTAAAAGACTTGATGATGAGTTATTTCAAGTCTCTGCATCCCAATTTTCATGAACAGTGAATAATGGCTGGCTCTGCCTTTATTTGAATATAACTTTTTAAACGTGCTTTTGAACATGTATAACTTTTATATGACTGAATTAAATAGTTTCGGTGTTACCTGAGCCCAGACCTGAACCCAGACCTGAACCAGTAGGGCTGCTTGGGGGTGAATCTAGCGCAGCCTCCAGGCTGAGTTCACCCGGTCCAGCTTGAGAGCAGTCCACATTTACAACACTGGTTTCTCCAACCTGAACAGACAGTAACATGGATCAGACTTGATTTTCAGGACAGGAGTGTATTTTAAAGGATGAGTCAGACTCTATTTAAAGCAGACACAGGAGAGGACGAGACTAAGGAACTTAAAAAGCAGCACAACTTTCAAACAATGAAAAACTGAACTTGTGCCTACTGCATGAATAAATTCTGAGGAACTTTAAAAATTTCTTCCTGGCTGCATTTCAGCAGTGTCCACCACATACATATTGGCTGACCAGGTGTATCAGTTCATGTGGGACACCCTTTTTCATTCCCTAGTTAGTCACACATTTTGACTGGCTCTACTTTTCAGAAGTCACCACTTCACACACCCCTTCCCTAAACAGAGGAATGAATCGACTGGCTGTAAGAAAAGCAGGAAAGGCTGCCATCATGGATCAAGTGCAGGTCAATTCGTCACATTTCTTGCTGCTTGTAACACACCCAATGGAGGAAATTACACCATACAGTCAAAAGCTATGAAGAGTTTTGTGCAATATGACGGAAACTCCCACTAAGACTGGAAAATGCTGCTACAGCAAAGACTGGAACATATTACTGGGTGAAGTGGGAAGGAGGAGGTGGTTCTGCATCCCTACTGAAACCCAGAGATCACCACATAAAAGAGCAGCTAACTTTAGTCAACAAATTTAAGATTAACAAGCCAAAATTCTGAGCTGCAGAGAAATTCAGAAGCAGTGTTGTAGCAGCATATTTGTTGCATTCATCCAGATTTGACTCCCCCTGCAGACTCTCACCTTGGCTCTCTTCAGGCCCGATCCTGAGGCAACCACCTTGGAGGGGTCAAAGGGCATCTGGATGTCAGCTCTGAATGGCGATCCGGGAATGTGGACATTCTCAAACAGAATGTTAACCAGGTAGTCTCCAGGCTCGGTGGGCAGGTAGGAGACTGAGCAGGTCCCATCGCCGTTATCTGAACATTCGATCTTGGCCTCGGTCGGCCCCTCCACCGTCAGCCCCAGACCTCCAGTGCCGGCACCTTTGGTGTCGATTGTGAACTCAGCCGGGTTCCCCACTAAGCCTCCCTTCAGACCAGGACCGAAGGCTTTCACCTAAAACAAGACGTAACACATTATTAATGATACAAGTGTCTGACATGTTAAAACAGACAAGGTAAAAATGTCAAGGTACAGAACACAAACTGATATTACCTTGCTGGGGTCTGGAGGCAGGTGGGCCTCCACAGGAAAGGGGCTTCCAGGGATGGGGTGTCCATCGTAGGACACGTTAACAGCATGCACTCCCTCCTCTGTGGGGGTGTAACGGACCAAGCTGACATCTGCTTTACCGGGCTGAGGCTCAACTTTACAAGGTACTGCCTGTTGACTGGGACTCAGCTAACACCACACACGCAGAAAGGAAACAACAATCAGATTTTCCAGAATTTAACATTTTTGGAAAAAGTTTTTTCCTTATCCAACCTTATTATTAGGAGACCAAAAGAATAAAAAGACTGAATCTTACTAATAGTTATATTTTTCACACGGGTCAATATGAAGTTTCTCTGACACTCACCAGTTCTACCACCAGGTGACCTTGACCTCCGGCACCCTTTGTGTCCACCATGAACTGCTGCTCCTGGTTGACCTCCACTCCTGAAAGACATTAGTCACTTATAAATGGCTGCCTCCTAAAGTACCTAGAACCTTTCTGTTAACACAAACTGATGGCTGATAGAATAAACGGGAGCACAACATCCAGATCACTGTAACTTTACAGTCAAACATCTGTACAATCTTTAAATTTGATTGCAACTCCGATGAAAAGTACTCGTCAATTCTCATTAGACTCTGGAAGCAAAAAGAAAAACAAAAAAAACAAAACAAAACGACTCATGAACCAGAAATGGGAAGGAACCATCCTGAAGTTCCTTGCATGTTAAAAAAGAACCAACAGCAAATCTGCAGATATTCTTTTTTGCAGAAGCATAAAGCAGTCATTTTTTATGCTTTACTGCTTGTGTCAGAAAAACAAAATCTTTTATTTATTTATTTTTTAAGATTTAAATTGGGTTCTTTCTTTGCTAGAAAACTTTTCTAAACAGTTGAGGAAGTTAACAGAAGAGGAAGTCAGCTTACTTCCATCCATGTTATCCACAGTGACTTTGCTGAGGTCCAGTGGTGCAGCGACTCCAACTGTGAAGGGGCTCTTGGCGATGGGGTCGCCTCCAAACTTCACCACGATGGTCATCTCCCCCTGCAAAGAAACTGATCATTTACTCTGGAACAAACACTAAAAGCACTGTATTCATTCACCATCATGACTGTGGACAGTTTGCAAGATCTGTGACACTTGGATATGACGAACTTTAAGTGTGCACCCAAACAGAACTGCACCACAGAGTTTTGCCAAAATATAAAAAGCACTAGAAATAATCTTGCCATCAGGCCCCAGCAATACACCCGTCAACGTTGAAGTGGATCAAAGTATGTATCTGATGTACCTGTTGTGCAGGTGTGTACTTGACGGTCTGAGAGTAGTCGTAGTTATCGATGATGTCAAAGTCTTTCACGGGAGAGGAGAAGGTAACGTCCAGCGGTGCTTTACCTGCTCCTTTAGTCAACACGGTGAAATGAGTCGGTTTTCCGCTCTCCACACCTGGACACAATAAGAGAAGGGGTTATCTTGTAATCATGCTCTCTGTATACTGTCACAGTGCACAGTCTCGCCTACAAATAGTAGATCATATAAAGGACTAAACTTTGATTTAAAAGACTGGGTTCAATGCCAGATTTTTGTTTAAGACCTATTCTAATAAATTGAATGTCCCATTAAATCCACTCTCACCAGTGCGAGCCAGTCCAGGACCTTCTGCTTTGACCTTTGATGCATCGTGGGAAGGATCGACTTTGACAATGAAGGGGCTCTGAGGAACTTCCTGTGTGAAGTAACCAGAATAAAATCACAGTAAGCACTTTTTTCTTAAAAGTGGACCTCTCAAGTGTTTGGTGCCTTTAATGGAAAACGTTTAATGGAATTAATGGCCCTGAAGAAAATATGAGCATAGGCGGGTTTAAGTTTGTGTTCGAGGCGCTCTCAGGAGTATAACCCTGTGAGGTTGAAACCTCCACTTCTATATTTGTGAAACAAAACCCTTTTTCAGTTTTGTTTAAGTGCGTTACTTTTTTGATCAACTAACCCCATATGGAAAAGATATATATAAATCTTATAAAGTTTGTATCTGTCTTGTGTGAAACTTGTATGAAAAGCATACAAGAGTGAAAACAGATATAAGATCCCTTGAAAGATTATATAAATGAAACTTGTATGTTTTGGATACTTCCTAAAACAATATATGAAAGTAATGAGAAAGTGGCCGCTTTCATGAGTAAATCATATAAGCCTTATATGATTCACTATATGAAGCAGGTCACATCTTATGCAAGTCTTTTATAAGTTTTTACTATTTCTTTTCCATATGGGACTGCTTTACTAAAAAAAATAAAAATAAATCTATATCCACAAATCACATTCTATAGTATAGCTTATGGAGCGAAAAGAGAAAAGCCCAAAAGGTAAACATTTGTTCTCATGGCACGTCATATTTAATGCAGAAAAATTGATGCATTTCTTCATACAAGCCTTAAATCATGAGGTCAAACAGATTTTAAGAGACACTGGCTCTTTCTATGTTGTGTTTCACCAACACCAGACTTCACCTGAGAAGTGAGCTATTTCACGAGTGATCTACAAATAGGAATCAGAGCGGGTATACTAACTTAGAAATGATGAAAACATTAAAATTCTGCCACTCATTAATTCATCAAATCCGACTTAAAGCTGACTTAAAATACTAGGGAAAAATCTAGTATTTTATCAATTAATACAAATTATCTGTACTTTGCAGGCAGTTTACGGAGAAAATCATACTCTGCATTCCACACTCATCTAAATGTGATCACTTCTGACTCCAGACTGTTGACAGCGAGCGCTCAGACCAGAGGGTGATGCTTTCAGGAGTGCATTTGTACCTTGTCAGTGAACAGGACTTTAATGGTGAGTCTTCCAGCAGCAGGAGGGATGTATTTGACTGTGAACGTGTCGTTGGCGTTGGGGATGATATCAAAATCCACATCGGCCTCTTTGTCGCTGATCATGTTGGCGTCACACTTAATCCCAACGCCGACATCACCTGAACAAACACACAGTCGAGCATAACCATTTCGTGACCATTATACAGTTATGACTCAGACTCCAAATAATCTCATTTCTTGGCCGATGATTGTTTCAGTGTATACACCGGCTGCCACAAGGGGGCGCTGCCTGCTTCCGTTTCTGCTCGTCAGTCAATCGTCTCATCTCAGAAACACTTCACACCTCTGGGATGGTGGATTGCCAAAAACTCTAATATAAACAATAAGCCAACTGTGCAGCACAATCGGCACTCCCTGCAGCACAAGACCTGAGCTATCAATCACAGCAGAGGAATTCAGAGTATGAGAGATAAGAAAAGGACAAGAAACCATGTCAGACAACAGAAACTGCCCACCCCTGAAGGGAAACCATTGATAACCTGAAACCACTCCTGAGAAACCCCCTCCAGCTCCCTTTTTCTTTCTATACAGAGTGTTAGCAGATCACTGCGAGAACCTTTACAATTCTCTCGCCCCTTAGAAAAAGCTCAAATTACCCCACTGCACACTCAAATCTTTAACAATTGAATTCTATTAGTAAAATTAAAAAACTGATGTAGTTTTTATGCACACACACACTTTAATATGAGCATCACCACTGTGGCAAAGTTGTGTCTTTTTTGGGGTGGGGTGGGGGGGTGTTAGCGTGAATTCCTAAAAGAAGCGTTTTCTGTCATGGAAGAAAAAAAAAAATAGACAAAGAAAATACAATCATAAAATGATGCCTTTTATGGACTTCCCTGCTAAATCATCTACATAAGTGTTACTTCCAGTTTGAACATACCGATACTATAATTTGAAAATAAATTCTAGTAGCATTTACAAATTGTTTTAGCCTTTTAGAGCCGTTTACTTTTGTGCCCCCAGGCTGAATTGAATTTGAACGGCTCTTTGGCACAGAGTAAAAAAAAAGAAAAAAAAGAAAAAAAAAAAAAAAAAGAAACACATTGTTTGTAACATGTGCACTCACTTTACAATGTAGCCTCTGAATGATACTACAGACATGTATACCCCCACCCCTTTTCCTTTGGTATGTCCTGGCAATGATCTCAAGGCAGAAACATCCCGACAGGAAATTCATCCATCTGACCTTCCTGAGTAGTAACACAGGATCATGCTTCATCACCCGCATGCACCGGCCTAAACATGCTCCCCACCACATTAAAAGAATATATACACACACTCAAACCTAGACGTGTGCTTTGTCTTGATTCATTAATGCAGTGACAAATACTAGTCGTCCTCAGACTTGTTTGAAGTGCAAGTTTAGATAAGCGAGTTCATAAGATGCAGCAGAATGGAAATGAATGTGAGTGGGTATCCTCTGATGATGAAATCGGAGGGAAAAAAAAAAAGAAAAAAGAAAAAAGGAGAAGGCTACCCTTTCAAACGTCACAGAACAGTCAGCGCAACTTGTTCATGGAAGTCGTTTTTCTGCTTCAAATCTTTTCCAGTTGATTCATTTTAGATTATGCAAATCTGAAGTCTGGTGCTGAACTGGCATATTGGTATCAAAACTATAAGGTTGTGATACTTTGTTAGCTTCTAATAAACTGTGCCGCTTGGACTGACACTGAAACAGAACACACCTTGTTTATCTGTGTTTAGCACACTCCTAACACTCAAACCCCAGAGTTTGTGAAACAAATTGACCAAAAAAAAAAAAAAAAAAAAAAAAAAAAAAAAAACCCAACAACAAAAAAACAACAAAAAAAAACCAAAACATAAAATTACAAATTTCTCTCTAAATTAGAACCTGTTATCTTGGTTAATGCCCACATCAGGCATATCTACTCTGTGACACCACAGAAGTACAAGTGGATCGACCACTGTTTAAGGTTATGTGTGTTAATGCCCCAAACAAGGAAAAGCACACCCTCTTTAAGTTCTTTTGAAGTGTCATAAAATAGTCAGGATTTCCTGTCTAAATAATTCTTAGTGTGTTCGAGTTACCATCTCCAGCTCCTGAACAGTCCACAGTGAAGTGTGTGGGTTCGTTGGCCTTCAGTCCACTCCTCTCCACTCCGGGACCAAACACCTTCACCATGTTGGGGTGGCTGCCTTTACCCACATTCACCTACAGGCACCGACAGGAAGTGACATCACTTATTTCAATCTCCTTAAGGATGTGAGGCAGTTAAACATTTTGTAAAACTTCTTTAAAATTAAGAAAACAATGAATGCTATAATACAGAGAACCACAAGGCTCCAAACTAGATGCACAGCTTTTTATTTTTTTAATTTATTCTTAGCATATTTACTGCAACATATTTCATCATCACATTTATTACTGCTGGCTGTTATTACTTCACTGTTCAATTAAAAACAACTGAACACATGTGCGCTTGTTTGTTCAGTGCAGGTTAACAACTTCACAGGCAGAGAAAACTAACTGCTGGGACTTTTAAATGCCAGAAATTCAGATTAAAAGGGGAAAAAGGTCCAACTAATAAATACCACTAAATTTACTTCATGATGATCAACTTGATTCTATATGAAACTCTAGTGTCTTGATGCGATATTAAGATTTCACCATCATCATAAAAACATTTGTTTCTAAAATATAACAAAGTCTTAAATGTCCTTTGTGCCATTTAGATAACGTTTCCAGTACAAGACTGTACAATAATTATTCCACATCACAGCTACACACAGTTACTGGGTCCGATTCAGGATTCTGACTTTTTGTTTTGCCTGGTCTTTGGTCACTTCTTCCCTTTCCCTGCATTTGCATGTAGCGTTTAGATTTTGTTGTACTTTTGTTTTGCTTTAAACAAGAAATCCGTGAATAAGTGAAAGAAAGAAAAAAGTCACTGAATGAGCAAAGTCTAGGAAAAAGACAAATGAACCAAACACAGAACAACATTTAAATGAAATGTTAATTTATTTTGAAATCAACTTCCACTTGTGGCGATTAAAGTGTTTAAGTGCTTTGTTGTTTTAGTACAGATTGAAATTAAAGTTAGTTTGAGCAAACACGTTAGTTACAGATTTACTGGCAATATTTTAAAACAAAAATGCAAGCACAGAAATCTCAAATTTGGCGCTAACGGAAAACTTAAAATCCTTTAAATTAAAAGCTTTTAAGTCATTACAGATGTTTTAAAAGGAAATCTACTCATTCTATATAATAAGAGTAAAAATCAGTGCAATGAGTGCAAACAGTTTTTGCAACTTGTGTTTAAGCTGATGAGTGCTCTTTTCAGACTTGTTTTTAAAGCCCAGCCCAAGCAGACTGTCAAAGGGTGTAGAGGTTGATTTATTCTGCAACTACTCCCGAGGATTAGTCACAAAAGAAGCCGGGAGATAAACGATATGCGCTCTCACACACAGCAGGCAGCGGTAAACCGTTCAGCTCAGGGAGCGACGGACACCACGTCCGCTAACTAGTGGGTAAATTAGCAGCTCTTTTTACACAGTCTAACATAGTGTGGACTTTATGTCGCAGTAAACACTGGAATCATAAACTACTTTAGTTATTTGAGAGAATGTCTAAAAATAACTGCCCAAATAAGTGCCCAGAGATTCAGAGATGGACTTTGCACCTTGGATGCAATGCATGTATGGAAACTGCCTAAGTGAGCCCATTTTGACACAAAAGAATCAACTTTCTGCTTCACTTTCTTGGCTTTTAAACAGATTCTTTACTCCCTCGTCTGTAGCTGACCAGCACAGCAGTGGACAGTTTACACAGACAGGTTTTAACCATGAACCTCTTTCCCGTACTGGATTCTTTTCCTACACGTTTGATTAAAAAGGTGTCACTGCTGTAGGCTCCCAGCAGTGCTGAGAGCTGGGTGCGTCTGTTTGCATTTTATCCACCCAAAGTATCTTCACTGAAATTCGAGAAAGGCGCAGTCAGTACCAGGAAGCCTGCATGCAAGTTGCTGCAGCTCAGAACAAGCCTGCTGAACAATCAGTGACTAAGACATCCAACAAGGTGTCCATCGGCTGAAGTGATTTATGGACCACCGTGAACACTACAGAAGTCAGTCAGGTTGTTACAAAAGCATCCTGAAAGTCTAGTCTAGCCCTAAACACTTTACAGGATAACAGATGTGCAACAAGCTGAATGCCTTTGCCAGCTCTTCATGCTTGCTGGGATCTTCATGAATTCCTCAATGACAAACAAATCCAGACCCATCTCAGGCCCGGTGGCAGTTTCTCATGGGACTTATGTGTAATGTATGTGGAACTAAACTTGTATCAAAAAGAAGGGGAGAGCCAATAAACGGCTTCAATATAAACAGCAACTCAAACAATGATTTCAAAAAGTAAAATAAAAGGTTTACAGTGCAAAAAAAGACTGGTTAGTAAACATGAATGGAAAAAGAAAACCTCACTCTCAGTTTTGCCCTGATACTCAAATATCATGGGTCAAAGGATGAATTGCATCTGTGTTCAGAATTTATGTTTGATGTGGATGACTTTCACAAGTCAGCAACTTTACACTGAAAGATTGTGTTGATCTCATCAAATGCACACATGGAATGAAAAGGTTTTCCCTGAACATGAACACATTTAACAGGAGGAAAAACAACAACAAACATGCTGTTAAAATTTCACTTATCTGAACCTCTCTAGCTTCCCAGATTATAAATGTGAACTCTAAAGAATGACAGCATTCTTTAGAGTCTTTAGACTATTAAATGATAATGTAACATTAGAAATGTAGTTAAATCTTAAGTGCATGTACTTAAAAGGCTGAATGTAGTCCTGAAAGCGGCGCCATCATGGCAGCTGCTGCTCACTTCATGCCCGAAATCAAAATCTGAGATGCCAAAAAGCAGCCCTTGTTTCTGTGACATCAGTAATAGGTACAGAAAAGCGTTTTTGTTTTTTGTTGTTTTTTCTTTAAATCAAAACTGGAGCTATGTCTATAACCCGAATAATAAAGTTGGACTCACAAAACTGATATTTATTGGTTTATAGCACCACAGGGGTCATTACATTCTAGACTATTTAGTGAGCGCTGCCTAAAAAGTTTGAGCAAATTCAGTTTAGGATTCTTCTTAAGGGTTATGACCCATAAATCTGGCTGCTTTATATGGTGAGTACTGACATTTCGGAGTTGATGACAGCTGATACCGTCAAAGCTGGTTTGTAGCTGGGACCAGAAAGGTTCAGGTGAGTGATTTTCAGGTGAGACTCAAACCCCAAAAAGTGTTACAAAAAAATAATAATTAAAAAATTTTTTAAAAAAAAATGCATGGACAGTGGTTACAGTGCAGAACACTGGTTAGTGCCTGGTGGTTACATCATCATTACTAGAGTCTACATAAAACCTCTAATCTTAAAACTTGTTAAGTGAGAATGTGAAGGACAAACAGCTGTTACAGTGAAAACAGTACTATGACGGAGTTCATTAGAACAGTCTAAACTACAACATTTGAAATGCAAAACAAAATCAAACACATTTCAGATTCTACTAAATTTTTGATCAGACACAGGATATTAATTCCTTTCTCTAACAACCATCTGTTGATGATTGTGACGCTTTACAGATACATGCTGAGACAAAGGTTTGTTTCCTTGATGAAGAAAACAAACTCACTAACCCAAACCACAGATATCCTCCCACGTCCACTGAACACATTTATGAAGGTATATTGAATACCAGATAGTTGAATGTATGACTGTAAATGTAATAAGTAATCTACTGAGTTACAGGCTTATCCATGCATCTCAGTTTACCATTTCTTCATGTGAAGTGTTTAATTCTCATAATATTTAAAGTTTTTCTTAATTTTTGGTTGTACGATGAACCTCTGTGCACCTAAATTAAGAGGTACCTCTCCTCAATAGATGTAGTTATGATAATCAGAGGCTTCTTAGTTTTGCGGCTCTCATCTGTACCTTTGACCTTCAGCTCTGACTGAACAACTTCTACTCTCTCTGTCTTAATTAAAGGCTCCGACTGAACAACCTTGATGCTTTCTGCCATGGCAAGATGGTCAGATTTGGCCAGGGAATTATCATTTCCTGTAGTAACGGGGTTCTGTGATTGGCTGCTTACCCTGAAGGGGCTTTTGGGGATGCTGACTCCAGCCCAGGACACGGCCACGGTGTGCTTGAGAGGGGAGGTAGGCGTGTAGGAGCAGCTATACAGTCCGTCACCTTTGCTCCTCATCTTGACCTCCACAGGAAGTCCCTCTGCGTCCTGACAAACAAACAGGAAGTCAGTTCATCAATAGGACAAAGATGAGTAATATATCTCTATATATCTCTATCTCACTTTCTTACAGTAACTAATAAACATAACTTAAAGGTGAACAAATATTAAGCTAATCTTTGTTTATAATGGTAGTCATTATTGCAAGAAAAGAAAAAAAAAAAAAGAATCCCTAAAAGTTTGGGGCAGGATTTCTGCTTCTGACCTGAGCTGTGATGTTCAGAGGTCCTTTCCCAGCATGCTCAGCGTTCACAGTGAACTCGGCAGGCTGATTGACGACACAGCCGCTCTTCTCAAGCCCCGGCCCGTAAGCCTGGACCTGCAACCGCAAAACAAAAGTCATTCCCCCAACTTTAAACCTCTTCACTGTTCAATTAAAAACAACTGAACACATGTGCGCTTGTTTGTTCAGAGTCTTACTGACCTTATCTGGGAAGCTAGTGTTGTTATCAGGGACGATGTAGGCCATGAAGGGGCTGTGTTCGATGTCCTCTTCATCACAGGTCACATGGACGGCATACTCGCCGGGTTCCGTTGGCCAGTAACGAACGTCACATGACCCATCATTTTGGTCCTCGCACTCGATTTTGGCCTGTGAAGGTCCCTCGATGGCAAAACCTGAGGACACAGCAGGTTAGATTAAGTTGGAAAGGGTGTAAAGAACTGCAGGTTGGATACATTCAGCTAAGTTGTAACATTGCAGGCTGCAACCAGTACTGAAGCAGCAACATCCATCTTTGTATGTAGTGTATGATTTTTAACCCCTTCACTTGTTTTTAAAGCCCAATCCCCCTTCAGGAGAAGGTTTATGGATGTAGTGAAGGAGGACATGCAGAGAGTTGGTGTGACAGAAGAGAATAGGGTGAGACTGAGGCAGGTGATCCTCTGTGATGACTCTTAAAGTGAGCAATTGAATAATTCAAAAGAAAAATTTTACTGTCTCCCTTTGTGAGGATACCACTGAGAGACCTGCTGAAATATTTTTGCCTGTAGGTATTCACTAAGCATTATGAAAGTTTACATCATTTCAAAATCTGAAACTTGAAAAAAAAAAAATTATGATTGATGAAAAGATTTGATGTCTTGTGCTGGTTCAGCAGCAGCTTAATACAGGTGAACCTGAACCAGGTGGGATCAGACTCACCCAACACTCCCACATCGGTGCCGATGGACTCCACTACGAAGGTGGCAGGTTTACCCACAATGCCTCCTTCCAAACCTGGACCCCAGGCCCTTATCTGCTGAGGCCCCGCCTCCTGACTAACTGTTACTTCAAATGGACTGGAGAGGAAAAAAAGGTTAAATCAGATCAGTCTGCTGCTGTTTTGGTAAAAGTCACAACTTATGCATAAAAACAACATGGTGTGTGCGCGCATGTGTCCAAATACACAGTATGAAATCACCCAAAAGACTGTCAACAAACAAACCAACCACAGTGCCCCACAGGACTGTAACCCAACACTGCAGTTAAAGAGTGTGCGCACAGAGTCTGCAGTTCATTTTTGTTGCTCTCCATCTCCAAATAAAACTGTCTGTGCGGATTTACAGTTTTTCCCCTTTAAATGTTCCACTATTCCAGTTTTGTCTCTTAGCCTTTTGAAACTTATGCCCACCAACGGCACAAACCACAGCTGCTACAAGTCTATGCTTACTGGGCCAAAGATGTCACTACATAAAATGTACATCATATACTTTTGAGCATCAATCTTAAATTCAAGGGCAGGCAGACCTCTCTTCAGTGGAAAAGTCCAAAACCGGGAATTTTAAACAGAAATAATGAATAGTGAATAAAAAGCACTGCGGGACAGAGGCATTATGTGAGGGCTGAGGTCACCGGACTACCTATGGCTGGGAGTTTTGACTCTCGGCTCATCCATCTTCTCCACATCTGGACTAACAGACACCGGTGAGGTTCAAGATCAAGAACAGCTACAGTTTATATTCCTTATATAAAGGAGTTTCTTCCTCTGAGCTTAGTTTAGCGAGCTAACAGTGAGTGCTGGATGAGACAAAATAGAAACCTGTTAAAGGGGTTCTCAACTCCCCTGCCCCAAAGATGTGAAGGCTGAGGGAAATTTATGACCTGTTGTGACCTGTGAAGAGGTCTAGATTTTAAGACTGAACTACACAGAGTTCAGTTTTATCCCTCAGATTCATGTACAACTGATATGTTCTTTGCTTCTCAGACACCCTCACACCGTTACTAATATTCACACAAGAGGAAAAAACAAAATGAAAAGAAACCTCAATCTGCTTCACAGAGGTGACAAAGAAAATTAGGTCTTGAACATGAGGTCTTATGAGGCCCCAGCAGACCCAGTCATTCAGATTAGATGAGGTAATGTGCTGAGGTAATGCCGTGACACACGCAGCATACAGCTCACCTCTTTGGGATGTGCTGACCTCCCCAGGTGATGGAGACCGTGTATTTCCCAGGACTGCTGGGGTGATACTCGTAGGAGAACACCCCATCCTGACTGGAGAGCTGCTTCACTGGCTCCTCGACGCCCTCTGAAACCGCAAACACACACACACGCAGATATGTGATATGTCTGCACATCGTGGAAGGGGACAAACTTGTGTGCTGTAATATGAGGCTATATAAATAAAACTGAGTAACAAGCTTTTAAATCACAATTGAAATAGCAATGTGACATTTTGGAAAACAAACATCCAGAAACATACAATGGAAACTGAGTCTGTGAATACAACATGAAGCCTGGAAGTTATTTGTCTCTAAAGTCACAGAAAAAAAAAAAAAAAAAGAAGTCAGATCTATGTGGCGTAATGAGGACTGCAGTACTCCACAAACTGAGGCCTGATTCAAACATTTCCTATACTGTTTTCTATCATTCCAATCTTGACTTGACAGTAAATTACAACACGTCATCTCATCTGGTTCTTATGCGTGATTAAGACCAGACTACCAGCACTCAGAGTTCATCCTCCAACAGAGAAAGCAAACACCACACCAGGGGGCTTCATGGTGTGAAGTCACTAAACAGAAGATGGACAAAAACTGCAGTGTGTGTATGAAACTCGGCCAATGTGATTCTGAAGGTGGTTCTTTTTTATTAGGTCTGAGCTTGTTTCACTTCTTTTAAAAGCTTCTAAGATATTAACCATACTCACTCGGTCCTTTGACTGTCACTTTCAGTTCTCCACTGCCAGCGCTCCTGGTGTCCACCTTGATATCACCGACCTGTTTGACCCTCAAACCTGACGGCCGGAGACCTCGACCTGTCGCCCTGCAAGCTCCCGGCATGCAGGCTGCCAAGTGAAAGAGACAGCACACAAACAGGTGATGACTCTTTCATTTAAAGGATTTAAGCTGTGCAATAGATAAATTGGGAAAATGAAAAAAAAAAAAAAAAAAAAAAAAAAAGTACTCACCGGGGCCCACGTCCACACTGAAGGGGCTCTTAGGGATTCCAACGCCTCCAAAGGTGACTGTGATTGTGTGCGGTCCAGCCTGTGTGGGTCGGTACGTGCAGTGGTACACGCTGTCGCCTTTATCCTCCATCATCACCTCCACAGTGTTCTGCCGGCCCTGAGGATCTTTGATCATGGCCGTCACGTCTCCTGTACCGGCACCTACAGTGACGATTTTTTTAATATCAATGTTCATCTCCATGAAAACGCCACCTCTGTGTGTAGAAACATTTTAATGAGTGATTTTTCTTCTTGTGTCCAACTGCTCTTACCTGCAGTGTAGATGTCAAAGTAAGTTGGTTTGTTGGCGATGTTGCCCACAGGTTCGACTCCCGGGCCTTTCACTGTGACTTTGGAAGCATCTCCAAGCGCTTTATCCACATTCACCTCAAAGGGACTTTTGGGAATCTCTTGGCCCGCAAACAACACAGTGACCTAGAACAAGTTAAAAGTAAATTATCTAGACTCTGCTTAAAAAAAAATAAATAAATAAAAAAAAAAATCAATAATAATAATAATATCATAAAAACAACTCTGGTGTAATTTCAAAACTCTCTTCACTACGCAGCAAGGAGATAAAAATTGGCATTAATTTTTCTATTAAATTCAAATTAAAAAACTATTTTTACTGGTACTGCATTTTCCAATAAAATGGAATACAATTGTATAAATATTTATAAATGTCGTTAAAGGTTCATTTCTTAATAAATACACAGAACCAGAAGTCTTCATTACAGTAAAAAGTCCTGGTTTTTCTGGACTTCTTCACTCAGTCTGAGTCGTAGAATAGAAGAATTTGGCGTGGTGAAAATGAACTCTTTCTAGGTAGGTGATAGTGTTTTCTAATTCCAAAGATTTGACTAATACACTGATTCTACCTGGTGTTCCTTTTTCTTTTGTTTAAAAAAAAAAAATAAGCAAATTGGCGTATTACACAAGTTATAATTCCTAATTAAACGTCTGCTGAGAGGAACAATAACCTTAAGCTGCAGGGGTTTTTTGTTTGTTTTTTTTAATACTAGACCCACAATACACAGAAAGTGGATTTCTTCTTTCCTGATTCAATTATAATAATGTGTTCACAGTCAAATGAAAGCTTACCTTGTGGGGTCCCATGACCTGAGGAATGTAGGTGACACTGTACGTCTTCTTGCCCTCGTTAAGCTCCGCCTTCAGCTGATCAACACAAATGCAAATAGATGTCATGCAAGTTTGAGGTAGTTAAAAGGGGGATCAATTATTAAAATTAAGTAAAAGCATCAAGTATTCACACACAGGTCCAGAAGTTGATGCTTACATTAATATTTTAAAGAAGGAGTTTTAGCATTTGTGAAGTTAAACAGCTACAAACACCATTTAACCTTTTTTTTTTTTCCTTAAACCTTGGCTCTGTAGGTTGTCCAGCACAGTCCAAGAACAAAAATGCATATCCATGAAGCAAAATATGTTCATGCCTGTCATTAGATGCTACTCTATAATGGGGATTTGGATTTTACCTCCTCTCGTGTGCCGTCTGGATGATCCAGGTAGACCGTGACCTGCCCCTGACCCGCGCTGAATGTGTCCACTGTGAAGACAGCAGGTCGCAGCACTCTGTTCCCCGTGGGCTCGATACCTGCAGAGGATGACGGTCAATTCAGGAACTTTGGAGATCAACAAGCGGCAAATTTAATCCCAATCAAAACCTTCTGCACACATATTTGAACCACAAACACACACAGGATGGATTTACAGTGACATGAGTGATTAAGGGTTCTTCTATGTGCACAGTTTGATTTACAGTCCAGCATCAGATTCCATAATGAGTGGGTGTACATTTACTAATCTGGACATTGTGTTTTAATTGAATTTCACGTTTGTCACAAACGGGTCTCCTTACATTTCCCTTTCAAATTGTCCTTATTAGCATGCTCTTTGCTAGTTCATCTCTGACCACAGATTAAAAGTTCATCTGTAAGCATCCAAATACTGCAATTTTCAAATTCTAGAAAAGAATCCTGTGAGGGAGCAGCTGCTCCAGCACACACAGACTGCTCCTGACATAATTATTCATTTTATTTTTTTATTTCATAAATATTTAAATCTTTTTTTCCCCTTTTGTTTTTCTAGCACAATCCATCAGTCTGTAGCTGCTGTGGGTGCGTCAGTGTCTGTGTTGCCTTGTTATTCATTTCCTGGTATTTCCTCCTCACTTACAGTCCAAGTTAAAGAACAAACGTTGACCTCACCACCTTGTGTTTGTGTGGATCAGATGTGAGTGCAGCCCATTGTTTAGATTATAGCTGCTTGTTTCCTCGCAGCGTGTCAAGTGCTCGAACACAGTGAGAAAAACAAATTACTAAATCGGTAACCAGATGAACTCGAGTGTTTTCAGAAGTGTTCAAATCTTTTGTGTGTTGCAAGTTTGTGCGCGTACCCGGTCCGTATGCGCGGGCCTTCTTGGGGTTGAGTTTGGGTTTGAGTGGAGCTCCGGGCTTCAGTTTGGCTTTGGGGAACTGGGACAGGTAGGTCATCACCGACTGTTCGTCCACACTGGGGTCAATGATTTCCTCTGGAGCGATCACCTGCAATCGCACAAACAGTTTACACCTGATACAAAACAAATAAACCCGACTGTCCCTAGAAGTCAGAACTTAGCTCTTAGTGTGAAGGCAGCTTTCCCCAAGCACTCTAGTTCGGTAAACAGGAAAGCCGAGTCTCAGAGTGAGTTTGTTTCTACCACCACACATCTCACATTAATCTCTCCTGTTCTGTTTAGTTCTTGAGGATGTCATTCACATGTGGTTATCTGATGATAACTAACAGGATTTGTTTGTTTTTTCCCTGCTCAGACACAAGACTGGCATTAAAAGCTGAGAAACTCTTCACTATCCTCACAATTATGGTTACACAAAATAATGCAATATATAGAAAAGTTAATCTAAACCATCTTTTTTGGCAATTTAACTGAAATAAACAAAATGAATTCCATTTTTTGATATTTCCTATCTCAAGATAAACACACAGATACACATAACTGACAGATTGCCATTTCCACGTTAATCTGCAGTCATCTCTACATGATATGGTAGCTTCAGGATACAATCTTTTACCAAGTAATCAGTCAGAATCTGAAACTGCACAACAACCACACAGGCAGTCAAACTAGATACAAGGGAAAAAAGCAAATGGACGAACATGTGATAGTCGAACGAGATTTTGACAAGGCGATGATCTGCTGTTGTTGGTTTCACATTTCCTTCCAATTACGAACCATTTATCCACCAGAGCAGCAATGAGATCAATGCTGGAGATCTCACTCTTTTCTTTCTTTTTTTTAAACCCAAATCTATTGAGCTGGCTTCATTTCAGGCATCTCTGCAGATCAGTCAAGTTCATTCACACCAAACTGGGAAAGTCATTTCCTTCTGCGCCAGGCCTTGTTCATGAGGGCATTGTCATGTAGAAACAGGAAAGAGGAGGGGGGGTTGTGCCTATACTGCACCGAGGTTTGATGCATGCTGTTAAAAATATCATGATGAAGCATTAATATTTCCTTTCATTGGAACTAAGAGTCACTAACCTGGAAAATGGAGCTCATTGTTTGGATCGTTTGTGTAAACAGGGTGTACACACGGTGTATGCTGAACACACACACACACACACACGTGCATAAATTAAACATAGGCAATGTTTCAAGTAATGAGGTCAATGTGTAGAAGTAACCTCTGTCAAAACCTCAGGCTTCATGCTACTCCAAATACAGTTTCAGGCTGTTTTTTCTACTCTTGGATCTGTATGATGTCATGAGGAAGAGGACACCTGCAGCCAATCAGAAGAAGAGCACCAACATAAGACAGGTAAAGATTTTCTACTGAATGATGCAAAGCTATTCTAGTAGCTTTCCAACAGAATAAGGGAAACCCAGCAGTTTTAGAGAGGGGTCAAGTTCATGGAAAATATAAACTCGGACTGTTTATGGGGAAAGTGTCCCAATGTTTAAAGTATGAAGCCTGAACTTTTGGTTCACAGGGGGTCACTTTTACACCCTTGACATCATAATTTGAAACTCTGTTCCAATGGTGTTTGCTCACATTAAATATGCTACTACTTCATCTATCGAAATGCAAACAGACTACTTTGGTCTGATATTCTGGCTCAGTCACTTCAGAGGTGCGACACAGAAGCATTAGTGATGACTTCAGGTGGAAATGTGGATGTGAATGAACTCTGACGCTCGGGTCAGTGCTCTGTTCCTGCTCAAGATTCTCTGCTTCACAGTTAGGGCTTATTAAAAATGCAAAAAACAAAAACACGATTCAGCTGAAATGTGAAAAGTTTTTAAAGCCGTGCTTCTTTGCGTTTTCATTTACTCTCTAGAGGAGACTTGTTTGAGTGTCAGCTGACTGGAGGTGAAACAGGAAAAACACAAATCAAGTATCAACCATTTTCTTTCCTTAAGATTAAAAATGAGGCTGCAGAGACAATCCTTTTGTTATCCTCAAACATCTAAAACACCAAGTACCCACTTCCAAAAAGATGAAGACACTTTCCTAATCACTTCCTGTGAAATTTCTTCATTACAGAAATGTTACAGCTGTTAAACTCTAGGCTTGCATTGCCTCAACCTCAGCCAAGCTTGTGTTGAAAAATGAAAAAGCTTCCTGTGTTGCAGTAAAAATCAGGAAACTAAGAATCTGATGATGTTCTTGACCTCTGACAGCAGCTCAGAGAACAGCCGATTCTGCCTTAATTGGGCTGCGTGACACAAAATGCATGGCGTTGTAAGAACTGCATCCATTGTAATATGCTTGTTTACAGTAGAAGCCTCTCTTGCATTCCTCACACTTGGTTGCTAAAGCAAGCAAAGCGTTTGACTTGAAAAGCCAACTAAAGCTAGAGGGGAAAAAAAAAAAAGAAAACTTATTGCAGTAAATGTCCGAGGTGGAGACAAAAATTCTAGCACTAAATGACGTCATCTGAATTTTTAATGTCACCGAAAATATGTTAAAGGTTAATTTAAAGGTCAGAGCAGTGAAGGCAAACAATGGAGGGAAACCAACCTGCGGGATGCCCAGCCAGTCATCAGCCAGCTGCATGGCTTCGGTGGCATTCTCCACTGGTCTGACTGGATCCCAGGTCTCCCAGTCTGGACACAGGCCTGCAAGCAACAGAAATAAAACAAGTAGTTTACATAGAGTTGCATATTGTGCACAATAAGATAAAACTCAACATTATTCTTTGTTTTAAAAGTAATCTAAAAGACAGTGTTTATAATTCTGATGTTTTCAGTTTTTAGGAATCTCATTCATACAAAGATGGAGCCTGGGTTTCACTTCCGATTTCACACACAGGGTAATTAAAAATACCAGTCGGGTTAAACTCCAAAGGAAACACACCCATGCTGTGAGAAAGCCGCTCTTACAGGCTTACTGCATGTTGCATGTTGACATCGGGCCAAATACTTCCAGCTTCACCCAAAATACCATTTGACAATACAGTGTAATTAATTTTTGCTAATGAAGCTTGTTACGGTAAACTTCCTGCACAGCCTGGAACAACAGAGCGTACCTGGTGCACAGCTGTCCACCAGTGCTCCCAGTGCTTTGCCGTCCCTCCAGTCCTGGCTGAAGTTAGTGATTGGCAGATCGGGGACTTTGTGTTGGATCCAGCCCAGCAGACGCTGCTTGGGAGTCTTTGACTCTGCCTGAATACAAAAGCACGTTGCAATTAGCAAGCTCCCGAAGAAGACAACTTTCCATTTACAGCCACAAAAACAAGTGATTTTAAAAAAACCAAACCACGAGCTGGACGTTACCTCTTCATCCTCGCCTTCCCAGACTGGCATGGAGATGGAGTAGTGCAGGATCAGAGTCCAGACCAGACCCAGGATCAGTTTCAGGTTCCCATCTACAATGGCTTTAGAGTCTGAGAGAAACAGGCAGACCTCAGGTCAGATTCAGAGCTCACACAAACAAAATTGAGCACAATGATCAGTTATTTGCCCCCCCCCCCCTCCTTTAGGATGTCACCAAGCGCCACCATCCCATAAAAGGTTCATCTCCGTCCGTTACATCCCTGTTTGTCCTTTAATTAAATGTTTATTGGCTCATTTTTCCCCCTTTAGTGAGGTTTTGTGATTGGCACAGTTTGTTTGCAGGATTACTTTCAAAGTTATGGATGCAATTACAAGAACAAGTTACCACAGTGAGGCTTGGATGGACTTAAAATTAACTGGAGAGGAAACAAATCATGATCCAGGAATTTCTGTAAGGATAATTTAACACTGTAAGCCGGGACACATTTAACCCCATCTTCACATAAATATCACAAACTGATCTGGGTCCAGATCCATATTTCACACGGCATGCTGCAGAGTTTATTTCACAGAACTGTGCAACACCGAGCTTAGCTGCAGATCTGAAATACAAGCCAGCGACAAACCTGCTCCCGTCTTTCTGTGGCTATAAACCTTTTTACCTCAGTCTGAACAGAGTGCTGCTGGGTAACACTTCACATCAGACCTTACTGTACCAGCTGGTACCACACACAGCAACATGAGTTCATCTTCAGCTGCTCCGCACAGAGTTCAGACCACAGCAGATAAAATCATTTTTAATCCGAGTCTCTCATAACAACAGCAAGTTGTTAAAGGCACAGTACACATTTATTTAGAATGGGGTGAGCTGTGTCAAGGAGAAGAGTAAATTTCAAATCATTATCACACTTTAGATTTCATAAGGATACCAACACTGTCAGGAGTGTTTTGCTAATACTAAAACAAAGAGTCTTGGTCATGTCCAGCAATCAATGTTTTAAGTGCTTATTGGAGTCCCCGCCCTCAGTGACATAGGGCTGCCGAACAGCTCACCAATCCAATACAGCGATAATCAGAATCAGAATACTTTATTGATCCCCAGGGGAAATTATTTTGGTTACAGTGCTCTAGTATAAACAGTAAGATAAAGATAAAAAGATAGACACAATATATACATGACTTCTATACATATAAGTCACTTATTGATAAATAGCTGAATAAGAATGAGAGCGTGTGCAAAAAGGGTGTAGCTATTGCAGTATACAGTGTGTTAGGTGGATGAGTTGTACAGGGAGATGACCACAGGCAGGAATGATTTCCTGTGTCGTTCAGTGGTGCTTTTTGGTAATCTCAGTCTCTCACTGAACGTGACTGAGACTGACCAGCAGGTCATGAGTGGGTGGGAGGTATTATCCAACATTGTCTTTATTTTGGACAACATCTGCCTCTCAGACACCACCTTAAGGGAGTCCAGCTCCATCCCCACAACATTACTGGCCTTACAGATCAGTTTATTGAGTCTGTTAGCATCACTCATAACAGACTCCTACGGTCACCTACCGCCAGTTAGGAGGTCCAGGAGATTTTTAAACCCAGAACCTTTTTACTGTGAGGCAACCAATGCACCGCTGGGACGCTCCAAGCAAGCGTGTGATATTTAAATAAAGGTTATATTTAAATAAAAGGAACACATGTTGGAGAACACATGTTTATAATGGTGTATAAATGTATAGTTAAAGCAAATGTAATAATATTAAAAAAAAAGTATTGGACTAAACATCTTTAAAGAGTGTTTTATAGTTTGAGGTCAAACCTTTTGCCCATCATGCTTTCCAGCCTCTCAAAGAAAGCCATATTAGGTTAAAGCTCAGGCTCTAGAAACAGTTTCAGACTTTATCTTTGAGTACTGGATCTGTGTGATGTCACAGAGCCCCCATTCCTAATATGCTCATCGAATCCAGCTGCTGTTCAAAAAAAAAAAAAAAACAAAAAAAAACAACAACACACCACTAAAAAAAAACCCATTTTGTTTCAGAACCGATATTGATAAAGATCATTTTGAACTGTGACTCATACAAAGCCACTAGTAGAGATACTCATTAGAACAAGTTTTTCTGATTAACTGCTTATAATCCCATTAAAACATCTTCTGATATCAGGCACGGCTCTTTTGAAGCAGAGCTGCAGGAGTCCACAGTCTACCTCTGCGAAACAACTCGTTTTATTTTATCCACGCCTTAGTTATAAATGGCCTGTGTTGCCGTTTTAATGCGAGCTGTTGACACAGTGGCGACACAGCTTATATCTGCTAAACACGCCACCACACAGTGTGGGAAATCCTGTGATCCACCCCGAGAAGCTTCAGCTCCGCTCCACCGCCAGCAGGACAGCTGTGGTCCCAACATGTTGCGACAGCTCAGGTTTAGGTGGAGCTCTGCAGAGCTGCCGCCTCGCCCAGTGACAACATTTGACTGTGTGTGTTGCGACATCCTGCTTTCTACATTTTTTATTATTATCTCCCTTTTGTGTCTGTTAGCCCTCTTTTCCTGTTTCTCATTGTTCAAACTACATTTGCTTTTCCTCTGTCCATCTCACTCTCCCCAACTGTATGAATTATTAACATACAACTTCTTATCTCTGTGGTTTCTCCCTTTCTTCCCTTCTTTCCCACTCAGACTGTAATGCCACACCTTTAAGTATGTGTGTCACTACGAACTGCAAACACTGCCAGTGAACTTTACCCCCAACTCACATATCCACCCAGCTTACTAACAGTTTAATCACACCAGCTGTGACACTTTCTGCATTAAGAATTTGTGAGTAACAAAGTGTTACATCAATGCATGAGAAATGTGATTCAGATCAAGACAATCCCTTTTTTCTCTCCCACAGCGAGCTTTGGCACAGCCCCTCAGCTCATGAAGATTCCCATTTAAGGCAGCTTTTGTCTGATTGGCTGTCTCTGACAATTAGAAGGTTTGTACAGAGGTGTGTACATGACCATATAATGACATCCCTACTTTATGATCAGATTCAGACCAAAGACTAGAAATCAAACTGTCTGGAGGGCTGTGCTTTGGATCAGAGGGACGTTTTAAAATTGTGCATGTTTCCTTTGTTTATATGGAATCGTGACCATGTGTAAGGCAATGATCCACTGAACATAACTCCAAGTCTGAACATAAACATTTAACTTCACATTAAAACTGTATGTGAGACAACAGATGATAGAGTTTGATTTGTGCAAATGAGACACCGAGAAAGCTACCAGACAAAAACTGTTTTTACCTCGAGACTGAGCGTTGACAGTCTTTGTTTTGCGTTTCTGTACTGTGAGGTAAAAAACAACCACTTTTGTCGATGGAGTCTGGTGAAGTGGAACAGCTTATCTTTTGTCAGAACCAGTTCAAAGAAAAGCCAATGAGGAACCTTGAATCCATCTCAAGGCCAACAGATAGCAATAGCTGTGGTTCCAAAAACACTTCTTTTCCTAAAGAAGGGCACTGAAAACCTGCTTCTACACCTCTGTAGTCATTTTCCTGCTCAATTTATGGGCTCACTACTTATTTTGGACCATACCGAATAAACAGTTTGTAATAATCTTCATACCTCATTTCAAACTGGAGGACTAGCTGTAGTATAAAACTGCACGCTCATTGCAATCACAAGTCACAAGTGCTCGTGACGTCTCACTTGTGTATATATAAACAAAAATAGGATACTTAAGGGTTGGAAATGACTCCTTTAAGATTTTTGCGCTATGAGGACTATTTTTCCATTTTCTTTCTTTTTTTTTAGGATGTAGGTTGGCTGAACCTCTGCTCTAAAACTTCACAACATCAGGCTGGGAACTAAACACCGTGTGTGCGCCATTGTCGACACAGTTTTGTGGGTAACGAGGCTATCACCATGGTACCCCCATTGTTCATATAAAGGTCGAGAGTAGCAGAAAGAGTCTGGAGGGGGTGGGGTGGGGGGTGTAAAAAGCAGCCAGTTAAAACGATGACGGAAGGAGCAGAAACAATAAACCCGAGGACCGTTTGTGGCATCTCCAGAGTTCAGCTCGTGTGAGTGCCACAGAGAGCAGGTTACAGACGGCTTTAACCGCTCTAATAATCTGCTGCATTGTTCCCTGCCGGTTAAAGTCTGATCCCTCTTTTTCCTCCCTCGTGACAGACTCCAAGGTAGCGCTGGGGACCAGACATTACCCCAGCAGCCAGCTACAAGTCTTCAGCTAATATTTCAAAACAGCAAGAGAAACACATTAAAAACCCTGATGTAATGTTCTGGGTTTGGTCCAAAGAACACAGCCATAAATACTCCAGTAGCAGCAGCTTGCCAACAGAAACGCACACCTGGGCAGGTAAAGCCAAATTTTCTAACACCAGTTCTTCATTTCAAGAAATGACTGAACTTGTTAACTGTGGCAATGATTTGACTGCATCCAGCCCACAAACCAAGAAATATGAGTCATTTTGCAGTGGTTTTCATACAATGGATAAAGAGATTATGGCAGGATCAAAATAGTTCTGCATGACCCGACTACAAACCTGTATATCAGAGCCCATTTGGCCTTTTAATTATATCCGTACCAATCCTCTGTTTTGCTCGACACTACTTTACCCTACTGGACAACAAATGTTTGTGAACTACATAAAGTCCTGATGCAAACCTCATCCTCATCACATCCTACATACAGAATCTGCCGTTTTAAAAGAACAATTAAAAGAGCCGAGGTTTTTAGGCTTCAAACTGGCCCCAAGACAGAAAACAAAAGCTGCACTCAAAAGAAAAATTTAAATCTACAGCAGCATTATTTATTTTGGACCAAACTCAAACTTAAGACTTTGGTTTTTAAACAGATGTGACCGGTAATTCTGTGCATGCGGTTTATGTCCCAGTGACCAGCAAGTTCATTTAGATAGCTCTTCAATATAACGGACCATATAAATTTCAAGCCAGCTGCTGATATTTGAGACTCTTCTAGAACGACTGCCTTCTCTCCCATACACAGGTCCCGACTTTGGTGTCACATTATCTACAATCAATGCAGTCATGCAGTCTTAGTTTTAAGTCATGGGAAATATTTTCTCTTCAGTCAAATCCACTTCTGTGATTATCTACAGTTTTAAGATCAACTTTTTTTTTTTTTTTTTTTTTTAACCCTTAAACAATGTTTTAAGTAGTAAATTGAACCCATCTCCCTTCTTGTATCCGTCCCTTACACCATGTGTAGACCAGGTGAGTGCGCTCAGTGTTTGCAGCTAACAAGTCGTAGCCATTGAAGGCTTGACACGAGAGGTCCGCCTCGACTCCTGCACCCTCAGCAATAATAGACCACTGCAGTCACCACCTCTTTTATTCTGAGATTTATCCATCCACAGCTCCATTCACAAAGTGGCTCACATTTAATACAGCCCGGATCTGCATCACATAAACAGTGTTTTTGCCTCTCGCAAGATGCTCTTCCTGCCCATACCTGCTGATTTGACCGGCTGCTATGGAGACAATATCAACACAACAAGGACAGGACTGGAGAAGCAAGTACTGGGATAGTTTGAGTTTGCATAAGAACAGACAAAGAAACGTGGAATTTTTTCCTTTTCATGAAGAGAAATAGAAAGTGAGAGATAAAGCGTGTGTGATAGCATAAAGGTGAACTGAACGGAACTAAATGCCTTTCTTATCTGTGAGTCAAACCTGGGCTCTTACAGAAAGTTGCATAATGAGCCTTGGGGCAGATTTCAAAAATACCTGCCCTGAGAGCTTAAGCTAAACTAATCAACCTACTTGCTGACCTAGAACTCCAGAAAATCCTCATCTCACACCCAAGTTACAGATGGGATGGAGAAGCAAACAAAACGTTTACGCATGAGATCCACAATCAAACTCCGAGATCTCTCCATAATTGATTCAGGTTTCCTAATAAAATATGTGGTGATTAAATGCAGTTATGGAGAAAAAAAACCCCAAAAAACAAAACCATTACTACCAAGTCAATTTGGTTACATTTTTTGTCACTACACAAGTTCTGATTTATTTAAATGACTCTATACTCATGACCAAGTTTTCTCCCTTCTGGGATTATAGCAGGTATTCAAGCTTTCATCCTCACATTTCTCACAATAAAATGTCTGAATTCTGGTGAAACAAGACTCATGTCTCTCAATATGAGTAGAAACTCCATCATGCTGCTTTGGATAGCCTCAGCAACATCAATTCATTTACTGAAGAGGAGCTGTGTCCCAACTTCAATAATGGACAGTCCAGGATTAAAGTCATTCGACAGACAGGAAGAACTGGGCACTGTGTTCACTGATGGAGTGGAAAACCTAAACGCTGATACAGTTCAAATCCAGAGATTTCACTTTTCTCCCATTAGACTCAGCAAAAGATTAAACTGTATTTTACTGCTCTGTGTGAAGGGTTCAATGGGGCAAAGAACGGTCCCAGCAGTTCTTCCAGTGTAACAGATCAGCTTGTCTGGGGTACTGATTCACTTTTCACTAAGCCTTTTAATAGAGTTTCCCTTTGCCCATCTGCTGTGGTGAATTAAGGAATGTCAAAGATCACAAGCACAGAGCATCTCCACTGCAAACAAGTAAGACTACTACAGTCCTGGAAATCTGAGACAACCAACATCTGAGAGGTGGCTGAAAAATGAGGAAATGTCCTACACTTAGACAAAAATCAGATACACCATGTCAAACAAAGACCGTTGCACCATGGCAACCAATCAACAGTCAAAAACGTTTAACCGTCTAATAGAGCATATTAAAATGTGGATAGCTTGTACATCTTAGTGTTCTTGCATTTTATACTTAAAATAAACATTAAACCTCCACCTACAGCATTTAGAACCAACTTCTTTTAATGACTTAAGTTTAGGAGATATTCACACAGCTTCAAAGAGGTACGAGACATGATAGTTTCAACAAAACCAAAGGAAGCAGAGCATCCGTTTTCTAATAATTCACCTGAGAAAATCACTACAATACGTGAACATAGTAGGTAAACTTAAGGCTCATATCACCAGGTCGGACAGCTGACCGCTCAAAACATTTCATATGAAAAGTCACCTTATACCTACATTGTGATACCAGGCTCATCCAGCTTTGTATAACTTAAATGTGCCGAGGTTGTTAAAATAAAATTTGTTATAAGCAGAGGTCACTGCAGTTCACTTTCTAAGCATCTCGCCCTCAGAGGCACGACTGCTGCCCGCTTACAACAGCTGTTCCTTTGCACGATGACTCGCAGACACACATGTTCAGCTTCCTACCCAATAATTTACCGCTCAACAGTAGAGAACAGTCTACGCCTGAAGCAGATCATCACACTGATCTCAGCCAACCACACCCCACCTAAATCCTTCACCTGGATGTCCAACACCGTAAGGACAGAACACTGAAACGGCCAATTCCTGTAAATATAATTTAAACCAAATCTTTTAAACCCGGGGCTCTTACAGGGTGACCTACAGGATGTCTGAGCAGTTTCCTGATGGTTTTGATCATTCAAGACAAGCTAAATTTTCAGTTTGAGTCAATTAAACGCTATTAGCCCACATTTTCACAACAGTCCTGATTCTTCCTTTGGCGGAAATCTAAAATCTCTTCGGTTGGCGCCAACATGCACGAAGACGCACGGAAGCAGCAACGATTTTAACGATGTCATGCGGTGAGATAACGGCAGAAAATTAAGAGAAATAGCCTGAAGACCAGTGGATGTGTTCAATTTCCTTTTCACCAACACACTGGCCTCAGAATTATAAACTCCAGCTTCAAACCATTTCAAACTTGTGCTTTGAGAGTCACCACAGTAAACATTAAGACAAAGCTTGTTAACCAATTTTATCATTTCCACATTTCTTGCTGTGGTTGGAGGCCACATGCCTTTGACTGCTGTTAAATATTATGTTGACGGGTTTTACTCTGTGCTTCAGTAAGATGGAGGGGTGCTATTGTTGCAAATGTCTGCCAACACCCAAGAAGAAATTGTTAAGAGTACTTTATTATCTCAATACTCAATCATACATTTGTTAATATAGTGTTTGGTGTTCCTTAATAGACTTGTTGAAATCAGTATTTCCAAAGAGACGAAAGTCTCCAAATATCTTTCAGCTTTAGCTGAATTAAACCTGCCCCAGCCTGTCGGCAGTGACTGAGGTTATTACAAGGGGAAAACGTTTTTAAGCAAGAAACAGAAAAAACAAGAAATTAAGCTGCAAGAGATTTTGATTTGAATACAATTTACAGTTCACTGCACAGCCTTAATATCAGTTTAAGCCACTGATGTCTGTGATCTACCAATGAGGGTTGCAGCATTTAACCATGAAATCAACTAGTCGCACGCCTCTTTAGTCGAGGTACCCTTTAACCCGCCGAGTGCACCGACTTACTGCAGACAAGTCTGTGGAAGAAAACAAAACAAGTACAACTAAGATGTTAGCAGCTCCAACATGAGCTGTGTCGACCAGACACTGCAGGGACCCACGTTAAAAGTTAAGAGAACTAATATATGTTTTAACACAGATTTTAAAAGGAACCATTTTTATGGCGGGTTGCAACATCAGCAAAAAGACAAAAAAAAAAAAAAAAAAAGTAGATTTACATGGAAAAATAAATTTGAAATTTGGTGGCAAAAGTAAAGTTTGGGTGGAACTGGACAGACAATACCTGCAGTGGTAAACAGGATGTGAAGCTACCGTGTGTGTGGTTTGACCTCTGCTGCACAGATTCCTGAGTGGTGAGATCATCAACTCCATCGCCCACCCCCCACCCATCCATCTACCCAGCCTGCAAATCACCCTCCACCCTGCTGAGGACCAATGGATGGTGGCAGAGGAACAAAAAGCCGCGCGCACACACACTACATCTGAGGTTCAGTTTAAAATAACCATAAACACACACTCAGCAGGAAGCCTCTGCTGCTGTCAGATCGATTATTAACACATCATTCACACAACACACTGCCGGGAAACATGACACACGCAAACAAAGACAAAGATGCATGACATTCCTCTGTGCTGAGAAACTGACGACATGTTCAGTGATAACGACCGTCATTCACAGGGTTTGGTTTGGGGGTGGATGTGGTTGAAATCAGTGTTGCAATAATACTTCCTGAGCAAGTACAAAAATTTGTGCCAGTGTACATAAAATGGTCTTAAAGTTTATTTTAATGGAAACTAAAATGTTTTTGCTAAACAAAGTCGTTAGGTGGCTAAAGTTAAACCCAAACAAACTCCAATCACCACATCGTGGTGGTCAGCTGCAGTCACAATCCTGGAGCCACATCAATGACGATCCCACAGATAAACGTTTAAAATATAAAAGATTTGATTGTTTTATTGTAATCAAGTGTTGTTTGCAGAATAAAATATAAATAGTTGGAACCACTTTGTCAAAAAAAATAAAAATAAGCCTTTTTCATATCGACAAAGTAGCAGAGATGAGTAAAAACTTTAGCAGATGTTTCTAATAGTTAGTTTTTAGGTCTCCAGTGGGGTTTTAATGTGCTTTAAAATGACTAGAAATCAGTTTTCAACTTCCACTGCTAAACATCAGGTCGGCGCTCCCAAGCTGGGGCACCCGTTGATGACATCACCGTATGATGCATTGGTGTAATAAGAGTGGCGCCTAATAGGAGTCACATGAATCATGCACCAGCAGCTCAGAGGGGGTGATCCCAGCAACAAAATCCAGATTACAGGCAGAGAGAAGAAAGCAAGAGGCTTTTAATGTCTTTGATTTGGGTAATGAGCGGTGAGCAGGATACAGAGTCGGTGTCATTCTGTCTCCCTCTCCGTCTTTAATCTGGTTTTGGTTGGGCACAAACAGCTGCACAGACACAGATCAAAGACTGAGAAAGTTTGCTCCCATGTTCTAGGGAGTCGTTCACAGGGATTCAGTTTGAATGAACCAAATGATGAAAACTGGATAGCGCCCAGCGTCTGCAGGCAGTTTACCAAGCAGGAGAAATGCAATAGCTTGTGAGCAACAAACAATAACAGGCCTAAAACTGAGCTTCGTGGGACACCGCAAGCATAATGTGCAACAGAGCAAACAACAAGTATGATATGGACAAAGAGCAGAAGAAATGTGAAGGTCAGAGAAGCCACAAGAGAGCTGAGTAACCAGTGCAGAGCTGCCCTGTCATTAACACACAAACATCTGGCATGACGTCTGCATGCATAAACAAGACACACACTGACAAACACACTGCAGCATTTAGCCCTGCATGACCTCACCCTGCTGGTTCCCAGGCAATGATGTCATCACAACCAGACCTGCCATGTGGTGAGGAAGAAGAGGTTGATCGAGAAAAGAAGAAAAAAAGGGAAGAGGGGAGAAAACTGGAAAAGTGTTAAAGTGGACATGCAGCCACAAGCTCGCACACAAAGACAAAAGCAGCTGCAGGTTCAAAACCTCGTTGAAGCCTTTGACAAAACCCTCAGGTGATGGTTGCAGAGGGGGAGGTTCGGGCTAGTTAACAAGTCTAAATATAGGAACACTTTTGTGCAGCTGTGCTTCATTTTCCACCTCGATGGATTACAGCTTCATCACAGAACGACAGTGACAGAACTGGTGATGGACATCAATTAAAAAAGGCTGCTAATAGAAATGAGTCAGTTTAACTACTGAGTACACCAACACAAAGTCTACTCTATGTGCACTGGACAAACCTCTCATTACCTCATATGTATTAAATGAAACCATTTCTTGTCTTAAAATAACAAATTACAGCCCAGCCCAACATTATTTTACAGAAATGATCAACTTATTCACAGTTTCTGCAGTTAAGGCAGCCTAAAACAGCCAAATCCTTTAAAACTCAGATACCAAGACTGGAGAATAACTACCAGACTTGTTTAGTGACTGGATAGTTTTTTTTTTTATAGAAAAAACAGGAGGAGGAAGAAGAAGAAGAAAAGGAGCAAAAGATTAAGAGATGAAGAAATGGAGTGAGTAAGAGGAGGAGCGTTTGGGATATTTGCAGCCGAGCCAGGCTGCAGGAGGTTCACCGCAGTGATTATCAGTGAACAATCCTCAGTAAACCATCACACACACTCTCTCTCTCTCTCTCAAATTAAACCTACAACTCAAATCTAAAACACGCACTGAACTCCGTCTGCCTGCATGTACGTCTGTGTTTTCAGACCCGGCAGTCCATCATCTTCCTGTCATTCTGATAGTCATCATTAACTAAATATTTGGCACACAGTGGCTGCGCTAAACTCTGCGTCATGTCTGCTGCCACTACACCCAGACAAAAGATCACACTTCCTGCATCAAAAACAGCTCAGCACCATTTCACAATGACACAGACAACATGACGATGGCTCCCCTTCATAAATAGATGATCAGCTGTGAGACAGTCCAGCGTCTGTGTGGGTCATTTTTCACCTCTGATGGTACCGCAACACAACTAATTAAGTTTCATCCTTAGATATCTGAAAACACCTAAACAGTCAGCTGATAGGATAGTTGGACACAACGATCAAACCTTTATTGGGTTCAAGATACTGTGCCATGTTTTTGTTTTTCCTACATTACCCCACTTAATCTACTGCAGCAGCAGCCGTAAAATAGCCCAAAATGAAAAACAATCTGCAGTTTCCTGTAAACTCAAATCCCTTTTCCAAATCATGTCTATTCAAAACAAACCAAAACCCAAAGATTTCCACATGCACATGCAAGATGTTTCAGTCAGAGAAACACATCAGGCACCTTCTCAAAGAGGTTTTAGCCAGAGCTAAAGGGAGTTTGGGGCATTGTTATAAATCTTTCTTTACTATAAGTGAACAAAGTGTTGGCGATCAGCCCCAGAGGCTACCAGGAGTCACAAAAACCTGGAGTTAGTTTTCTGTCTGGGTACCCAGCCATCGATCATCAGAAGCTCCGTCCACCTTTTATGTCACCATTGGAAGACTGGTGAAAGCAGCCAGATCAAAAGGCCAGTAGAGGAACTGCAGCTTGTAGTACTTCCCACATTGGCTTTGTTTTTATCTTCCTCACAAAGGCACCAGTCTTGGTTGGAATCAGACTCGACAAGTGAGGAAGTGTGTGAACTTATCACCCATAGAGCCATAATAGCCTCATTAGGGGAAAATAAAAAGCAATTATCCTTAAACAGTCTGATTTTAGAGCGATTGTTTTTCTGTCATTCTGTTCTATGCTGACAAATTTCCTTCAGTGCTAAATAAATTAAAAGAACCCAATTAGAGGAGCAAAAATAAGTAACAAGTCTCAACTGTGACAACTCCGATCAAAAACGGGTGAAACTGTAGTAAAAGCTTTAAATGTTTGTGTTTGGTGGATTTCAGCTGACATGTGCTTCTTTAAAGCTTCTCAGTGCAAAAACCTTCAAGAATTTGCTGCATTTACAGCTGAAACAAACAAAGGTGCTTTTCTGTGTGCAGAGAAGGGGCGAGCATGCGTGTAAGTCGATAGCCGGCCGCTCTCGTGTTACCTTTTCTGCAGCCACACTGAGGCCTGGGTCTCACACACATTAGCGTGGGAGGGAACGAAACGATAGACACCACAAACCCTTTATTTATGTGTATACATTAAACATCTTCAAGGTCGACATCAAACGCTACAACCGCACCGGGAGAACGTCCAATCAGAGCGCACTGCCTCGCAGATTGCTGAAACTCGCCCTGGGGCCAGTTTTTAAAAACAAAAAACAACCACCTCAGTTTGAGGAGATTTCAGTCACATCTGAATGAGACATTTGGCACACGGACAGCACATTTTAGCTTGGTGTGTCGTTTTGAGGCTACACCGGATTTTAGAAATGTCAGCACTTTAGGTGTGTTGCATTACTACACTTGTTCTTTAACTTACTTAGTGCAAAGACGGGGGGCCAGCATTTTACTAGTTTTGTTTTCAGGGTTTGTGCTGCTGATATTTTACTTTCATTATTTTTGTTTAGCACTACCAACATTTTTACAAGAGCCTTTGCCTTTTCTTGGGTCAGTATCCCAAAGAATGAGTACTTTTAATAACTTGGGTTTGGTTTTAAGAAACATGATTGCTTCATACAGGCAGCTGTACAAACTCCCAGGACTCTAGTGAACACATGCCAATAGTAACAAAAATAAATAAAACAATACTAATAAATGAATAGATGGACATCTGAGCGATTTTAAAATTAAAAAAAAAAAAAAAAAAAAAAAAAAAAAAAGGGCAGACAACTACATACTGGGGAAATCCTCATTACAGAAATGTTCTTATGACTCGCCTGCTTGACTCACTGTGATATCAAGAGCAGTTCTTAACTTCTTCAAATTTCTTTAACAGCTTTAGATAATTCACAATGATTCAAACCTTCTAGACTTAACAAAAATTATCTTTACCTCTTCAGACAAACCAAGATTACACCAGTGAGTAACCGACAGTCTATACTTGGACATTATTGCTTCTCAGCGAAGAGATGCGTAAGGTGGAGTTGAAGCTGCACCCCTTTAGATCAACAGTTTCAGCTGGCCTAAAGCCGAGCGACTTTTCCCAGTAATTTTAGTATCAGACAAATGCTGTGATGCAATAAAATCATGACACTTTTCCAAAGTTGTGCCACTTTCCAAACAAGGATTTGAGCAAAATCATGCAGAGCTCCTCCAGTTAAATCAGGAATAGAAAAAATAAAGCTCCAACTCTGAGAAACTGAGCGTTTCACAGAAAGTTACTTCTCCCAGTTTGCCACTTACACCATAACCCCACAATTTTAGACTAGACCAATAACACTGCAAAGAGTTTACATGGTCCAGAGTTACCCGGTCTCCACAATAACCTCAGTTCACAGGCTCTCTGAGGAAGAAATGTATAATTAAACCCACCGAATGACGAGGAGGACTTGGGGAATGCGCTGGTGTTTTTCGCACTGGTGGTTTTTATAGTGTGTTAGCGCAAGCTCGCTCTGAGAGCACGAGTTAAAACATGAAAGCAGCTTTGTCGTTCCCTACAAAAAGAGAAAAAAAAAGTGCTTTTTGTTCCAACACCTTGGGTCATGTTTCCCTAATTTCTCTAATGCCATCCTTCAAGGTCGAAGAACCGAAGAATAAAACACTGCAGATGTTATCCAGATTTATCTAGTTATGCTTCTTCTAGTTTTGGACTTATTGTATGTGACACATGCTGTGATCTGGTTGCGATTACTGATCTGGTTGCAGTTATTCTCAGTGATGACACACATCTCTACAGAGGCTGTAAACAGGGAGCTGAGGATGAGACTGCGGACTTGAAAACAACCTCATCTGGACGGCCCATGTTTCTGCTCCTCTACATGCTGACATAGTTCAGTCAAGCCACAGTAGCAACATCTGCAGCGAAGAGGAGCGCGAAGGCCGGAGCCATAAATATGACACCGCCATGATGGGGTTTTTCTCCTCCTGGAGGATGGAAACCAAGGAAGTGAAACAGATGAAGGAGCAAACAGGTTTCGGTAAGAGTGGCGCGATGAGGTTTCAGTGAGTGCAAACACGGCCAACTCAAACACTCCTCCGTCCAATGACTCAGACACAGGAACCCTCCGAGAATCCTAAAAGCTCCAATTTCCAAAGGAAATGAAAACAAATCATGAACTCTGCACTTAATTATTATGTTTTAAGTGCTGTGCTCAACTAAAAATCCACTGCTGTTAAATTTAGTGCGAGTGTGAAACCGATTCTCTTAAAAAGAGCATTTAATTTTAGAAACTTCTACAGACTGACGCTGGTCAGCCCAAACCAAGTTTCTGTGAGGTCACCTAAGAAGATGTTTGAAAGCAATCATCCAATCAGCAGCTTACACGACTGATGTGGAAACTTAAAACCAGCACAGACCTTTGGTCATTAGGCTGATATAGTCCAATAACTGAAAAGTTGGGTTTTAAATTATCATTTGTAACTTTTTTTTAATAATGAGTGGATGTATACACCAAAGATAGGTGGGCAGCTGTGGCTCAAAAGGTAGACCAGCTCATCACTAGCATTTCCTCACTTACAGAACAATCTCTGACCTTTCTCATGGTACCTGAACACATCATGAGGCATGCTCCTAATGCTCCAAGTTACGTGACACTTCCTGTTTATGAACACCCACACCCCTCCGCCACCCTCAGGTTACTTCGGCCAAACACCAGCTCTGTTTACTGAGGTTGCCATGACGAGGAGGAAGAATGCGTCTCACTGGCCCGACCTTGAGAGGCCTTTCTGCCAGTGTTATCAATCACTCCTCTGTGTGTGTGTGCGTTCAGCCCCCACACCTCCGTCTTTGTCTCGATACCGACTGTTCTACACTGATGAGACTCAACAACAATGTCACCAATTCAGTTTCAGACATTTCTGGTTTCTATGAAAGTGTTGCGCTTCATTCTGGAGACACTGCATAATTAACCTCAATAAAGTCTGTCAGAGAGCCAAAAATCACCTTGAGAGAGCGTCTGTGGCTGAACCACAGAACATAAATGAGAATATCACAGTTTGAATTACTGTGACCTAATCAGAGTCACGAGGGTTGGGTACAAATGCTGCATCACTGTTTTGGTTTGGGTTCTTTGCAGTCACGTTTTCCCCATTATTCCAGGAAAACTAAGAAGTCTCTGTTAGAGTCTTTCTTTAAAGTCTCAGTGCCTCATCATGCCAACATTTAGATGGCAAAGCTGATAAGCAGCAGAAATATCGGCCAGTGGCATCAGTAAACGCCATCTTAGTGAACCTGTCAGTAGTTTCAGTATCTGAAGTCTGGTCTGGCTGATTCTCAGTTATTCAGGTCATGGTGGTCTTAGGAGCTTAAAAAGAAAATACTTAATGAAGTCCAGTCACTTAAGTTCTAAAACCAAAAAAGGTGGAGAGTCCCATGTATTTGAACCCTAAGGAGAAGGTCATTGACCCATTATTGATCATCTGCGTTATCACATGAGCCACAGTGTGGAAAAAGGTGGGGGTCATTACCACCAGAGGTTTCAGGTTAAACCCCTACGAGTAGATATCCCACCCTATCACGTAAACTATTGAGGTCACCTGACACAAGGTGCGAGTTGGGGTTGAGGTGCCTGGGAAGGGATCTCAAGTCTGCATTTGTAGGTTGCTGAGAGTTTGTGTTATTCAGTGGACAGAGACGGCCCATTTCGCTCGTCTTTCAAACCAACCGTCTCCTCGGTCCAAAGTGTGAATTCTGGCATCCACGAAAGAGTGACCTTTGTCCTTTAGATGTACAGCCGAGTTTGTCGAGATGATCTTCTCACACAGCTGCGTTTCTCCCATTAATGTACCCATCAGTTTTGCTGGCATCATGATTAAGATCAGGTCCAGGCCAACCGAAGATCATAAAAACCGCATGTAACATGACGTGCATGAATAAGCACAGAGCAACACAAGAGCAGATAAACAGTTTCAGAGTTTGTGCTTCAGTGACTCGTCAGCTGACAGCCGTTTCTCTTATCTGTTTTAAGCTCTGATAAAAAGTTTAGCCTGTAGAGTCAAAGAGTGGCAAACTAACACAAAAATGAAAACAGAAACCAACACGTCAGAAAAAGAATATCCAGAAATCTGTGTCAAAGCCTGAACTTTAAACCAAGACCTGGCAGACTGAAACCAAACATCTATCAGCTGTCAGAGTTCAACGAGGCGAGCTGGACGTGGACTGTTGTTGATACACATCACCATAGCAACAAACGGCCAAAAGAGAAAGGGTGAACTCAAGAGTGTGAGTGTGTGTGCGCGGCGAGGTTTCTGCTCCCAGAGAGGAGCAGCCAGCCAGCAGATTAGTTAATATCTCACTGAGGGAGGCAGCACTAAATGTGCCGAGAGCGGCCCGATGCTCGTCAGCAGATATGAAGACGACACGCACAATAAATGGGTATCTTCAATATAGATTTATCTGTCAATTATTAGTCATGTTACAGGAGTGCCAAATCCATTTAGTACAAAGTCAAGACTCAGAATCAATAAGTCTCGACTCCCGTTTTTCCAAGAAGTGTCAAGTTTTAAGTTCTTTCATTGGAAGATTTTAAGAAAAGCAGAAGCCTGACTGGATGTAAATGTAATTGCTGCGCACTCAAAAGAAAAAGTGAACATTTCTCTAAGATACTGAAGGGTACAGGCTACACATATACAATATTCAATCACAATAATATACAACCGCCCTCGAAAAGCAAATACGCAAATTGATAGCTGCAGTTTTAAAAGTGATCTAGAATAATTCACTTTTTCCAGGTGGCATTAAATTAGTTTCTCCCCTAACTTTCAAAACATTAGTCAACATTTTCCTGTGACAGTTCCCAGAGTCCTAAGGTATTCCAGTCAGTCGTCCTTCCACACAGGTAGGAGCAAAAACAGCAGGACAAGAAGAAATCTAATCTTTCAGATCCAACTTTGTGTCAAAGTCCAGAAACACTAACACTTTCAATACAGGCGATTTTCGCTTTATACAAGTGGCAGCTCCAAATTCACTAAAGGTCATACAACAAGTGTGTTGAGGGCTTTTATGAGTTTACTGAACTATAACTATTGAGTTCAATGTCTGATCAGTTACATTCAGGGGGTCATGCTAGGTGTAGCAAAGGATCAAAGTAGGATTTTTTCATTTTTCCTCATTTGTGCCTCTGTCCTCCCGCCCATGACCTGACAGTCAACCTCAGTACGCCAATGGAGCCAACGGAGGACACAGCAGTGTATCTTTTGCAGAACAGTTTTAACCTTTGAGGTATACTGTCAATTAGGCGTGGCATCAAGCAGGACAAGAGGAGGAAACAATTAGTTCTTTGTTTTAATAAACCGTTTCAGTCCCTTCACTTTGAGCGTGGGGCATTTTGATTAACAGTAGATCAAAGTATAAAGCTTTCACACCGTCTCACATCTGTTGAGAGACATGAGAAAGAGAGACCGTGTCCCAAAAATGATTACAGAGCACTAAAGAGCGCAAAAAGAGAAAGGAGGACTGATTGGCTGCTGCTGACTGAACAACGAGGAAAGTTTGACGTTCTGAAAATACAAACAGAGAAGCGGAAAAATTCTCCCACTGAAAGGTGGGGTTGTTCTTGGAAAAACAGGGCCTGGAGGCACCACAGGTTAACTCGGCATGTAGGAGAGGTCACGCTGCCTGATTAAGGTCACACCTGAGAGCTACAGATCCCGTCAGGCCTGTTCTCACCTGGTTCCTCTCACACTGAGGCAGATGTAGAACAGCACTGCAAATGGGGACAAAAACCAGTTGAAGGCAGGATTATTCAGCTAAATTTACCAGCACAGGTGATGTCATATTTCTGACACAATAAATGAAGAAACACTAATCGGGGCAAGCTCAGGCTAAGAAGAGCATGCAAGCAATGCTAGCTTGTAGAGTGTTAGTAATGATCAGACAGGGACATAAAACAGACTACAGCTACTTCTCTATTCCAAAACAATGCATTACAGCTTCCATTATATGATTTTGCGTATTTACACGAAAGCTGCACTAAAAACAGGAAGTAGAGACATTTCAGGCTTCCATAAAAGCAAAATGTTATTCATAACTTAAATTTAGCTCAGGTGACAGAACTGTCACTCTGAAGGGAAGGCTGTGAATATTTAAAGCTACACCTACAGAAAGTAGCACCAGTGTCTTATGTGCTCTGGTGCAAGTTTATCCTGGTAGCAATGTAGCTTGGCTTAAGTTCAGGGCCAATTATCTTTCACAGCATGCAGCCATCGAGGTATTCGTCTCGTCTGCATTTTACTTTGAACATAAAATGTTATGCACGGCGTGTGAATTTATCCAAACAGTTGTTCTTTTGTTCAGATGTGTGTTTAGTTTTCACATTGGATTCAAACCAGTAGCGGGAAAGCCTGCACACGTTCCAAGGTAATTATATGCACTGCAAGCCATTTATGCAGCTTTAATGTTGGACAAAAAAACAAAACAAAACACAAAACCCTGCACAATGGCTCAAAGCTTAATACTTCTCTGCTCGGCTTACAATTTGTCCCAGGTGATTTGTTTAATTGGTGGCGTTTAGCACTTCTGTTCTGCAGTCACGCTGCTTTTGCACAGATTTCCATGTAGTGTTTCCAAATCCTAAATTAGTTTTTCCATGCACCGTTATTCCTCGTTTCAGCCTCAGCAGAAATCTGATAAACTAAATGTACACAAACTGCTAATAATAACAACACCTCCATTACACCCATCATGATTTTTTCCAACTCCATATTGTTAGGCTTTGACTCCATACAAGCTTTGCATGATTCCCAGTTCACACTAATGCCATTTGTTTCATACAGGGCCACAACACACCCCCTCGGTTCAACTGCCTGAAACTATTGCCTTTAGGCCATCTTTCTACTGTTTGGATGCCCCTCATGGTCAGACATGGCCCATCTTTATAGCAATTTGAAGCAGAGAAGAACTACTTGTACAAACAAGCATGTTTTAATGAGCATGCACTGCTGTCACAGTGTGCATAAGGAAAAGAACAGCTAAGAAGCCCCAGTGACTCAAACTGTTATAGCTAACGTAGGATTAACAGATGAGTAAGATAATCTAGATGTTTTTCTCCAACTTAAACTGATCATGTCACAGCTACTCGGGCTGAAATCCATCATGATGCAGCACACCGGTCTGCACAAGTGGATGGGCCAACGCCTTTTGTTCACAACACACCTCTCGCTCAACTCACTGGCCAACGTCCAAAAAGAGGTAGGCAAAAAAAACTCCCAAAAAAGCGCCCATATAAGGTGTTGCAATCTCAGAATGATGATTCCAGTGCCAAACAGACACACTAAGGTTCATTCAGGGATAGATTTCTCTCTAAGGTGGTAAAGATTTGCTTCTTAAATCAAACTGCTGTCAGAGGATAAACACGGCCTCTGCAGAGATTCAGGAACCTGCAGAAAAAGCGTTACAACATGGCAACGTTGCAAGCTCCTTGCAGCTTCATGAACAGTTTTCACCTGAACCATGCTGCAGAAAAAAAAATTAGTCATCTGGAACAGACATTTAGCCGGCTGCATTAAATGACCTCCATCTGGGCACCCAGATGGAGGTCAGTATTCATCCACACATACACAGAAGTTCGACTTTCAAGTCCAGTCAAAGTTCATTTTTATAGCACATTGTAAACAACCTCAGTCGACAAAATTTCTCTAACAGTTAAAGAAAATGTACACTATAAAATAACCACTAAACAATAAATATACACTTAAAAAACCAAACAAACTAAGTAAATAAGAGACTGTTGTCGCTTGCTTTTGGGTCTTGCTGAGCAGCATATCCTGGCTTTTATTATCCACATAAGTCTTTAAGAGTGTTGAGGGACTGGGCAGCTCATATGTGAAAAGGCGAGTTGCTCCTAAGATTAGGAGCTACCACTGAAAAAGCTCCATTGCCTCCACTTTTAAGCCCGGATCTGGTAGGATTGTAGGGTTTCACTGCAGTCGCACTGCCTAACAAAGCTTAATAGTTATTCCGTAAGCTATTAGGAGTTAAACATGAGTGATTTCACTTTGAATGTCAGGCATATTTATTTAAAGGCCATGATGCATAGCTTAAGTGGAAGCTGAGATGCAGAGGCACAAAGACAACATACGCCAGGAAACCGGTGGGTATTCCTGCGTTTGCTGCTCTGCTGCCAGCTTAGGAGGAAACCCGCTTCTGTACAAAGTAGTGATTTTTTTTCCCTCCGTCTTTTTTGGTCAGCCAACCCAAATTTATCGTTGGTGTGACATTAGCTCTGTAGGAAATAACTACATCTTCACAAACTGACACCAGTGTACGAGTTTCCAATCACCAGAGGTTAAAAAACCCCAAAAACAAAACTACACCACAATCAAATGACTTTAACGTCTCCACCGCTAAGCTCGTGATTTCTCAGTTCAAAGTCCAGGTAACTTCTATGACTCCATCCTCCTGCTTACAAACACCTTCTCTGTGACACTGCTTCAAAACTGACTGCCTGTTCTAAAAATCATACCCTGCTTTATCCTCTCCGAGCACTAATGGGGAGGCAATATTTACTGAATCAACATCACGCTGCATTCAGCGAGACTTGAAACCATCTATTCAGACTATAAACTAATCAGGAAAGTGTTTACCAAGGTCGTAAATAAGATTCAAGTCACTCCAATTCTGATTTTATGATAAAGGAAATTTCTTTGGCAAATTAAATAAGAGACAGAAAATTAAAGATTGCGGTGAGAATCTATGCAAGCATACAAAACCGAGCAGCTGTGGTGTAATCGATGTGCTTTATTGCTACCACTGTGACATTTGGTGTTTAAACATGACACAGACGCCCTGAATCCCGAAAGCAGTCGACTGAGGAACTATCGATCTGCCTCGAGCTCGAGGAAAAGCAGAAGAGAGACTGAAAGCACAGCGTCGGCCGTCCCTGAACCAAAACTCTTTAAAATGAAACGAAGTGTGTTCAAGCTCTGAAGAGGTCGCACGCACTGAAAATATTCAGTGTGCATTAGAGACAAAAGCCAGGGGCCTTCTTCAGGGGTCCCCACACCACAGCAATCCATTAACAGAGCTGAAAAGGATGTGGAGTTACATCACTTTGGCCACATGCCAGTCTGTCTTCTCCACCCTCCCACTCTGATGAGCAACTCCGTGTGGAGTCGCTCTTCTGGTTGCTGAAGGGTTTCCCAATTATGGGGCTGGGCCGTGATATAAGCTACGAGCTTTGAGATGGCCTCGCCTCTGTGACGGAAACGAGCTTCCAGTGTGCAGCAAGTCACACCGCCATTGGAGGAATTTCAGTTTCATTCAGCTCACCAATTATTTTTTGTGATGGGAAATGATCTTGTCCCTGAAGCTTGCACTGAATCTGGAACATCTGTAGTTTCTCCTTCAACCAAATCTTAACCAGCTGGTCACCGACTGAGTTTTAACCCTTTGAAAGCCGAGTGGGAGCAACCTTTTCAAAAACCCAGTGGTTTCTGGCATATTTCAGCCTGCTCATAAAACAAAACGACTGTCTGTGCATCAGAAGTTAAAGAGAGTCATCGCTGCAGTGCAGCTTCCCTTTGAAAACCCCCCAAAACTACTGATATATACTGAACTGTGAAAACTCATCATTAAGGCTACTGGGGAGGTCGCCAAATGTCGCCTTTGTGGTGAATTTTCAGCTTTCCTTTTTGACATTTATAGTTTAGGACCAGTAAACTCTTCCCTAATCTTTTAATAAGACATTTTTAATCTTAACAGTTTGTGCTCTTTTTGTTTTATTTAAGAGTTTCCTCCACATGAGACACAAAACAGGTGCTGCACCTTTGTGGCGTGGTCTGAGGTGCAGACCCTTAACTCAAACACGTAAATTGAGTGAAAGTGTGCAGGTGAGAGGGTGATGAGTTTATGGCTACGTCTACACTAATCCAGATACATTTGAAAACAGCCTTTTCAAATGTATCCGCTTTGGAGAGCGTTTTCAAGAAGCTCAGTTTTCCTTGACCAAAAACGCCGTCTCAGTGTGGACGGAAGGTCAAAGCGGAGAGAAAAAGATGCGTTTTCAAACGAAAACGTATTAGTGTGGACATGGCCTAACTGAGCTTCCACACGCCTGCCCTCCCTCACCCCTTCCTGCTTGGCTCATATGCTCCGCCTGTCATGGAGGTGAGGTATCTGACAAACTGTCGTCACCTGTGAAAACACACCGGAGCCTCTCCGAGACGTCCAGGTGGGACCTGAGCACATTTTCACACTCTGATGTTGTGTGGACTTTCTGTAAAATGCGTCACAGTGAACTCAGACTACCGAGTATTGCTCTGACATGCAAACATCTGTGAGATGTTACATGTGTTGCAAAACACGATTTTTAAAACGAGCCAGTACTACCTGTGCCACAGATGGCACGCCCTTCAGACTGCGGCCGAACAATAAAAAGTGAAAGCAGCTGGAGTGCGGCGCATAAATGAACAACCAGACGTGCAAGAAAGTGGTTTTGGATCAGCTCCAAATGGCCTGTCTGAGATCTGGATATGCTTGACTTCCACAAAACCAGAGTCAATGTGCCGTTTAAGCGTTCATTTAAAAAGCTAACCTAATGTTAAATCCACCTGGTGATTATGAACTCTGCACAGCTAACAGGCTCATTTTACCCCATGAAGAAAAATGAAAACAGGTTTGAACCAGAGATAGGAATTACGTACTTTCAGCACATCATTCCCTCCTCCTTATCTGGCTTCACTTATTCCAACATCGATCAGGTTAAGTGGAATGTAGTCAATAAGCCAGCTCAGGGTTTATCAATGTAGTTATGAGCACGTTCACCTGAAAGAGGAAACCATGTGACTGCTCAGTAGGCAGCCGTACCTGCTGATCTCTCTCCCCGTTCTGAACATAACGTGCACTGGAGCAGGTGAAGTCTGCAGTACAAGTTTCCATGGCAATTTCCCCCCAATATGAATGAACCACATTTTTAAGCCTGAAAATTCAGGATTAAACCTGAAGTTCGCTCACTGAGCCCTCTAATCCTGCTTCATCGTGCAGTCCTACTCTGTATCTGCAGGTTTACGATGGCCATTAAAGCAACGTGATCACATGAACTCACGACTTCACATCAGGATAAGAGATCAATGTCAGAGAGAGAGAGATCAGCAGTTTGAAACATTTCTGTTACAACCATGACAGAGAGATATATTCCTGAACACACAGAATTCAACAACTTTGTTTTGGAACAAATGTTTCGACCAAGTTTAGCCATCAGCTAACCCTTTTGTATTCAAAACACTTGCTGGTTATCCTCAAACCTAAACCCATAAGGCAGGTAGCTTCGCCGATGGTTCCCATCACTCAAGATCTTTGATAGAAGAGAGCCGATCTTCCTTCAGCTCTCTCCCTCTTTTACCAATAATCAACTACTACTTAAAGAGTTTGTTATAATGAACACACTATAGTTTACATAAAGTCACTGTCAGCAGGCCTGTAGCACTGAATATTTGCCTTTTTCTTCATAAAAGGAGGTAATCACAGTCTTCTGCTTCATGTCTGAAAGCTGAAACAGAACCAGCTCTGCCCAACTGTGTGCACGTCCCACCCAGCCAGGCAGTCATTTCCTTTCAAGTGTGGAAAAACCAACCGTCCACCACAGCTTTACGTAGCTGAATGCACTCTGACCTCAGCTCACTCAGCGTGGTTAGTTTAGGTTTTTTCCTCCCTCTTCAATCAATCAGAGTTCAGATGTAGACGTCTGATTAGGTATAAAAGCTGCTCTGGTCTCAAATGAACTCAAAAGCAGGCTGTATGCAGCTAAGCTGTGGAAACGCGACACATTCAGACTTCTGAGACACGTTCTGGACACAATCTGCTCATCTAAAGTTAACCACTCGTTTCATTTCAGCAGCGGCAGGCAGGTCATTGAGTTATTTTAGACTCAAACTTGACCTTCAAACTTCACTTTTGACTTTATGACCAAAACGGCTTTCATACATCTCAGGAATATCACCAAAGCCTGACTCACTGTTGTTATTAAAAACAGTGTGCATTCATCTCTAGCGGGCTGGAGCAATGTGATGCATCTTTTCCCCCCTTACAAAAAGATAACCAGCAGCTTGTTCAGGACTCTGTCAAAACATTAAAATAAATGAGGTACAGCTATTAACTCATGCTCTGAATCCATTTCATGTAAGTAGTGGTGCTTTTCATAGGAGCGCTGAACAGGCAGGTGACCTTCGGGTGAAAACCGCAGATAAACATTTCATCAGTTTGTCACGGACTCTTATTTCTGGTTGGTTTTTTGTGTTTCTTTTTTTATTATTATTTGTTTAAATATTAGTGACTTGTCTGTTATGCCCTTTTCAGCCTTTAAAGTGTGACACTTATAAAAATAGAAAAGGATAGAATAGCCCTCTACTGTCATTGTACAAATACAATGAAATACTGGCACTGACTCGTCTTGGTGTCACATTTTGTGTTTTGTTCTGAGTTTAACTGAACGATTCTTGAACAGGATGTCATGCTGGACTGTACACAGCTCCAATGAAAAGACCAAAACTCACCGTCTGGGAAACAAGAACCCAGACTACTCATCACACCACAAAGCACACACACCTGGTCCTGCCAACAGGTAACCACAGGGAGGAGATGACATCATTTTGCCTCAGAGATGACACTGACTCAGGCTGTGAATCAGCTCGTTGACGCAGACCAAGGCCATGCTCTGGATGGGCACCAACCTCGGAGGACAGGAGTGAAGCCAGTGCACAAAGTGCAAACGCATTTAGTGAAAATCAAACGGCAGCCGCCGCTTTACTCGGCACTGCTGGGATGGAAATTTTGAAACACCAGCGTTGGTGCAGATGACTAAATTCTCCTTTCAGTTTGTTTGGGATTAAAATCTCTCGCATTTTAAAGGCTGAGATTTTTAAACACGGGAGTGAAAAAGAAGACCGCTAGTAACAGGTCCAACTTTAATACATGATGCCTCCAGAATTAAAGGAAGTTTTTCTGTTATGAATGTGTGAAAGCCAAACTGAGGGAGCTAAAACTAATGGAAAAAATATATATAAAGAAAATACACCTCTATGAAAGATTGGAGAGATTCTTCTGTTATTTTGTCCACCGTTTACACCAGTACAAACAGCAAAACAGCTCAGCACCCTCAAAAAAACATGAGCAGAGAGCCAATTAAGCAGCTCTCTACCTGACACCAAACACCTTAAAATGTCTCAAAGAGCAGAAAATAACCATCCATATGCACAGAGGATCCAGAGACCACGAGTTTAACTCATTTTGGACACCATCTTTGTGTAGTTTCATAAATGAAAACTCAGGCACAAGAACAAAAAGGTGCTCTGGGAGTAACAAGCTTTTGTTTTTCCAACCTTTGAGGGACATTTCAAACAGCATCAATCATGCCTGTAATGACTTTTTCATTTATCGGCTCTACATGTACTCTTGCTTCATCAAGTTTATGCTGATTAAGCTAATTATTTAGAGCATTTAGATTTGCAGTGAATCACCAAGCACTGAGATGATTAATTTTATGTGCAAAACAAGCTAAAAGGGAAGCAGAGGGGATTCCTTTTTCCCCACCTTCCTGGATCACTTCTCAGTCTGAAGGAAAAGCATCAGTCAGTGAAACAATCAATAAAATCCCTCTTTTCATATGAGCACACAATTTTTGTCCAGATTACCCACGAGGAGTGAAAAGGAGGAGAACAAAAACCCAAAGATCTAATTATTTAATCCATTTCTCTCAGATGCTACAATCAAAGTTTTACCAAAGTCCCACCAATAACCAAAACCCAGATATTAAAATACAAGCTGAAACCAGACATTTGTGGTATTTTTAGGAAAAAATAAATAAAATACTAACAACAATAAGAAGAAGAAGGAAGAAGAAAGAAGAAGAAGCTCCTACCGATTTCCTCCCCACTGACTCATCAATTTAATGAGTGATGATTAACCCTCTAAAACATTACCTTAAGGGAACAAAAATCTACTATTTACAAAAGGGACAAACTACAAACAATGGAAATTAAATTCAGGTGTGGTGTGGTTAGTCACCCAGCAAAGAGCAGCTTGTAAAGAACATGAAGCAGAAAGACTGCAAAGCAGATCAAAAAACTGTTGGAAGGGGGGCGCAAGAGCTAATGAACATCATTCAGCTCTGACTTTGTGATCTCTTTGAGTCCGAGGGTGAAATATTTGAGGAGACTTGAGTTCTCCACGAGGTCGGCCTCATTAACACAGGTGTGTCCTCACCTCTGCGGGAGACTGCTCATTAAAAACACACTCTGTACCCACAACACGCCAAACTCCATTCAGAAATCTGTCACTTAACGCTGCTGTTGACAAAAACCATTCACTTCATCAGAAATTACCCTGAATGCCAAGTCCAAGTTTAGACCCACGTTTCTACGACTCTAACACGACCCAGATTTAAACGTTAAAATAAATAAAATAACCTCAACTTAAAAAGTAATCCAAGTATTTTTGATGAGGTTACGCCGAATTAAAGATGGACATCCGCTAGTTCTAAAAGGTTGTATTAAATCGATTCAACATTACTTTAATGTCGCAGATAAACGCGCGACATTATTAAAAAGATCATTTCTCGACGAAGTTTTGCAAGGAGTTCTTGTCGTACACTGCTCTACACGTACAGAAGCCACCGTGAATGTGAATTTATTAAATTACGGACAATTTAAGAAATAACGTTTCTTCTGCCTTTCGCTAATAGGCTTACTTTGAGTGCATAATGGTGAACTTTATCAGCTTTTAAGAGACTCAAGTCCCCCAATGCCTCACCTTGCTAACGAAACGCGACCAAGTGGGCGGTAGAGGCGCCGTGAAACTTACAAGTCTGATATTTTACAGAGAATATTTGTGCTATCGGGGTTAAAATATATGCCGAATTGAAGAGTGTATCCAAAATTATTAAAAAGCTGCATTTGCAGTCAGGTGCGACGTTTATTCTCGCATAGAAAAGCCAAAGATGTTAAATGCCTGAATTTTAAATGGTAGCCCGTGCATTCCAGAACAGAAGACGGGGCGATGAGGTTTTAAACTTGGAATAGTGAGTGAAAACTGGATGAAAACTTTACTCAGAGAAGAAATATTGGAAATTCCAGTATCCCTGTCGTGTGCGGACTCTTTATTATGTTACAAAGTTATGTCGGAGGCGCACAGCTGAGGGGGAAGCTTCCAGATGAATGAATGGACCCCGGTACTCACCTATGGACACGAGCTTTATGTTCTCCTTTTCCAGGAACTCAAGAGCCACCGACACGTTTTCCAGCTTCATCTGCCTGAAGGTGGGCCTCGGGTGGTACTTTCTGAACATCTTCTTGTGGCTGAGGACCTCCAGCAGGGCGATGAGCCTCAGGCCGTCGCCCAGGTCCAGCTGCAGATCCACGATCCGCTTGTTGACGCACTTCAGATGCTCGTTGATCCAGCGGGTGAAGGTGTTCTGCTGGATCTTCTTCCACGGAGCGTCCTCCGCCAGGTCCTTCTCTGTGGCCGGCATCTTTGATAATTGTGCGCTGATTGTGTGTAAGGCTTCTGTCACGGAGATGGGTTAAAAATTGCAGAAAGTTGGCCGGTAAGCCTGCTGTGTCGCCGCGTTGTTTCCTCGGAGCTGCTGCTCGGTCTGAACTTTCTCCGGACTAATGCCGCTGCGTTCAGGTGCTGCTCGGATTAATCAGCTTCTTCTTCTTCTCGTTTGTCTGAGTTGCTAGTCTGTGACGTTTTACCGCCTCCCAACGGCATTGAAGTTCACTGAAATGTATTTATTTTCCGCACCTTAGACTCAGATGCAGACACTGGACACAAAGTAGTTATAGACTCGCATGGTTTGAATATAAATACATGTAAAAACATAATTTCATATTTTTTCTAGTCAATAACCTTTGTGTCAGTGAGTTTCACCTCACATTCTGTAAATTTATTTATTTATTTATTTTGCATAAACCTTCATTCATTTGAGTTTCAGGCCCTCACACATCTATTGGGGTGTGTTGAAATTCGAGGCGTTATTTCTTCCAGCATTTTTAAGCCCTCTTACCTGTTCAGTACTGTGGTCTGGCAGGATTACATGTGAGAGGATGGACCTTCATAACACTCAAAGCATTTCCCATTTATTTGTTCATGCTGGAGAAATTGTAGCAAAGAAGATTTCCAGCACTTTAAATATTTTTTGGAGTGGAGAGCAGAGGGTTTGGTCCTGCTTACTTCCTTCAGTTTATTTCCAGTGAGTGTAAGTGCCTTACACCTGAACTCTGTCCAGCAGAGGGCGATTCCACTGGTTGTTTCCTTTTGTGTATAACACTATGTGGAAACTCCCCTTCTTTTTTTTATGGTAGGAGCTCAGGCGCTACTATTACTGAATACTACACAATACTTTGTGTATATCATTCTTTATCAGAGTGAAACAGGAGGATGGAGGACAGTACTCTGATCAGCCAATAAGGATGCAGCGTTCACTGGTTTAATAGTTAGTACCAATCCTCGTTCGTCATGTCTTCATTTCAAAAAGCTAAGCTGCTTATGATGAAAACCCTCGGACAGAGGCTTCATAGCAGGACTTCACTAACAGATAAGTGATGTCACTGCTGCTACGTCCATCTTTTATTTACAGTCTGTGGCTGAAAGCCATAAAGCTGCCGCAGACTAAGATTTATCTATGACTCTGGGGTAAGTTTATAAAAACACTGATTTCACTTGGTTTAAGCTCCTTTAGACTGAGAATTTCCCACCTGTTTTTTCCACATTTATTTCTTTCTGACTTATCTCTGCTTTGCAGCACATCTACACGCCCTACACATCTACACGCCCTTGTCTGTGCTCTGTAAATACTGCAGTGATTATCCCATGTGCCGCTGATTGATGATCCACTTTATGAGCACCAGATGTGAGTCCATGTGTCCAGTGACCGTCCGGCCTCCGCACTTTATAAGAAGTTTATTGTCATGAAACACTCCCTCTGCCCATGTCCCAGTATTTTAAGTTTTACCTGAATGAAATCGTGTCTTACTTTTCTTTTCTTCTGACTCAGAATCAGACAGACAGAAATATGAGTACCGTCCTTTTTATGATTTTTTATTCTGTCTGCATGTTGAAACCTTCTCATAAAAGGTGACATCATGCTCCGGATAGATGATTGATGCGTGTTTGTTGTGTGACGACATTCAGCTTATATCAAACACACACACTCATATGCAAGTCCAGACCTGTGTTGTCTAATTGTGCAACCTTTGCTTCTCTTCATTATTTCATGTCTGCATTACATCACCTACAGCTCACTCTGCCTTAAAGGGACAGTTCACCTCAAACTCACTTGGCCTGCAGTGTTTTTTAGATGAAGATTGTTCTGGAAAGATCTCAGACTTCTCTTGATATAGAGAAACCTGGGAGAGAAGTAAACGGCACTCGGTTTGTGGTGCTCCCAAGTAGCAAAACACAAAATCAAAGACTTCTTAGAAAAGTGTCCATAAACGTTGGTGTGAGCAGGTTCCGCCCATGGAGGAAGGCTTACAGCTCAGAACATGATGTTTGGATTTTATCAGATGGATGATTTCTTCTGCAGAGCAAAAATAAAGTGATTTATTTTTATAATAAGGAGTCGGTGTGTCATAGTTCAGGGTTTTCAAGTCTTTTGTTTGTTTTTTGGTTCTATTTTTTCCTGTTTTGACTTTACAGTTGTTCTACTGATAGGTTTCAGTTCTTGTCTTGATTTCTGTATTATTCTAGTTTCCCTAGTGTTATCTTTCAGTAATGTCATGGTTTACTTGGAAGGTTAGTGTCTCCTCCTGTTTTTACTTCCTGCCCCTTTTCCTCCTCTTTGATTGGCTGCTCCTCTCTGATTCTGTCCTCTTGGGTCAGTTGGTCCTCGATGCTGTTTATACTGTACACAGTCTCTTCCTTTTTCAGGTCCTTTTGTTGTACCAAATTATTTTCCGTGTGTTATCTGCTTGCAGTGCTGGCTCTGGCCCATTGTGCCCTTTTGGACTTCTGTTTCCACCAACATATTTTATCATTTCTTTTGCGGCCAGCTGTTGTCTCGTGCATCTGGGTCCTCTTATCACACCTCATGATAGGGTTTTAGGATTTTATGGAAACCCAAAGAAGAGTGAAAAAACTACATCTGGTCGCAGAACTTTTATTTTCATTTCAAACATTTCAGACACAGCAAACATGTGGAAGAAGGTGCTCTGGTCAGATGAGACCAAAATGGAACTTTTTGGGCAAAATGCAAAACGCTATGTGTGGCGGAAAACTAACACTGCACATCACTCTGAATACACCATCCCCACTGTCAAATATGGTGGTGGCAGCATCATGCTCTGGGGGTGCTTCTCTTCAGCAGGGACAGGGAAGCTGGTCAGAGTTGATGGGAAGATGGATGGAGCCAAATACAGGGCAATCTTGGAAGAAAACCTCTTGGAGTCTGCAAAAGACTTGAGACTGGGGCAGAGGTTCACCTTCCAGCAGGACAACGACCCTAAACATAAAGCCAGGGCAACAATGGAATGGTTTCAAACAAAACATATCCATGTGTTAGAATGGCCCAGTCAAAGTCCAGATCTAAATCCAATCGAGAATCTGTGGCAAGATCTGAAAACTGCTGTTCAAACGCTGTCCATCTAATCTGACTGAGCTGGAGCTGTTTTGCAAAGAAGAATGGGCAAGGATTTCAGTCTCTAGATGTGCAAAGCTGGTAGAGACATACCCTAAAAGACTGGCAGCTGTAATTGCAGCAAAAGGTGGTTCTACAAAGTAATGACTCAGGGGGCTGAATAATTACGCACACCCCACTTTTCAGTTATTTATTTGTAAAAAATGTTTGGAATCATGTATGATTTTTGTTCCACTTCTCAAGTGTACACCACTTTGTGTTGGGCTTTCACGTGGAATTCCAATAAAATTGATTCATGTTTGTGGCTGTAATGTGACAAAATGTGGGAAAGTTCAAGGGGGCCGAATACTTTTGCAAGCCACTGTATATACATCAACCAATAATTTATTTTTAGGCATCTTTCTTGGTTGTCGTCATAGAAAAGCTGTAAATAATAACACACATACACAAAAAGAAAACATCATGACTATGATGTTTATTCTTTTTCTCTGAAGATTCAACCAGAGATACTTGACTGCAGTTCTGTAACTTTAAATCTGCTAACCATGATTAATGAAACAAATGTAAAAATAATAAATTAAGGGTTTGTAGCAGCACACGTTTGGATTTTAGGTGCTGATATTTCAAGATTTTTCTTAACGATAAAGCAACTTTAACAACTTTGAGATAATTTTATCTTTAAAACTTTAACATTACTTTCCCTTAAAAAAACAACACACTTCATTAATCCCGTATCAATCAAACTACATATTTTATAAACATTGTCTTGTACTTGGGAGTTGTTTGTGCACTACAAAATCATTCAAATTCACAAATCAGTTTAATATAATACTCCAATCTTGAGATTTTTCAGAAATGAAGGCATTCATACTGATCTTTAGCTTTCTTCTTGCAGTGTTTTAATCTAGTAAAAATGGATTAAAGAGAATTATGTTTTCTTTAACACAAGTCTTCAAGAATCTGGAAACATCAATATTTAAAGTGTCTTATTTGCATTTAATTCAGAACCACAAAGTGCACACCATCTCTACACGATCTAAGATATAATTTTCTTTTACCCAAGTCTGATGCAGAGTTTTAAATCTTGTGAGCAGTTACAGTAAAAACCCCTTTGTAATGCCCTTCCTGCTGTTGCCATTTCAAAATAACAGCATGCAGAAGCCAGATGGGAAAAACCAGGATAGTTTCAACCTTCTGAAGTATTTATATTGACCCAAAATGAGTTCATCTTTCAGTGTTTGTGAATAAAGACACAGGAAGCAGGTTTGGTGGGTCAGCTTGCTACAACTTTAATCCAAACATCGCTCTGCATATTCAATACATCCTCATCATATCCTCTACATAGCTCCCTCTCATATCTCTAAACAGTTTTAACAAAATAAGTCTAGTAGCACATCAGTCGATAACATTTTATCTTACAATTCTCTCTCTGTTCTGTAGTGTTTTTTCTCTTTACACATCAGGAGTATTTGTTCATTGTCTTATTTTAGTTCTTTTTAAACACGGAGACGAGACGGAGTACACGAACGATGACGAACGCTGCTCAAGAGTCCAGACTGTGAACCCACACACACACACACACCCCTGTCTACCAACACACACACACACTTTGAAATGATTCAATGTCTCTCAAAATGTTTCAGTAGAGGCTTGACGTCTTGTGTGTCAATAAAAAAAAATGAATAGATTTTGATATTTGGCCCGTTAAACTCTGAAAACATGGCAAATTTTCTTGTTCCTCCTTTAAAATTTTGCTCTTTGGGTGTTGTATAGTCGGTTAATCTGAATTCTGGGAAATTCTCAGACATTTGAGCCGAGATTAAGCTGAAAGCCCTGGAAAAAGCAACCTCTGACTGTCCAACCAAGAGTGTGTGTGTGTGTGTGTGTGTGTGTATATCAGGTGAAGAGTGTGTGTGCGTGTCTGCACACATACACAAACTGTGGTGTTAGTTACATCAGAGGCACTTTGACCCCTTTTCTCTGTGCCCCCAACATGGAGAAAAAAAAAAAAGTAAATCCAACATAAACTAAATCAGATTTTATTTCAATAATTTGGCTTCAAGTTTCAACCCAGACCCCAAAATTCCCCCAAACAGAAACAAAGAAACAAATTAAAATAATAACCCCAGAGAAAAGGCCAAGTTAGACATCCAACATGGCCAACTGAAAGCAGAACAGGGCAGAGCTTCCTGAAATTGCTTCAGCGCGAGAGCTTCCCAGCAGCCTTGGGTTAATCACGACGATGTGGTGCGCTTTGTCACCGTTTGTGCTTCGTTTGTGCTCTTAGAGCCAGGATCACGCCGAGTCTATAAACTCAGACCTGCTCAAGCCCGATGTGATGCACGGTCACCTGAACTCACATTTAAGGCGGAACACCTGAAGTCACTGAATGAACATCTATCTGACCAAAAACAGATCTTAAAGCTCAAAGTAATCGAATTACTCCAACTCTAGTGAAACAGATGTTAGCAGGAAACCAGTGAACGCACCAAACTCTCATGATCTGTTTCACAGTACGGAGTACAACACTGTTCATTTTAGTGGTGTAAACATGTTTCTTCTGGACAAATTGTCAACATATCCTTGATAGAAAAGCTGGAAACAGCAAAATAAATAACTGTTTCTGTTTTTATAATTTTAATTGTAGTAACTGTAGCAATCGATGGACCTGAGGGATGTCGCAGCACTGTGGGCCACTTTACTGCAGCTCCCATTCAACTACCACAACCTTGCCCTAACATAAACCTCCGCTGTGGTTTAACTACACTTCTAACCTTTAGTTACTGTTTGGAAACAGCTGCTATCAAGGAAGTGCCCTGTCCCAAAGCCTTGAAATGTTGTTTCATCTGTTTTGGACATTTTATCAGAGAAAACTAAAATGAAATGTGTGGCTATTTTTAATCTCCTTCAGGACACAAAAAGTATTTATTGGTATTAATCGAGGATGGGTACATCCCCTGGGTGAATTACACCTAATTATGTCTGTAAACTGGGATCAAGAAAAAGTGGCTCCTCCTCTAGATCTGCTCTAACACAACGAGCTGGTTTGAAGAATTTAGCGAGTAAATTTAAGCTGAATGTGGAGCTGCGTAAAAGAGAAGCCATCTCTTCTTCAGCAACTCTGTCCTCAGAGGTAAAGTTGAAACGGACAGATTCAGACCTGTCAGTGACGTTCGAAGCTGCTGGAAAGCGCCGTGTTAGCATTAAGCAGGTTTTTGTGTGTATGTGGAAGCTCCACCTGCTGGAGAATGTTTTGTTACCTGGAAATCAGCAGAGAGACGGAAAAAAGGGGGAAAGGGGAGAAAAAAAAAAAAAAAAAAAAAAGGAGCCCCCACCAGAGCTGAGAGAGCGGAGAATAAAAACAAAACTCCCCGCCGCAGGAAAAACAACAACAACAACAAAACAAAAAAACCAAAACAAAATAAACCAAGAAGCTTCTGAGTCCTCTGTAGAAACCACAACCTTTATATCCCTCTACAATTATGTACAATTAGACTTTATACAAGTAAAGCAGTGACGCTCTCCTCACGGTGCTCCGTGTGTGTTCGCTTGTGTTTTGTGTCCTAGGTGGAGCTGCTCTTGGAGAGGTTGGGGTAGAGGACGGCGGCCGTCACGGCGACCATCACTGCGACGACCGGCATCCACGGGCTCCAGCCGCTCTGTTGGAGAGAGACGAACGAAAAAACACATACGAGACAGAAACAGACGAAGAAACGCGTGAATAAATAAAGTTAGTTTGAACATTACAAGTAAAAGTGGACAGAGGCGGAAGGAGAGCTTTTAAAGAAAGAGGAGAAAGAAGATGAAGAGGTGAAGACAAAAGAAGAGAAGCCACTTCAGTCCAAAAGATGATATTTTATTTCTTTTTCTGGTGCAAAAATTCATCTGATTGAGGAAAAAAAAAAAAAAAGTTTATTTAACGAGAACAACGTAAATGAATCAGCCAAACTGCATGTAAGTGCCAAAAATGTCCACCTGAGGCTGGCTCCAATCAATCTCCATATACTGACATGTAAAAATGTAACTTTTATAGTACCCGCTGCAAAAACATAGGTTTGACCTCATAGTTTCCTGCTTCTGACAACTACACAGGATTTTTCAAATAACCGAGGCTGAGATTTTTAAGGCTGTGGCTGCTTTGACCGACAGCTCAGAGACAGGTGGCTGAACTGGACCTCTCAAATACATTTATGCCGTTTCTCAGCTTTTAACATTATTTTTTGGCTTTTTTTTTTTTTTTTGCCTTTATTTGATTGGACAGGGAAGATTTTTGACACACAAAAGTGGGAAGAGAGCAAACGGCCTTCAAACCCAGTCTGCTCAAAGGGTCAGCTAAACTTTTTCCCCTTCAGAATATTTGTAATGTCATGATCTGAATAATATGGCTAATCAAACTGTAGTATTTTATTAGTGGAGTGCCCACAGAACAATGGATGACTTTGCAGTGGGTGCATCCATCTATTATCCATTTATTTTATTTGCAAGGAACCCTTTGTCTAATCAATCTGAAACAATAAAAGTCATATTCACTACAAATATATATATATATATATATATATATGCGCTATCACAGCTAGAGATTGACGAGGTACAACATAAATGCTACGGCAAGGAGGAGTCAGGACGCCAGGTCAGGGGGGAGATATCATCACCCCCACCCGAGATTGGGTACATAGCCCCAAGTGCGATAGGAGAAGGATCGTTGAGTGCGAGAGGAACTGACCTGAAAGATAGGATCATGGCCAAGCTTGAAACCTGGATCCCCCGTAGCCGGTTACCAAGATTACGTGAAGTACCCTCAGAAGGTCTGCTAGATGATGTTAATGCAGCACTACGGATGATACCTACAACCACGATTACCGACACTAACAAGCTGATCTACACTACGGCAGCAGTGATCAGTGAGATGCTTGGCTACAAGTTGAACAGCCACAAGGGGCAGTACCCTCCATGGAGAAGGAGGCTAGAGGGCAAGATCAAAGTAGCACGAAGGGAGGTTAGCCAACTAACGGAGTTGCAGAAAGGCATGACAAAGAAGGTGCATAAGAAATACAGCAAGCTGTCCATACCTGAGGCCTTGGAAACTGCCAAGCAAAGACTCACAGCCTTGGCCAGCCGCTTGAGGAGGTACACCAGAGAGATAGAAGGCAGGAGAATAAACCAGCTGTTCTCCACAGAACCAGCAAAGGTGTACTCTCAGTGGCAAGGGAACAATAAGAGAACAGCACCACCAAGGCTGGAGACGGAGCAATACTGGAAGAGCATATGGGAGAAGGACGCAACCCATAACGGCAATGCTCAGTGGCTAGTGGATCTGAGGGCAGACCACAGCAACCTCCCTGAACAGGGTCCAGTAACCATCACAGTGGCAGATATCCAAGAAAGGGTCTCCAGTATGAAGAGTTGGACAGCACCAGGGCCCGACATGGTTCACGCCTACTGGCTGAAGAAGCTGACTGCACTCCACGAGCGTCTGGCAGCACAAATGAACCAGCTGCTAGTTAACGAGAGACACCCGGAATGGCTAACTGAAGGTCGGACGGTCCTGATCCTCAAGGACCCCAAGAAGGGACCGGTCCCATCCAACTACCGACCAATAACCTGCCTCAGTACTACATGGAAGCTCCTGTCAGGCATCATATCGGCTAAGATGAACGGGCACATGGGTCAATGCATGAGCGGGGCACAGAAAGGGATTGGCAAGAATACCAGAGGCGCAAAACACCAGCTACTGGTAGACAGAACAGTCAGCCGAGACTGCAAGACCAGACTGACCAACCTGTGCACAGCCTGGATTGATTACAAGAAGGCCTATGACTCAATGCCCCACAGCTGGATACTGGAATGCCTAGAATTGTACAAGATCAACAGGACCCTAAGAGCCTTCATCAGGAACTCAATGGGGATGTGGCGCACAACACTAGAGGCCAACTCCAAGCCCATAGCACAAGTCACCATCAAGTGCGGGATCTACCAAGGAGATGCTCTGTCCCCACTGCTGTTCTGCATAGGCCTGAACCCCCTCAGTGAGATCATTAACAAGACTGGCTACGGATACCGACTACGGAACGGAGCAGTTGTCAGCCACCTCCTGTACATGGATGACATCAAGCTGTATGCCAAGAGTGAACGAGACATCGATTCACTGATCCACACTACCAGGCTATACAGCAATGACATCGGGATGTCATTCGGGCTGGAGAAGTGTAGTCGGATGGTAACAAAGAGAGGAAAGGTAGTCAGAACTGAGGGGATCGAACTACCAGAAGGCAACATTGCAGACATAGAGGACAGTTACAAGTACCTGGGGATCCCGCAGGCGAATGGGAACCATGAAGAGGCCGCTAGGAAAGCTGCAACCACCAAGTACCTGCAGAGGGTCAGGCAAGTCCTGAGGAGTCAGCTGAACGGTAAGAACAAGATCCGGGCCATCAACACCTACGCCCTGCCCGTGATCAGGTACCCTGCTGGGGTAATAGGCTGGCCAAAGGAGGAGATAGAAGCCACTGACATAAAGACAAGAAAGCTCCTTACCATGCATGGAGGGTTTCACCCCAAGTCCAGCACCCTGAGGCTGTACGCTAAGCGGAAGGAAGGGGGCCGAGGACTGGTGAGTGTCAGCACCACAGTCCAGGATGAGACAACGAACATCCAAGAATACATTGGGAAGATGGCCCCAACTGACCGAGTGCTCAGTGAATACCTCAGGCAGCAGAAACCCAAGAAAGAGGAGGGAGACGAGGAACCATCATGGAAGGACAGGCCCCTGCACGGTATGTACCACCGGCAGATAGAGGAGGTGGCTGATATCCAGAAATCCTACCAGTGGCTGGACAAAGCTGGACTGAAAGACAGCACAGAGGCACTAATCATGGCAGCACAAGAACAAGCTCTGAGTACAAGATCCATAGAGGCTGGGGTCTATCACACCAGGCAAGACCCCAGGTGCAGGCTGTGTAAAGATGCCCCTGAGACAATCCAGCACATAACAGCAGGGTGCAAGATGCTAGCAGGCAAGGCATACATGGAACGCCATAACCAAGTGGCCGGCATAGTGTACAGGAACATCTGTGCCGAGTATAACCTGGAAGTCCCGAGGTCAAAATGGGAGATGCCCCCAAGGGTGATGGAGAATGACCGAGCTAAGATCCTGTGGGACTTCCAGATACAGACGGACAAAATGGTGGTGGCTAACCAACCGGACATAGTGGTGGTAGACAAACAGGAGAAGACGGCCGTAGTGATCGATGTAGCGGTTCCGAATGACAGCAATATCAGGAAGAAGGAACACAAGAAGCTGGAGAAATACCAAGGGCTCAGAGAAGAGCTCGAGAGGATGTGGAGGGTGAAGGTAACGGTGGTCCCCGTGGTAATCGGAGCACTAGGTGCGGTGACTCCCAAGCTAGGCGAGTGGCTCCAGCAGATCCCGGGAACAACATCGGAGATCTCTGTCCAGAAGAGCGCAGTCCTGGGAACAGCTAAGATACTGCGCAGGACCCTCAAGCTCCCAGGCCTCTGGTAGAGGACCCGAGCTTGAAGGATAAACCGCCCGTAGGGGCGTGCTGGGTGTTTTTTTATATATATATATATATATATATATATATATATATATATATATATATATATATATATATATATATATATATATATATATATAGCAAGGTCCTTACATTTACATGTATATTTCAAGATTCATCCTTTATTTTTGGTGAGAAACAACAAAGGTTTTAACTCAAGCAAGTCAACATGCCAAGTACAATTTCCTCCTTGATTACGTCCAATAGGGGCTTAACTCGAGTTCCCTTTTATGCATCAAATATGGAATTAAGGCCCAAGTGTTTGTTGCTTCAAATTCAAAACAGCTTTAAATTCCTGCCGAGGACGGTCGATGTTTGTGAGTTTTACTCGAGTTCTCTGCTGACTTGTGTATGAACGATAAAAGGAAACAAATTCAATCAATATCATCTTTTGGGACTTCAGGACAGGAGGAGAAAACAAGTAAAAATTAAATTAAAAACAAAACAAAACAAAAAAACCAACAAATTATGTTACCTGAGCAGAACAACAGAAAAGTTACAGACCAATTTCCCCTCAAAGCAAACAACAACTGGGCATACTGGTCAGACGTTCCCGAATAAACAAACAAGCAGCAAACACAGTACAAACACGATGGACATGATGATGGATGCTTCAGAAATAAGGAAAGTAAGAATGGCTGCAGAAAAAAAGACAATAAAAAACAAACCAGTAACAGATGAAAATAACTGAAGTTTAGCAGCAGCTGGATGCAAGAACACAGAAGAAGAAAAAAAATTAATAAATGAAATTAAAAACAAACCCTGCAAAAAGAAACATAGGAGAACACAAACATGTAATTAAAGAAAGCTAAAATAAAGCACCGAAAACCTGACGGAGAGGAAGAGGAGAGTGAATGAATGAGGCAGGTGGAAGGAGAGGGTTAGCCTTTAAGATGCGATGGTCAGAGCCCGGCTCTTTAAAGGGGAACAGAGTGTAAAAAAACAGAAGGGTCACCTTTAGAAGTTTCCACAGATGAATTAAGCTCATCTACATTTCTCACAGCTCCAGACTTTTCTTTGAATTAAAACTGAAATATTGTTGAATTCTTGGGGTCGGGGAGAGATAAAGTGACAAATCAAAAGGAGGGTCACTAATTTATTTAAAATTACTGGGCTGAACATAAACATTAAGACTCTCTGATTAACTTTTTTCCCTTTATTTCTGTTGTTTCGCCTCTTCTTCTTAACTTAAAATTTTAACACACTGCTGACTGTGAACGGTCAGCAGTGAGCGGTTCAGCACTCTGTTTACACAGGAGGCGTTCAGGTGCTGCTTTCAGTGTGGGACAGCCACGTTTTGGCCCAACACGTGATGAAGTAAAGCTGCAGCAAGAAAACAGCCGCAGGTGCAGGTGACGTGTGTTTCACACCAGTGCTGTGGACAGCAGCTGGATTGGTAAACACAGAAACTTATTGTTCCTCTAGTCGTGCGTGAGACGGGCAACTTAAAAAAATGCACCTTCTTGACAGACTGAAACTAATCCCAGACAAAAGCACCATTTCATTCTGCGAGTAATGCAACCCAAGTTTGACAACTGAACTTTGCTTAGCTTAAAAACCGATCTGTGTAATATTGTGATGAGCCATACTCCTGCAGCGCAGTCAATAAATAAATAAATAATAAATAAATAATGCTTATTTTCTCCACTGTGTTTTTCAGGATTGTCAATTTAGGTTGCATCTTAAAGATTAGTCTTTATTATGGATGTGTGGTGCTGACTGACATTACCAGGATGGTCATGGTTTCTTGCCTGGTCATTAAACTATCAAAGTAGGCAAAGCTTTGAAGTAGTACAGTGTGCATAGATGTACAGCGATGACACAAAATTTGCATCCATCATACACATCTAAACACCCTGGAGGCCTACCGTGCCTTCGTTTTCAGCCAGGCTGTTTACATTCCTCTCATCTAGTCAGTGGATTTGGAGATGTGCGGATTATCGGCAGATTGGTTTATTTATGCATTTTTTCCACAAAAATAAAAAAGTCACTACAGCCACATCCCTTGTTTCAATTCCCTCAGAAATCATTTGTTTTGATCTTACATGACAGACCTTTCTGAGATCACTTTGAGCATGTAAATAACAAAACAAAATAAATAACTAAATAAATAAATAAATAAATGGCTGTGTCCAACTTAGTGTTGAATCTGCTCATCTGGACGTTGCGTTTTCATTGGGAGAAACATTTCGTCACTCATGCAAGTTACTTTTTCAGTCTCAGCTGATTTTCCCAACCTGATAGTAACAGTAACAGTAAATTTCCATAATGACTGAATCTAGTATCATTGCTTCAGCAAAAACCTTTGAGGACTCCTTATATGTCGGCTGTATCCAAACCGCTAAGAAGCATTTCATTAAAACGCAGCTTTTCTGTGGCTTTCAAACCTCAAAACACACTACACCAAAGATCAGTCAACCACAAGGATGTGTTTCCCCCACCACAAACACAGTAATATAGTGTACACAGTTAGTGGCTGTAGCTGTAAGTCATCTGCTAATCGGAAGGTTGTGGTTCGATCCCTAGGTTTTCCAGTCTGAATTCCAAATATCCTTGGGCAACATACCACCTCAAGTTGCTATGAGTATGAATGTGTGCGAACGCTAGATAGAGAGCACTTACATAGAAAAAACATATAAAAAAAGGTGCTTGCATGAATGAGGCAAGTTGTGCGAAGCGATTTGAGTGCTCAGAGTGGAAAAGCGCTATATACCATCTATAGACTGTCGTGATTTTATACATCGGGAAAACCAAACAACCTCTGGCTAAGTGGATGGGACAACACAGAAGAGCTACTTCATCAGGCCAGGACTCTGCAGTCTATTTATACCTACAGTCCAATGGCCACTCTTTCGATGAGGATGTGCACATCCGGGACAGGGAGGAACACTGAGGTTTGAGTGGTGGTAAAAGAGGACATTTTTTGGTGATCTAAAAAAGTGAATGCAGCCACTCCAACCACAGCTGGAGTAACATTCAGAATGGTACTAACGGCCATTGATCAATTAACCGAACTCGAAGCTGGTTGTTAGTCCGTGGTGCTAGTTTTGGTCATTATCCAAATGTACTGTTTATAAGGTTGGGGAAAGCTACCGTTAGTAGAGAGTGAAGGAATCCCCTGAATTAGTGAAAAAATATTTCTCACCCTGAAAACACAACGTCCAGATGAACAGATTCAAGGAATCACCTTGTTTTGAACCTACACGCTTCGAGCGAGGGTTGGTGTGATGGAAAAACTGAGGGGCACTGCACGCTCACATGTCAGTTACAGAGTAGACACGCCCTGTTTTATAACACCCTTTTGACTCCAATTGTACCATCATTTATAAAATAAACATGGTGTTCCATTTAACAATGTGTTTACTGAGGTAGATCAAGTGAGCTGAAGGGTGACTTCTTCTAGACACCCGGGCATTCCTTTACAGCCAAAGGAGTCTCCCCCTGCTGGTCATTAGAAAGAGTACAGGTTTATTGCACTTCCATACTGTATTTAAAGACCTGGAAGCTAGGTGCCTCTTTTATATCAAGTCTACAATAACAAGCCTTATCTATCCATTCCCCTCCCACCCCCCCCAACGATAGGTCAAACACCGCTGCTGTGAAGAGCATGAAGCATATGTACAAGGCTTCCTTTAAAATGGAGGGTCTGTGGGTGGAGGGAGCCCATCCCTTTAAAGAGCAGAGTTTAGTGTTAGCTGCAGCAGAGCAGAAGCAGAAGTGAGACTGACTGGCAGACGAACAGGCAGACTGACAGCCATGCAGTTAGAGCTTCTCAAATCAGAAGACGAGGGACCAGACGCCATGATGATGATAATGATGGCTAAGATGATCCTCAGTCTTAAATGGAAGTTTAGGAGGTGAAGAGAGCGATCTGGTGATCAGAATTCAGAGTTCCACTTTTAACAGCTGGGTTACCTTTATGTATCATCATCCTGAGCTGTTAGCATTCAAATGGTGAAAGATGTAGTTTAGGAATATTTGGATGCTTGCCAGTAATAACCTGCTCCTTACTCTTACATTCCCTCCTTATTTAGGTTAATTTGTTACTGAATTTATGACCTTTTTTAAAAAAACAGAAAAAAGTGTGGACATATGGGGGAAAAAAAGGAATGCACTTTAGCCACAATTAAAGTAAAATGTTAAGACTGTAAAACATCTATAAATGTGATAATGTCCAACCCCATAGTGAGGGAAATACTATGCTCCTACACGACATAAGCTAAAATAAAATCTCTTCTGGTAGCTTGTTTGGAAGGAGAGACTGACCTACAAAGGTGCCTCATATCAGGTACAGAACGTGTTCCAACTTTTTGTTTATGAGGGGCTGCCAATCAAAAAACAATTGAATTAAACTGGGCGGAGGTAAAACAGCAGGATTCACACTGAAGTTCTGCATTAAGGCCCAGTATAAGAAAATCATGAGTCATGCAAAGCTTCTCTATTAGACTTATAAATATATTATTACAATTCTTTGTGTTGGACACGCTTACAGGAACTTTCACTTTCAACAGCAATGCCTATAGTTCTTATTTTCAAAAATAATAAGCTCTCATGGCGCAAACCTGTGTTGGGTTCACAGAGGGAGATTTCTTTTCAATTTCAGCACGTCAGTTTTCCAGCTGAAACTCATGACCCTGAATTCATCACAGATCAGAATGACCCTTTCGCCTCTGACATCTTTCCTTCCAGTGATGACAAACAGATAGATGCATCAGAGACAGACAGACGGACAGACAGGACGGCAGAGAGATTGACTGATGTCATGTCGGTGTGTACCTTTCTACCACAACTGGCCGAAACACCAGTACAGCAGAGCCAGGACAAGGCCCATGAATATGGCTTGGACAGGCTGCAATATGGATGGCTAAAAGGGAGAGGGGTTGGAGGGGAGAGGGGATAAGAAGAAATCAGCCAGCAAATCAACCAAAACCAACATGGAGGATGGAGCAGCTACAGCGAGGGGGGAGGGAAGAAAGGGGGAGAGGGGAGAGAGGCAGAGAGAGGGTTTGGGTTTGTATCTAATCAGCCGTTTTCTACGAAGCAGCACCAACATTTCTACACATTCAGCAGCCACATTCACAAACACCACGGAGGAGCAGCCATCCGTCACCAGGCTCTTTTAAAACAGCAACACTTTTCTGCAGCAGGAACAGATCTCCTCCAGCTGCCGTCTGTCAGCTGGTTTCAATCTGATCTTTACAGCACGACAGACACCGGTTCATACAAAGAAGCCTAACAGAAACACACTGAGTGAAGAGAGGGTAACTCTAGTTTTTTATAATCAAGTTCTTATTTGCTCCATTGCTATCAGTGCTAATTAATGCAAACAGTAGTTAATGAGATCTGGGAACACAGTGAAATGAGCTACAAATACTTTTGTCTAGAAAATCTTACTTTTTGTAACCCTGATGGACATTTCCAAAAACAGTTTTAGATCACATCAGTGCCATTCATCCTTCCTTCCAAATAAATCAATCAAATCTGGAGTTTTGTTTTAAACTGCCTAGTTGAACATTTCATGGTTTCCATCTGGATATCTCCATAAGAGATATGGAGATGGTTTCCATCTCCATAGCTCAAATAAAACTTCACTCATCCTGCAGAAAAACATTTTAGTCTCCACAAAAGAATTAAAAAAAGGTCTCGGACAAGCCCCCATTTACGTTACAACCCGGTTTATAAGCATCATTAGATCAATAGTTAACCTAGTTTAGGATGGCAAGGTCCAGCAAAAAGTAGTGGAAGACCTTCCAAACCAGTGATCGCATTCCATTATCCACAACGTATCAGCTACAGACCACTAGCAGTTTAGCCCATGCAACGCCCAAAGACGATGCACTGTGAGGATAATGAGAATTGGAGAAGGCCATGAAAGAAAAGTGGGACAGAAGAGAATCAGTTCACTTAACATACACCAATGGTGGATTTTTTTATTTTATTTTTTCATAATAGATATCAATTGTAGACTTTGTATCAAAAAATAAATAAAATAAACAAACAGAAACAATGAGACTTTCTAGTGTGGCCTTCGTGTTCCCAGATCTCAGATATTGCATCATTATTATTACCAAAAAAACTAAAGACGCAAAATTACAAGGTTGTAATGAAGAGAAATTGGCCTTTAGATATATTGTGTTTTAAAAAAACACTATGTTGATTTGGGTCCAGGGACTTTGAATCAGGACTTTTAATGTTTAAAGCTCAGTTGCAACAAACCCTGATGTAATCTGCTGTCACTTGAACAGTTGAAAGAAGAGGACAAAGAGCTGAGGGAGGAGGAGAGGAAGAAAAGGGGTGGGGGGTACAGAGTAGGCTGCTCCGCCTCACTGATTTTCTGATTAATGTTTCCAAGAGTTTTTATTTATCAGCTTATTTATCAGAACAGGATATAAACCAGGAGAGACGGTGAGGTCACATGTTGTCACCTTGGCTAGAGGAGTCAGTTTAAAAAAAACCACACACACAAAATAAACACACAAGTCCTTTGACTGTGTTCACAGAGCTGCATGAATTCATTTAAAAATCACAATTTAAATGTTATTTTGTTACCTCACCAGTGATTATTTGGCATTATGAGCATTTCTACTTTCAACAAAGATGTTATTGACAGTTCTCTTTTTATAGGATTTAGACAACACTAACGCTGTGTGACATTCAGGATAAAAATGCAGCTTCACCTGCATAAAAAGCAACCTTAAAGCAAAAATAAATTAAGGTAAAACTTCAAGCTGAGCAAACATAGATTACAAGAAAAACAGTCCAAGCACAAGTCTGTGTTTTTTTATCATAAAGGAACAAAGAGTGTGGGTGTGGGCACTCACAGAGCTGGACTTGTCCTGCAGCAGCTTGAGGTTGCTCTTGCACTGCTCCAGCTCCTGGTGGATGTTCAGCTTCTCCTGCTCTGTTCTCTCATAACGCTGACGGAGATCAGACAGCTGGGACTGTGTGTCTTCATACTACACACACACACACACACACACACACAGATACGCCACTGTTATTTCTATGACCACTGTCATTTCTATGCCCATTTGCATAAAGGGTTCACTTCCAGGTAAAGTTAACCTCTTTGGGATATCCTTTTCCTTGTGACATCATACAGATCCAAGAATAGAAAAAAAACTGCCAGAAAAGAATAAGGTCCCTTTAAAAACTGATGGAGAATCCACCAAGTGCCACATTTACAAAAGCTCACTAGCTGCTGTTACCAATAACTGAGTCAACAAACACTGGACTATTTATACAACTATCTGACAAACACTATGACCTGCTGAGTTATTATCATTTTGTATTTTCTAATTAGCTTGTATTTATATTTCATTTTGACTTTTTGCTTTCAAGTCAGTCTAGTTTGTTAGTTTCCAGACTGGAATTTCTTATCTTTCAATGTTTGAATTGTTAGTTTTAGTCTTTTTAATTAT